>NC_047107.1:84066133-84666133 GCF_902500255.1 Thalassophryne amazonica
TTCTAAAGTCACTGCTGTGTGTCTCCCTCCTTCACTCACTCTTTCCGGCCGTCAGTACTCTCCTCCCCCTGCTCCTGTCAGCGCGTGTTTCGTTGTCTCGCCTCCCTCCGATACGGCATGGTGGTTGAATGAAAAAGTGAGAGACTTTTAGAAATCGAGTAGAGGCGTCACAAGACAAACTGAAGGGAGAACTGGAGGAGACTTTGAAGGCTCTGGTGGACAGTTGTTTCAGAGTTTTAGGGGGAGGTTTTTTCTGGGGGGGAGGGAGGGGTGCTTGGAGTAGTCAGGGGGGAACATGTTGGCTCGCTCGTGAAGTGTCACTGTCTGTACATGGAGCCTCTGGAAAAAAGTCTGTCCAAGCACAAGGAAATGGATGCAAGTTAAGTCGAGGGTTATTTCTTTGCCAAACAGCTGGTTCATTGGATGACTGTTTTCTCAGCAAGTCATGGATTCCGACTCGGACTCTCCTTTCAACTACTCGTGGCCGTCTTTTCCTAAGATGAGGATGCGCAGGAGAACAGAGAAAAAAGGTAACATGGAGTACTTGAATCTCAGATTCGACATTTGCCGAAACATTGGTGTGGTTTGTCATATTTACAGCTGTTTCTTGGTTCTACGAGAACACATGTTGACTTTCACGTCAGCACAGACCCTCAAATGTGTTTGTGCTAAATCAGTGTCACTGACGTGTTGGTAAGTCAGATGTATTAACCTTGTATCCGTGCAGGTGTGTTTTCCTCCTTTTGTTACACCTTACAGCAGATGGAAGACTTTAACACAAGCTGCCTCATGATAGCATTCACAGTGGAACAATAAGTTAAAATTAGACTGTTGCCGTTACACGTCCTTACTCATAGGCCTTAGCGGCAGCGCAGAGTCGATCACAATGAGATAACTGCTGCCAGTGATGTAATCCGATATCTGACAGTATGTTGGGGAATGTTAGATGTCCACGCAAGGCACATTGAGCAGTTCATACTTTCAACATCTATAGGACACACAAGTAGACGAACTTTCCTGACAGTCTCGTGTGACATCGTATAAATGACAAGTATAAATGACAATCGTAATTATTTGTGCTGTCAGTCAAAGGCCTCCGGAGTGGCGTTGGTACAGTTGTGGATCCATGTCAATTCATGAAAAAACTGAAGACAATCAAGTTATTCTGGTGGTTAACACTTGGAAAAGATGTGTATTGTTCCATACTTTATGGAGGAGCTACAGTAGAAATAAAATAGTAGAGGAATATCAAACTAGAGTTGGTAAACTGTTTTTTTTCTCTCTTCCTCGCTCGCTCTTTGTTCTCACGGGAGATTAAGTTACTGCCATGTCTGTGTCGTGGCTGAGCTCCAGTGGTCTTTATCTTCCACTGTAAAACTCTGCACAATTATCTCCATTATTGCTTATTAATTGTGATTGACATTAGAAAATTGTATACCTACCTACTTACTCCGTCTGTTATTTGGCCAAAGAGCCGAAGTCAGTGCACTATATATAAAAATTTCACGGTAACTCTGGGTGCATGCAGGTTTTCTGGAAATGTTAAAGTTGTCAAGTAGAAGTCAGAAACTGGGGGGGGGGTGAGTCTAGTGTATTGTTGCACCTGTGAAGTTAAATGTGATTTCAGGCGCACTGCACCACAAATTTATTTCTCCTCTGTGATGACTATAGTCACTGTGCACTTTGGGTTTACCTCTTCCTGGATCAGTGGTGCTCTGAAATATAAACATAACTCACCATGTGATGCTTGGACTGAGATGTTTGACGTACCTCAGTGTCAATTTATGGATTTTTGTGTCCAGTTTAAAAAAAATTATTTTAAGCTGCCCCTAGCATGAGAGAGTCAGTTAATAACACAGATTTTTGTGATCCATTCTTTATTTGTAATGCATTCTTTATTTTATTCTCTCAACTTGTGTTATTTTGAATTCTTTCAAAGTGGCAACTGCGGGCCAGAATTTAGAAATAGGCACAATATAAGATAAATAATGTTTTGGCCCAGTCATTCCCAAACTTAAAGGGCATATCTCACTCGTCAACACTGTCTTTTTTAAAAAAAATTATATAGCAGATTATAAATTAATACTTCCAACTCTTTAACTTGTGCAGGCACTGGTAAAGCTAATAAAAAAAAAAAAAAAAAAAGCCAGAGTGCATCTGAAAAATGCACAACTGATTGACAGCTGTATTGATCCATAATCATGACGTAACGTCAGTCACTGACTATTAGCTGCCTGAAGGTCACGCCGTCTGTCCAGCTACAGTCCACTTTGTGACTTACAGTGAATCCAGGCAGCTTTTTGCCTAGAAATGTCAAACGGCTTTAATTTGGCTTTCAAGCCAAATTCTTGTATTTTGCGATCAACATTTGTCCACTTACACCTCTTTGTAACCCGCAGTGTATTCTGTATTCAGAAAACAATAAAACAAAGCATACATCTCAGTAAGATTGAATAATAATGATTCCATACCGTGAAAGTGGTGTCTCTGATTTAACTCCTGCTGTGTTCGCAAACAGAACCCATGTAGAATTATTGTTCCACTGTGTGGCACTGTCATTTGTCCAAAGAAACAGAGCGTTCCTTCACCAGCCTTCCTCACTAGCTCCTGGTAGCTTATTTTAGCTTAATCTCCGGTCACACGGTACTAATGAAGGACACCAAAGCCAAAATGAAACATGAAATCTGGACTTACGTTGACTTTGGAGACATCGTTTAACCGTCGTCCAGCTTCGTTCCTGTAGCTGGCGCTTTATCAGAAATTTCAAACTGTTGAAAAATGTGAACGAATCCTGATGACAACCTCAATTTGTCCATATTCTGTTTTGCTTTCTGTCTTGACGGTTCCACATCATTTGGGTAGTTCCCGTACCGTCAGCATTCCGTTTGACTGTCGTCCAACTTCGTCCAACCTCCCAAGTCCAACGTCTTGCACGAACATTGACTATATCTGAACGGATCAATAACTAAAGATCCGACGAGCTGAACATGGCTCGTCCATGTGTGGAACAAAAAGCAACATTTTCATACAGAAACAATAGGGGCAAGAACGTTTTATCAACTACTTTAATTATTTACACACATTCCAGCCATCTCTGGCTGGAACGTGCGTGTACGCACACACGTTGTTGTTGTGAAGAGAAACCTGTTGTCAAGACAACCAGATCCCGCAGGTGCTATGGGAGCACAGGGTGGCTGCAGAAATGGTCACAGGCTGACACTTGGCCTGATACCTGCTGTCAAGTCACATCATCATGAATGTTTTTGATTTTGTTTAAAGCGTCAAGGTCGCCTTGATTCGCTTCATTTTTCTTTTGCTAGTTTTGGCTTTGTTTTGTTCTTTTATGAGCTCTGGACTCGCAGACTTCTTGGTGATGGGAGAAGTGCCGGCTCATTTGTCCACTTTTTCTTGATGATTTGTGACTTTGTGACTTTTTTCCTTCGTTCTGCTATCTCCATGTGCCATGTGACCGGGCCATAAGCTATCGGTTCAGCTCATCTTAGCCAATAACACAAACTGCTGGAAGCTGATCCACTTCACGGCTCTCCTCTTAACAGTGGTCACTCCTCGTTATGTTCTGTTCGACTCCGTGATCACAGAAACAGCTTCCTCAGCGACACTCGCTGGTGTCCTGCACGTAGGAATTTAGTTTAGCACAACATGATGTGGCACGGTGACATAAACCACTAATACGGCCGGTTCCACGCTTTCGGGAGAGGAAACATGCTTTGTTAAATTTCTCCTGGCCACACTAATGGAAAGGAGAAAATCAGTGGTTAGATCTGTTTTTTGAAAACCATTCTCACGCTGTGCTCAGCTTCATTTTGGCAGTCTGTCTAAGATGCAGTATTAGAGGAAAAAAAAGCTCCCACTTCCCTCCTCAAATCTTATCTTTGGATAATCTGTTCACCTAATAAACATCACTAGTCGTGTAACTACATCATCCTAAAACACATATTTTAGTAATTTTGACATATTCACTCTCAAAGTCCACAAAACAAAAAACACTTATTTCTCATTGTAAAAAATTCAGTTTTCCCCATTCATTTCAATAAAGGGCCTCAAGGGGAGCTACCCTACGTGATGTCATCACAGCTCACAGCTCGAAGTTTCTGAGCGTGTATCAGCAGTAGGCGAAATCAGGCTAAATTCCCCCATCTTGAATCACAGTTTTGATCAGCACAAACCTTAGATGAAATACTTCTATGTATACATTATGTTAAAGTAAGTTTAGTTGCCTTAAACCATTTGAGTTTGCGAACTTAAATAAAATAATTTTCAAAAATTTAATTGTTAAAGTTTTATTAACTTAACAATTTATAGTTAATTAAACTTATGTAAATCTAGTTTGTTTTTCAATAAAAAAGTGACAAATACATTTCTGCCTAAAAAACATTTGCATTATCCCTCGGGACGCAAACTCACGATATGCATGTATGGAAGTCGGACTCTCTAACCAGAAGGCTAAAACCCAGGACTCTGGCCTTGTCACTAGAGAATCCTTTTGAGCTGTTGGGAGTGAGGTTTACTAACTACATATGCACAGCGACACCTGCTGGCCTCCGTTACATAAACTTAGTTAAAATGAGTGAATGGAATGCAGTGGAAATACATCACCAACACTTAAATGCCCCCAAACTTTAAATGCACTTAAAGGAACTGAGTTGTTAATGGAAATGAGTGACTATAATTTTTTTCAAAGTTTGAGTTACATTAACTTAATTATTGTATTAAAATGGAGTGTTCGGTTTAACAGTGTAGAGAGGGCAGGTACCTCAACATGAAATCAAGAGCTGTACTACCCATATGTAGTCTTGGGTTTGATTTTTGGCCACATAACCTGGTTGTATCCTCAGACAAAAGGTTTCATCTGCGCTGTCCCAGTCCTTCGTCTGCATGGTCTCAGTCCACGCAGCTATAAATGGGTACTAAACTTGGCTGGTGAAGTAACTTGAATTGGACTGGCGTCACACTCAGAGAGAGTTATAGAATCTCAGCTACTACAGACTCTGAGGATAAGCGCTGGCATCAGAGGGCACCATGGCCTATATAGGAATTCATATGTAGAAAGAGTGAAGAAGCTCCCCCGCCCCACCGGGGGGTGCATGGGTTGAAGGGTCATTCTGTGTTTAACTACCCTGTTCTGGAAATTTGGCACTGACTGCAGCCTTTGTCTGAGTGTCTGTTCAGTTCTCCCACCCCCGTCATTTTGCTGTTCCTCCAGTGCTACTGTATAGGGTCGACACTCACTCTGGGACACACTCTGAATTATCACTCCAAATATACCTTTGCTGATCAAATCTTGTACAAACAGCCCAGCATTCTGCTCTGCATTCTTGGCTAAACTTCGAAATGGGAAGCTGAAGAGTGTGCTTTCTGTCTTAGCATAAATACAGCTTCTCCAGCACATAGATGACTTTGTTCTGCTTTAAAGTGCTAGTAATATGAGCTCACTGTTTCTTCCTCCTACACCCGGCTCACTAATGTTCAACACAGATTGCAGCTCCTGATAGTGTCCATTGAAGTGCTGTTTATAGCTCAGAAATGTGTGAATGACCAGACTCCTGGAAGCCAGCTGTGGTTTTAGACCCGTTTCAAAGCCAAACTGATTAGGCCTGTCCATCAGATGGAGGTTTGACCCAAATGGAGAACCCGGACCTTTCTGGATTTCTCGTGGGTTAAAAACTCAAACCTAAAATATGAGGTTCATACACAGATGGTTGTGTTTTCTATTGGCTCTAATTGTCCTGGTGTACAGTTTA
This sequence comes from Thalassophryne amazonica, assembly GCF_902500255.1. NCBI lineage: Eukaryota > Metazoa > Chordata > Actinopteri > Batrachoidiformes > Batrachoididae > Thalassophryne > Thalassophryne amazonica. Next base: position 84,071,896 of record NC_047107.1, read on the forward strand.
TATTTTGGCATTTTCCAACCATTTTCTACTATAATAACATCCAGTTCATTTAAATTCCTGCTTGTTGAAATGTTTTGAAATTCTGAACCGATGTGGATTCTGTTTATACACCAGTTTTTCAACTCGAGGGTATTTGGTGTGGATGGAGCAGAAATCATCTGGTGTCCTCATCACTGTCTACTCGACTCCCTGCTGTCGCTCAGATTTATTGGACTCACTGCCTACAGGAAGCGCAGCCAATTGTTGGTCTGATTTATTCTCCGTTACGAATGCTGAACTCTTGTGCTCTGTATGGCTGGCAGCTTGGAAACAGTTAAAAGATGAATCTCTTTTTCAACAGACTTGTTGAGTCTCTGTTTAGTAGCTGTTTGAATACTTCAGGTAAATGCAGAACTCTTGAACATGTAATTTTGTGCCTTTGGTACTGTTGTAGGCATAACTCTACCCGCTCTAAAGTATGACTGTCTTTATTGACCTAATAGAAGTAAATTACTGAAGCTGTCTCTTCTGCCCAGAGCAGAGGGAAATGCACGTTTGCTGTTGTTTGGTTTGCTTAGAATATTTTACTAGGGTTTGACAGAGTGTTAATTAATTTATTGCATATAAAGTACTGCTCTAAGAGGTGTTAAATTTAACCACAATATGCTTTTTTTTTTTTTGATAACTTTGTGACTTTGAAAATTTATGAGTTGTTTGGGACACAGCTTCTTTTTACTATGGTTTTGTGTCTTCCTTATTAAGCCTGTATCTACCACAGGAACTCTTGGGCTATTTTAGGGGCTCTGTCACCTTTGTGTGTGGTTCCAGTGGTGATCTTTGGGGCATTCTGTGCAGCCCTGTAAAGCCGTTAGGTGTGGCTTGATGCTGACTGGTCATTAAATCATTTGAGAGAAACGGCAACAAGAAGTCCTGCGCCACACTAGCAAAGCAAAGGCAAGAGCAGAAGAACTGAAACAGAATGTAGAGACCATGGCCCCTGCATAAGGATGGCACACAAATTCATGAAGCAACAGATGGGCTGATGAGGCTTTCTTCTCAATGGACAAGGTCCAGCAAGAATTTGAGTCATTGAGGAGGAATGAGAAAGTCTATGTGCCTGTCTCAATTCAAGGGACGTATCCTTTGAAGACTGTGTTCTATAAAGATCATGCCCACAGAGCATTCTGCGATTGTGTCATAAGCTTATACTCCCAGCAACCTTGGCAGCTACACACAACAAACTAGCGTAGTGGGTGTAACCTATAGTTTGGTCATCTACCTATAGTATGGCAATCATTTTTCAGCTGTTATTTGTACTTATAAACATGAATTATTTATAATTGTACATATGGAACCTCAAATTGTCCTTCAAAAAATAAATAAATAGATTTGCCAATTGTGGTTGGTAAAATTTGGGGGTGGGGGTGGGATCCTGGAATAACTGTTGGGATGGTTTGGCCCACCAAGGATACACCTGCTGTATCCTTTGTTGTTAGGGGAAAGAAGGCTGCATTCATCTACTGCATTCCAAAGAGCCTTTGAAATGAGACAGTCTAGTGCCACTATGACACATGCAGTTGACAAATGCAGCCTTTGAAGAATGCAGCCCCTGAATTGATGCACAGCCTACAATGCAGCCAAAACTGTTGCAGAATTATTACATTATTGCCAGTGGTGGGCACAGGTCCACTAATCTGCTAATCGCAAATTATCGAAGCTAATTTTTTGGTTATCAGATTATCTTTTCAGATAACTTCAAAAATCATCCTCAGACCAATTAGCTTCTGATAAATTTAGTCCTGATCACTTTTAGACTGCTAACGCTTTTTTTACATAGTTAGTAATGATGAAAAACATTTGTAAACCCTGTTGGCTCCTGTCTGCTATGTATTTTGCAGCAGTGAGATAGCTAAGAGGAGCTGAGCTCAACTCTACCCTAGCGGAAGGGGCCTAGCCAAAAGGCTGCTACAAAAAACAAACAAACCCAAAAGTCATTAGCCTTTATACCATACAGAGGTCCAGCCATGAGGCTGAAGTCTTCAAAAGGAAAGCAGGTTTGACTTATGGTTTTGATTTATAAATCATATTAATCCGGATAGTTTAACTACATTAATGTCAACTCTGTCATTTTTACAAAGTGAAAATATAACACATATCTTTTAATTTTAAAATAATGCACTAATTCTAAAGTTTTGAACATTAACACACACAGATGCCAAACTGCATTATGGGTAAACTGAGCCTGTGATCACTGATTGGTTGATTCATTGAACAAACACAAAACGTAACGTGTGCTGGTTTTTACAGATAATTGTGTATTTGTAAAATATGTCATTTTTTCATTTCTTAAAAAGGGGCATTTGTGAAACTGAAAATTCTGTTTAAGTTGTGATTCAGCCAGGCAGCAACAACCGTGTGATATAACCAGGAGCCATTTACACTACCATCCAGTAGATGGCAATGTTCTATGCATTTTGGCCCATCTACTGGATGGCATATTACACACTGGCATATTATGTTACTATACTTTTTACTTTTTTTGCTCTTTTACTATGCTTTGTAATCTTTTAACTTATTTTATTTTTTTTTTCTGAATTGTTTTGTGTCAATCACCTTGAGGCAACTCTGTTGTGATTTGGCGCTATATAAAGTGAATAAATTGAATTGAAATTGAGGCTCAGTTTATCAATAATGCAGCTTGGCATCTCAGTGTGTGTTAATGTTCAAAACTTCTGAATTAGTGCATTATTTAAAAATTAAAATATATGTTATGTTTTCACTTTGTAGAAATGACAGACTTGACATTAAAACTATCCAGATTAATTTGGTTTATAAATCAAAACCATAAGTCAAACCTGCTTTCCTTTTGAGGACTTCATCCTCATGGCTGAACTGCTGTATCCTGTGAAGGGAAATGGCTCCTCCTTACAACAGTGGGCAGGGCGCACAAAGACTGAAGCACTGGCTTGTTGGCTGTGTTGTGTGTGTGTGATCATCTTTGATTCTAATCAGAAGCATTGGTGGTGTTTAAACTCAAAACCGGCTTGTCAGTAGTTGATTGTACCGGAGACGATACTGAAAGTTATCGGTTAGCTGTAGCTTTCACAAAATTTTTTAGTGGTTTATTGGTTTAGCATTATAAGTTAATTTTTCAGTTAGCTGATTAGCGGTTATCAAAGCTAACTTATTGGTTAACTGTGCCCACCACTGATCACCACACATATAGCTGCATGAGCATCTTGCATCTTCACTGCAGTGGAGACACAACATCTGAGAAGTGCAATAATTGGGCCAGTTCTGTAAACATTTGCATCATCTGGGAAGTAGGTCAGGTTCTGGCAGTGGAAATGGACATATTGTTATAGAGATCTGGTCGGTGACAGTGGTAGGAGAGATGCTGGTCAGTTAAGGACATTCCAAAATACTGAATGGATGCTACATTTGTTAATACAACTCTTTTTTTTTTTTTTTTTTTTTATTCAGCGACAGAAATAGCAGCAGCAGCAGCAGCATCAGCAGCAACTGCAGCAACTACAACAGCAACAGAGTCTGTAATTTATAAGACACATCAAAAAACACAAAAAATTTAAACATATAAAACAAACTCAAACAAATAACAAACAAATAACCCAACAATGCAACTGAAAGGGTGTGGGCAGAAGCTTATAAACGCCCACCCCGTACATCATACAATATTTAAATGCAAACACAATCACACACAATACAAATGTAGCACTATTAACAAACCAAAATACAAAGGCAAAAAATAAACAAATATATTATTCACCATTATTATAACCAGAAATCATTAATTTTTTATAACACTTCTTAAAACAGGCCAATGAACCACATAATTTAATTTCCACAGGACATTCATTCCAAATCTTCACCCCTCTAACTGAAGCACAAAACCCCTTAACATTAGTACGTACAGGAGGCTTCTTAAATACCATACAACCACGTAATCTATATCCCAATTCCCTACTCTTAAACAAGTTCTGGACATAAAAGGGCAAAGCCTGGTTATTAGCTTTGTACAAAGTTTGTATCAGAATATAATCCACTAAATCCCTAAATTTCAATAAATTTAAATTCCTAAACATGGAATGTGTTGACTCAAAATGATGTATATTACCAATAATTCTGATGGCACGTTTTTGTAGAAGAAATACAGGATTAGTGTTAGATTTATAGGTATTACCCCAAAGTTCAATACAATATATCATATATGGTACAATTAAAGCATGATATAATGTAAGTAACCCAACCTGGGACAATATGTCCTGAACCCTATACATAATAGCAATAGATTTGGACATTTTTAACTTTATATAATTTATATGGGGTTTCCAACAAAGTCTATTATCAATTATAACACCTAAGAATTTATACTCAGATACTGTCTGTATTTCGATATTATTGATAGTAACATTTTTACATTTGGACATAAATTTATTTCCAAAAATCATGCATTTAGTTTTTCCAAGATGAAATGACAATTTATTAGCATTAAACCAAGCCATAAATTTCCCCAGTTCATCTTCCATAATGTCCAAAAGCTGTTCAAGATTATCCCCGCTACAAAACACAGTCGTATCATCAGCAAAAAGAATGCACCTCAATATCAATATAAACTCTCATAGTAGACACTATACTTGACATGGCTTGCAGCATTTTGTGGTACCTTGACAGGAGTTTTTGTGCACACTCAGGTGCCCTGAGCATGCAAATGATTTTCCTCGCAAGAAAAACACCCACTTCTGATTAGTTTGTGTTGAACTTTGATACAACAGATTGGTTGAAAAAGCAACTTTGTTTTGCTTATGTAATATCCCATAGTGTGTCTGCCCCCTGCTGGATGGTAGGTGGATGCTAGATGTATTTAGGAAAATTACGAACTGCATTTGGATGTACAACCCCTGGCAAAAATTATGGAATCACCGGCCTTGGAGGATGTTCATTCAGTTGTTTAATTTTGTAGAAAAAAAGCAGATCACAGACATGACACAAAACTAAAGTCATTTCAAATGGCAACTTTCTGGCTTTAAGAAACATTATAAGAAATCAGCAAAAATAATTGTGGCAGTCAGTAACGGTTACTTTTTTAGACCAAGCAGAGGGAAAAAAATATGGAATCACTCAATTCACTAGTATTTTGTTGCACAACCTCTGGCTTTTATAACAGCTTACAGTCTCTGAGGCATGGACTTAATGAGTGACAAACAGTACTCTTCATCAATCTGGCTCCAACTTTCTCTGATTGCTGTTGCCAGATCAGCTTTTCAGGTTGGAGCCTTGTCATGGACCATTTTCTTCAACTTCCACCAAAGATTTTCAATTGGATTAAGATCCGGACTATTTGCAGGCCATGACATTGACCCTATGTGTCTTTTTTGCAAGGAATGTTTTCACAGTTTTTGCTCTATGGCAAGATGCATTATCATCTTGAAAAATGATTTCATCATCCCCAAACATCCTTTCAATTGATGGGATAAGAAAAGTGTCCAAAATATCAACGTAAACTTGTGCAGTTATTGATGATCACTGAATATGACTTTCATCCAGTCATCCACAGTCCACGATTGCTTTTCCTTAGCCCATTGTAACCTTGTTTTTTTCCGTTTAGGTGTTAATGATGGCTTTCGTTTAGCTTTTCTGTATGTAAATCCCATTTCCTTTAGGCAGTTTCTTACAGTTCAGTCACAGACGTTGAGTCCAGTTTCCTCCCATTCGTTCCTCATTTGATTTGTTGTGCATTTTCGATTTTTGAGACATATTGCTTTAAGTTTTCTGTCTTGATGCTTTGATGTCTTCCTTGGTCTACCAGTATGTTTGCCTTTAACAACCTTCCCATGTTGTTTGTATTTGGTCCAGAGTTTAGACACAGCTGACTGTGAACAACCAACATCTTTTGCAACATTGCGTGATGATTTACCCTCTTTTAAGAGTTTGATAATCCTCTCCTTTGTTTCAATTGACATCTCTCATGTTGGAGCCATGATTCATGTCAGTCCACTTGGTGCAACAGCTCTCCAAGGTGTGATCACTCCTTTTTAGATGCAGACTAACGAGCAGATCTGATTTGATGCAGGTGTTAGTTTTGGGGATGAAAATTTACAGGGTGATTCCATAATTTATTCCTCAGAATTGAGTGAGTCCATATTTTTTTTTCCCTCTGCTTGGTCTAAAAAGTAACCGTTACTGACTGCCACAATTATTTTTCCTGATTTCTTATAGTGTTTCTTAAAGCCAGAAAGTTGCCATTTGAAATGACTTTAGTTTTGTGACATGTCTGTGATCTGCTTTTTTTCTACAAAATTAAACAACTGAATGAACATCCTCCGAGGCCGGTGATTCCATAATTATTGCCAGGGGTTGTAGTTTGTTTGCCTCCTGCTGAGCACTGAACATGTCACGCTCATTAGTGTGCTCCTGCCCGCCTTCATGTACTAAACACCAGCTAACAATTTAAGATAGCACCTGCTGGGAGAAATATGATGCCCATTATGTTTGCAAAAAGATGATGGTGTATACAACCGACCGTATTCACAAGCTTGAGTTTAATTTTCAGTTTGACCTATATACATGTACATTAATTTTCAGCTAGCTTTAGATTCTGTTTGTAGATTTAGTTAGCTTCTCAGTGGACTTTCTCTTCTGCCAGCTTTGTATTCATCTAATTTTGTCTTAGCTTTATAATCAATTCTTATGTTTCAGACACCTTAAATGATTACTTTTAAGATGAGAACATCCTTTCATAGTCATTTATCAGTAGCAACAGCAGCAGGGGCATAGCACCAAATTCTGGGCCCTAGGTACTAGCCATATTGAAGCAGTACAGAGTCATTAGCTATTCAGTACTCATACAACTACAAAAGACAGGAAAGAAAACTACACGTATACAGGAAGTGTGTTTTCCACAATTTTCATCAACTTTCCTGTTATCATTTATCCTACATTTGAAAATGTAGTTCAGTTCACTTTCAATTGAAAGGAAAAGAAAGAAAACCTCAAGCAGATCAAACTCAGTGCAGTGACCATCTGCTGTGACCATATAAACAAACTGGTGCTGATGACGGCCGTAAATACTGTGTATACCAGGTTTGACAAAAGATGCATCAAGGAGTTACTGTGATGCTTCAAAACCACCCCCCGATTTGGTCTTTGTTACAAAACGGGAAGGAACAGTGCTCTGTGGGATAGGAGCATAAGCACCCACATAGTGTCCAATGTCCACAATGATGGGTGGTCCAAAAGACAAACAGGTGATGAAGATTTGTGTCCCAGTAAGATGGACTGCATTAGCAAGTCAGCGATTGTATTGATGCTAGATCAGTCCTTGAAGGACTTTCCTCAGTTCTCAGTCCAACCCCGAATTATCAATATAACGTGAAACAAGTTGCAGATCTGAGACTGCACACATTGTGTTCTTCATAGGTGTACAAGTATGTTTTCACTTTAGCTGTTTTACAGGTTATTTTGTTATCTCTATGTCCATCAATCCAATTTCTGCTACTTATAGTATTTACCATAATTAATCTACTCATAATATCTATCATCAACACATAGACCCTTCCTTATAAAGGTACATATTACTTTCATGATCAAAAAATGTTTACCCTATTATCTGTGGTGTTTTTTTTTTGTTGTTGTTTTTTTTTAACAGAATCCTTTGGTTTTAATCTAGTCTGGAATATATCAGTTAAAGATATCTTCTCTGTTTTGTTTCATTATATTATAAACAAACTTTCACAAATATTGTTTCAAAAATGTCATATTAAAGGTGAATTTGATTGCAGATGTGAGGTTCTCAGTCCTTTATGTGAGCACTTACAGTAGGTTCTTTTTACTGACATGTGCCAGAAAAAAATTATAAGAAACCGTGTTGTGGAGACGTTTTGTAGAGTGCAACATGCCAGAGTGAACAGGGTGTTTTCAGAGAGGCAGTGTTTTCCTCTGTTAAACACACAGCTCACAGTGACTCCACTGTGTTGAAAGGTTTCCTCTCAATGCTACTGTGTGCTCACCGGGACGCACTTCACCTCGGCTGTTGTAGCGCAGCCAGGCTGGGGGCGGGGGGTCAGGCCTGCAGATGCCCACTCACAAATTCATGTGAGCGAAGAGCCATTTAGCCGGACACACACTTTCAGCCTTCTGATCCCGAACAATGACTTGCTGAGGATGTCTGTCATTTCCTGTGTTTGTGAGAAGTTGCTCAGTGTTGCGTTGGAAACTGAATATAATGTTGAAAAATCCTCTCCCTCTCGGTCTCTCTGTCTACGGCTCGTTCTCTTCCCAGAGAAAAACAAGTTAATAAAAGAGAGCCAGGCCTCATCGCCGACGCTGGCTGCCGCCGCCAGGCTGTCAGCAATGATACACGGCAAAGACCAAGTCTACGCAAATGCCATGCTGGTGGACCAGGTGAGTTTATTCTACTTATTAAAACAAATAGCTCAAATAAAGAGTGTCCTGAGGATAAATTGTGCCTCATTTTTTCCTACAAGAGCGACATATCATCCAGGGAATCAGTTCCTTTTGTTTGCTTTTACACTTTTCTGCTCCAGGTGGATGATGTAGACATTAAGTACCGCTCTCCAGACGAGGATGAAATGGGCTCGACACCACTTCTTGGAAGCCCATGCTGGGACACCATCCCTGGGTCTCTCCCTAGCTCAGGAAGCTGCCCCCATGGACAGCACCCATCACCACCAGAGAATGGGGAAAGGGGCATGCAGGGCCACAACCTTCAGAACCAAAGGGAGCCCTCCCCTCACTTCTCTCCCTCCTCTCCTTTTACTGTTTCTCGTTTGTTCCATGGAGGACATAGAGTCCAGACGCCTGTCTCTCCCCCTTTCGGACACATGGGATCACACTTACCCGAATCAAGCCGAGGTCTGAGGTAGGACATTATTTCTCTTTTATCACTCTTTTCTAAAATTTATCATAAAAGAAATATTATTTGCTGATTGTATTCAACGGTTACATTGTCTTTCTAGTTTTTTTTTTTTTTTATGAAAATCTGATCCAATCAAAGTAAGAGACCAAATGTCACTTTGAAGACCACACATCCTATTTAGGTACTATAATTTACTTAAAAATGAAAGCAAACCAGCAGTTGAAAGTAACCGGATGTTTGAACACAGTAGAACTGTTGATACTAATAACCGTGCTTTGTTTGCGTCATGCTGCAACATTCTCAGTGTGTACTTGGCACGAAAAAGTAATTTTTTTTTTTTAACAGTTTTCCACTTAGAAGCATTTGGCGCCATCATTCCAAGTGGATTTACATATCGTCAAAAATCAGAATACTTTTGTTTACAGACATGATCTGCAAAATTAAATATACAACGGCAGAGTTTTTCCCGTCAGAAAGGACTGTTTCAACAGTTCATATAACTTTTGTGTGTTTGTGCATCAACAGTCCGAGTCTTGAATGTGACAGTGAAGAGGAGAACATACTGGGACATTCTTACCCTTCCTCGTCTTTCAAGCAGCAGTCCATCCTGCGGTCCAGCTCAGGAGAGGAGAGGGACTCTTTTGACATGTCCCCCGACTTAAACCGGACACACTCTGACAGCACACACAAGTCCACCAAGGTACCGTGTGACGTGTCACAGAAGTTAATATCTGTTTGTTCTCAGCCAGTCTGTGCTGTGTGTGACTGATCAGCCTCATCTTTGCAAAGTATTTTTGACATACACAAAAGCATGGTCTAGTGTGGGCTGTAGTTCACGTTGGCATTGCTGTTCATTAGGAGCAAACTTTTCTGCATGCAGTGCTTCTTTTCATTCCACCTCGAACACTGCAACGCTGGAGCATACTGCATTATGCCACAGGGTGCTGTTGGTAGCCGTTTCTTACCATGTTTGGTGGTCAGGCTTAAAAAACTTTAGGTTGTGCCTGAGATTGTCCTTGTAGTACTTTCTTTGACTGCCTTGAGTTAATTAGCCATTGCTAAGTTTTCAAGTCGGGCATGTTTAATAAGGTGACCTGACCACCGAGGTTGAGACTTTATGATTTTGGACTCGATATGGGTAGCTTTTATGCGAGCTAAAAGTGGACGTAATGTGCTTTGGTGAGACCATTCCAGATTCTTCATGTGGCTGCAGTAGGTGGTCCATGTTTCACATCCATAAAGTAAAGAGCTAAGTACGGGTGCATTGTCAACCTTCAACTTGGTAGTTGGCTTCAGTTCTTTCTTGTGTAAGACATGCTGTTGAAGTCACCCAAATGCAGCACTCACCCTGTGGATTCTGCTGGTAATGTGCTTGACAATTGTAGCATCTTTGGCGTGATTACTTCCCAAGTAAGTGATGCCACGGGTGACATTCAACCTTTCTGCTGTGATGGTGATTAATGACTTGCTTAAGGTTGCCCTGGAAAGGGTAGATACATAACCTCTGCCTTCTCCGCTAGTAGACGTGAACTACTGCATGAGATGTTGTAGATCCTCTTTGGTTTGGGCCATAAGCGCCGCGTCGCAGTTCAGAGATTTATTCTTGCTTGACTTTGGTGGTAGCCTGCAGATGGCAAAGGTTAAAGATCTTAGCATCGAGGCAGAACAGAATCTGTGCCAGAAATGAACCCTGCTGTTTATGATTCAAAAGGCTTGGCGATGTCACCATCTCAGCTACACAGCAGTCTAACTCCTTGTTTATACTGTGTACAGTGTGCACTCTCTTTTTCACACATTGGCAGTATATGTATTTAAAAAACATTTCTCTTGCAGTTATTTGATTTTTTTTTTCTTCCTATGTGTGATTTCTTTTTGTAACATGGCTGAACATGTTATAAATGTTTAATGAAGTGCAGAAAACAATTCAGTGACCTAAACAAATTATAAACTGCTTGAATTCAAAAGAAACAGTGCCTGCTGAAAGGTGAGTGATTTAATCAATCAATCAATTCAATCAACAAACAGTTGCCCCAAGGCGCTTTATATTGTAAGGCAAGGCCATACAATAATTACGTAAAAACCCCAACGGTCAAAACGACCCCCTGTGAGCAAGCACTTGGCGACAGTGGGAAGGAAAAACTCTCTTTTAACAGGAAGAAACCTCCAGCAGAACCAGGCTCAGGGAGGGGCAGTCTTCTGCTGGGACTGGTTGGGGCTGAGGGAGAGAACCAGGAAAAAGACATACTGTGGAAGGGAGCAGAGATCAATCACTAATGATTAAATGCAGAGTGGTGCATACAGAGCAAAAAGAGAAAGAAACACTCAGTGCATCATGGGAACCCCCCAGCAGTCTAAGTCTATAGCAGCATAACTAAGGGATGGTTCAGGGTCACCTGATCCAGCCCTAACTATAAGCTTTAGCAAAAAGGAAAGTTTTAAGCCTAATCTTAAAAGTAGAGAGGGTGTCTGTCTCCCTGATCTGAATTGGGAGCTGGTTCCACAGGAGAGGAGCCTGAAAGCTGAAGGCTCTGCCTCCCATTCTACTCTTACAAACCCTAGGAACTACAAGTAAGCCTGCAGTCTGAGAGCGAAGCGCTCTATTGGGGTGATATGGTACTATGAGGTCCCTAAGATAAGATGGGACCTGATTATTCAAAACCTTATAAGTAAGAAGAAGAATTTTAAATTCTATTCTAGAATTAACAGGACGCCAATGAAGAGAGGCCAATACTGGTGAGATATGCTCTCTCCTTCTAGTCCCCATTAGTACTCTAGCTGCAGCATTTTGAATTAACTGAAGGCTTTTCAGGGAACTTTTAGGACAACCTGATAATAATGAATTACAATAGTCCAGCCTAGAGGAAATAAATGCATGAATTAGTTTTTCAGCATCACTCTGAGACAAGACCTTTCTAATTTTAGAGATATTGCGCAAATGCAAAAAAGCAGTCCTACATATTTGTTTAATATGCGCATTGAATGACATATCCTGATCAAAAATGACTCCAAGATTTCTCACAGTATTACTAGAGGTCAGGGTAATGCCATCCAGAGTAAGGATCTGGTTAGACACCATGTTTCTAAGATCTGTGGGGCCAAGTACAATAACTTCAGTTTTATGTGAGTTTAAAAGCAGGAAATTAGAGGTCATCCATGTCTTTATGTCTGTAAGACAATCCTGCAGTTTAGCTAATTGGTGTGTGTCCTCTGGCTTCATGGATAGATAAAGCTGGGTATCATCTGAGTAACAATGAAAATTTAAGGAATGCTGTCTAATAATACTGCCTAAGGGAAGCATGTATAAAGTGAATAAAATTGGTCCTAGCACAGAACCTTGTGGAACTCCATAATTAACCTTAGTCTGTGAAGAAGATTCCCCATTTACGTGAACAAACTGTAATCTATTAGATAAATATGATTCAAACCACCGCAGCGCAGTGCCTTTAATACCTATGGCATGCTCTAATCTCTGTAATAAAATTTTATGGTCAACAGTATCAAAAGCAGCACTGAGGTCTAACAGAACAAGCACAGAGATGAGTCCACTGTCTGAGGCCATAAGAAGATCATTTGTAACCTTCACTAATGCTGTTTCTGTACTATGATGAATTCTAAAACCTGACTGAAACTCTTCAAATAGACCGTTCCTCTGCAGATGATCAGTTAGCTGTTTTACAACTACCCTTTCAAGAATTTTTGAGAGAAAAGGAAGGTTGGAGATTGGCCTATAATTAGCTGATAGCTGGGTCAAGTGATGGCTTTTTAAGTAATGGTTTAATTACTGCCACCTTAAAAGCCTGTGGTACATAGCCAACTAATAAAGATAGATTGATCATATTTAAGATCGAAGCATTAAATAATGGTAGGGCTTCCTTGATTTACACACCATCACGTGTGTTTGGTTTGGAAAAAAAATCTTATTACTGAAAGAACAGATGCAGCCATTCCACTCTGAACACACCTGATTCTGGCAGATCTCAGGAGTTACGCAAAGCAGGTCCTTGGCTGGGACACTGCTCAGGAACACCAGGGGCTGTATGCGAGTTTCTCCATGTAGAACTAGAGTTTCATCAGGAAGGACATCCAGCTTAAAACTTGTATCCAATCCTCATGTGGATCTCTGCTGGATCCATTGTGGTGAGCTCAAACAACTGGGGCAGGCCTAAAGGAAAAAACAAAGAAAAGGACAAAAAAAATGCTGAAAATTGGCAGCACAGTGGCAAGCAGTTAGTGCACTTACTTCCCAGAAAGAAGGCTTTCACTTCAGTGCCACATGTCCCCTGTTCTGCATGTTCATCTGTTGTTGTGTCAGGAAGGGCATCTGGTGCAAAACTTGTGCCAAATCAACAAGTGGTTCCATACAGGATCAGCTGTGACAAACCTGAGCAAAAGAAAAAAGAGCAAACAAAAAGAATGTGTTCGTGTGTGTGTGTTCGTGTGTGTGTGTTCGAGTGTGCGTGTCTGCTATTGGTGGAAAAACAGGTGTTAGTGAGTCACTAGACTGTTTCATACACTGTAAAAGTATCGAGGTGCCCTACTTAAAAACTCAAGTTTATTTAACAGGGATGATGCATACAACATTGCCACAAAAAAATGGGAAAATGTGATGAATATAACACTTCTAACTTCTGCTAATTTACAGTCTTTGTCCCTCATCAGGCTTTAGAATAGAATAAAATATACTAAAAAAATTATACAGTGCAATGATGCAAATACAATGAATACAATGAATAAGTACCATGAATAAATAAGCACAGTTATAGTTGTAAATTACAGATAAGTGACACAAGTTAAATTTAACATTAAACACTGGTAAAGTGCTATTGTATTGAAAATAATGAGAGAAATTATTGTTCACATTTCTTTTTCTGCTTGAGCCAATCTTTAACTTTCCCACTGAACCTCTTTAGTTCTGTTTGGGATTTCATTTCTGATGGTAAAGAATTCCATATGTGTGTATCTTGCACTGAGAGGGATGACTGGCCAAATGCTGTCCTGCACCTTCGAATTGTTTATAGACTGGCGCCGTCTTATCTGGCCGATCTGGTGGAACCCTACTTGCCGGCCTGGGCTTTGCGGTCGCAGGATGCAGGACTTCTCTGTGTTCCCAGGGTGAAGAAGAAGTCAGCAGGTCAAAGAGCCTTTTCTTATTGTGCACCCGCTCTGTGGAACGGTCTTCCTGTGACCGCAAGGCAGTCGGAGTCCGTGGACATATTTAAGTCAAGACTTAAAACCTATTTTTTATTATTTATTTTCTTATGAATCGTTTTTTTTATTTTTGTATCTGTTTTATTCTTTTACTTCTGTTAATTATGTATTTGAATTTTTATTTTTATTTTAATTTTTAATGTTGAACTGTTCTGTGTGAGGCGCCTTGAGATGGCTTATGTTGTTATTTGGCGCTTTATAAGCTGATTAAATTGAATTGAATTCTACAGTTTGGATTGGTTATGATCCTTGTCATTGTCCTACTATTCAGTTGTCCATCTTTTTAAAGATGTGAGACATCACATGTGGTGGCAGTCCATTTATGCACTTAAAAACAATTTTCAGAAAGCAGAATTTTATAAAGTTAGAAAAAGTCAACAAATTGTATTTCTCAATGATTTTGCAGTGGTGCCATTTTTGTGGCTTCTGGTTTAAAATTTTCAATGCTTCTTTATAAAGTCTGAATAGAGGTCTAGTAGCTGAGTCACTTAACCTGTTGGAGTGAAATTAAACTTATTTTGAAGATGAGTTGCATAACATTTTAAGGAAGCAGTTGAACTTGAGTTTTTAAGTCGAACACTTGATCATTTTTCCAACATATCTGATGAAGACTCTCCCAAGATGTATTTTAAATGGGGAGAAAATTGATGAGAAGAAAAGATGACATCACAGGAAATAGTTCAGTTAAAAACCAAGTTTACAATTAACACGTATCCAACACCAAAAGCAATGAAAAAGGGATAAAATCAACCATTTGGAAAGACTTTTTTGGTTTAGAAACTTACCTGCTTCCACCAGACAGTCTTAAGAATTCAGTGGAAATTGGTTTTGTTTCCTGACTCCACTTTCCTCCATGAAGCCTGTCTGATCTACACCGACACTTACTTCATGATGGCAGAGTCGATTGATTTGGGGGTCATACATGGCTAAAAGACTAAGCAGTGATCTAATAATGAATGTTTCAGTA
The DNA here is from genome assembly GCF_902500255.1 of Thalassophryne amazonica. NCBI lineage: Eukaryota > Metazoa > Chordata > Actinopteri > Batrachoidiformes > Batrachoididae > Thalassophryne > Thalassophryne amazonica. Next base: position 84,086,946 of record NC_047107.1, read on the forward strand.
ACATGTTTCTTTTGACAAACATCAGTTAAGTTTCCACTATTATCAGCTCAATACTGGGAATAAAGGTTCAGACAGACTGTATGCAGGAGTCTTCTGTCTCTCTCCAAATGGCCTGTTGCAGGACTTAACCTTTGAACTTTTGTTTACTGTACTCACTCAGAACCCAGAGGAAAGCGAGGTTCGCCTGCGCTCCTATTCCTACTCCTCCCCCAAAGCCAAACAGCCACGGCCGCTGCTAAATAGAGATGCAGCCATCACTGACCTGGCAGAGGGTGAGTGAACTTTGATCCCTTTGACCTTTCCTTACCCGCGGGCCAGGTGAATGGTCTAACATGGAAATGCAGACAGGTTCTGATAAATTAGCTGGACGTCTTTACGTCAGTTCTGCTTCGACACAGAGCTGCCCATCGTGTGCAGATGTGAGCGTGAGTGTGCAGCATTAAGGCCGTGCTTTGTTCTGTACAGATGGAGCAAACAGCAGCGGTGGCTGTTCTCTCCTTCAGGCTTTATCTCTCTCTAAATCCCTTTCTCGTCTCAACCAAGTTAGTAAGTAATGTGCTAACCAGCGTGAGCTGCGAGTGTCGGATGGTGAAATCCATTTCACTGCTCTTTTTTGTGGGGAACTATGGGAAAAGTGGTGAACACGTATCAAGAGCTGCACAATTAAAGGGGTATAGCAACATATATAGCAATATTTGAAAATTGCAGTTGAGTTTGAAAACATACAAAAGCACAATTATGCCTGTCATCCATTGCCAAATTTGAGTCCTGATTGCATACTTTTCGCTCCAGTTGAAGCATAAAAATGTGTGTAATCTGTGGTAAAAGTGGGGTTGTAGAACGCTGTGATCAATCAGGAAAGTTTTAAATGTTCAAATGTGCAGATAGGAGGTATTATATGTCCCTAAGTAGATCCTTGTCATTTGATTGGTGGATTCTACCTCACATGACATTCATTATTTCTTATTACATGGGTGATGGCACTAGCGTGCATTTTTGTACCATTTTTCTTCCATCCGTTTTGTACTATTGCACAGCTCCATTAGCTTCTCTTAAAAATGCTTCCATGATAAGAGGAAGCTAAACTCAGCAGCTGCAGTTGCAGCCATTGAAATGTTGTCAGATGAATTGGACAAGTTTCTGGTGTGGTTTTTCGCTGTGTTTAAGTAAGCAGAGTTGTGCTTCTCTACACATCATGAAGCTCCTCAGGTTCTCCCTCTTCTTAGTGGTGTGTGTTGATAAAATATCAATAAAATGATGCACATCTGTTCAGGTGTAATGTAAAACAATTAATGAAAGATTTTCATTTCTGCAATGGAAAGAATATTTTGACTCACTGAATATAAAATTCAACCTGGGTGACGCCTTGTTGAATGGCATGTTCATCTTTTGACTCATGCAAATATTCTTATTCCACTCAAACATTCATTATTTGTGTGATATACATCTGTTACTGTAATTTTACAGATGGCTTTGGTTTTTATTTTGTTAGTGCATTGAAATAAAAGAAAGCATAAGGAGAAAGAGGTTGGCAAAAAAGTTTTGGGATAGTCGGAGAGATGAAGAAAGTAGACAGGAGTACAAGGAGATGCGGTGTAAGGCGAGAAGAGAAGTGGCAAAAGCAAAGGAAAAGTCATATTGCGAGCTGTACAAGAAGTTGAATAGTAAGGAAGGAGAAAAGGACTTGTACCGATTGGCCAGACAAAGGGACAGAGCTGGAAAGGATGTGCAGCAGGTTAGGGTGGTAAAAGATGCACATGGTAATGTGCTGACAAGTGAGGAGTGTGTGCTGAGAAGGTGGAGGGAATATTTTGAAGAGTTGATGAATAAAGAAAATGAGCGAGAGAAAAGGCTGGATGATGTGGTGAGAGTAAATCAGGAAGTAAAAGAGATTAGCAAGGAAGAAGTGAGGGCTGCTATGAAGAGGATGAAGAGTGGAAAGGCAGTTGGTCCAGATGACATTCCAGTGGAGGCATGGTAATGTCTAGGAGAGATGGCAGTAGAGTTTCTAACCAGATTGTTTAATAAAATCTTGGAAAGTGAGAGGATGCCTGAGGAGTGGAGACGAAGTGTGCTGATTCCTATTTTCAAGAACAAGGGTGATGTGCAGAGCTGCAGTAACTACAGAGGCATAAAGCTGATCAGCCACAGCATGAAGTTATGGGAAAGAGTAGTAGAAGCTAGGCTTAGAAAACAGGTGAAGATCTGTGAGAAACAATATGGTTTCATGCCGAGAAAGAGCACTACAGATGCAATGTTTGCTCTGAGAATACTGTTGGAAAAGTACAGAGAAGGACAGAAAGAGTTACATTGTGCGTTTGTGGACTTAGAAAAAGCTTATGATAGGGTGCCAAGAGAAGAGTTGTGGCATTGTATGAGGAAGTCTGGAGTGGCAGAGAAGTACGTTAGGGTAGTGCAGGACATGTACAAGAATAGTGTGACAGCGGTGAGATGCGCAGTCAGAATGACAGACTCATTCAAGGTGGAGGTGGGATTACACCAAGGATCAGCTCTGAGTCCTTTCTTGTTTGCAGTGGTGATGGACAGGTTGACAGATGAGATCAGACAGGAGTCCCCATGGACTATGATGTTTGCAGATGACATTGTGATCTGTAGTGAGAGTAGAGAGCAAGTTGAGTCTAGTCTGGAGAAGTGGAGATATGCTTTGGAGAGAAGGGGAATGAAAGTCAGTAGAAGCAAGACTGAGTACATGTGTGTGAATGAGAGGGAGCCCAGTGGAATAGTGCAGTTACAAGGAGTAGAAGTGGTGAAAGTAGATGAGTTTAAATATTTGGGGTCAACTGTTCAAAGTAATGGAGAGTGTGGTATAGAGGTGAAGAAGAGAGTGCAGGCAGGGTGGAGTGGGTGGAGAAAGGTGGCAGGAGTGATTTGTGACCGAAGAATATCAGCAAGAGTGAAGGGGAAAGTTTACAAAACAGCAGTGAGACCAGCTATGTTGTATGGTTTACAGACAGTGGCACTAACAAAAAGACAGGAGGCAGAGCTGGAGGTGGCAGAGCTGAAGATGTTGAGATTCTCTTTGGGAGTGACAAGAATGGACAAGATTAGGAATGAACATATCAGAGGGACAGCTCAGGTGGGACAGTTTGGAGACAAAGTCAGAGAGGTGAGATTGAGATGGTTTGGACATGTGCAGAGGAGGGACCCAGGGTATATAGGGAGAAGGATGCTGAGGATGGAGCCACCAGGCAGGAGGAGAAGAGGGAGACCAAAGAGGAGGTTCATGGATGTGCTGAGAGAGGACATGCAGGTGGTTGGTGTGACAGAGGAAGATACAGAGGACAGGGTGAGATGGAAACGATTGATCTGCTGTGGCGACCCCTAACGGGAGCAGCCGAAAGACAAAGAAGAAGTGCATTGAAATAAATCATGTTTGCTTGAATATGGATTTGGCTGCTCAGTTATTTTGATGCCAGGCTATAATTAAAGGACAAGATTAAAATACAATTCAAAATGCAGAGCCTTTTCCTCAACTGGAGCGGACAGCGGAGTGCAGCGGTCGGTCTGTGTGCATATGCGTGTTTGTTCATAGACTCACTGTTCTTTGACCTCTTTAAATCCCCTCTGGAAATATAATATAGTACAACCGTAATCCTATGTACGGCATGCCACAGTTTTCAGATGTTAACAGATCCTTCTTAGCTTTGTGGAAAGTGTTGTTATAACCACAGACATTAGCACCTAGAGTACACACTGTACTGTTGCAAACATACCCAGAAGCTCTCGTGTCTGCATTTAATATCACTTGTAATCTGTACGAATCTGGTGTAATAATAATATGACACACAACTTTAGACTACTATTTTAATAAATCAGCCCTAGTTTCCTCATTTTTGAAGTCAAGAAGTCAATTGAGACCATAAATCGGCAATGGCAGACAAACTTTAGACATGTTAAAGTTGACTTTTGCTGCACGGTATGTTGTGTACCAATTTGCCAAAGTATTTTGAGCAGGTTTTTTTTCTTTGTAACTAAAATTGTGTAGCTCTTACTTGTGTTTGGGTTTAAATTTTGGTGCTGGGTGCTTCACTTCTTTGACATCCGTAACTCACTGTCTCTGTAAAGTTTGTGTTCATGTTATTTGGGAACTGCTGTGTGATCAGGTGCAGAGGTTCTAAAAGCACGATGCAGTGGATGTTCGTGACTCTCAGGCTTTTCTAAATTTGGATGTATTGGAAAAAATCTGTCTAGTGTATACAACTCTTACCATCGTCATCTGAAGGAGAATAACTGTGTTTTTATACTGTGGGTTCTGTTTTGCCTCCATTTTGCTCCATGTTTTGTTTCCCTGTTGGTTTTGATTTTCCATTTATTTTCCAAGTCAGATCTCCTTTGCTGTGTTTTTGTTTTGTTTTTGATTTTTCCCCCCCTCCTCTGTGGTGTGTTATTGGGTCCAGACCTTTTCAGGAATTCTTACAGTTGCTTGTACAGAAGTATTTTTAAATCATTCTGATTGGGGGATGATGTTTTTAACCACCTCAAAGTGATTTTTAAATGATTAAGAATGATGTGTAATGATGTATTTTTGTGTGTTTAGTTGAATGAAATTTTTTTTTTTTAAGGTTTACTCATTTGCTCTTTTTTGTGTCTCTGGATTACAGAGCAGAAGGCATTCAGCTTGACTGAGCCGCCCAGAGAAAAGAGGTAAAACTAATCTGGCATTCCAGGAACTTGGACAACATTCACTCAACATTACTGGAGCTTGTTCAGATTTTAGAACCAGCCCTTTATATGCATCACTGTTGACCAGCTTTTAGTGATTGGCTCACATCTGTGTGCAATTGTGCTTGTGTGGGTCGCTGCTGTTAAACCTGTGGTTTAAGTCTGAACAGGATGTGACAGTGTTTCTAGAGGCAGAATGTTAATACAAGTTCAGCTCTATCGTGGAATTTAGACCTTTGAAACACCGATTTCAGTTCAATTCCATTTTGTTGATACTGAATCTACACTGCATACTTTAGATTAACAGCTGCACTAAATTAACATTTGCTTTCTACATTTAACATCATTCATGCCTCAGCTAGTTCATTTTCATTCTGCAGTTTATTTCATCTACCTCTTTAATTTACTGTGCTTTAATCTGTTTTTAAGCAATTTCCATGCATTGCTAACATAGAGAAAATGTAATTACATTATATTAGGCAATTAGATTGTCATAGTGTTTGATAAGTATATTAATAGTGCATTCATTTACAGTATCAGCCTAAAACAGACCAATTGTTTTGTAATTCCACAGTGCTGCAATCGTACATCACCATTTTAACAAAATATGTTTGTGTTGCCTTTGCATTCATATGACCAACAAAAATTCATACACGTTTAAAATGTTGAGTCTAACTACATAAGTACATTTAAAATCTACACTATATCTGTAAGAGTCTTCTCACTTTTTCATCCAAATTATAGCAGGTCCATTTTTATCTGATATTGTGTTGTATTTAAACACAGGACTGTGTTTTAAGTTGACAGCGGCATTTACATCTGGAGTCTCCTGATGAGTAGTAGTTCAATTTGCCACAACAAACTGGTCTGAGGTCTGTTATATCCATGCAGGGTTTTGGGTTTCCGTAAGCGGACCCAGTCAGCAGAGGAGGAGAACAGCGCATCACTCCAACACCTCACCCTCACAGAGTTCCTCAAAGAGTATGTTTTCACCAAAACAGCCTCACAGCCATGTATGTGTGGCTTAACCCGTTCTAACCCTGTCTTAAAACCAGTCCTCAACTATTAACCACACGGAGTCTTTGTAGCTATGTTTGGTCTCAGAATGCTCAAAAGTAAAACTTTAAGTTTTAATCTACAGTACGCTGTAGGACTGATGTGACGTTGCATGTGTCTCTACGTACATTCTGCTTTTGCTTTTCACCTAGAAAGTAAGTAGCGTCATTTTTGCTGTAAATTTAGTTGCATCTTACCAATGTCATACTATAAATAGTATCCACTAGAGTCCATAGGGAATTTGAAGCATGCCAAGCATGTTGAAACAAGTGATAGCCAGTAGACTGGGGGTCCTGGAAGACTGTGTGGATGTTCTTTCATTCTAGCATGATACACGATTTTCAACTTTTCTTAGCATGTTGAAAGAAACAAAGTTGGTGTACGATCATCTTGAATGCGGTCTTCCACGAACTCCAAATGACAAGCTGTGATAAGTGCTGACTGATTTCTCCACACTGAAACAGGATTGAGGATGAGGAGTGGGATAAATACATCATCCCTTCTAAGGTGGAGTCTGAGAAATACAAAGTCAGCCGCACATTGAGCTTCCTGAAGAGCAGGATGTCCAGCACACGCAACAAGACCAAGGTGAGGAAACACAGCGGCCTTTACTCCTGTGGAAAATATTATTCCTGCTGTTGGAGACTCGTGTGTCACCTCCAAGTGTGTAAAGCATAATTTAAAAGAGGTGCACTCACTAGAAAGCATTCTTCTGTTAAAATGCAACATGCTCTTTAATTATATTAAACCCAACACATAAATAATTATAAACATACAAGGTCTGTCCATAAAGTATCGTACCTTTTTATTTATTTTTTAAACTATATGGATTTGATTCATGTGTTTTCACGTCAGACAAGCTTGAACCCTCGTGCGCATGCGTGAGTTTTTCCACGCCTGTCGGTGACGTCATTCGCCTGTGAGCACGCCTTGTGGAAGGAGTGGTCCCGCCCTGTCGTCGGAGTTTCATTGTCTGGAAATGGCGGAATGATTTGGGGTTTTTTTTTCATCAGAATTTTTTCAGAAGCTGTTAGAGACAAGCAGCTGGAAACCATTCGAAAAATGTATCTGGCTTTCGGTGAAAATTTTACGGGCTTCACAGAGAATAAGGACTGTTACTACAGCTTTAAGGACGGCCCACAATGGCGCTCGGAGCGCTGCGCTCCGAGCCGCGATGACAGGCACGAACCACCGGATTATTTCTAAACGGATGGCTGTGTGGAGCTGGGACCGTCATGTGCACTTTCTCTGGTTATCACAAGAGCTGGACATCAGCCATTTTCCGGCAGATTTCACTTTTAACAAGAGATTTTGTCGTGGAAAGCTGCGCGGAGGCTTTGTGCATCACAACCGATTCGCTGTTCGAGCGAGATAAATTTTTCGAATGGTTTCCAGGTGCCAGTCTCTAACAGCTTCTGAAAAAATTCTGATGGAAAAAAACCCCCAAATCATTCCGCCATTTCCAGACAATGAAAATCCGACGACGGGGCGGGACCACTCCTTCCACAAGGCTTGCTCACAGGCGAATGACGTCACCGACAGGCGTGGAAAAACTCACGCATGCGCACGAGGGTTCAAGCTTGTCTGACGTGAAAACACATGAATCAAATCCATATAGTTTAAAAAAAAATAAATAAAAAGGTACGATACTTTATGGACAGACCTCGTATGCTGTCCATGGCCTCCTGAATGAAAGTATATTGTGCTTTCCTTGGAGACCTTCATATTTATATCGAAGAATGGCCACCCCTCCAACCACCCACCTCCACCTCCAGCCTGTGGAAATTATGCTTATACGAGGTCTGTCAATAAAGTAAAGGTCCTTTTTATTTTTTCAAAAACTATATGGATTTCATTCATATGTTTTTACGTCGGACATGCTTGAACCCTCGTGCGCATGCGTGAGTTTTTCCACACCTGTGGGTGACGTCATTCACCTGTGAGCACGCCTTGGGAAGGAGTGGTCCCGCCCTCTCGTCGGATTTTCATTGTGGCGGAATGAAAAGGACTTTTTTTCCATCAGAATTTTTTCAGCTGTTAGATAAGAGATGCTTTTAACAAGAGATTTTGTCATGGAAAGCCGCGCGTCACGACCGATTCGCTTTGGAAGCGAGACAAAGGAACACCTCCGTTTTGGCATGTCAGAGGACAAGTTTGGACATGTCCAGCTCTCCACAGTTTCACTGATACTTACTGGACTGGTAAGCATTGAAAGCCGCGATAGACATGTCGAAACGGAGGTGTTCCTTTGTCTCGTTTCCAAAGCGAATCGTTCGTGACGCGCGAAGCCTCCGCGCGGCTTTCCATGACAAAATCTCTTGTTAAAAGTGAAATCTGCCAGAAAATGGCTGATGTCCAGCTCTTGTGATAACCAGAGAAAGAGCACACGACGGTCTCGTATCCACAGAGCCATCAGCTCAGAAATGGTCCGGTGGCTTGTGCCGCGTCGTCTCAGCTCGGAGCACGGCACGCCGAGCGTCCTTAAAGGGGTCCTTAAAGCTGTACTAACAGACCTTATTCTCTGTGAAGCCCGTAAAATTTTCACCGAAAGCCAGATAAATTTTTCTAATGGTTTCCAGGTGCCAGTCTCTAACAGCTTCTGAAAAAATTCTGATGGAAAAAAAGTCCTTTTCATTCCGCCATTTCCAGACAATGAAAATCCGACGAGGGGGTGGGACCACTCCTTCCCAAGGCGTGCTCACAGGCGAATGACGTCACCGACAGGCGTGGAAAAACTCACGCAAGCGCACGAGGGTTCTAACATGTCTGACATAAAAACATATGAATGAAATCCATATAGTTTTTGAAAAAAAATAAAAAGGACCGTTACTTTATTGACAGACCTCGTACACACACACACACACACACACACACACACACACACACACACACACACACTGCAAAAAAGTGATTCACTCCAAATCCTTTTGTTTATTCGTTTTTGTCAAAAATTAATTTCAGCAGATCTGTAACTTTAATTAAAGTTTTTCACACCCTTTTTCCTCTTTGATTTGTCGAAGGAAAAGCAGTGATATTTTCACGACTTTTGATTATCCAGTAAGTGAGTTATTATATGTCCTCTTCTAATATTGAGAACCTGAGAGCAGATGAATCCTTATAACCTCATCTCAACTCAAACTTTATTTATAGAACACATTTAAAACAGCCTTCTTAAACATGATTGAAAGCCAGGGAGAGGAAGTGAGTCTTTAGAGATGATTTAACCTCCCTATGATCTATGGTGACCCCCCAATGTGGATCTTCGACCCCATGTTGGGAACCAGGGTTATACAGCGCTGTGTTTTAAGCACTTTTCCGTGGGATGGGGGGGTTGTGGTGTAAAGTGAGTCTGCTTTCAAGAAGAATGCCGTGATTCATTTTTATTTACTATCAATAAACAACATGCAAAATGCTTAAACAGAAAAACTATTCATGGCATCTTTTTTGAAAGCATCCTGATTTTACAGCATTTGTTGTTGTTGCTGTTATTGAGGTTTATACATTATTACCCTGTAAGGAAGGTCACATTTTCACCCCGTCTGCTATTTGGTTAATAGCTTTTTTGTTTTGTTTTTTTCTTTTTTACCAGGTTTATTTGAAATTATAACTTGAAATACTTGATTGTGAAATACTAGATTACTGTTAGCAGGATTACGTCAAAAATACTGCACGAATTTTGACAAAATTTGTAACACAGATACATATTAGGTCATGGAAGACTCCATTAAATTTTGAAGGTGATCTGGATCCGGATCCAGATTCTGGATCAAGTTTCACTTCATGTAGTCTTTGAAGGATTACGTCAAACTACTTCAGGGATTCTCACCAAATTTGCACCACTGATAGATATTAGGGCATGGAAGACTTCACTGAATTTTGTAGGTGATCTGGATCCGGATCCAGATTCTGGATCAAGTTTCACTTCATGTAGTCTTTGAAGGATTATGTCAAACTACTTCAGGGATTCTCACCAAATTTGCACCACAGATACATATTAGGCTATGGAAGACTCCATTAAATTTTTGAGGTGATCCAGATCCGAATTCGTATTCTGGATCAAGATTTCACTTTATATACACTTTGAAGTATTAGGTCAAAACTACTTCACAGATTCTCACCAAATTTGCACCACAGATAGATATTAGGGCATGGAAGACTTCACTGAATTTTGTAGGTGATTCAGATCTGAATCCAGATTCTGGATCAAGTTTCACTTTATACCCTTTGAAGGATTACTGTTAGCAGGATTATGTCAAAACTACTGCACGTATTTTGCCGAAATTTGTAACACAGATACATATTAGGCCATGGAAGACTCCATTACATTCTGAAGGTGATCTGGCTCCGGATCCAGATTCTGGATCAAGTTTCACTTCATATAGTCTTTGAAGGATTACGTCAAACTACTTCAGGGATTCTCACCAAATTTGCACCACTGATAGATATTAGGGCATGGAAGACTTCACTGAATTTTGTAGGTGATCCAGATCCGAATCCATATTCTGGATCAAGATTTCACTATATACATCCATTACATTTTTGAGGTGAGCCGGATCCGAATTGGAGGACGCCAGAAATGTCTGATTGCTCTTGTTTCACTTTGTAATGTCATTCAAGTCACTTCTGTTTATTCTGTTCTGGGTGTTTTTTTGTACTTAAAGAATTGCTTTCTGTCTTTGACCATCATCGAGGATAAATCAACATCCTGTTTGTACTTGCAGCTGCAGCAGACTTGGAAAAAAAAGGGAAAAAATGGAACGTTTGATGGCACATACTATCGCTGTGTGCGAGGTGCCGCTTTCACAGCTAATGGTGAAGGAATTTTCCGTTGTCCTCTCAGTGAAAACAATGGGACATCCGGTTTACTGTCTGCTGCACACCAACAACATGTAGGCCAGTCAATCTAGCAAATATTGGGGCTCAACCTGCAACTAATTCCAACAGAAATGATTTCACCTGCAATAATTCAGGAAATGGGTCTCCAACAACATATTAAAATTGTAGGAGTGTAAAAAATGGGGATCATGGTAAATTATGCTAATTTATGTTAATTAGCTCGCAACAATTGGAAAATCTTTAAATACCCATAAAACATCAAAAAATCACCCTATGAATGCAGTCAAGGTGTCTAAACCTATGTTTTCGGGGGCAAGGAATTCATTTTAGATGGTTTAAAGTGGACTGTCTGCATTGCATTGTGGGAAATATGCAAATTACCATGAAAAAATAATTTTTCGATAAACCAAACATTTTTTGCAATGATATAAGTTAACATTTAAAATTTATTTTCAGGTTCATCATAATAAGTATTTTTGTAATAAAAATGTAGTTTTGAGTCAGTCAGTGTGTTAATTGTTGAAGGCACTAGCACCTGGAATGTATTGTGCAAGTGTACAAAGTTATCATTAGTACCGGTAAGAAACCATGTGACATGGAGGAGGAGTGTGAATAAACTAAAAGTATCTGCCAGTTATGATTAATTTCTTTTTTTCCAAAAGTTTTGTTGGTATTGGCTCCCCATGGGTTTAGCTTGCATGGTGCTGCCATCTGTGATTTTGATGGTGAATTAGTTTAAGGCAATAGTTTAATTACATATACCAAATTTGAAAAAAAAATTCAAAACAAGTCCGGTTACTTGGTCAAAGAATAGACCCTATTCATGGCCTAAACATGTAGACCATGCAGGTAAGCTTTAGATAGTGAAAACTGAAAGCATTACATCTCAATCTAGGCATAATCTGTAGATCCAATTAAAAAAACATGTGGTTTCAGCTCCTTGAGATATATGGAAAGCCGCTTGTACATTAATCATGTAAAGGGAAAAGTTTATGTCAGATAGACATTTAATCCCTAGGAACGCCTTTGTTGCTTATGTTGCCATTTGAGTGTTGTGTATGAAATGCTACCATACTTGGCAGCATCGGGGCATAATAATTACACCAAATCTGCATATATGTACCTTCAAACCATGCAGTCGCTTTAGGATGACAACCCAGGTGTGCATCACTGGTTTCAAACAGGATACCACGTTGTTAGAAGGACTGATAGGTTCTGGGGTGGTTTATCTACTGATCTTGTTATTGAACAGCTTCTAATGAGGAGTGTAAAGAGCCAAGGAGGACTGACAAGGGGGAGGGGAATGAATGAAATTCAGAGACTCGTCTGGCTACTGTCCATGCCAGCATGCGCTCAGGTAAATCTTGCCATGCAGACTGACTGGAATCCGGTATGAATCAAGTGAGCAACACAAAGAGCTAGGAAAAGCTCGCCAAACTCGTGACATGAGAGATACTTACAAATTGTTGGCGGCACTGAAGCAGTGGGATCCTTTTGCACCTGACCCAGCACTGAGAGGTCTTGTGAGTGGTATGACAGCCAATAAAGTTGTGAATGTAGATAATGCACAGCAGGTGGGAAAAACATCATTGAGACATTGATTGGGGAAAATGTTTTAGCGTATACATTCAAGAGGAAATCCCAAGCTGTCACCCTTGGTTCACAGACTGCCGTTATGATTCAAGGTGAGGCCGTTCAAGTGGATCCACAGTTACTATTTCAGAGACTTAGCATCATTGCATGCAATGATAATGATGCAGCTGATGCCTTTAGGTATGAGTTGTGCAGCTACCCACCAGCTCTTTTCGAGTCCCCACAGTTACTTAGGCAAGCCAATAAAGCATCTTTAGCTGATGCTCTGTAGGACATCGTGAAGGAGTCACAACCAGAATCGGCTCCTAAGTTGGATGTACACTACATTGTTGATGGAGGAGCCTTGCTACAACGTTTGCCGTGGCGACGTGGAGATCTCTTTGAGACTATCTGTCAGATGTACGTGGATTATGTATGCGTAAATACAGTCAAGCCACGGTTGTCTTTGATGGGTATATGGATGGCCCGTCCATAAAGGATGTGACCCACAAGAGGCGTACTGGAGGTCGCACCGGCCCAACTGTCCACTTCCATGGACAAACTATTCTCTGTTCAAAGAAAGAGGACTTCCTTAGGAACATGGAAAACAAGCAGCGTTTTATCCATATGCTTGGTCGTAAATTAGAGAATGTAGGTTGCACTGTTCTATATGCAAAAGGAGATGCGGATACCATGATTGTCAAGGCAGCGGTTGAATGTTCTAAACAAATCAACACCATTGTTGTGGGAGATGACACTGACTTATTGGTGTTACTATGCTATCATTATGAGTTTAGTTCACACGATGTCTTTTTTCAACCAGAGCCTAAGGCCAACACTGCAAAGCACAAGGTTTGGGACCTAAGGAAAACAAAAGCAGTTCTTGGTGATAAGGTCATACAGGTCATTCTTTTTGTCCATGCAATCCTTGGCTGTGATACGACATCCAGATTGCATGGACTTGGCAAAGCCTCAGCACTCAAGATGGTTACAAAGAATGAACAGTTGCACATTTGTTCTGTGGTGATGCAGATACTACATCAAAGGAAGCCATAGTCAAGGCAGGAGAAGATGTTCTGGTTCATCTTTACAATGGGTCTAAGGAAGACAGCCTTGACAGCCTCCGCTACAAGCGGTTTTGTGAGAAAGTAAAATCAGGATCAAAGGCAGTGGAAGCAAAATGCCTCCCACCAACGTCGGCAGCTTCACATTACCACAGTTTGAGAGTCTTTCTCCAAATAAATGTTTGGAAAGGAAACACCAGTCTAGAGCCAGAGGAATGGGGCTGGAAAGAAAGTGGTGGGCAACTGCTACCTGTCACAACTGATCTACCAGCAGCACCATCCAAACTCATTGAGCTATTTCGCTGTGACTGTAAAACGGGATGTAACACTATGAGGTGCACATGTCGTAAGCATGGACTAGAGTGTACGTCTGCCTGTGGCAGCTGCAAGGGACTTGACTGCACGAACTCGCCCATGATAATTGAAACAGACACTGATGATGATGAAGTGTCTGATTAATAGACCAGAGCATGTTATTTTTACATTTTAGGAGGTTAAAACACATTACGAAAGTAGCACATAACTGACTCTGATTCAGCTTTTAGAGTTAAACCTCCTTAATGAACACTTTCCCTGCAAACTGAGATCTTTTTGGATACCAGAAAGCATGAGAAAGACATTTAAATGGTTAGTAATTATTTTCTATCTGAAATTGAAGTAGTTCAGCAAATAATCTGAGATTTTCCAAGATATGGTATGGTTTGTAGAGCGTAATTTGCATATTTCCCACAATGCAATGCCAGTAATACTCTTGGAACCACCTGAAATGAATTCCTTGACCCCGAATAAATAGGTTTAGACACCTTGACTGCATTCATAGGGTGGTTTATTGATGTTTTATGGGTATTTGAAGATTTTTCCATTGACACAAGCTAATTAACATAAATTAGCATAATTTACCATGATCCCTATTTTTCATGCTCCTACAATTTTAATATGTTGTTTGAGACCCCTTTACTGAATGATTGCAAGTGGAATACTTTCTGTTGGAATTAGTTGCAGGTCATGTCACCATATTGACTGGCCTATGTGAATGGAGCATTAGAATATGGGTTGGGATTTGTATGGTTGAAAGACTTGTGCCTTAGTAGGGGAATGCAATCTACTGACTTGCCCTCCTAATTTAATAAGAAAGTGACAATTGCAGTCCTGACAAAAAATATATATCTTAATTTGGATCCAGATCCAAATTTAATGAGTTCTACCTTGACACATCCTTCAACCTTCCACCAAGATTTATGAAAATTGGTTTAGAGCTGGTTGAGTCAGTCTGTTAGCAAACAAATCAGTTGAAATATGACCTTTTTTTGCAGAGGAATCATCTATTTCTAAAGGCCTCTCATGTAACATTTTAAGGTTTAGTGCTGCTCAGACAGGCCAGGTCAGAATCCCTGTTCTCTGGAACCATTGTCTGTGCCTGGTGTCTTTATTTGGTACGTGAGAAAATTCTCTCTCCTCAAGTCTTAGCAACAGGACACAACGAAAATATTTACTGACAAATTGCACAAGCCCCCAGCAGAGTGTGTCAAACCAAATACACAGTATTTTATCAATCCTTTAAAGCATGTGTGCATAATTTGTAGGTATGTTTTCCTTGTACACGCAGACACACGACACACATTAACAGGGCAAACGTCACTTGTAGGCTTACTTTCTTCATTAGATAAGTAAATATGCGTCATGACGACGCAGGAATATCTGCATCAGGTGCGCGCAGCAGGGAGCAGAGAGGAGGTGAGGACGCAGCCTGCAGGATCTCTGCACAGAGAAGTCAGAGTGCACAGTCTGGCTGATTCCTCTTCTAGTTTATATTTGTTCTTGTGCTGAGCTGCAGGTCTGTGCTCTGAGTTCTGTTATAGTTTATCTTTCCTGCTTTGACCGCGAGATGCGCGTGCGCAAATGAACCATCCTTGAGCAAATGTGGAGACGTCTGGAGTTATAGTTGATGTGGACATGTCCTGTCTCTGGCAATCATTCTGTGAGCAGGACATTTATGGATTTTATTTAAACACATTTGTGAGAGGAGAAGCTGCAGCTGGTTCACAGTGCCTCTCTTCACCAGACAGCTCCACACAGAGAAGGAGCTGCAGCTGCAATCAGCATTTTTTTTTTCTGTGCTCTTTTTTGAGCATCTAGTTTTTACTGCATTGAGTACACGGTATAAAAACAATCCTGCGTGATTTATACTGCGGGAACAATGGAACACAGCAGGAATCAGAAATTGGCATCGGGTAATGTCGTCTTGTGAAGGTGTGGCTTCCAGTCACGCTGAGTACCGTCCTGTTGCTCTGACTTGCACTGAAACCGCTTAATTCTGATCAGCGGACGCAAACAAAAATTAAACATGTTTAATTTTTGTTTGCACCCCTCGCGCTGTTGTAGCACTGAGCTGCATCGTCTCGGCACTAGGTTGCTTCCATGCGGCCTCGTCATAACGACACACGGCGCAACTGGGAGCAGCCCCGGTGTGAAAGGGGCTTTAAGTATGTTGCTCCCATAATAGCAGTTACCCTCATGGAGTTTAACCTCTCTGAGGACCCTTTATCTCAAATAAATCCACTACAACAGGTGTGTAACATGATGGCAGTGACTGGTTCATGTCTCTCCTGATTGTCACCCAGAATAATGTTGTACCTATGTTGGTGAAAACAAAAATGTTAAATATGTATGGCTTTCTTTTCAGGTGAAGAGCAAAGGAATGAAGGAAGTAAAGGAAATGACAGGAACGGCTAATGGGCACCAGTTTGTTCCTGTGTCCCTGTCTGGTTCTGTTCTCTGTGTAGCCTGTGACAAGTCTGTTTCTGGGAAGGAGCTGTTGCAGTGCTCCAGTAAGTCTCGTACCGTCAGTACTGTTGTTGATTTATGGCTTGTGACTGCTTTGAGTTTGCGTGAATCTTTTTGCATGTGCGGCCTTGATGCCAAAAGGTAAGTTGTTTTTTTCTCCCTCCAAAATAAACAAAACAGTGAAGTGCAGAACTGTTTGACAGCTGAATGAATACTGAACCCAGTATTGTGGTCTTTGTTAATAATTAGTTAATGGACTTTGTCTGATTTTGTCCACAGACTGTCTGCTGAGTGTTCATAAGGGCTGTCGAGACTCAGCTACAGCGTGTTTGAAGGTAAACCTCTGCCTCATGCACCTTATTTGACCTCAGAAGACCACGAGCAAAAATAATTTGATTTTGTAAATCATGACAGTTCACAGATCTTAGTATTTGTGAGGGGCTGTGCAGTGGAGCACTGTAAGCTTTTGGTTGATATTTATGTTAGTGAAAACACAATATCCTGATTTGAATTAAGTACAAATATGTTGAAGCGTTGGATAATGTGACAAAAACTGCTGATTTTTTGATTGAACAGAAAATATTTGCATTGAGCCATGCTTAATATTAACAGATGTGGTAAATATTTTTGTGTAGTCACGCTTGTTATAGTTTTAGTGATGTTTACATGCACTTTCCTGAAGCCAAGCGACCTGATTTACTCAAGGTTTGCTTGTGTTAAAATGTGTGCACCCATAGCGCTCGGAAAAAAACCCATCCTGATTTACGAACAGAGCACACTGAGGATTGCATCGTTCAAATGTACAAAATAGTGCATACTGTCCATTTAGTGTGTTTGCCTTCATGAATGTGCAATTTGGGGTTTGTCCACCTGAGTGCACAAAATTGTGGGAGGGAACTTGCAAATAGGTAAGGCTTGCACACGCAACTTGATTTGTCAAGGTTAAAAGGAAATTTAGCAGGTGCTGATCGTGTCAGTATTTCACATACTGGAAACTTTGTTCCAGTAACAGAGAGTCTGCCATCTATTCGTACAGAGAATTTTCCCAAAATAATTAATTGTAAACGTCAAGTATATTTAAAGAGTTAGCGGTTTCCTTTGTGCTTGTTTCTTTAAGAAAACATGTCTCCATGCAGTAACTAGGTGGACCACAGTATATTTTGGTGCAACTCATGATCATTACTGTCACTGATGTGTCACACAAATAAACACACACACATCTCTGAGACTGCGTGGTACGATGCACAGTTGTTTGTGTGAAACACACACAAATCACAGCACACAGACAACTGTGCACACACTGCGCACACAGCCAGCTGTGTGTGCTGCTTGCAGAGTTAGCTGTGTTTGTTCCACTGGCAAGATGCAGCATAATTATTAATCATTTTGTTGAATTGATGTGGATGGAACAATTAAATGTCTGAAATAGGAGATTGTGGTTTGTTTCTTGTTTTTTTTTTTATTGCCAGCACATTTCATTTTGTACTTACACCCATTAACACACAAAAAATAAGTCCTCATTTGCATGTTGTTGTCTATGTGACATTACTACCCACTATCAACTATGCAATTACTCTTAGTGAATCACCTGCAAAACTGTCTCAATCCCAACACACAGAGGTTTGGATTGCCCACACAATTTAGCACTCCTTATCTGAGATCTTAGTAAATCAGGCCCAAAATCTTGCAGTTACAGCTGGGCAGCTCACTCTCAAAATGCTGATGCTACAGATACTGTCCCTTATTCTGAGTATTCATTATTTACTTGCCATTGGTTGGATACGTTCTGCCCAACTTGATCCAGATGTTTACAGATGATGCATATGTGCATACCCAAGAATACCAAGAAAATTTCTATTTTACAATGGCAGACTTTTTTAAACAGTGCTGAGGCTTCTTGGACACCACTACTGTTTTAATGTATATCTGCTATATTCCTTGAATTTTCACTGGAGGTTCTTTGGTAATCAGGCTCCACCTGCATCATGGGACAGCGTAGGACAATCTGTTTGCACACTATAGGGTAAATCATCCAGGTACTGTTCGACTACTACTAAGTACGAAGTACTTGGATACCCTAAGGATTGTGACGTTCTGCTTTTGTCCAAGGACAGTATATAGTAAGCTAGTACCAGTGTTTGAATAGCCAATAGTTTGGTACATACAGCTTTTTACCTACTATATAGTACACTAGTATGAGTATACAGATGCGGCCAGTGTCTTGTTTTTGAAGACTGGCCCGAGTGTCAGTTTCACTTAATCTCTTCTGCCTTACACCCATTTTATCAAAGAGCAGAAAGTGTCTGTGCAAACACTGTTCTGTTGTGAACACATATGAGTGCATGTTGCATCACATGCACTCAAACATGATGTGCACTTTCCATGCATGCACAGCATGCACTGTGACTACAGCACCAATCATCATATGAATGAAGTGATGGCTGAATGAACGAGGGGCATCGTGTGGAGCTATTTTGCAGCTGTAAATGAGAACAGTGCCAACTGTTGTATATGTAAAATGGCTGTATGCTACTGTGGCAACACCACCAGTTTGTTTAAACACTTTTTAAAGAAATCATGAGAGAGAACGTGAGCTGGAAGAGGAAAAAATGGGAGGAAAATGCCTCAGACAGTCACAGAGATCAACACTGACAAAGATGTGAGGAATATGGAAGAACATTTGTAAAATCAATATCATTCTTCTCTGCAAATAATTTGTGTACTTTGTGTAATAAAAAAAAAGCAAGTTTGCATATATTTCAATCTGAAAATACATATTTTTATTGTTGGCAACATAGTGGATTAGTAGTTCGCAGTGTTGCTTCACAACGAGAAGGTCCTGGATATGCTTCCGAACTGGTCATTTCTGTGTAAAGTTTGAATGATCTCCCCGTATTTGCACAAGTTACCTCCAGGTGTTCGAGTCCCATGGGTGGCATGTAATTTTAATTTTTCATCAGCTGCACGATGTGTAACCACATCGCGTAGCTGCTGTGAAAAGCTGCTGTGCTCCCACGTGCACAAAACCATCGCAGCATGTATTTTTTAATTTCTTTTTTTTTCTTCTTCTTCTTCTTCTTCTTGACGATGTGTAACATGACGTGGTTATACGATGTGTAACCACGGCATGCAGCTACTGGTAGTGTGTTCCTGCGTGCATAAGCCATCACACTGGCATTGTGCGTGCCTGCCTGTCAGCGCGATGTTTCATGGTTTTGTATGTTTTATACAAGCTGTTTTGCCTTGAGTCCCCCTGAGTTATACTTTATTCACACTATCTGTGAAGGGGCCCTTAGTACTGATGTATGAGGGCAATGGGCCATGGGTGGCCTTGAACCTGGGACCTTCTGGTCTGGAGGCTTTGCCCCCACTGTGCTGCTCACATTCAGTAGTCATTAAGATGTATTAAGATGTAGCCTGCTGATAACACATATACCTCTTAAACATGAAATTACAGTATGAAATTACATAAGCTGCTTTTAATAGTAAAAAGTATAGTAAAAAAGTATCAATATCAGCAATTCTGACCCGATGTTACTTGGTATTTGTTCAAAAGGATGTTTTGTGGCATCACCCAGTCATACATTTTCTTGTCTACTGTCACCCACTTTCACTAAATAGTTACTGGATACTGCTACCTGCCGTTATGGAGACTGTCATAATTAAAAATGCACTGGAAACAAATGTTTTCACCCTGAGATGAAATGTGACCACCCAAAGGAGACAATATAAACGCAGTTTAGATCTTTACTTGGTGACTTCAGGTGTTCTCATAATGTACAAAATCATTTAAACTGTCAAAAATCAGGGATGAGGCCATCCCAGGAGTCAAAGACATGTGGTGCCTGGCTGTGATCATCCCACCACAAATCTGGCTTTTGTTGCAGGTCCACTGTGCTGTCTAATAAAGGGAAAAAACCCCGACATAAGAAATCTAAGCACTTCAGTACGTCAGGTTGAGGAAATTTGTTTACTTCAACAGTCTGGAACAAAGAAACTCTGTGAAGGTGTTATAACATCACAAACTAATGACATGTAATCAAAAGGGATTTATTTATTTTTATTTTTTGCCTTTTAATGTTTTTGTTTATCTGTACCTTCACTCCACTGTTGGCTAACTTTGTGAAAGAGTGTACAATGAAAATGGTGAATGCCTGATATGCAATTGTTCATGTTAACAGAGTTTTGTGGGGCCACAGAAGCCACAGGACAGGAATGCATCAATGGTAAAAAGCAAGACTATGCCTCTCCCACATAGTGAGTAAAAAATTTACTGGTTTTCTGCCCTCCCATGGCCTCCTCCTTTGGTTTTTAATTCTTTTAGGTTTCACCTGTCCTCCCTGTAGATTAAGTAAACCATTAGTCCTCATCTCCCATTCTCACCTATGCTTGTTGTGTCTACGCTGAAAGTTAATTGTTAATCTTTCTCAGTTGGGGATCAGGGCTGGATTGTGTGTGTGAGAAAGAGAAAGAGGCTGTTTTGAGTACAGTTTTTACATACTTTAGAGTAAGCAGAATGTCATTTGAATTTATGTGTCTTTAGTGTCCATGCAGGGGTGGTGGCCCTAGTGCACTTGGTTTCAGTGTGGAAGGTTCCCGGTTCCAACCCCATCTCTCCCACATTTCTCCATGTATTGTGGAGTTGCATCAGGAAGGGCATCCAGCGTAAAACCTGTGCCAATTCAACATGCAGATCCACCTTGGATTTGCTCTGAAGGCACTTACTTCTTATGTGTCCAACAGTGGTGTTCAGATTTGTTGTGACCAAACCTCAGTCTCTACACATATGTTTTGGGTGCAGGTTTAGTTGAACAGTGACAGATGAGGACCTCTTCACAGCTTTATAATCCAGTAACTGTTCCCTGTAACTGTCACCTAGAAATGATCCAAGCATCTGAACACTAAACAGAGTCCCTTTTTTGTTTTTATAATTGAAATGGAAATCTCCACAAAGTGAGTTTGACTTTTCTTCCTGTTCATTGTCCTGGTGTCCTCTCCAGGCAGTGCAAAAGATCCACCCCCCCTCTACACCACTTCTTCCTATTCTTCAATCCCAACACTGAGCAGAGAAATGAGAGAAACAACGGCCCTTCTCACCAAGAGCCTCTCCATCCCTGTAGATAGCAGGTAGGACAAAAACACTTCAACTGACTGGCTTTTACCCATATGTCAGGATGATGACCCCCCCATTTCCATTTTCATATGTTTTCTGCTTTGTTTGTCAACAGGATCCCTTGAAAACTAATGATCCATTTATTGAAATTTGCTCAAAATGACTGGAGACAGATCAGTGAAAAGTTCTAATGTAAATTTGGACATTGCAAAAAAAGAGCTTTTGAGTCTTTTGTGATGCACTAAATGGCATTCTACTTAAGTATTGTACAACCCCAATTCCAATGAAGTTGGGCCGTTGTGTAAAATGTAAATAAAAACAGAATACAATGATTTGCAAATCCTCTTCAATCTATATTCAATTGAATACACCACAAAGGCAAGATATTTAATGTTCAAACTGATAAACTTTATTGTTTTTGTGCAAATGTTTGCTCATTTAGTGTCCTCATTCCAAAAGGCTTATTGAGTTGTTAGAAGGAAAGGTGATGTAACACAGTGGTAAACATAGCACTGTCCCAGCTTTTTTGAAATGTGTTGCAGGCATCCATTTCAAAATGAGCAAATATTTGCACAAAAACAATAAGGTTTAGCAGTTTGAACATTAAATATCTTGTCTTTGTGGTGTATTCAATTGAATATAGGTTGAAGAGGATTTGCAAATCATTGTATTGTTTTTATTTACATTGCACATAATGTCCCAACTTCATTGGAATTGGGGTTGTAGATTAAACACTGGTAATGACTACAAAAAATTAAATGTCAAATATTCCTTTAACGTATAATTTTAATTTAGTTATAAGTGAAATCGAGCTAAAATCAAACAAAAAAGTGGTGGACTCTGTGATTAGCAACAAGGTTTCACAAGCAACTTGATAGACCCATCTTTACTTTATGTTATGGTCAATGTGCATGTTAAACGCTGCCAACATGGCCAAAAATAGGAGGTTCACTGATTGTCACCTGTACCTATCGGAACCCAAAAGCGTCAGCACTGAATACAGTGTGGTAAAAAAGTATTTAGTCAGCCCCTGATTGTGCAAATTCCCCTACTTAGAAAGATGAGAGAGGTCTGTAATTTTCAACATAGGTACACATCAACTGTGAGAGAAAAAATGAGAAAAAAAAATCCAGGAAATAACATTGTAGGATTTTTAAAGAATTTATTTGTAAATTATGGTGGAAAATAAGTATCTGGTCAATAACAAAAGTTCAACTCAATACTTTGTAACATAATCTTTGTTGGCAATGACAGAGGTCAAACATTTCCTGTAAGTCTTCACTAGGTTTGCACACACTGTAGCTGGTATTTTGGCCCATTCCTCCATGCAGATCTCCTTGAGAGCAGTGATGCTTTGGGGCTGTAACTGGGCAACATGGACTTTCAACTCCCTCAACAAATTTTCTATGGAGTTGAGGTCTGGAGACTGGCTTGGCCACTCCAGGACCTTGGAATGCTTTTTACAGAGCCACTCCTTCGTTGCCCAAGCGGTGTGTTTGGGATCATTGTTATGCTGGAAGACCCAGCCATGTTGCATCTTTAATGCTCTCACTGATGGAAGGAGGTTTTGGCTTAAAATCTCACGATACATGGCCACGGTCATTATTCCCTTAACACAGATCAGTCGTCCTGTCCCCTTTGCAGAAAAACAGCCCCAAAGCATGATGTTTCCACCCCCATGCTTCACAGTAGATATGGTGTTCTTGGGATGCAACTCAGCATTCTTCTTCCTCCAAACACAATGAGTTGAGTTTTTACCAAAAAGTTCTATTTTGGTTTCATCTGACCACATGATATTCTCCCAGTCCTCTTCTGGATCATCCATATGCTCTCTGGCAAACTTCAGATGGGCCTGGACACGTACTGGCTTAAGCAGGGGGACACGACTGGCACTGCAGGATTTGAGTCCCTCTGTGCGTAGTGTATAGCCTTTGTTACCCCATGGGATGACATCTTGCATGGAGCCGCAGATCGAGGGAGATTATCAGTGGTCTTGTATGTCTTCTATTTTCTTACAGTTGCTCCCACAGTTGATTTATTCACATCAACCTGCTTGCCTATTGTAGATTCACTCTTCCCAGCCTGGTGTAGGTCTACAATGTTCTTCCTGGTGTCCTTCAACAGCTCTTTGGTCTTGGCTATGGTTGAGTTTGGAGTCTGACTGTCTGAGGCTGTGAACAGGTATCTTTTATACAGATAACGAGTTCAAACAGATGCCATTAATACAGGTAACAGGTGAAGGACAGAAGAGCTTCTTAAAGAAGAAATTACAGGTCTGTGAGAGACAGAAATCTTGTTTATTTGTGGGTGACCAAATACTTATTTTCCACCATAATTTACAAATAAATTCTTTAAAAAAATCTTATAATTTGATTTCCTGTTTTTTATTTTTTCCTCATTTTGTCTCTCATAGTTGAAGTGTACCTATGTTGAAAATTATAGAGCTCTCTCTCATCTTTCTAAGTTGGAGAACTTGCACAATCAGGGGCTGACTAAATACTTTTTTGCCCCACTGTATATGCAGTAGTATTTAGAGTGGTTTGCACTCTCTGACTGATTCCATTAGTCCTATGCTTGCCCTCACTTTAAGTCATCAGCAGACAGTTCTGTTTTGATTCAGTTGACTTTGTGTCTTTGCAGACATGTGAGTGACACGGCAGCAGTGGACGGTGACTTCAATGTGACAGCGTGGACCAGCTGCTCAGTGGTTGATGAAGGAACAACAAACATGATCATCCCCCCGTGTGCCGATGCTCCCAACACCACAGAGGGTGAGGGGGAGTGATCAGCACTTTGAATAATCACACACCCGATTACATGTTTAGCTGTTTATGTATGGAAGTAAATCTGGGCCATCAGAGTTTGAATTTTTAAGGTTGAATGTTTTTAGCATCAGAATTTGAATTTCAAATGCTGAATTTCTTTAGCATCAAATTATTCAGCCTCAGAAACTTCAACGTAAAAAAAACAACCTAAAAAACTTCAGCCTAATAAAAATTCAACCTAAAAAAAAATCAACCTAAAAAAAAAAAAAAAAAATTCAACCTCAAAAACTAGAAAAGCAGGGAGAAGCATTCAATCTCTGTCTCAATCATCCAACATCACAGATTTACTTCCATACATAAACATTGGATGATTGAGACAGAGATTGAATGCTTCTCCCTGCTTTTCTAGTTTTTGAGGTTTAATTTTTTTTTTTTTTTTTTTTTTTTTTTTTTTTGGTTGAATCTTTTTTAGGTTGAATATTTTAGGTTGAATTTTTTTGAAGTTGAATTTTTTTTTAGGTTTAATTTTTTTTTAGGTTTACATTTTTTAGGCTGAATATTTTGATGCTAAACCAGTTCAACCTTAAAAATTCAACTTCAAACTGATTTTGATGCTAAAAACATTCAACCTCTGATGGCACAGATTTACTTCCATATTTATGGTAATGGACAGGGTATGTAGTGTTTTTTTTTTGTTTTTTTAGTAAAGAATGCAGTATTTGGTTTTGGTCTTCCAGCAGAAGCTGATGCACCTGTACTGAGCGATCTCTCAGCTGACCTGCTGGGGCTTGAGGTGGAGTCATGGAGTCTCACTGTCACTCCAGAGTTCCGCAGACTGCAAGACAAACACACTGTCAAACGACAAGATGTCATTTATGGTGAGACAATTATGTTTTTGAGTTTTTCAACAGCTCTGATATAAGGGTCTTTTGTAAGTTATCAGCCTCTCAAAGAAGCAGCTCGTGTTTTATTCAAGTACTTTATTGTATTTTAATATGTGTAAATATATGCTGTTTTCCAACAGGGGCCGCTGTTTTGTTTTTTTTAGCTGGAATACTCTAAACCAGTGTCAGGCATAAATAATATTTAAGTCATTTCTCAGTGGGTGGGGCTAAAGTAGCCATTTTCAGTATTGAATCCATTAAATGTATTTAACTATAATAAGCTTTTGATTTTTTATAATTCATTATGTTCTATTGGGCTTCAGTTACTACTGTTGATTTCAACAAATTTCTGTTTTCTTTGCTCAAGTGAATATTCAGATTTGTACCCAGCACCTCAATATGCATAATGCGCTCTCATGCAGAGTTGATGCAGACTGAGCTGCACCACATCCAAACCCTGATGGTGATGTCAGAAATATTCAGGAGAGGCATGTTAGAGGAGCTGCAGCTGGACTGTGACTGCGTGGCGCGGATCTTTCCCTGTTTGGACCCTCTGCTGCACTTCCACAGGAACCTCTTTGGGGCACTGCAGGAACGTCGACAGATCATGGCCCAACCTGACAACTACCGAAATTACCTCATCCATCAGATTGGAGACATACTGCTTCAGCAGGTTGTCATAAGTTGATGTGCGCACACAGACACAGGTGTACATCAGCGCTAAATGTCTGATGACCTCTTTCTCAGTTCTCAGATGAAAATGCTGAGAAGATGAAGCAGTTGTATGGAGAGTTCTGCAGTCATCACAAAGAGGCTGTGAGTGTCTTCAAAGAACTGCAGCAACAAAACAAGAAACTACAAAACTTTGTCAAAGTAAGCTTGTGTTTTATTTGCTCCTGAAATAGCTTTTCATTCCTTTGACATATTCGGTAGTTATTTGAGGTAGTCATATTGGTTTTGACCTGTGTGCTCACAGCAACAGAGCAATAACTCTCTGGTCAGGCGGAGAGAGGTTCCAGAACTCATCCTGCTGGTCACTCAGCGCATTACTAAATACCCGGTGCTGTTGGAAAGGATATTACTGTACACTCAGGGTATGTCACGCTACCAACTGTAACTGTAAATGTATGCAACTCTTCAGACTGTTACATATTTACTAAACAGCAGCACATAATGTATTGCTATGCTGTTTTATGGTACAATGTGTAGTCCACCGAAAGTCTGCCATGTGCCCTGAAACTTTAGGAGCCTTTTTGTTTGCATTCACCATGAATTCATATTTTTGCGGCAGTGAGAAACATGATAAAATTATGTTAAAGCAATTAAAGATGTATTCAAAGTGCTGAGTATGTATGTACAATGACAATAAAAACCCTTCTTCTTCTTCTTCTTCAAATCTCTCCTTCCCATTTTTATAATATGCTAGTAATAGTAGTAGTTGTTCCAGTCAATATGGCAGGCCTTCCAAAATTTCCCCCAAAAACCACATTCAGAGGCTAAAAATGCCTCTGACCAAGAATGTAGGCAAACTACACTCAACATACATGTATTCTCTCCTTTCCCATTCCTTGAACTTGATGCAAAGGAGGACTCCAAGAGGAAGGGTTGGGAAGGAGTGGCCAAAGAGGGAAGCTTTGTATTTTTCTTGAAATGGGATGCTCATGCAACATCTGTTAGCTCACTGGCTCCACACACGTTTGTTTGTTTGCGTGAAATATACAACTTGGTTTACTACTCAGTTAAGTCACAATTAAGAAACTATTGCTATTATCCAGATTATTGCTCGTGTGATCACCCCACTGAGTCTGGTCAGCTTGATGTTTCTTCCTTTATTCAGAAATAAATAAATGCCTGAGGGAGGCACACCTGTGCACTAATCATGGTGTCTAATCAGCATCTTGATATGGCACACCTGTGAGGTGGGATGGATTATCTCAGCAAAGGAGAAGTGCTCACTATCACAGATTTAGACTGGTTTGTGAACAATATTTGAGGGAAATGGTGATATTGTGTATGTAGAAAAAGTTTTAGATCTTTGAGTTCATCTCATACAAAATGGGAGCAAAACCAAAAGTGTTGCATTTATATTTTTGTTGAGTGTATCTTTTATTTGTTGCACCTGCAGAAGGAAGTCAGGAACACAGTGACTTGTTCAGTGCGCTGGCTCAGATACGTGAAGTCATCACCACTGTTGATTTAACTGTCAGTAAGTACGAGAGGTGTCAGGAGCTCCAGCAAGTGCTGGCCCGTCTGGAGAACAAGAGCTTTACCAAACTCAAGAATGGCAGGGTGTTCCGAAAACAGGACCTGCACAGCCAACACAGGAACCTACACCACAAAGGACTGGTCTACTGGAAGACTGCCACTGGACGCCTGAAAGGTGTGAAAAGGAGAAACAGCGCCTCTAGTTGTCCTATAATTAGAAGATACCACAAGTGCATGAATTTTTTATGATTTATTTTGTAGATGTTTTGGCACTGCTGCTCACAGACGTTTTGGTTTTCCTGCAAGAGAAAGACCAGCGCTTTGTGTTTGCTGCTGTGGTAAGCCTTAAAGTGAAGAGCATATTTACAGTGAGGAAAATAAGTATTTGAACACCCTGTGATTTTGCAAGTTCTCCCACTTAGAAATCATGGAGGGGTCTGAAATTTTCATCTAAGGTGCATGTCCACTGTGAGAGAAATAATCTAAAAAAAAAAAAAAATCTGAAAATCACAATGTATGATTTTTTTAATAATTTATTTGTATGTTACTGCTGCAAATAAGTATTTGAACACCTGTGAAAATACAATACAGTACAGTACAGTACAGTAGCCTTTGTTTGCAATTAGAGGTCAAACGTTTCCTATAGTTTTTCACCAGGTTTTCACACACTGCAGCAGTGATTTTGGTCCACTCCTCCATACAGATCTTCTCCAAATCTTTCAGGTTTGGAGTTTCAGCTCCCTCCAAAGATTTTCTATTGAGTTCATGTCTGGAGACTGGCCAGGCCACTCCAGGACCTTGAAATGCTTCTTATGGAGCCCCTCCTTAGTTGCCCTGGCTGTGTGTTTGGGGTCACTGTCATGCTGGAAGACCCAGCCATGACCCATCTTCAATGCACTTACTGAGGGAAGGAGGTTGTTTGCCAAAATCTCGCAATACATGACCCCATCCATCCTCCCTTCAATACGGTGCAGTCGCCTGTCCCCTTTGCAGAAGAACACCCCCAGAGTATGATGTTTCCACCCCCATGTTTCACAGTTGGGATGCTTTTCTTGGGGTTGTTCTCATCCTCTAAACATGGTAAGTGGAGTTGATTCCAAAAAGCTCTATTCTGGTCTCATCTGACCACATGACCTTCTCCCATGCCTTCTCTGGATCATCCATATGGTCACTGGTGAACTTCAAACGGGCCTGGACATGTGCTGGCTTGATCAGGGGGACCTTGCTGCCCTGCAAGATTTTAAACCATGACAGCATCATGTGTTACTAATGTAATCTTTGTGACTGTGGTCCCAGCTCTCTTCAGGTCATTGACCAGGTCCTCCTGTGTAGTTCTGAGCTTTCTCAGAATCATCCTTACCCCACAAAGTGAGATTTTGCATGGAATCCCAGACTGAGTGAGATTGACAGTCATCTTGTGTTTCTTCCACATTCTAATAAATAATCATAACAGTTGTCTTCTATCAAACTGCTTGCCTGTTGTCCTGTTGTCCAGGGGTGGCCAAGTTCGGTCCTCGAGAGCCACCTTCCTGACACTCTTAGTTGTCTGCTCCAACACAACTGAATCCAATGAAAGACTCATTAGCAGACTTTTAATGAGCCTTTCATTGGATTCAGGTGTGTTGGAGCAGGGAGACAACTAAGTGTCAGGAAGGTGGCTCTCGAGGACCGAACTTGGCCACCCCTGCTGTAGTCCATCCCAACCTTGTGCAGGTCTACAGTTTTGTCCCTGGTGTCCTTAGACAGCTCTTTGGTCTTGGCTATGGTGGACAGGTTGGAGTGTGATTGATTGAGTGTGTGAACAGGTGTCTTTTATACAGGTAACAAGTTCAAACAGGTGCAATTAATACAGGTAAAGAGTGTAGAATAAGAGGGCTTCTTAAAGAAAAATTAACAGGTCTGTGTGAGCCAGAATTCTTGCTGGTTGGTAGGGGGTCAAATACTTATTTGCAGCAGTAACATACAAATAAATTATTAAAAAAAATCATACATTATGATTTCCGGATGTGTTTTTTAGATCATGTCTCTCACAGTGGATATGCACCTAAGATGAAAATTTCAGACCCCTCCATGATTTCTAAGTAGGAGAACTTGCAAAACCGCAGGGTGTTCAAATACTTATTTTCCTCACTGTATATATCAGATCAAACCCGTGCACATGTCCAACTTATTTTTCTACATGCACTTCATCCACATTTTCAGGACCAGAAGCCTGCAGTCATTCCTCTGCAGAAACTCATCGTTAGAGAGGTAGCTAATGAAGAGAGGGGGATGTTCCTGATTTCTGCCTCCTCTGTGGGACCAGAGATGTATGAAGTTCTCACTACCACCAGAGAAGAGAGGAATGCATGGATGAGACACATACGTCAAGCTGTAGAGAGGTGTGTGTGCATGTGTGTGTTCTTATTTGTATCCAGTGGTGGGCACAGATAACCAAAAAATTAACTTTGATAACAGATAATCAGATAACTGAAAAGTTATCTTGGATAAAGATAAAACAATAAACCACCCAAAAATGTATCGGAAGTTACAGATAACCGATAACGGATAAATTCCAATATTACCTCTGACACAACTACAAC
Source organism: Thalassophryne amazonica (assembly GCF_902500255.1). Classification (NCBI taxonomy): domain Eukaryota; kingdom Metazoa; phylum Chordata; class Actinopteri; order Batrachoidiformes; family Batrachoididae; genus Thalassophryne; species Thalassophryne amazonica. The sequence continues at coordinate 84,116,490 of NC_047107.1, forward strand.
AAATTTAATAGCTTATAATAATATTAAAAACAACAGACCCCAAGAATGAGACCACACTTTTTTTCAACATTTTGCTCCTGCTGGAAGCTCTTGTTTACTACAGCGCTCTCAGCACAGAGGCATTCCGAGAGCAGCCATAAAGCTAACTCTCTATCAATTATGATGCTCCGGTCAGGCGCAGGTCTTGAAAAATAAAGTCATGCTGACTTATGGTTTTGATTGTAAATAACATTAATACTGATAGAATAACTCCATCAATGTCAATTATGTCATTTGTACAAAGTTAAAATATAACATATATCTTTTAATGTTGAATAATGCACTAATTCTGAGGTTTTGTAACAAACAGACAGATCGCAAAGGATTCTGGGTAAAAGTGCCTCTGCTAAACACTGGCTGAGTCTTTTTGGAGCGAGGCGGAGGGGAAGGAGAAGGGCTACAAATCCCTCTGTTTGGAGGGGTAGGAGGAGCTTACTGCTGTCTCTGAAAAAACAAACATGGTGCCGAAAGAGCCGCACAAATTTCATTACAAATTACGCTGTTTAGAAAGTTATAACTTGCCAAAAAACTTTACAGGCAGTTGTCTATGACAGCAACGTGTATGCTGCTGGATGCATGTTGCGTATGTTGTCGTTCTGAAGAATATCGTAACCTCGCTCGTGCGCTGCGTTATAATGCATATACACACACGAACGATACGATAACACACTTTTATATCTCACAACGGAGAAAATCATGATAAAGGATAAGCATGTTAATTTGTATGTTCATAAATCTTTGGATAATATCAATCCCTGCTGTTGGATTTCAAGGTCTGTAACGTGTGTGTATTTTGTAAACAAACGGAGCCCTGAACACACTCATCTAATAAGCTTTCAGGCAGAAAATGAAAAGTTTCATCAATAGGAATAAGTTGGAAAATATATACACACATGTATATGTGTAACACATAACCTGACATCCTAATAGACTGATATTATTTGTCAAGGAAATTTCTAAAGGAAATAAGGCTGGATGCAAAAAATTGGAGAATTTGAAAAAGAAATAAGGTTGTAATTCCATTAAAAAAGTGAAACTTGTATAATGTATACATTCATTGCACACAAAAAAAAAAGCCATCTGCAAAGCCAAAAAGTTGATTTGACAATCATCTGACATAACCGGGGTCAAAATAAATAGAACACTGCTATCTACTGGTTCCCACACGCTTAGTGAACACTACTGACTAGTAGATGGCAGTAGAGGCCTTGAAAACAAAATTCCAGATACAGTAATCCCTGTCTGCTACATTTAAAATGAAATGTTTTTTTTTGTTTTGGGGTTGTTTCTCCTTTGTCTGCAGAGGATTGAGATGCTTTTTATACAAGCGGCTCTCTTCTGTTTGAAGGAAGATAATTGGTCCGATAATGGTTTTTAAAGTTATCTAAAAAGATAATCCGATAAAGAAAACATTATCGTCGATAATTATCTGTTATCAGATTATCGGAAGTGTGCCCACCATTGTTTGTATCTAACCTTGTCTGTTTCAGTTTGTGTGTGCATGTGACTTCACGTTAAGATGCCTATTCATTTACTTAGCAGGGACAATGCACAATACATTTATCCATCCATCCATCCATTTTCTTCTGCGACCCAATACATTTATTGCAGCAGATATCGCTAAAAGCTCATATTCATCCACAGTCCTTGGATACAGTAGCCACCAATGAACTGCCAATTACAGCAGTACTAATAAAAATAACTTAAATGGATTACAGACTAAAGATATACAAAACATCAGTGGAAAAGACTCCACAGTAAGAGAATTACTACTCAATTAATAACTACTCCAAATCGGAGCATGACATATCAGGCAACATACTAATTTCCCACTCGGGAGGACAGCAGTGGCAGTCTCCACATGACTAAACAAACATTTTATACAAAACATCAAGAGCCACTGAGAGTTTCAACAAATTCAAACCACGTCAGAGCGTCAACACCATAAAAACACAGACAGTTTATAGTCTACATAAAATTACATTCAGAGTCTCGTCCCTCAATGATTACAGACCTGATTGTGCTTCAACCATGTCTTTAAACTAACATTAAAATGTTGTAATGTTTTATACTCGCTAATGTTCACTGGTAAAGAGGTTCACATTTCAGCTCCCTCTCTGAGAAACAGTTTTTCCCAAAGCTTGTGGACCCAAATTTAGTGCAGTGCAGTTCCCCCTAGAAGAAGCTCTTGTTGACCTCGACTCAGGTTCACCATTGTTTAAGGTTATGGTGCCAAAGTCTGGATGATCTTAAACATTAAACCAACACTGGCCATACGCAAAGTTATCAAATGTCAACAAATTGTGCTTTTGAATTATATGACAGTAATGTTGAGAGGTTTTTTTTAATCCATAATTTCCAGTGATTGCTGTTAGTGGTTGCATAAATGTATTATTTACCTGAGACCAAATTGTGACAAAGTTGGTTGCATAAATGCGTTATTTACCTGAGACCAAATTGTGACAAAGTATGAAAATTGTGACAAAATCATTGCATGTATGAACAGTTTTGCTGCACCTACACAGGAAATTTTGCTGAGTAAAATTGACTCTGCTGGGATAGCATTTGATCCCATTCCAAATAGAGTGAATTATACTCTATCATCAACTCAAAACAGTGTAAATCACCTCTTATGAGTAAAACCACTTGCATTGAACAGATGGTGTCGCAGACTGAACGGTCTTCCATCAACCCCGCCTTCACTGCACTTACATCATCAGTCACAGTTCACTGATAACGACCTTGTTTCTGCTTAAAACTGCACTCCAGTCATCATCTGTCTCAGCGACAGATATCTGAAGATTTTGTACAACAGTCCTGTCCGCATAAATTCAGCATTATTCCATAATAACAGACAGAGGAAGCGATCAGAGCGGCATGGCTGCACAAGCTATTAGCTGATGCGTTCAATGCGCGTCACCGTTTAAAGCCTCGTTTCTGCTTAAAACTGACTTTAGAATGATTCAAGAGGTTATACCTTGTCATCTGATGGTTAATAATCACATTAATCCATGTGATTGCTTTGGGTGGAGAGACTCTGTCACACGTGCGGCTGGGCTCCAGCATGACACATACACAGTGGAGGCAGGACAGAGCAACGTTTAGGGGGCGGACTGGGGGGTGGGGTGGGGGGGATGACCCCATGTTTACTGTTTGTGTTTGTATTGTACATGGTAGTTGTCCTGAGGAGGAAGAGGAAGAGGAGAGGAGTTCCGAGTCAGAGGAGGCGAAAAAAGTTGCAGAAGCAAGAATTCAGAAGATTCAAAAGTTCCATGGTAAGAAAATAGTTCAGTTTGCTCTCATGCCATTACCTGAAGCATTGATAATTGTTATGAAAAAAGTGCTATTTCAGACCCACGCACTTTGTCTTTGGTTTGGTGTAGAGACTCTGCTGGGTCAGGACCGGCGTATCTGCGGAAGCCTGGAGGAGAAGCTGCAGCTCTATGCGGAGCTTACTGAGCTGACTCTCCACTCACCAGAACCTGTGCCACATCGCCATCTGCTGGTGCAGCCAGTTGCTGACAGCGACATACATCAGCCGGCCTCCACGCTGCTTACAGCTGCCTTGAGAGAAGGTGAAGAAGACACTGCCAGTGTCCATATTAAAAGTGTATATGAAAAACACTGTATCAAACAGCTGAAGTGGCTGTTTCATCCAGTGTATATGGAAGGAAATATTGCTGCAGTACTGTATTGTAACAACTAGAAGCCCATTATGTTGACTTTCACATTGAATTTGTAACATGGAATGAAACAGAGAATGCATTGACTTAACTAAAGCGATTACCTAAAATATGCTTAGGTAATGATCATGCTGGGATTTGGAAAGCAGGTTTGCTGACACGGCAGGGTGACTATCGACTGACAGATGTTTACTTTTACTGCAGCGGAGAATCTGATCAGTATTCTGCAGGCACGCGATGGTCTTTCTGTACAAAGCCGGAGCTCTTCTTTGGGAGGACCAGAGTGCTGCAGCTATAACAGTCATGGGAGCAGCACGCAGGAGTCGCCTTCTGAACGTGAGCCGGAGTTGTGTAGCGTAAAATTGAATGCAGTTTTGTAGAGCTTTTCCTTCATTTTTGGAATGCTGTCTGTGCACTACCGATGTAACACATGGTTTGTCTTTGTGCTTTGTCCAGCAGCAGATTATCTGAGCGCACTCAGTATGAGCTCCACCTCTCTTGGCTCTGATACTGAGGTGACTGGGATGGATGGAGTTTTGTGGGGTTCTGCTGTGGAGGTGAAGAGTGGGGAAACCAAAGGGACACTGTTAAAGGTTGAAGTGTCGTACTTTCCCTATGACAAATTGTTTGTTGGTGGTATTGTCATTTCCATATAATGACACAGTCTTCTGTAGGTGGCAGAGAGTGTGCAGAATCTGACTCAGCTTCTCTACAGTCTGCAGGTGAGAAATGACAACACAAACAAAAAAACCCTCTGTGTCATGTATTAAACAGCATTCATTCATTGTCTATACATGCTTATTCCAGTTAAGGGTCACAGTGGGCTGGAGCCTATCACAGTCATCATTGGGCAAGAGGTGGGGTACACCCCGGACAGGCTACCAGTCTGTCACAGGGCCACATAGAGACAGACACTCATGCCTATGGTCAGTTTAAAGTTTCCTATACATGTACCTACCATGCATGTCTTTGAGAGTGGGAGGATGCCAAGGCACCTGGAGGACACCCATGCAAACACAGGGAGTACTGTATATGCAAAGTGATTCCAGGACATACCTGCTAAGTCAACAGTGCTAACCACTAACCCACTGTGCCACCCGTATTAAAAACATGTAATCCACACAGATTGAGTCAGAGGCGCATGCGCATGCAATGACCCGTCAGATAGTTTGGCGTCTCGTGTTTTAATGTGTTGGTTGTTTTTACTTTGTTTGTATGTTGTTTTTATACTCCTCGTGGAGTTCTGTTAAACAGTGTGGCTAAAATGAACCTTCTGTGCCCTACGGTGTGGCTTTGGGTTCTGTTTTTCCTGCTTGCTCTGAATGACAGCTGGACTGTCAGTGGAGACAGGCTGCAGTACGGCAGAAATGAGCTGCTTCGACTTAAATATATGATGCCGGCTGGCATGTCAGATATCGGGGCACAGATTCCTGATCATATATTTAAATTGCCTCACACAAGAACTGGTGGCGAAAAACAGCGGGAGAGAAGCCGAAGGAAGCGGGGAAAGAGAGGTGTGCGGTTACGCGTGAGGAAGCTGAGACTCAACTGGGGCCCCCTGCCTTCGATGATTCTGGGGAACCCCCAGTCCTTCTGCCATAAAATGGATGAACTTCAGGGAAACATCAGTTTTCTGAAGGATTTTAAAGACTGTGGGATTCTGACATTTACAGAATCATGGCTCACTGAACGTGATCGGGATGCAGACCTGCTTATTGACGGCTTCAGTGCACCATTCTGTTCTGAGACGCAGAGGTGACAGGTAAATCACAGGGAGGCGGTGTCTGTCTCTATGTACTTTCATCCTAAATCTGTGACTGTAAGAGAGCACATTTGCACCCCAGATGTTGAACTTTTATGTGTATCATTGCATCCTTTCTACCTGCCCCGTGAGTTCCCGCTACTGTTTATTACAACAGTTTACTTACATCCGAAAGCAAACGCCTCTTCTGCTTGCAGTGTCTCCATGATGTGGTGTAGAAACTGCAATCTGTCTCACCTGATGCACCAATCTTTTTACTGGGTGATTTCAACCATGTCTCCCTTAAAAAGACACTACCTGACTTTTATCAATATGTAACCTGTCCAACCAGACGGGATAAAATTATTGATCTTTGTTATGGGTCCATCAAGGAGGCATATAAATCTCTCTCTCAATGCCCCACCTGGGTTCGGGGATCACAACTGTGTGCATCTCCTCCTTACATATAGAACTGTGTTAAAAAGGGAAAGGACTATATGCGAGACATTAAGTACTGGACAGAGGAGGCTGTGCTTTGCCTGCAGGACTGCTATGACTGCAGTGATTGGGACATGTTCAAAGAAGTTTGCAGTGACCATCTTGATGAACTTGCTGACATAGTTTCTTCATACGCCGCCTTTTGAAGGGATATGATCATTCCCTGTAGGCATGTAAAAATGTTTCCCAATAATAAGCCGTGGGTCACAAGGTCAGTTAAGGCTTGTATACAGGCCAAGAGACTTACTTTTAAACATGGATCAGCCTCTGAGCGGCACACAGCCACTAAGGAGGTGAAAATTGGGATTTTAAAAGCAAAACAGGACTATAAAATGAAGCTGGAGAACAAGATGACAATGAATAACCTTGGATCTGCTTGGTCAAGCATGAAAGCCATTGCAGACCTCCAGCACTCTAAAGCCAGCAGGACCATCTCTTTTGATGGCTTCCACTCTAATTTTGAATTTACAAATGCTCTTAACTGTTTTTATGCTTTGATGTTTTTAATTTTAGCCAGGAAATACAGGAAGTGAGTCATAAAGTGTGTGACAATCAGCACTTTTTTATTTCCCAGAAGGATGTTGAAAAATCCTTCTGTTTCCTCAAACCAAGCAAAAGCTGTGGTTCTGATATTTGTGGCCATTTGCTGAAATCATGTGGGAAAGTGCTGAGCTCTATTTTCAGTACATTTTTATTCAGTCTTTAAAGATGCAGCATGTATCAAGAGTTTGGAAGGATGATGTTGTTATCCCTGTGCCATAAATCAGTTCTCCCAAGACCCTCAGTGATTTCAGACCAATCGCACTAACATCGATTGTAATGAAATATTTTGAGAAACTTGTAAGATCTGAAATTTTGAAGACAACAGAACATGACCTTGATCCCATGCAGTTTGCTTATAGACCCAACAGAGGAGTAGAAGATGTCACAGTCACTTTATTAAATTTGCTTTTTAAACATCTGGAGGGGAAAGGAACACATGCAAGACTTTTATTTATTGATTTTTCATCTGCTTTTAACACAGTCCAGCCACATGTGTTAGCCTTGAGGCTTTTACAACATTTTAAAGTAAGTAACAATCTGGTGGGCTGGATTTAGAATTTTTTAACTGACAGGACACAGAGAGTGAGAGTGAACGGAACTGTTTCAGGTCAGGTTACATCCTCCACTGGTTCCCCACCAGGATGTGTGCTCTCTCCACTTTTGTTCATCCTCTATACAAACGTGCCGTAGCAACAGAGAGGATAGAACTATTTTAAAGTATGCAGATGACGCAGTTATTGTCAGCCTGCTGAAAAACAATGATAGGAGTCACGGCCCAGTTGTTATTGATTTCCTTGACTGGTGCAGTAAGTCTTTTCTTGAGATGAACATTTCTAAAACAAAAGACATGATTATTGACTTTCGTAAAAACAGTGCTCCCAGTCAAGAAGCAACAGTTTTAAAAGGTCAGACAGTGGAGTGTGTCAGCAGCACATATAAATATTTTGGAACTGTAGCACCTCGAGATTTGCTTGCCAAATGTAAGGCGCTTTATAAATAAAATTTATTATTATTATAAACTGAACTTTGCGGCAAACGGTGACACTGTGTACAAAAAGGGACGCCAGTGCCTCTATTGTCTGAGAAAACTGTCCACTTTTAATATTGATAGAACCATGCTGACCTTGTTTTATCATGCTTTTATAGAATCAGTTTTATCCTTCTGTCTTGTTTCATGGTTTGGAAGCGTGCCGCTCAAAAACAAAAATTGTTTAAACCAAATTGTGAAATGGTCAAGCCACTTTCTTCAGTGAGTGGGTGCCCCTCTGCACACAGCCCAAACAGCCCAAAAATAAAATAAAAATTCAAAGAAATTGTGATGCAGGTAATTTGTCAGAAGTTACATATAAGGTGATCATGGAGACAAATGCACTTTATTTAGTCTCAAAATTGTCTTTTTATTTATTTATATTTGAGGAGTGAAGGCCATGTGTCAGGCCTCTTTATTGAGTAGTCACTCCTGTGCAGAATAAATGTCAGTCATTTATTCTGCACTTTCTTGTCCTATGCAAATCTTCCATAAATATTACACAATTTATGGTAGCATTACAGAACTCCAGCTCCGCATATAAAATTAATCCCTTCATCAGATTTTATGTGGGTCATAATGTGGAAAAATGACATTGTTGACATTAGGGGTGTCACGGTACAAAGAAGTCACAGTTCTGTTCATACCTCTCAGTTTACACGTTACAGTTTGGTACAAGTTTGGTTTTTGAAAAATTCTTCAAATATTTATACAGTAGCTGTAATCTGTGAACAGCAGAGAGCTGCCATCAGCCACTTTAGCACTGTGAGACTAAATATAAACTTTATTTTTCATGATACACTGTGCCCGAGAATGTGTTTTGAACACAAAATGATAGAAATAATACTTATTAAATGAGAATTTACTTCATTTCGAAAAGCGCCGTTATACGTTTTTACGAGCAAAAAAAAATGAAGTGTGGAGGTGAGATTTCTCCCGAATTAAAAAGTAAAAGCCCCCACATTCATGTCAATTCGTGATGTTGAGTTGACCCCCAAAGTCCACATGACTCACAACTACAGACACAAGGCTGCTGCTTCAGTGATCAGTGAAATTTTCGCATCAGAGATAAATGCGCGCAGCAATTAAACAGCAAGACATAACATACTGACATTTTCTACCCAAGTAAGTAAGTATTTTCCCACTCTAGAACCAAAAACACCGAACGGCTAACTCACCTTTGCTACGTTTTAGAGATTGTTACTTTAAAACTTGCAGGAATGAGTGAGTCAGAAAAAGCGTGCAGACCGCAGACACCGGGATGTTTTGATTCCTCTGCTGATCACAAGGACGGCTGGATCTGGTCGAGGTTGTGGTCGTTTGTAGACAAAACATCAATCTTTCCATTAGTACCAAGTATTAGCTTATTCGTGCTGATTACGAGAAACGGCGGCGCAAAAACTACAGCAGTGATCCGGAACTGGCAATGATCCGGAACTGGGCAAGTGACTGTACACTCTCAGCTACTGACAAGCCAATTTTGAGTTTAAACACCACCAACACTTCTGATAGAATCAAAAGGAATGACAAACCCAAACACAGCTAATGAGTCAGCGCTTCTGTCATTGTGCCCACTGCCATAGGCAAGCATCATTATCCTTCACAGTGTGCAGCGTGCAGCCGTGAGGCAGATGTCTTGAAAAGGAAAGCAGGTTTAACTTATGGTTTCGATTTATAAACCAAATCAATCCGGATAGTTTAACTACATTAATATCAAGTCTGTCATTTGTAAAAAGTGAAAATATAATTTTACAATATAATTTACACAATTACACAAATTATATATACAATTTATAATTTTTTAATTTTACAATAATGCACTAATTCTGAAGTTTTGAATATTGACACACAGATGCCAAACTACATTATGGGAAAGCTGAGCCTCAATTTCAGTTCAATTTATTCACTTTATATAGCGCCAAATCACAACAGAGTCACCTCAATGCGCTTCACACAAAACAATTCAGAAAACAAAACAAAATGAATTAAAAGATTAAAAAGCATAGTAAAAGAGTAAAAAAGTAAAAAGCACAGTAACGTAATATGCCATCCAGTAGATGGGTCAAAATGCATGTGAATGACGCCTGGCTATAACACAACTTAAACAGAATTTTAAATTTTCAGTTTTGCAAATGCCTTTTTTTAACAAATGAAAAAAATTACATGTTTTACAAATACACATTTATTTGTGAAAACCAACACACACGTTAAGATTTGTGTTAAATGAATCAACCAAACAGTAATCGCAGGCTCAGTTCAGTGTACCTATAATGCAGTTTGGCATCTGTGTTAAAACTTCAGAATTAGTGCATCATTTTAAAATTAAAAGATATGTGTTAGATTTTCACTTTGTACAAATAACAGAGTTTACATTAATGTCATTAAACTATCCAAATTAATTTGGTTTATAAATCAAAACCATACGTCAAACCTGCTTTCCTTTTGAGGACTTCAGCCTCACGGCTTGCCCGTTGTATGCTGTAAAGGGTAATGACTTTTTTGTAGCAGCCTGGTGGCTAGGATCTTTCTGCTGGGGTAGAGTTGAGATCAGCTCCTCTTAGCTGCCTCACTGCTGCAAAATACATAGTAGACAGGAGCCAACAGGGTTTATAAATATGTATATTTTTCACTGATACCAACTATGTTAAAAAACGTTAGCAGTGTAAAAGTTACTGGAACTAAATTTATTGGAAGCTAATTGATCCGCTGATGGTTTTTGAACTTAGCTGAAAAGCTAATCTGCTAACAAAAAAGTTAGCTTTGATAATTAGTGGTTAGCGGAACTGTGCCCACCACTACTTTTATTCTCTATTTCAGCTTTAGACAGAGTTTGTACCTTAACTAAACGTACTTTAAATACTTGAAATGGGGGAGGTGATGGTCTAGTGGTTAAGGCGTTGGGCTTGAGACCAGAAGATCCTAGGTTCAAATCCCAGCCTGACTGGAAAATCACTAAGGGCCCTTGGGCAAGGTCTTTAATCCCCTGTTGCTCCTTGTGTGTAGTGAGCGCCTTGTATGGCAGCACCCTGACTTCGGGGTGAATGTGAGGCATTATTTGTAAAGCGCTTTGAGCGTCTGATGCAGATAGAAAAGCGCTATATAAATGCAAAACCGTTTAAAAAAGGAATTTAGTTATCATATTTTTAAAATAACATTATGAAATTAAAGTTCACAGCATCTGGTATTTGTTCCAACAATTAACACTTCTTTTTTCCAGAACAGTCTTTGAGAGTAACTTCAAACCAATAAGTTCAGTTATTATAACCTTCTAAACCAGGAGTTTGCAAAGCATGGAAGAGTGAGCCCCCCCTCAGAGAACAAATGAATACCCCCACCGACACACTTACACACAATTTTAACATCTTCATGTGTTTTTTATTCTTTTACATGTTAAACACATTTTTTGCACCCCCCCCCCCCCCCCCCCCCGAAGAACAGGGGGAGCATGCCCCACAGTTGGAAAACCACTGTTCTAAACAAAATTTGACTCATGCACACGCACTCTTCTGCTAAATAAAAATGAATGCAAATAAGAGTCCTTTACCAGAAACATCACAGGCCTGAGTTGATGCTTGTGAGCACTGAGGTCTAAAACTTAGTGACCCTTTCAATTACGAAGCAAAATAAACTAAAATAATAAAAACCATGTGCACGGTTTACGATGATGACAACACCAACAGTCAGCACACACCCCGGCATGGTGAAATTATACGGCAGTGAAGTTCAGGCTATGCTTTCCAATCAACATAAACAACCCAAGGAATGCTTCCTGGTCTAAGTCCTTTATTGAGCATAGACATATGATGTCTCTTAGTTAATTTTCTCCACTAAAAGTATCTTCAGCAAACTCAAAGAACTGGAGCAGAATCAAATGTCTCTTTTTTCATGCTTGCAGGCTGCTGTGACCCTCCAGGACAGCTGCTATGAAGTGCAGAAACTCCTCCTTCAAGAGGGGGAACAGCCGCAGCTCCGGACCCTCAGTTCCCTTCAGAACAGTCTGGTATTAGTCACGTTATTCATGTCAATTTGAATATTATTACCACAGAGTTGTGTCAGTGTTTTAATTACACTGGGTGAGACTTCCGTTGTCTCATTTGGTGGAAAAATTGTTGAAAAGGTTTAAGGCTGCTGTGTTTCACCTGGCGCAAAGTGGTGTACAGTGCAGATGTCATTCCTAGTTTCCACACGAAGTAGCTGCCATTTTCACCCCCAGCACACATGTTGTCTAAATACCAAAAATACTGATAATATATACAATATATATTTGGGAGTTCTTCTCCCTTTATTATAGTTGCAGGAAACTGCCAAAGACATGCAGCAAAGTTCACCCAGGCCAGGATTCAAACCTGGTGACACTAACTGCAGTCTGCAGCATGTGGTGCACACCTTAACCCCTCAGCTACAAGTGCCACCTGGTGCTAATTTGCTCTGTTGATCTCATCTGTCATGAGAAAACATTTGCAGTAAAAACCTGGTCTAAAGTCCAACAATGTGTAGCACTGTATTTAAAAACTACTAATAAAGACTGCAAAATAAAATGAATAACTGAAAATAATAATAATTTTCATAACTCTGGTTTGAACAACATTGGGACACCACTGTTGTTCCTCCCCACGGCTGGTGCTGTGTGGATGAACAGGGTAAATTCAGTTTTCACAGGGGTTTGGACATTAAACAACGTTTGAATTGAAAACTTATCGAGTAATGCATCATTAACAACGTGTACTTTGATTAAAAAAAAAAAAAATATATATATATATATATACGAGGTCTGTGATAAAAGTAACGGACCTCATTATTTTTTTCAAAAACCATATGGATTTGAATCACGTGTGATTACATCAGACATGCTTGAACCCTCGTGGGCATGCAGGAATTTTTTCACACCTGTCGGTTACGTCATTCGCCTGTGGGCAGTCTTTGAGTGAGGAGTGGCCCACCCTCTCGTCGTTTTTTCATTGTTTAGGAATGGCTCAGACTGCTGCTTTGGTTGATAAAAATATTTTCAAAAACTGTAAGGCACAACTGAGTGGACACCATTCGATAAATTCAGCTGGTTTTCGGTAAAAATTTTAACGGCTGATGAGAGATTTTGGTCTGGTAGTGTTGCTTTAAGGACGGCCCACAGCGCCTGATGGCGATCTGCGCTTCGAGGCAGCAGCGTCTCACCGTTTTAAGTTGAAAACTTCCACATTTCAGGCTCTGTTGACCCAGTAAGTCGTCAGAGAACAGAGAACTTTAAGAAGTCGGCATGAGGAGTTTATTCGGACATTCCATTGTTAACGGACATTTTGTAATGAAAGAACGTGCGGGCAGAGTCGCGTATTGGGCTGGACCCGACCGCGGGGGGTCGCGACAGGAAAAACACCTCCGTTGGAAATCTTAACGGGCAAGTTGGAACATGCCCAAGCTGTTAAACAATTTCTCAGTTACTCACTTGTTGAAAGCCATCAAAAGCCGCCTGAATTTTACAAATGGTTTTCAACACGGAGGTGTTTTTCCTGTCGCGGCGCACACAGATTTGCGCGCACGTCTTTCATTAAAAAATGTCCTTAAACAGTGGAATGTCCGCATAAAGTCCTCATGCCGGCCTCTTCTGAATCTTCTCTGTTCTCTCACGACGTCCTGGGTGAATTAAGCCTTAAATTAGGATGTTTTCAAGTCGAAACAGGCCAATGACGGCGCCTGGAAGCGCTGCACGACGTCCTGCTCTGTGGGAAGTCCTTACACCGACAGAAACACCCCATAATCTCTCATCAGCCGTTAAACTTTTCACCGTAAACCAGCTTAATTTCTCGAATAGTGTCCACTCGGATATTCCTCACAGGTCCAGAAAAAATGTTGATAAAGCAACGCGCGCCGTCCGCAGCGGCTATTTAGACAAAGAGATTCCGACAGGCGGGGTGGAGCACTCCTCACTCAATGCCTGCCCACAGGCGAATGACGTCACCGACACGCGTGAAAAAACTCACGCATGCGCACGAGGGTTCAAGCATGTCTGACGTAAAAACATATGAATCAAATCCATTTATTTTTTGAAAAAAATAAAAAGGACCGCTTTTTTCATCACAGACCTCGTGTGTGTGTGTGTATATATATATATATATATATATATATATATATATATATACTCAACAAAAATATAAACGCAACACTTTTGGTTTTGCTCCCATTTTGTATGAGATGAACTCAAAGATCTAAAACTTTTTCCACATACACAATATCACCATTTCCCTCAAATATTGTTCACAAACCAGTCTAAATCTGTGATAGTGAGCACTTCTCCTTTGCTGAGATAATCCATCCCACCTCACAGGTGTGCCATACCAAGATGCTGATTAGACACCATGATTAGTGCACAGGTGTGCCTTAGACTGTCCACAATAAAAGGCCACTCTGAAAGGTGCAGTTTTGTTTCATGGGGGGGGATACCAGTCAGTATCTGGTGTGACCACCATTTGCCTCATGCAGTACAACACATCTCCTTTGCATCATCCGTGAAGAGAACACCTCTCCAATGTGCCAAACGCCAGCGAATGTGAGCATTTGCCCACTCAAGTCGGTTATGATGACGAACTGGAGTCAGGTCGAGACCCCAATGAAGACGACGTGCATGCAGATGAGCTTCCCTGAGACGGTTTCTGACAGTTTGTGCAGAAATTCTTTGGTTATGCATGAATCCCCGTTCACACTGTTCAGGACAGATGTCAGACAGCGTGTGTGGCGTCGTGTGGGTGAGCGGTTTTCTGATGTCAGTGTTGTGGATCGAGTGGCCCATGGTGGCGGTGGGGTTATGGTATGGGCAGGCGTCTGTTATGGATGAAGAACACAGGTGCATTTTATTGATGGCATTTTGAATGCACAGAGATACCGTGATGAGATCCTGAGGCCCATTGTTGTGCCATACATCCAAGAACATCACCTCATGTTGCAGCAGGATAATGCACAGCCCCATGTTGCAAGGATCTGTACACAATTCTTGGAAGCTGAAAATGTCCCAGTTCTTGCATGGCCGGCATACTCACTGGACATGTCACCCATTGAGCATGTTTGGGATGCTCTGGACCGGCGTGTACCAGTTCCTGCCAATATCCAGCAACTTCGCACAGCCATTGAAGAGGAGTGGACCAACATTCCACAGGCCACAGTTGACAACCGGATCAACTCTATGCGAAGGAGATGTGTTGCACTGCATGAGGCAAATGGTGGTCACACCAGATACTGACTGGTATCCCCCCCCAATAAAACAAAACTGCACCTTTCAGAGTGGCCTTTTATTGTGGACAGTCTAAGGCACACCTGTGCACTAATCATGGTGTCTAATCAGCATCTTGGTATGGCACACCTGTGAGGTGGGATGGATTATCTCAGCAAAGGAGAAGTGCTCACTATCATAGATTTAGACTGGTTTGTGAACAATATTTGAGGGAAATGGTGATATTGTGTATGTGGAAAAAGTGTTGGATCTTTGAGTTCATCTCATACAAAATGGGAGCAAAACCAAAAGTGTTGCATTTATATTTTTGTTGTGTGTGTGTGTGTATGTATGTATGTATGTATGTGTATATATATATATATATATATATATATATATATACACACTTTTCTAACACTAATCACATGCTCTAATGTTAACGGCAGAAAAAGACTGCGCACTCAACCTATGCCAATTTGCACGCTCTCATGCACTGCAGAAATACTCCAGTTAAAACTGACTGAACAGCTTCTTACTTCCCTTAAAAAGTAGCCCAGACCAGGTCTTTGTACTTCATTCATTCAGGATTTTTCGTGTGAGGTGCATCTCCAAGGCCAGTTGACTTTCACTTGCATCCCTTTGATACCACAGCGTTGTGCACCTTACGCTGTATTTTGAAGGGAATGACAGGTGGCACTGAGTGGCTGATATTATCTGACAACAGCACAGCCATAAATAATGAACCAGACAAACACAACCACCTTTGCACTCTGTTTATGTGCCCACAAAGTAGTGACAGAGACATGGATACTTCTCAAATACATTTGCATACTTGGTTTTCGACCATCCACCATAAATACCCTCAAGATATGACAGGACTCTAAAAGTTTTCCTTTGTCTTGCAGGAGCAAGAAAGGCAGAGGAGTGCTGATAAGGCAGAAAAGAAGAGTTCAGAGAGGAAAAAGGAAGAGGTGGATGAAGTGCAGAAACTTTATGTCAAGTTGAAACAAGAGCAGCAGCGTTTTGATAAAGAGTGTTTGTCCAAGGAGAAACAACAGGTAAATCTCATTACTTTTTATATAATTTTGTCATGAAAAAAATCTTTAAATGGTTTTGGAATGCGTCATTGGTATGCTATAAGTGATGATGTTATGGGTGCATGACGACCTCCTGTACACGGATTTCCATCAAATTACATTTACCACATCATAATTTTACTGGTGTAAATGAAGTCCAAGACATATTCAGTGACTTGCAAATGTTCATGTATCCATCCTCTAACCAGTCGAAAGAAAACTGGCTGTAAAAGTGATGATTTACTTAAGTTATACTAAAGGGTGCCATTACTTATTCAAACCATAATTTTCACTGTGATATTTTATTTAATTTAGATGGAAGTTGTAGGTATTTTTTTCAGTTTGAGTTTAAAGGGGATAATTTTATGAATTTTAATATAGAGAAGCATGAATTATTTTTCTGCCAAAAATGGCATAAAGCAATTAAAATGTGTAAAGGTCCAAGATACCGTAAACTACTGAACAGAGCTCCATTAAATTTGCTGGGTTTCTCAGGTGTGCACTAGTCTTGAAAGTGTTTTAAGATGCTCTATCAGCCACATGAAACTTGATAAAATGTACATCTGAAATGTTACATCATTAAACTGTTGCATAATGATTCACGTTCAATGTTTCCTAATGTACGAGGTCTGTCCAAAAAGTATCGTACCTTTTTATTTTTTGCAAAAACCATATGGATTTGAATCACGTGTGATTGCATCAGCCAAGCTTGAACCTTCGTGCGCATGCGTGAGTTTTTTCACGCCTGTCGGTTGCGTCATTCGCCTGTGAGCAGTGTGTGAGCACTGGTCCACCACTCTCGTCGGATTTTTATTGCGAATAAATGTCTGAATGATTTGGAGCTTTGCTGCATCAAATTTTTCCAGAAACTGTGAGAGACCTCCAGCTGGACACCATTCGGAAAATTTAGATGGCTTTCAGCGACGATTTTATGGGGATTACGCAGATTAAGGAGTGCTCCAGCCGGTTTAAAGACCACCCACAGCGTCTGAGAGCGCGGCGCGCTCCGAGCGCCGCTCAACAGGCTCAAACCCCGCTCAAACAACCAGATCATTTCCAACGCGAAGGCTTTGTTGATCCGGGACATCGTCTAACTTTCACAAAAAAGGCAGAAGGCGTGGACATCAGCACTTTTTCGGCACATTCTACTGTTACAGGAGATTTTTTTTTCATGGAAAGAGAAGCGGAGGATTGCGCCACCATGCCGCTCATGGCGCGGGACAAAACCACCTCCGTGTTGGTCTCACAGGACGGCTTTCAGGTGGCTTTCAGACGGCTTCCGGTTGCTTTTCAGTCGTGTGAGTATCCGAGAAATTGTGCATGAGCTGGACATGCCCCAACATGTCCTGTGAGGCTTCATCACGGCGTTGCTTTGCGCCATGCGGCTCCGCCGCGACGCGCGGAGTTCCTCCGCACGTCTGTCTCAATGTGCCGAAAAAGTGCTGATGTCCACGTCTTCCGCAATTCCTGTGCTAGTCAGACGACATACCGGATCAAGACAGCGTCCAGTTTAGAAATGAATGGCACATTCCACTGTTACAGGAGTTTTTGTCATGGAAAGAGGAGCAGCGCAAAGCAACGCCGTGATGAAGCCTCACAGGACATGTTGGGGCATGTCCAGCTCATGCACAATTTCTCGGATACTCACACGACTGAAAAGCAACCAGAAGCCGTCTGAAAGCCACCTGAAAGCCGTCCTGTGAGACCAACACGGAGGTGGTTTTGTCCCGCGCCATGAGCGGCATGGTGGTGCAATCCTTCTTTCCATGAAAAAAAACTCCTGTAACAGTAGAATGTGCCGAAAAAGTGCTGATGTCCACGCCTTCTGCCTTTTTTGTGAAAGTTAGACGACATCCCGGATCAACAAAGCCTTCACGTTGGAAATGATCTTGTTGTTTGAGCGGGGTTTGAGCCTGTCGAGCGGCGCTCGGAGCGCGCTCTCAGACGCTGTGGGTGGTCTTTAAACCGGCTGGAGCACTACTTAATCTGTGTAATCCCCATAAAATCGTCGCTGAAAGCCATCTAAATTTTCCGAATGGTGTCCAGCTGGAGGTCTCTCACAGTTTCTGGAAAAATTTGATGCAGCAAAGCTCCAAATCGTTCAGACATTTATTCGCAATAAAAATCTGATGAGAGTGGTGGACCACTGCTCACACAAAGCCTGCTCACAGGCGAATGACGCAACTGACAGGCGTGAAAAAACTCACGCATGCGCACAAAGGTTCAAGCTTGGCTGATGCAATCACACGTGATTCAAATCCATATGGTTTTTGCAAAAAATAAAAAGGTCCGATACTTTTTGGACAGACCTCGTATATGAAAACAATCCTGTGATGAGGGAAATTGCCTCAAACTTTGTCACCTCAAAAACAAAAACAAAAAAGATTGTCACGTATCAGTACATCCTTAAAACTATGGTTAATTAAACTTCTCTGAGACCATGTAGTTTTAATATACCATTTCTTTGTAAGGTGCATGCAGTGTATATCAGAACTTATCATGTGTTGAGGTGTTGCAACTTCCTTTTTCTTATTGACTAAAACTAGCGGTTAGTGATGGTTCATTCCATTTCCTCTCCAGCTACAGTAGATAAAACGTTTGCAAATATTCCACATGTACTTCAGATTGTCATCAGTTGTGAGAGAAATGTGATAAACACACACGTGAGATCTTGCTTCGGTACTTCACCTTCATTGATTCCGTATTTCAGAAATAAGAAAACATACCCATGGTGGTATTGTGAGACCATTGCATTGTTCTGAATTCTTAATAATTTAAAACCTTTTAAAAACTTTTTAGTCACCTCACAGTAAAACCATTAAATTAGCCTGATTTCTATCATTTAAAAAAAGAGTTAAACTTTAGCTGCTGATGTCCAGCTTCTTTTCACACTGTGTGCTTACAGAATGAGCAGGAGAGTGCGCTGCTACAGCGGGAGCAGCAGTGCCTCCTGGAGGCCGAGCGTCTGCGTTGTGAGCGTGAGGAGCTAGAAGCTCAGCTGCTGGAGTATCAGCACAACCTGAGCCGACTGAAGGAGGGCCAGAGGAGTGTGGAAAGGGAAAAGGAGATGATTGAAGCCCAGCAGAGGCTCCTTCAAAGTTGGAGACACAACCGCCAGAGCAGCCTGCCTGTTACAATCCCACTGGATGGATACAAGGTTACTGGGGAAATGGGGATAGAAAGAGAGAGAAGTAATGAAGGTAGACTTTATATGGGAATTCAAAGACATGAGGAGATATTTTAGCAGAATCTGTAAAAAGAAAAGGCAAACACTAGAAATGTCCTTGGCAGATGCATTTACCTGGATCTGAATCTTTATACAAAAGGGTTCTATTACGTCTGACTGAATCTACTAATCATTTAACTTACGCCGGCTGTACTCTACAAGATGGTGTGATCTGAATATCTGCTAAACCAACATCCTAGAGAAACACAGGCTGTACTGCAGCATTCCTGGAGTGTTTGCGAGATGGGACTGCATTGCAGATGTTTGAGCATGCCCAAAGATTCTGCAACCCAACTAGTGCCATATTTCCCACATTTTATCATTTTTTGTGATCAAATTTTTATTATTCAAAAACTTTTACAAAAAGGAGAAAGAAAAGTGAAAACATGGAAAAATTGAAATGAGATACATTAACATAAAGTAAGAGTAATCAGCAAGATGAAATAAACATAACCCAATAAATTCAATTAAAATAATCAGCAAATCAAACTAAATCTGAAATCATGAATAAATAACCCCTCCCTCCCTTCCTCCCACCTACCCACCTACCTGAGGGACCTTGACGCACAACACAAAGCAGCTTCAGTGACCTTCAATCTAATAAATTCTTCAGTTTCACAGAGAGCGAGTTCTACATTTCAATAGTAGTCTCTTGTGCTCCATGCACTTGGGCTTTAGACAGTTCCATGTATACAATGTCCAAATATGTAAGAAGCCAAGCCTGACGTGAAAGAGCATGCGGTGGCTTCCACCTTGTGGCGACCTGTTTGTTGGCTGCTGTGAAACCAGCCAGCAGAGCACGGCGATCAGACAGTGGCAACCCAAGGGAAGACAGATCATTGAAAATGAATATGATAGGTTATAATAGAACATTAAGCCCAAACAATTAAGAAAGATTGGAGGCAACCATCGCCCAGAACACAGACACCAGAGGGGGGTCGCAAATTATGTGCTAGAAGGTTCCAATAGCGTTCAGAGAACATAGTTTACAGTGGGGATCAGACATGAGCTTCCCACATTTTATCATGACATGTACTGCATGGTGTTACATACATGTTATTTCAGGCAGAGAGACACACACAGAGGCACACTACACATTTGCAGTTGACAATACAGACATGATGACACACTCACCCATTGCCAAATGCTGCAGTGTTATTGGTCCAGTGTTCTTCCATAGTATTTGCGCGGTGGAGATAGATGTTTCTGTTGTTGAAACCCCAAACAGGAGTAACTGAAAGAAAAGACGGAAAAAAGAAAGAGAAATATGTTCACTCCTTGAAAGAGCTTTTGTGGCAGGATTGTGCATTTTTATATTTGTTTGATTTCATCTCCCAGGTGCCTGCCCACAGTCGCTCCAGCAGTCTGGATGGTAGCTGTTCAGTGTACAAAAATGAGGTAGCTTTGCTCGCTTCCCTCCAACAGAACCACCTCCGTCAGCCCACCAACAACAACCAGCACCAGCATCTCCTCTCTGTACCACCAAAGAACCACGACGGCTCGCTGCACAGCCCCAGCTTTGGTGCCAACTTCAGTCTCAGTGCCAGCCTCTACAACAGCCTCAACACTTTGCTGAGCCATAGTCACAGCAAACCACCTCCAGATGCTCCCACCTACCCAAACTACAGTAACTTTAACAGCTGCTCCAGACCTCTGAACGAATCCGTTCACCCATTCAGCAGGACAGTCGCTACACAACCACAGACAACCATCAACAGTAAGTGCACTTTACATTTCCGTCTTACATTCCTGGAGAGTGAAGGCAGACCTCAGCACACATTTACTGACAAAAATAACATAATATGTGTTACGGTTGGAACCACTAAACACGAGGGTTGGACCCCAGGATGCAGGCAGCTGGCGACAAAGGGTAGAGGGCCAACAAGGTGATTTAATTCTCAGGTGACAATGCATATACAACTCTGAACAACAATCCAGGGTGATAAAGACCCAAAAACAACACAGTCTGAGAGTGTGTAAAAAATCAGCAAGTAACAAAAAACAACTGTCAAAAAGGGTGACAGGCAGTGGTGGGCACAGATAACCCCAAAATTTACTTCAATAACAGATAAAAATGTATCCCCAAAATGTATCGGAAGTTACAGATAACCGATAACTTCCAGTATTGTCTCTGGTACATTTGCAACTACTAATAAACTGAATTTGAGTTTTAACACCACAATCGCTTCTGGTAGCATCAAAAGCAACAACAGACCCAAACAATGAGTCCACACTTTGTCTTTGAACATCTTGCCCCCTGCCGGAAGCTCTTGTTTACTACATGGCTTCCAGCACAGTAGCAAGCTGAGAGCAGCCACAAAACCCAGCTCTCTACCCAATGACAACACTCCGGCCAGGCGGAGGTCTTGGAAAATAAAGCAGTGCTGACTTGTGGTTTTGATTTATAAGAAACATTAATACCGATAGAATAACTCCATTAATGTCAATTCTGTCATTTGTACAAAGTTAAAATATAACATATATCTTTTAATGCTGAATAATGCACTAATTCTGAGGTTTTGTAACAAACACAGACAGATCGCAAAGGATTCTGGGTAAAATGTGCCTCTGCTAAACACTGATTGGTTCAGTCATTCATTATGTAAACAACACGTTAATGTGACGTGTGTTGGTGTTTACAGATAAATGTGTTTTTGTAAAATATTCCATTTTTTATTTGTAAAAACAGGGATTTTTATGGAGCCCTGGAAGTGTCATCGCAAAATGTTTTGCATGTGGAGAGAATGTGCGCTCATTTTATGATGTTGTGCGCACGTTTTATTATATTTTAAAACATGAACTCAATATTGTCCCGACACATAAATGTTGGCTATTCGCCCTATTGACATTTCAAACCCCACAAAACCTCGGAGAGGTCGCCGCACTGCGAGATCTCAGTAACATTGCGAACTGCATTGAGACGCTCTGATCACGCTGCACTTTAACCGTCCGCTGCACACAGACAACACCTTTCACATCGCAACATAAAACTATTTTTATATTGTGCCTAAAACTCTCGTGAATATATTCTCTGGGTTTATAGACGTTGTTATTGTGTTTATTTTATGTAAACATGTGACAATCACAGGCTGTCTCTCCGTTATTTTCAATGGGAGCTGCTGTGAGCTACGCTCGCTTCCTGATCATGTCGTTCTGGGGGAAAGTGAAGGTTGCTCTTTAATGTCTTGATTTTCGATAATTATCGGTTATCGGATTATCGGAACTGTGCCCACCACTGGATGAGACCAGGGGCCTATACTACGAAGCGGGGTTAATTTACTCAGATGTAACCCAGGGTCAACCTCTTAAACTGGGGTTGACAAAACCTGGTTTTCTCAAGTGATGTTAATCGGTACTATGACGCTGAATAAGATGTTGATTTGTTGAACCTGTGTTAACCTAATTGGAGTTTGTGCGCGTTCACATAAAAGGGGCAGGTTGCAGCACACGTCACCATTTTTCAATGATGGCGCGGTCACCTTACTTTACCGAAGAAGAATGCACGATTATTATGCGAAGCTACGAGGAATTTAAATTAACGTTAAGGGGGAAATCGAACACATCGTCTGCCAATAAAGCAAGACAGGCTTGTTGGCAACGTATTGCTGATCGGGTAAATGTGTACGTACAATTCAATTGTTCCCCAAATCTGTTACAGATGATTAACCTGTGGAATGTCTAATATGTGTAAAAAAAAAAAATGACCTCCTTTCATTAATTACGCCCAGATGCAACACGATTCAGAAGTGGGCATAGGCCTCCTAATAAATGTTAGGTTAATTTAATGGTTCCTAAATAGGCTACCTTGACTGTATGATTGCTATTCCTAATCCTGTCAATATGTCAGATGCAATAGCAGTGCCAAACGCACCTGGCAGCAGGTGAAGATTAAATATAAAAACATCCTTCAGAACGGTAGGTTTATATTCAGAGCTTGATAAGCTCCACTTCGCCTAATTAATGGACATGCATTAGACCTATTTTGATATTAGTAATTACCCGCGATTGCATAAAACCCTTCTTTGATTTGCATTGCGGATAAATGACCAGTGAAAACGACAAATGCATCCAACAGTTTAGATAGAGCAAGTACTACCTTGCGAATCATAGGACATACAGTATTCTTGCTCAGATGTTCAGCATCACCGATGGAATACATAAATTGTCCACTGGCAAAATAGGCACAAGGCACATTATCTGCTCGATCGTCGGGGCATTGCTACACTGTAAAAAATGACTTTTTTTTTTTACAGGAAAACGCTGGCAGCTGTGGTTACCAGGGAATTCCTGTAAAACATACAGTAGCACAGTAGATAACATTACAGACATGTATATGGATTTACAGTGAATGAACCATGGCTGACTCACATTAAAAGAACTGTTAAATCTACAAACGAGCTCTCTTTTTTTTTTTTT
Organism: Thalassophryne amazonica; assembly: GCF_902500255.1. Taxonomy (NCBI): domain Eukaryota; kingdom Metazoa; phylum Chordata; class Actinopteri; order Batrachoidiformes; family Batrachoididae; genus Thalassophryne; species Thalassophryne amazonica. Next base: position 84,139,934 of record NC_047107.1, read on the forward strand.
TTGTACATTTAACTGCTGTATTTTTTATAGGAATTCCCTGGTAACCACAGCTGCCAGTGTTTTCCTGTAAAAACAACAGTCTTTTTTTTTTTACAGTGTACGATGGGTAATGTTACAGACTTCTGGCCCGATCACCTGACAAAGATAATGAATTCCCTCGGCTGAGAATCTATATCTTCCATAGAGAATATCGTCCGGGTATGTCAGTGGATTCTGGCGGTCTTTAAAAACCCTCGCCCTGCAAAGAGAGCCCCTCACAATTTGTGCCCCAATATCAAACGGATCATCCAGGTAGGCCGGCATTGTCTTCGGAGTGATTGAAGGTGGATGGACGGTACTTATAAAGGGAGTGGTTAAGCGAAAATCTCAAGCTAACCGAGAACATAACCTGCTCGGAGCAGGTTTGGCACACAGCATAAATTGCCATGGCAGCATACCTCGATCAAAACCTATCCACCTTTCGTAGTACGGGTTAACCGGGAAGTTACTCCACACATCATCAACTTACTCCTGAAGTTACCCTGATAAGCCAGTAACCCCGCTTCGTAGTACAGGCTCCAGGACCAGGAGATGACGGTTAAGTATGACTGAGGACTAAGTGGAATGTAACTAACTGGCAAACACAGACAAACCAGAGAGAGCTAATATAAGGAATGGCTAAGTGACATCATGTGTGCGCACGGCAGAGGGGCGGAACTAAGGAGTGCATGTGAGACTGGACAGAACACAGGAAGACAATACACTGAACAGACAATAACCAGTAACCAAATACACAAGCGTCATGGGGTGAGTAGAAAAACAAACCACAATGAACAAGCAGTACTGTAGAGTGAAGAGGAATCATGACACAGAAATGAATGACAACTCAGGTAAACGGAGTGCTGCAATGTAGACACTGAACAGAAGCGCTAAGAGTAAAATAATCAGACGACCACACCAGAACAATGACAATAACAGAAACTGACACAGTGGAGAACAACTTTTACCAAATTACCAATAGTTGCATTTGTTTGAAGGCTACCGACTTTTTATGGTCACTGTTGGCCACATCCTCTAAATAAATATAATGTCAATCTCCAATTTTTCCACTGTGTATCCCAGTTTACATTAAACACATGAGAGTTCAACCAAATACCTACCCCACACAAGTACATATTACTGCACTTTACATGGAAAATAGTACTGCACGCGGGGCATTTTGTGACGAATGTCTCTAGTTTATTTTTGTTATTTTGACAGCAGTGCGTGCAGTTGCACGATGTGGTACACATCACGCAGCTGCTTGCACTGTGTTCCAGCATGCACGAACCATCACAGCGGCATCGTGCATGCCTGCCTGTCGGCTCAGTGTTTTTGTGGTTCGCACATACGAGCTGTTCCACTGTGAGTCACCCTGAGTTGTGAGTTGTACTTATTCGTACTATATGTGAAGGGGCCTTTAGTTTTGTTTTTTTTTTAATGTAAATTTACAAAAATCTAAAAACAAAACAAAAAAAAAACCAAAAAAAAACTTTTTCACATTTTCATTGGGGGAGGTGGGGGGTGGTTGTGCGTAGAACTTTGAGGGGGAAAAATTAATTTCATCCCTTTTTGAATAAGGCTGTAAAATGTGAAAAAAAGTGAAGTACTGTGGATACTTTCCGCGTGCACTGCATATCTCTCTCACGTTTTCATCATCTTCTTTGTCTGACTTCTTTATATTTAAGTGTGTTGAAAAAGGGGCAAGTTAGGGGTCAGTGAGCACTTTTGGGGTTGACTGTTGTTCAAGTTCACTTTAACAGTCAGCTGTGCTCATGGTGGTCAGAATCACAGAACCTCTTTTGCTGTGCTCTGTGTACATACTGTGACTTAAATCAGCTTTCATGGTTACTCACAACACAAATGTGGCTGAAGGTTTTTCACAGGAGCACATCGTTGAATATGCATTGTTGACATATTGCATGCAAGATATAAACATTAACTCTGCTCACATGCACTGTACACCGCTTTTCATTTTGTTTAAATAATTATTTATTTATTTGTAGTGGACTTCAGCCCACCATTTGACAGACGGTCCCTGAGTCCCTGGAGGTCGGAGGTCACAGGTGACGGACTATACGAAGATAACTACCTTTCTTCTCCGTCTCTTACACCGCTCCTTCCCCCGCAGTCCTACCTCTCTCTGGAAGGCCAGCACGGAGAGGAGGGAGGCGAGGAGAACATAGTTTATTTCTGAAAATTATTCATGCAAGTATTCGGACTTTGACAACGGGACTGTCATGTAGCTGTTGTTTTTATGTGTTTGTGTGTGGTTGCATGTTTTTCCATCTTAACGGTATGGATGTTAGCATTGTTTTCTTTCTAATGTTACTACGGTCAGGATGATCATATAAGAAAGTACACAGTTATTTGTGCCTTTATCAGTGTGGTGGCCGTTCTTATTCTTCTTCCTCTGTATTCAAGCCGTTGTGCCTTGTTTTGTAAATCAGCTTTTTATACTTGTACTCCTCAAATCAGCTGTAAATCTTTTTTCATGTTCATGTTTCCAGTCCTGTGATCTCTGTCAATATCTCTTGCACTTTTTTGATGGCAAAAGCCAGTGTCACTTTGTGTCCCAAATGATGGGGCCTGAAGCAGCAGGAATCAAGAACAAACTAATTTCACACGAGCACTTAACAGCTAAAGGAAACATTGGACTTGTTTAAAACTTGTTTTTCCCCCTTTCCTTTATTGTGCTATTAATCTAAGTGTCCAGTTGTGCTTCATGGAATATTTATACAAGAATGACAACGTATACCATCTTTTGTGTGTATATTAAATATATGTATAGAAATATGGCAGTTCTACCTATGCACACTGCTGGAAGAGGAATTCCTATCATGTGTCCCCGTCTCAAGTGCCAAAATGTGTGAATTGCTGTGACTTTTTTTTTTTTTTTAAATAACTGCATTCTTCATCTCCTTTTATACAAGTTAATAATTTATTGTTTGAAAATTGCTAAATGCACTGTCAAAAGGAATATTTTACAATTGGATTATCTGTAATTGAAAACTACGATGTGCCATATTATTTTGCTGCACATAAAATGTTTGTGTCGATAAGTAGTTTAAGTTTGGGTTTTTCTACACAGTTTGCAGTCCTTTCATAAGTTCCTGTGTTTCATTATTACACAATACTGTAATTATTGGCCCGCTGCCAGAAAAGGTCTGCGTAAAAGCACAACATTTATCCGCTCTGTGATCATTTCTGTATGGTCTTAAGAATGGCAAGTCTCTCAGAGTCCTTTTTTTGCCTGCTGGGGTTCTTGCTGATGTTTTCTGTGCACACTGGTGAGTATTTATTTGAATTCCTCCAGAACATTTTATATTCTGGTATTTTTGTGAATTGGTACGTGTTTGTATTTGGTGTAATTTTGTAAAGCTTCACTTAGAAGTATAAATATTTGCTCCATGAAGTTGATATCTGTCTCCATGCCATACTGCCTCCTAATCTGTGTGTTGCTGTGTTTTTCTGCAGACTCAAATCCCCCAAGACCGATCATCACTCATCTGCAGGCTGTTAGTAAAAAGCAAAGGCTTTCAGTCAGCTGGCTGGTACACAGCACTAGTTTGCCGAGTCAAATTTATGAGCTCCAGATCGGCCGCACTGAAAACTTCACCGTTATTTACAGTGTAAGTGCAAAAGAAGTGTCTGGATTTTACCCCATTTGAGTAATGTTTTACTTATGTCGCACTTTAAGTAGAAAAAAATTGCGTAGTGCTGAACATAAAAAGCATCAAAATACTAAAACAAAATTCTACATCCAGAACATTTAATATTAAATGCCAGTGCAAATACAACACACAGACAAAAAATATAAGACGAGCTTTAACGTTTGTGGTACATTTAGAGGACATTTGTGTGGAAAAAATTCTACTGGAAAGGAAAATAAACTTCCGAACACAACCTTTGGTATTTCTTATGCCAAATTATAAATTATATTATAAATTAATAAATTATTATTTATTATTATAAGAATTGTGTAATTTAAGATAAAAGTATCAAAACTGTCCAAATATGAGTCTTTCGTTGAAATTTTTTAAGTGAAATTTGTCCAGAAACAGGAAAAAAATGTTCATTTTTCTGTGACAAAGTTTTCTCCATGAAATGTGGAGTTGCGTCAGGAAGGGCATCCAGTGTAAAACTTGTGCCAAATCAACACGCAGATCCACCTTGGATCTGCTGTCGCGACCCTGAGTGAAAAAAGGGAGCAGCAGAAGGGACTTACTATACTGTACTATACTACACTACAGAGGGATATTATAAGCTCTATTTCAGCATATATTATGGTCGTTCTTGCAAGAAGTTCCTGCAGAAGTCCAGTGACAAATTCAATAGGAAAGATTGCACTTTTAGGTGAGAATTTTGTCATGCCCGGCCCTGATCCCTGCTTTAATCCCTATTTTGCCCCTTCCTTTTACTCACTGGCGGCTTCGGCTTGGATTTATTAGTTGTTTGTTTTCATTATCCTGGGTTCTATTTAACTTTACTACTTTGTTACTTTTATATTTTAGCCATCGTTCTGTTCTGCCAGGAAATTCATTTATGCTGTTTTGTTTATGCTCATTTCTGTCATTTTTCTGTTGTACTTTAATATGGGGTTTTGCTTTCTGTTAATCTGTTAGTCTTTGTTTGTTTGTTTTGTCATCTGGTTATCTTCTGTTTTATACTTAAGTCATGAGTCAGTACCAGTCTAGTTTTGTCATTGTATTTATTTTCTTCTTCTTATCATTATTTATTCTCATGTTCATGCTCGGTCCGGATCTGCTTAATGGTATTATTTTATTCTGTCCTCTGTCTCTGTTTTTTTCTCAGTTCATAGTTCCCTGTAGTCCCTCATTCATATCTGATTCCGTTCTCACTTCACATCATTGCACCTGCTTCATGTCTTTGTACACTTTCCAGCGCCCGTTCACAGTCCTGAGCTTTGTCTTGCCGTGTTTGCCTCTTGCCTCATCCCAGATGTCTGTGATTGCTCGTGCCTCTGACCCCTGCTCGTTTATGACTGCGTCTCTGCCTAATCCTGTTGGTACTTCTGGTTCACTGACTGACCACATGTGTACCGAATCATAGCCTGGAATAAAGACCATGATTTGTCTTCCACCAAAGCCTAGTCTGGGAGGTTGCTTTGCAGGTCCAGCCGCTAAACAAAACTTAATCTCACTCAATTTTGCCAGTTAAGTCATCAAAATTGAATTTGATGTGCCCACTTTGACAGCCTATAACATTTTTTATGACAAAATTGTTGCCTTTTTTATTGAAAATGTTCTGAATGATGCTTGTTATTGCTTTAATAAACCTAATAATCAGTCAAGATCATCAGAATAAGTTCAAATTTGTTTGTTCTGAAGGACATCTGAAATCTTGAGCTAACAAACTGACTGAGCAAAGAAAGAATGCCAAAACTTCTTGCTTACCAGTTTGCGCTGGCTGACTTGAGGCAGGAATGATACTGTGGTAATAATTTCTGTTTTCTAGTAACGCTGTGTTCAATAAGCAACAACATAAAACTATACAGATTTTGTTTGTAACCTTTCATCAATAAATGACCTGTAGCATCTGAAGTAATTAATATTTTGCATTTTATTTTCATTTTTCATATTCCTCAGAAAAATTTACCTTAGAAACAACTACTTACAGACCTAAAATGAAAAACTGATATATTGGCCAAAATGTGACTCAAAGCTTGAAGTGTGTTATAATTAAAATAAGACAGGGACTTCCGGTGGTGCGCAACGCAGTATGGCCGCATAAAAGTGATCTCTGGCATTAGCCTCATATTCCCCCCGATTCGAGAGCAGTATTTTAGGTCAAACCACTAAATTCTACGATAGGAATGAGTGGGGACAAAAATAAGAAGGGAAGATACGGTCGACGGAACATTCCCGATGGTAAAATGGAGAACGAAGTCACGGCCAGCGCGGAAGGCTCACTAGCAGCGGGACAAGATGGCGAACGAGGCGAGGGCCTGGATGTAATCCGCGGCGCTGTGGGTGATGTTTTTGCGACTGAAATGGCCGTTCTCCGAGCCGAATTGAAAAACGACTTCAAGGAATTCCACACAGAATTTCGGGAGGACGTAAAGAAACAGATGGCCGATTTTACAAAAGAAATAAATCAAAAACTACGAGACACCGCAGACCAGGTGGACCAGGTGACTGAGCGAGTAAAGCAGGTAGAGGACACCATTGCGGATTCGGAACTCTGGGACATCGGAGTCAAAAACTCTCTCATACAACTACTAGAAAATCAGCGGATCTTGCAGGACAAGGTGGATGGTTTGGAGGGGCGTGCGAGAAAAAATGTACGGCGTCCCTGAAGACTTAGAGGGAACGTCCATTGCTACCTTTGTTGAAAATCTTATTAAAAGTGAGTTGGGCGCTGATATCGGCTTGGACCGAGCCCTCTGCATTGAACGTGCTTATCGTGCGTCAGGACCGAAACCATCTGCAAGCGCACCCCCACGCTCAATAATAGTCCGCTTCCTTCGGTTCTCCGACAAAGAAAAGATCTTACACGCAGCTTGGAAAAAAGGGGTAAAGGTTCAAAACAAGCAGGTCTTTTTCGACCATGATTACGCGCCAGAAGTGCAGAAAAAGAGACGCGAGTATATCCCTGTCAAGAAAGCCCTGAAAGGGAATGGAATTCGCTTCCACACACCGTTAAGTAAGATGCGAGTGCATTATTCATCAGGCAGTGTGCTTTATAATAACGCTATTCAGGCTGCGGAGGATCTGCGAAAGCAGGGAATAACGGTGGACGAGATCAGCACGGGAGCCCGGACCAATAAGATTACAGGAGAGACCCTCGCGGAGTTGCTGCCGTCGGAGATACAGGAAGAACCCAGCAAGGTCGACTTTCAACAACACGTTAGGGAGAAACTCAGGGGATTCCGGATGGAACGGGGAAAAGCCCAAATAAGCAAATGATGATGTCACCTGTTTCCACACTTTAATTTTGACTGGGCCAGTTGTCCTATCTTGGATATGGAGTGGTATCTTCCTTCTCATTTTAAAGTATAGGAGGGGCTGATGCCTAAGGACATAATTATAGCACACCAAATTTACCTTATCAGGCTAAGGGTGGTTTTTTTTGTTTGCTTTTTACTTTCATTTTTGGCCTACACTGATGAGGGGCCCCACTTTGTGGCCAGTCCCCTTACTACCAAAGGACAATGCTTTATCCTTGTTCGTGGAAGTTCTTGTGATGGTTGTGTGTTTTTATTTGGTTTTAAGTTCAGGTTATGATGCTGTGAGGTCTGGGATGATTTATAAGTTCGAATTTCATCGATTAACATAATGTCCTTTAAATATTATAATATACTGTCACTAAATGTTAATGGGCTGAACAATCCTATAAAGAGGAGTAAGTTAATTGCTAAAATGAAAAAGGAAAAGGTGGATATAGCGTATTGGCAGGAAACACATCTCTCAAAGATAGAGCATGAGAAACTAAAGAAAATGGGTTTTACACATACATATTATTCGTCTCACAAAAGTGGTAAAAAGGGGAGTAGCTATTCTTATTTCAAATAAAATAAAGTTTGAATTCGTGGCTGACATAAGTGATGTGGAGGGCAGATTTGTTTTGGTGAAAGGTAAAATAGACCAAAAAGAAGTAACATTATTAAACATTTATGCGCCCCCAGGGAGTAAAATAGAATTTTTCAAAAAGGTGTTTAATTTCCACAGAAACTCAGGGACCCCTTATTTGTGCAGGAGATTTCAATTTATTGTTAAACCCTCAAATGGACTCAGATAACATTGGCCGAAGAAACACAACTGTTGAGAAGCATGTAAAAAGAATTTTACGGGACTTGGGGCTGATTGATGTGTGGCGATTATTTCACAAGTCAGCACCAGGATTTACTTTTTATTCTGCTCGACATGGGGTGTATTCAAGGATAGATTATTGTTTCATGTATAATAGGGACATAAACAGGATAAGGGATTGTAGAATAGGTCAAAGAGATATCGCTGACCACTCAGGAGTTTACGTAACATTACATTTAGATGGGAGACAGAGAAACACTCTATGGAGATTAAATACTAGTATGCTGGACGATCCCAGGTTTATAGAAGATATGATAACAGAACTTGAGCAGTACTTAGAGGACAATAATAATGGGGAAACAAATCCAAGTATTGTGTGGGACGCGGCTAAAGCTGTCCTTAGAGGAAAGATAATAGCCAAGGCAACCATGATGAAGAAGAAAAAGGCACAAGACTTGTTACAGCTACAAAATAGACTAAAAATCTTAGAGCACTTACATCTGACTAATAAGGATACTACAGTGACACACCAAATCAGACAAATAAAACAGGAAATAGGATTTTAGGTGAAGAGGTAGAGAAAAATATTCGATTTATGAAACAAAGATATTATGAAATAGGACCCAAAGCAACTAAGCTCTTAGCATGGCGGATCCGAAAACAGCAAGCTGAAAATACTATTTACAAAATTAGAGACCCAACAAATAATAAATTAATAACCGGTCTAGAAAAAATTCATAATGTTTTTGAAAGCTATTATAGATCTTTATATAGTCGATCTAAGTATGTTGATGAAAGTATAATTGTAGATTTTTTTTAAACTCATTAGACCTCCCATCAATTGGTTCAGATGCAAATAATAAATTAACTTCACTAATAACCCATGAGGAAATAGATAAGGCTATATCAGCTCTTAATTCAAACAAATCACCAGGCACTGATGGGTTCCCTCCTGAATGGTATAAAACTTTGAAGGGAAACCTTATACCTCTATTACAAACTAGTTTTAATTATGTCTTCAAGGGCGGAATGGTACCTCCCTCTTGGAAGGAGGCCTTTATATCTGTAATACCAAAAGAGGGAAAGGACAAAACCGACTGTAAATCTTACAGGCCAATAAGTGTATTGAACTCAGATTACAAATTATATACAACTATACTAGTACGGAGAATGGACACTATAATGCCCTCTTTGATTGATGAGGACCAAACGGGTTTTTTGAAAAATAGGCAAACCCATGACAATATTAGGAGAGCATTGCATATTATTGAACAGATCAATAAGAGGAAACTCAGTGCAGTTATTCTTAGTTTAGATGCAGAAAAAGCATATGATTTGGTATATTGGGATTTTCTTTACTTAGTAATGAAGAGATTTGGTTTCTGCCAGGAATTCATAAATTGTATCCAAGCCCTTTATTCGTCACCTACTGACAGAATTAAAATCAATGGTAGTCTTTCCAACTCTATAGTACTGGAGCGGGGCTGTAGACAAGGGTGTCCGGCCAGCCCAAACCTTTTTAACTTGTTCATTGAACCTATAGCCCAGGCAATTCGTCAGGAGTCAGCAGTGAAGGGTATCCTAATTGGTGAGGAGGAGTATAAAGTGAGTTTATACGCAGATGATGTCCTTATTACAATCACAGATCCTGCCTTGGGCCTACCGGTGTTGATGAAGATGCTAGATACATATGGATTATACTCAGGATACACACTCAATGTAAATAAGACACAAGTTATGTCATTTAATTTTTCCCAGAGCAGACTCCCCTTGTTTAAATACAATTTTAATTGGAATTCGACTAGCATAAAATATTTGGGAGTAAATTTACCAAAAGACTTGTCTCGAATATTTGAAATAAATTATAAACACACAAATAAAGAGATATACAATGAACTCAGTGCCTGGAGCCTGCTCCCTCTTGATTTCGGCAACAGAATACAGATTATTAAGATTAATATTCTCCCAAAACTATTGTACTTGTTTCTTGCTTTACCTATTTCCATACCGGAGAAACAATTCCGAGACTGGAATAAACACATCTCGAGATTTATTTGGTTCAATAAAAGACCAAGGGTTAGGTTTTGCACATTACAGTTGCCGAGGGGGAGAGGGGGGTTGGCTCTGCCCTCTATGAGGGATTATTATATATCTGCACAGGTGAAATATTTGGTTTGTTGGTGTAACCCATCCTATAGTGCAAGATGGAAAACAATTGAGAGGTCTCTGTCAAAAATACCAATTCAGTCCAGATTGGGATTTGTAACTCATGAAAAGTAATTCTTCTCAACAACTAGCCAATGGATCACCTTGGCACTAAAGGTGTGGGAGGAGCTGGTTAAGAAACTACAGCTTCAGGAAGAGATAAAAGTCCTAAGATGGCCAGCATATGACACAGAGTTTTTACCCGCTGCTCAGGATAGTAGATTCAAACAGTGGGTGTGGCGGGGACTGACTGCCACATGCACGTTTATTAAAAAGTCTGAACCAATTCCCTTTGACACTTTGTGCGAGATAGGTGGCCTTAATAGACAAGATTATTTTAGATATTTGCAACTCTGTGATTATATTGTTAAAAAAACAAGCAATTACACTGTCAGGGACTTCTCAATTGTTAATGTTTTTACTAATGCTTATAACCTTGGAAGTAACAAAGCTCTAATAAGTAGGATATACCAGGGCCTAATTAAATTTAAAGGGAACTCCACAGATTATATAAAACAAAAATGGGAGAAGGAAATCAATATTGATATATCAGAGGACATGTGGACAAAGATCTGGGAAACACAATTCACAACAACAAACTTGAACACCTGGCGGGACTTCTGTTGGAAAAACATCATCCGCTTTTTTATAACACCCAGACAAAAGGATAAATTCTGTACTACCTCTTCTGTATGCTGGAGAGGCTGTGGGGAGGTCACGGCAGATCACGGACATATATTCTGGTCTTGCCCATTCATACAACCTTTTTGGACAGAAGTAACAAAAATATGCTCCAAAACTCTGGGCTTTAATGTGGACAGCTCATTTGTATCCATGTACTTGGGATGTTTCCCTGATGAGTAGACCACAGACGACATCTATCTCTTGAAAATCCTCTAGACATCAGCCAAGAAAGCTATTACAAAATGTTGGTTGGCTAAAGACCCGCCCACTATAAGCCTTTTCATTTCCATAGTAGAGAGCATTAAGATGATGGAAGCTATGACTTATACCCTGCGGCTACAAGGCGACTTGGGAAAGAGACGTCGGAGAAAATGGCTGGACTTTAAAAAGTTGTGACAGGAAAATGAATGTATAAAATCTGTAATCTCTGTATGGTTTGACATACTGATCTCCTCTGACCTCACAATGTTGCATTTGTTATTTGTTCAAAAATATTTACAAATAAAAAGTATAAAAAAAATAATTAAAATAAGACAAAGCCACTGATAAACAGCAGAAAATAAGTAGATTTTAAAATGAGCCTTAAAAGATTAAATCGAACTGGACATTCCAATACCTACAGGCAAGCTGTTCCATAAAGAAAATACTGATCTTGCAGTTATATCCGGTGTCACCTGCAGAAATATTTAGTCAGAGTGTGGTGGTGGTGGGGGGGGGTTACACAAGTTCATACAAATGTAAAGACACAATATTGATAAACTGAAAACCTTTAATTCTTCAGCTGATGTTCTAAGATCTTCAAAGAAGTAATTCATAAGCCTGTAACAATTACAGTTTGCAAGCATCACCATAAATAAATTAGCCAACAGAAACGGTTCAATTTATGTCAACATATTAGATTTTTATATAATTTATTGTGTTGTGAAAATGTTTATGGCCTCTTGACTTCATGCACTTACAAAAACACTGCATCAAATTTCATACTCTGCTTATTTATGACATTTATCATTTTAGTTGAGGTGGCCAGTAACTTAAGCAGGGTGTCCGTGGCCCCAATAACCACCTTTTTTTGAGGGGGTGGGGGTTGCCCATGTATTTAATAGCACTTACTGCCCTTTTTGCGGTTTAACATGGTTATCCCCCACAAACTGGTGGAGAAACTGGACATTCTGGGCCTGGGTTCCTCTCTGTGCTCATGGATTTTGGACTTTCTCACTGCTAGACCGCAACATGTGAGAATAGGACACCACACCTCCACCATCCTTACTTTGAAAACAGGAACCCCACAACGTTGTGTGTTGAGCCCCACCCTCTTTACACTGTTCACTCAGGACTGCGCCCCCACCTACTCTTCTAATTCCATGATCAAATTTGCAGATGATACTGCAGTAGTGGGACTCATCTCAAATAATGATAATGATAAAACAGCATACAGGCGCGAGGTGGCACATCTGGCTAAGTGGTGTGAGGGCAACAATCCGGTCCTCAACACCTCAAAGACGAAGGAAGTAATTATTGACTTCAGGAGATCAAGGGGAGGAATACATCTCCCCCTTTACATTCACAAAGAAGTTGTGGAAAGTGTGGAGAACGTGAAGTTCCTTGGCGTCAGTGTTTCTAACCGGCTGTCCTTGGACCGCCAACACCTCAAACCTGGTCAAAAAGTCTCAACAGAGACTCTTCTTCCTTAGGAAGCTGAGGAAGTCCCAATTACCCCAGTGACCGATGCTCAACTTTTATTGGAATACCATCGAGAGCATCCTCACGAACTGCATCGCGGTGTGGTTTGTGAGCTGTACAGCTGCTTAGAGGAGGGCCCTGCATAAGGTGGTGAAGGCAGCCCAGTGCATTATTGGGATGGAGCTTCCACACCTTGACACACTCTATACTAGCAGACTGAGGAAGAAAGCTAGAGACACTGTAATGAGCACAACACACCCCGGGAACTCCTTGTTCGAACCGCTACCATTTGGGAAGCAGTTCAGAGCAATAAAGGCCAGCGCAAATCATCTGAGAGACAACTTATACCCTAGAGCCATGGCCTCCATCACACCCCATTCCCCTGCTCGGACATGAAACACACACAGCTTACAAACTGTGGGAACTATACGGACTAAGATTTAAGCTATATGCTACACTTACCGTCCTCACCTGAAATTATGCACAGCGAATTGTTGCACAAATTGCTTTAGGTATTCACACCAAGCATTGTGCATACCATTTTTTTTATCTGCATATTACATTTTGTATAATTTATATTTTAATATTTTTACTTTTTTATAAGGAGTTAAGGGAAATTTCATTATACATTGTATAATGACTATAAAGTGATTCTGATTCTGATACATTTTTGATCAAACATCTGACTGCAGTTTTAGTTTAGTTTATTAATTTATTTGAGGGACAGTGCATAGCATCATTACGCTCATCAAAGCAGATGTGAGTTGTACCAGATTATAGCTAAATAGCTCATTTCCATCTGCAGTCCCTAGGTACATGATCAAATAATTTAACCATAAATAAATTAAAATTCATAATTTATGTTATGTGTTTTGTTTTTTCTTGTCCTGTGTTTTCATTAATCTAGACAAACGTGAGCGTGGTGGCTGTGGATTCAGATGAATATACGTGGACATGGACTTCTGCTCTGCCTTTAGAGTGCGTGGATCACTCAGTCAGGATCCGACATATCTATAATCAGTCTCTCTCAAGTGCCTGGAGCCAGTGGATAACCAGACATGGTGATTCTTTTAATTATGGTGTTCATATAGAGTATGTAGGTAAACAGAAGACAGATTTATATTGTGTGTGCTCCGCTGGACAGGATACAAGTAGAGTTAACTGTTTAAATCCGGTTTGAAAACATTTTTTGCGATTTGACCCGGCAGCTCAGTGGGGTGACCAAAATGTACTTAGGTTCAAGTCCCAGTCACACTACCTGTCTATGTCTTTGGACAAGACATTTTGTCTGCATTGTCTCAGTCCTCCCAGCTGTAGATGTGTACTGGCCTTGGCTTGGTTTATAACCTACAATAGACTGACTCTCAGGGCCCCTTTGCACATAGTGTGAATTTGGTCGAATTGTGCATTAAGTGCGCATGAAGCAGGAATCATATGCAAAACGTGTAAAATCGTAGCTGCATCCATGTTGCTGTTGCTACAACTATGTGCACACACCAGCGGCTGAAAGACAGAGTGTGTACTGTGTGATCCCATCGAACACTCTCACGGCAGGTGTCGGCCAAATAACAGGTGACATGCATGAACATCTAACAGTGCTCGCTTGGCACTTAGAAAATGTATGGCCATTCACAGCATTCACACGACACCAGTCTGCAGACAATCACTGGCTGAATGTGAAATTTGTCTAAGTGCTCCACTAGTGTGGCTTTGCAAACAGACACAGTGAGTTGGTGTGTGCGCTAAACTGACAGGAGGTGTGGCCGCTGACAGAAGCGGCTGTGGAGATCTGTGGATCTGGACGTCACGGCTGGACAACACGTACTGTGTTTGGACGGACATGGACTAACAACTGCCCACTGTGACGCGTGTCTGCTTGCTGTCCTCATGGTGGACATAAATAAAAACATATATCTCTGTGGCGACGGGCTGCAGCAAGCGAGCGCGCACACGGCGTACACATTGACAGGCTGCCCCCAGGTTGAAACGGACCGTCAGATCATATCACGCAGCGGGCGATCTGACTGTCACGTCACCCCCGTGAGCTGTGCTGTGTCAGTCCTGCGGTGTGCCGTCCACAAGACACGTGTGTTGCACAGGACACGCATGCGGGGATACGGCGCCAGCAGACGTGGACAGGATCAGAGCGCCCTGCTTCTCATTCATGTCATTTCATGACTGTGCGTCTGTGACCATGGGTCATCTACAGAGGAACAGACGGATCATACTTGATAAGAGGATTCAATGAAATGCTGTGTTTTTCATGGTGTGTGTTGTTTTTTTACTACACCCATCTCTGTGTTGATTTCAGGCATTTTCCCACAACATTTATAGGCCAGCGACCATAGCTCAGTGGTAAAGTTTCAGGCAGGTACGAATCCCGTGGATAGCATGTATTTTTTGTTTTCCTCAGCAGTGGTGTGACATGGTTCCACACATACCAGCTGGTTTTTATTTTGTATTTATTCCACATCAGTGGTGCAATGTGGTGCACCTCGTCCCATGGAACACAGTGCAAGCAGCTGCAGCGGTTCGTGCACACCGTCGCCCCGGGATCCTGTATGACTGCCCGTTAGCACGATGTTTCGTGGTTCGCTCATACAAGCTGTTTCATTGTGAGTCGCCCTGAGTTGTACTTATTCGCACAATGTGTGAAGGGGCCCTCAACCACAGCATGAAGCAAGGGGTGTCATGTATTGTTTTTCTCTCCATGCCCACTCTGGGGCATTAAGGGAAAAACAAACATATGTGTATATATATATATATATACATACATACATACATACATATAACAACTTTTTGCTAATTGTTTATTCGCTCTCATATGGCTGCTACAGGGCTCTGTAGTTACTGAAAGGATTTTATTAAGAAACTTGACTAATGTCATTTTCTGTTTGTTTATTGTTGCATGGCTGCGGACAGCACAGTGACTTAGTGGTTAGTGCTGTTGCCTCACAACAAGAAGGTCATAGGATCAGTTCCCACCTGTGGCCTTTCTGTGTGGAGTTTGCGTGTTCTCCCTGTGTTTGTGTGGGTTTCTTCCAGGTGCTCCGGTTTTATCCCACTTCCGAAGACATGTGGATTAGGTGAATTGGTAACTTTGTAAATTGTGATTGTGTTTGTCTGACTATATGTGGCTCCGTGAGAGGTGGGTATACCCTGCCTCTCGCTCCATGACTGCTGGGATAGGCTGGTGACCCTTAATTTGAGTAAGCAGGTGTAGAAAATGAATGAATGGTTCTGAGACATGGACACTAACCAGTGACCTAAGTCTTTGGTACCAGGTCTCTTTGGAGGATCCTTGGGTACAGCTGAATGACTGTGTCAAACGTAGGGAGACTCAGACATGGGGTAGGTGCGATATTTTAGCCATGAGATACGTTTCTCTAGGTATGATCCAGCACACAGGTGCCTCAGTGTTGAGGACCACAGTGGCTGGCAAAGGCCAAGGGGATAGTCTCCTCTTACTTGGCTGCAACAGATAGATGGTTACTTTTAGGAGATGGGGATGGACAGGTTGTCTCCCTGAGGGGTTGCCATCTAGCATTCATAGTGGTTCATTAGTGTAATGGATGTGGCAACCTGCGGCACCAACACAACCTTTTAGACTCGACCTGATTGTGTGAGGCCTGGTGTTGTTAGAGACCACAGAATGTCTAGTAGTAATCCACCTTGTTGACTCATTATTGTACTGTAACTCTTCTGACTTCCAGGTACCAAGGCAGAGAAAAAGACATTGATGTTTCCATTCCAGCGCATACTCAGGGAAGGCGCTAGAGTGCAGGTGTGCTGTGTGCCACCAGCAGGACTCCATGTCAGCAGCATGGCCTTTAGCAGCATTAGATACCCTCTAATCAGCATTGGAGACAGAGTCAAGGCTATTACTGTGAACAATCTGACGATCCCATCATCAGATATTAAAGCTCGGTTATTCAGCTGCAGTGTCACAAGAAGCAACCCTACTCACATCTGGAACTACATCAGTTGTGAGCTGAGAAAACCTTTTGATATTGTTTGAATCATAAATTGCCATATAGCATTTTGTGTGTGTCTGTTGTGTTGTAGTTCCACCCCAGAAGCCCAGAAACCTCAGCTGTGGTACTCCAGACATGATGACTGTCACATGCGTTTGGGATTCAGGCAGGAAAAGAGACCCATATGATCACAACAAGCAAACGTATACGCTCCGTGTAGAGTAAGAACATACAGTACATGGTTAAATTACTTTTTTGAAACAGGTCAAAGTGAGGTGACTCCATCGTGATGTCAGCATACACTATTCCAGGCTTTGTGCAGAGCATTTAGCATAGAGAAGAATAATAAATTACAGACAGAGTAAAAGTGCAGAAAACTATTTTTTTCCTCCCTGCTCTCTAACCTTGATAAGCTTCAAGTCCACATTTATTCATCAATGATTTAATGGAACAAACAATCTTAAAATTTGGCTCAACTCACTTTATTTGCTGCTCAGGGTTTATGAATGGTTTTACACCTCATAAATTGATGCAAATTTTCAGTGATATACCAGCTCATGGTATTACAACCCTTGGCAAAAATTATGGAATCACCGGCCTCGGAGGATATTCATTGTTGTTTAATTTTGTAGAAACAAAGCAGATCACAGACATGACACAAAACCAAAGTCATTTCAAATGACAACTTTCTGGCTTTAAGAAACACTATAAGAAATCAGGAAAAAAAAATTGTGGCAGTCAATAACGGTTACTTTTTTAGACCAAGCAGAGGGAAAAAATATGGAATCACTCAATTCTGAGGAAAAAATTATGGAATCATGAAAAACAAAAGAACGCTCCAACACATCACTAGTATTTTGTTGCGCCACCTCTGGCTTTTATAACAGCTTACAGTCTCTGAGGCATGGACTTAATGAGTGACAAACAGTACTCTTCATCTATCAATAAAAAGAAACATACAATGGCGATGTTCATTGACTTAAAAAAGGCATTTGATACTATTAACCACAACATATTATTATGTAAATTGGAAAAAATTGGCATAAGGGGTATTGCACTAAATTGGCTCCAATCTTATTTAAACAACAGGCAACAATATGTACAAACAGGAGAATATAAATCTTTGTTTAAACAGATACATTGTGGAGTTCCACAAGGGTCCGTTTTAGGACCTAAACTTTTTAAATTTATATTAATGACTTGCAATTCATCTCTGAAAAACTGAAATTTATCCTCTTTGCTGATGATACAACGATAGTATGTTCTGGGGAAAACCTGGAACAACTTGTGATCGAAATGCAAATAGAAATTATTAAATTAAAAAATTGGTTTGATAGTAATAAATTATCACTTAATATTTCAAAGACAAAATTAATGCTCTTTGGAAACCGAGAAATGAAAACAAAAGTAAATCTTAAAATTGACATGGTTCCTATTGAAAGGGTTAACCAACATAGATTTTTAGGAATAATAATCGATCACAGGATGTGCTGGAAACCCCACATTGCTAGTATACAATCCAAAATGGCCAGAAGTATTTCCATAATGGGGAAAGCCAAACATTTCTTAGATCAGGAGTCCCTATATATTATTTATTGCACATTAATATTACCATATATTAGCTATGGCATTGAGGTATTGGGTAATACATATAAAAGTAATGTAGACACACTTTTTAAGTTACAGAAAAGGGCAATAACAATCATCCATAATGGAGGCTTTAGAGATCATACGAGTACACTGTTTTTACAATCCAAAATACTAAAATTTAGAGATCTTGCAGAATTCAAAACTTTACAAATTATTTTTAAAGTGAAACAAAACCTACTATCAGATAACCTCCAAAAATTGTTTAGTGAAAGAGAGGGAGATTACAATCTAAGAAGGAAATATAATTTAAAAAAAAACAGTGTGCTCCTACAACAATGAAACAAATGTGCCTTACGAGACATGGGGTGGATTTATGGAATAACTTAACTGAGGACATCAAAGTATGTACTACAGTACATCAATTCAAAAGAAATTTAAAACTCAAAATATTAAAAAAATATGAAACTGAATAACACAATTCTCAGTATACATACAGGTGTGCATGGTTGTGGATCTAAACTGTTATATTATTTGGTCATAACGAATGTATGGGAAATATGAATGCACACGAGTTGCCCATGATACATGTGTGTGGGGGAAGAAAAAAAAAAAAAGTGGGTTAAAATTGTCAAATCTCATTGAATCTAGTGTGTGTATTGGTGTATGCAAAGGTATCTGTGTATAGAGGTAGTGTATTTATGTAAATACATGTTGATATATATAATGCAAGGTGTATGTTTATATAGGTATATATGATCTCAAAAATTTTTTATTTATTCTTGTCTGCGTAGTCGAAAGTAAAACGTGACGGGGTAGAAAATATAAGTTTTACTTCATTCTACTCCCTTTGAGTAATGTATGGATTTTCAAAGATGAATGTGCGCAATATATAAATGTTTTTAACTTGCTCAAAGTATTCATCATCATCATCTGGCTCCAACTTTCTCTGATTGCTGTTGCCAGATCAGCTTTGCAGGTTGGAGCCTTGTCATGGACCATTTTCTTCAACTTCCACCAAAGATTCAAATCTCATTGGAATGGCAGCAAACAAAAGTTCCAGCATCATCACCTTGCCCAATGCAGACTCGAGATTCATCCAGTCATCCACAGTCCATGATTGCTTTTCCTTAGCCCATTGTAACCTTGTTTTTTCTGTTTAGGTGTTAATGATGGCTTTCGTTTAGCTTTTCTGTATGTAAATCCCATTTCCTTTAGGCGGTTTCTTACAGGTCGGTCACAGACGTTGACTCCAGTTTCCTCCAGTTTCCTCCCATTCGTTCCTCATTTGTTTTGTTGTGCATTTTTGATTTTTGAGACATATTGCTTTAAGTTTTCTGTCTTGACGCTTTGATGTCTTCCTGGTCTACCAGTATGTTTGCCTTTAACAACCTTCCCATGTTGTTTGTATTTGGTCAAGAGTTTAGACACAGCTGACTGTGAACAACCAACATCTTTTGCAACATTGCGTGATGATTTATCCTCTTTTAAGAGTTTGATAATCCTCTCCTTTGTTTCAATTGACATCTCTCGTGTTGGAGCCATGATTCATGTCAGTCCACTTGGTGCAACAGCTCTCCAAGGTGTGATCACTCCTTTTTAGATGCAGACTAATGAGCAGATCTGATTTGATGCAGGTGTTAGTTTTGGGGATGAAAATTTACAGGGTGATTCCATAATTTATTCCTCAGAATTGAGTGAGTCCATATTTTTTTCCCTCTGCTTGGTCTAAAAAAGTAACCGTTACTGACTGCCACAATTATTTTTCCTGATTTCTTATAGTGTTTCTTAAGCCAGAAAGTTGCCATTTTAAATTACTTTAGTTTTGTGTCATGTCTGTGATCTGCTTTTTTTCTACAAAATTAAACAACTGAATGAACATCCTCCAAGGCCGGTGATTCCATAATTATTGCCAGGGGTTGTATAATGTTAAACTGATATTAGATTTTTCATCATCTTTATGTGTGCAAACTTTATTTTAAAATCGTTGTGCACAACTAACCTAAATGTTAGCTTCGATTTCAATTTTTTCAATTTCAATTTATTTTCATTTACATAGCGCCAAATCACAACAGAGTTGCCTCCTCAAAGCGCTTCACACAGGTAAGGTCTAACCTTACCAACCCCCAGAGAAAAAGTGGTAAGGAAAAACTCCCTCTGAGGAAGAAACCTTAAGCAGACCAGACTCAAAGGGGTGACCCTCTGCTTGGGCCATGCTACAAACATAAATTACAGAACAATTCACAGACGAATATACAAGAAATGCTAGTGGCGCACAGGACAGGAGGATCGCCACACGAATACAACTCCCATCTCTGGATGGAGCTGCACCTTAAACTGAGAAAAAACAGAATCAGGCATCAGAAAGACAAAAAATACTGTATAATTTGCCAGCATTAAACAACAAAAAAAACAGAGAAATACTAAGGTGATTGCCAGCCACTAGCCCTAAACTTCACTAAAAGACCCAGAATTTAGGTAAAGTTGAGGCCGCAGCCCGCTCCAATTACTGATAAATTAATTAAAAGAGTAAAAAGCGTAAAACTAAACTGTACCAGAATGCTAGCCATATGAAAGGGAAAATAAGTGCGTCTTAAGTCTGGACTTGAAAATCTCCACAGAATCGGACTTTTATTGACGCAAGGAGATCATTCCACAGAACAGGGGCACGATAAGAGAAAGTTCTGTGACCCACAGACTTCTTATTCACCTTAGGAACACAAAGTAGTCCTGCACCCTGAGAACGTAAAGCCTGGGCTGGTACGTAAGGTTTAATTAGGTCAGCTAGGTAGGGAGGTGCCAGTCCATGAATAGTTTTATAGGTTAGTAGCAGAACCTTAAAATCTGCTCTCACTGGGACGGGAAGCCAGTGAAGGGATGCCAAAACGGGTGTAATGTGGTTGTACTTTCTGCTTCATGTCAAAAGTCTGGCTGCAGCATTTTGAACCAATTGGAAACCCCTAATGCTAGACTGCGGTAAACCAGAAAATAGAACATTGCAGTAGTCCAATCTAGAAAAGATAAATGCATGGATCAGGGTCTTAGCATCAGCCATAGACAGGATAGGACGAATCGTTGGTATATTTCGCAGGTGGAAGAAAGCAGTCCTAGTAATATTTCTAATGTGGAGGCCAAAGGATAATGAAGGATCAAAAATTACCCCAAGGTTCCTCACTTTGTCAGTGTGATGTATGACACACGAGCCGAGGCTGAGCGTTAACTGGTCAAATTGATGCCGATGTCTCACTGGACCAAGAACCATCATTTCAGTCTTATCAGAGTTTAAAAGTAGGAATTTTCTAGACATCCAACTTCTCACTGCTGCAAGGCAATCTTCTAAGGATTTTATGTGAACGAGATTACCAGCAGTTATCGGCATGTATAACTGAGTATCACCTGCATAGCGGTGAAAGGTAATCCCAGAACGCCGCAATATGTGCCCAAGGGGTGCTATAAAGGGAGAAAAGCAGGGGGCCTAAGACAGACCCCTGTGGAACCCCAAATTTCATGTCACTAAGGTTAGAGGTAGTGTTACTGTACAAAACACAGTGAGTACGACTGATCAAGTATGACGTCAGCCATGCAAGGGCACTCCCAGTAATCCCAAAATGATTTTCCAGCCTATCAAGTAGAATATGATGATCCACTGTATCAAATGCAGCACTGAGATCTAACAGCAACAGAACCGTAGTGGTGTCCGATTCACTACTTTAGTGAGAGCCGTCTCTGTGGAATGATATTTTCTAAAAGCAGACTGCAGTGGCTCAAAGAAATTATTCTCAGTAAGATAGTCCACGAGCTGCCGTGACACCAATTTTTCCAGAATTTTAGAGAAAAAATGATAGATTTGAT
This sequence comes from Thalassophryne amazonica, assembly GCF_902500255.1. NCBI lineage: Eukaryota > Metazoa > Chordata > Actinopteri > Batrachoidiformes > Batrachoididae > Thalassophryne > Thalassophryne amazonica. The sequence goes on from NC_047107.1 coordinate 84,161,706, forward strand.
ATCGGCCATACACTAGGGTCAAGATTAGGTTTCTTAAGTAATGGTTTAATCACTGCAGATTTGAAACATTTAGGAACAGATCCAGAAGTTAAAGAAAGATTAATAATTTCCAGCACAGTCGGCCCAAGAGTGGGCCACAGGTCCTTAAACAGTTTTGTTGGTATAGGATCAAATAAACAGGTTGTGCTTTTTGTTGACATTACGAGTTTTGTCAGCATGCCTAGTGAGATACTATCAATTCTGTAAGTCTAGGTAATACCTCAGTAGTCGTGCCCACCTCAATAGCAGGGTGTAGTGGCTGGGTTAAGGCATGCCAGGATATGTTTAACCTGATATCTTCTATTTTCTTCCCAAAGTAATCCAGGAAATCTTGTGCTGTAAAAGGAGAGCGAACTACAGGTGGTTGTCCATGCATAAGTGTTGCCACCGTGTTGAACAAGAACTTTGAGTTATGCTTGTTTTGTTGATCAAGTCAGAGTAGTAGGTCCGCTTTGTAGCCAATAATGCATGCTTATAGTCTAAGATAGCATCACGCCACGCAAGGTGAAATACTTCTAATTTTGAACAACGCCATTTCCGTTCTAGACTTCTTGCTTTATGCTTGAGGTCACGCAGATAATCATTGAACCAAGGTGACTGTGATTTGGGGGAGTGCGATTTTAACACAGGTGGTGCAATCATGTCGAGTGTAGTTTTGAGCACTGAGTTTAAACTATCCACAAGTCTGTCTACTGTCTGAGTATTTGTCAAATGTAAAGCTAAGACATCAGGCAGTCTAGCTTCGAGTTCAATCTTAGTTGAGGAGTTGATGCATCGCCGTAATGATAAATAAGGTTGTTATTCCACTAAACACGGCAGCGAAACTGTAAACATAAGTGAGTGATCAGACACCACTGATATAAGAGGCATGATGTCAATATTCGTGACAGCAATACCACGTGCGAGAACCAGATCCAGGGTATTTCCACTAATGTGTGTCGAATCCCGAATGCATTGCCGAAATCCTAATGCATCTACAATTTCCATAAATTATTTGCAGAGGGGATCAGAAGGCTTATTTATATGAATATTAAAGTCACAAATCAGAATCAGAATACTTTATTAGTCCATTAAAGGGCAATTCATTGCAGACCCCCTGGCCAACCATAAAAACACAAACATAACATTTACATAAGTATATGCTAAATGATAATCACAGAATCAAGTTTAAAAACAAAGACAAAATCCTCAGCCAGTGTTCAGGAGTCTAATCGCAGAAGGAATAAAAGACATTAAATAGCGATTAGTTCTCATCTGGGGCATCTGATAGCGCCGCCCAGCGGGCATGAGTGTAAAGCCTAATGATGATGATCAGAATGTTATCTACACTAGTTGACAAGTTAGAGATTAATGCACCAAATTCATCTAAGAATTCAGAATATGGGCCAGGAGGCCTGTATACAGTGACAAAGAAATACAACTGATTTTTATTCTTCTGATTCTTCTGACCTTGGTAATGTGTAATATCCTGAGCAGAGCGGAGAATCAGATGCTCAAACGAGTTATATTTGTAACCCCCAACAGCTAATAAGCTAAACCTAGATTTATAAATAAGAGCAACATCCCCGCCTTGCTTCGCATCACGAGGGACGTGACTAAATGTATATGTTGGTGGGCAGGCCTCATTTAAGATAATGCTAATCCGCTAACTGAAACTTATGATAACACTAAACAGCTGAATTGCTAAACATTTAGCTAGAGCTGCCGCTAACTGATAACCTGAAATATGACTTTAGTGTTGGCTTGTTTTTTAGCCCTAAAACCTTTAAAAACAGACCCAAAGAGCTGAAATTTTAATATGTTGTAGTATAAACATAGAGCTTCCCAAAAAGGCTTAGCACGCATTAAATGAATGAACAAATGAAATTAAACATTTTAGTCACAGTACAGAAAGTATTAAATGAGTAATAAATATTAAGAAATAAGAAATGTACATGGAAAATAATCTCCTTGAAGTGATGTTTGTTGCGTTCATGCTATATGTCATTTTTAATTGTGTATAAGCTCCAACAGGAACAAATGTCTGATTTTCAGGTTTACAAACTTTTTTGGCTGTTAAACTTTATTCAAATAATGTTAGCTGAGTTAAAATTAGCAAAACTATATTTAGTAGAAGCTAGTCTGAGCGGGGGGTGGGGGGAGTTGGACATGTGATTAGTGTGCTAGCCTGCTTCCGGCGTAGGCGATGCACATTACGCCTGCATTCGGTGGCCATTTTGTAACCTGATATGGTGGGAATTCTCACTGGTCATGCCTTGCAACACCACGAATAGCCTGAAGTGGCTCATCGCCTACGCCGGAAGCAGGTTACTCAACTACGTGCTCAACGGGGGAAAGCCCCTGACGTCATAAGTTATGCACCAATCAGAGCTCAGAGCTCTCGACCAATCACAGTAGGGGAGGAGACCCACGGTACGTTGGCTGTTTTGAGCCACTCCAGGCTATTAGTGTGCTTTTAGTGCAGAATGCTCCTTGTTCAAACCCCATCACTGCCACATTTCTTCATGTAATGTGGAGTTGCATCAGGAAGGGCATCCGGCGTAAAACTTCTGCCAAATCAACACGCAGGTCTGCCTTGGATCTGCTGTGGCGAACCTGAGTGAAAACAAAGGAGCAGCCGCAGGGACTTACTTGCTAGTCTGTTAATGGTTTTCAAAGTTAGCTGTATAGCCAGTTCGCTGATGAAAATGTTAGCTTCACAAATTATCTGTTAGCTTTTAAAGCTACAGTCTAAAATGTTGACAACATGATGCTTGATGACAGTCTGTAATATTTTAAGTCCTACTGGTTTGAATTTCTACAGATACTGAAATTAAATCTGCATAAAGTTTCTCAAACTGATGGTTTTCTTATATCATTGTATTGTTTGGATATGTTTTTGTGGTTTTTTTCATGGGTATGACCCTGCTTTGCTGTTACAAACACAGCAACACTGAGCAGCCTCCAGTCAGATGCCAGCAGTCGTCCTGTAGTTTCGCAGTTGTTCCAGAGTTGGAAGAGTACAGGATCACCGTGGAGGTGAAGGACCAGCTGGGAGAGGAGATGGAAAGCTACAGTTTTAGCATCTCAGACAGAGGTCAGAGGTCATGCAAACCTACAAACAAACCACTGACAGCACTTCCAACTGTGCTTTGACAAGTGCAGATTTCTTGTGTGTTTTTCGGTCAGTGTTTCCTGATGTAGCGCTGGACGCAGTGACCCCGGGGGTCACCGACACCATCGTGTCCTGGATCATACCAGGGAATCTGACTCAGCAAGACCTCTTCTGTGAGATAATTACTGAACCACCCCGCGCCACCATGGTGAGATCAATGTGTTTATTTGTACACCAGGATGGAGTTCATTTTGAACCTTCTGTCTGTGTGCGTTTGCAGCAGCAAAGATGCCAAAATATGATCAATGTGTGTAAAATCAAATTAGAGAATCTGCTTCCCAGTACACACTACTCCACCACGGTGCGCTGTGCCATAGTGGGCGGGCACTGGGGAGAGTGGACAGAACCTGCACTCTTCACAACCCGTGAGTACCAAAATGTCTTATAAATCTTAATTATTGCAGTGTTTTTAACTGTTGTTATATTCCACCTGCAGAGATTTTAGACTCTAAGATTATTTTGGTTTTTGCTTTTTTTAAAATAACTGGAAGGGCCTCAGTGCCTAAGCCCTTCAAGGCCCAGCAGTACTCTGGTTATCTGTGTTCAACTGAATTAAAGTACAGATGGGGGCGCTGTTTCATCAGTGGGAGACACAAAAATATTAGGGATGGCTCAATACCACATTTTTATTCACCAGTACAAGTGTTCGTGTACTTGCCATGTACACCACATAACCCAGTACATCTCTAGAAATTACACATACCGTAACATGAAACAAGTAGCTGAATAGCTGATTGAAAGACATTCTAGAGGTCATCAACTTTAGTTTTCACCTCTCTCTGTTGTAAACAAGCACACCGAAAAGAGGGGCAATTGTAGACTCTTATTTAAAGCTACAGAGTCTGAGCATAAATACTGGCACCCAGGGGGGGCTGAAAAGGGGAGAATAAGAAGGATCCTAGGGGCCTATGATTGACAGGGGACCAGAGAGGCCGCTAATACAGTTACAGTACTGACAAAATATTATGGGGGTGGCCGAGTAAGATTTCTTTTCATGGTGCCCAAAACCATAACGGCACCCCTGCTGGCACCAGTTGGCTTTGGGGCCTGTAGAGGACTTATAATGAGACTTGCTTAAACCATTCATTTTTGTGCACTTAGATCCTTTGGTGACTTTAGATTTATGGCGGAAGATAAACCAGGTGTCATACCCCTATGTTCGCCAAGTTACATTAATGTGGACTCCGGTAAGGCTCTTTCTTCTAAATGTGTTATTTTGTCACAAATATTGACGAGCGAGCACCCACACCCATTGTTTAGTTGTACTAAGGGACCCTGCACCATCACAACGTGAACTTTTCCACCTTTGCTCTCAGCATGTCGCTGGCTCGGCAGTCACTGTAAACATCCAGGGCTACACAGTTCAGTGGTTGCAGGGCAGCCGGAACTGGACCGAAAGGAAGAATGGTGGACAGACACAGACAGACATCTCTATCGGCCCAGAACGGTATGACTTTTTTGTCCAGGCTGTTATCCACGCCGGCTCATCTGTCCCTGCTCACATCGTCATCCCACAGGTGGGCGACACAGGTGAGCTAACTGTCCAGCAGGTCAGGAGCTCTGTTACAGTTACATTTGTCAAACAAAACTGCTTCAAAACAAAGATTCTTAGACACACCAGTATTATATCCTTGAAACCACAGGATTCCTTCAACAGTATTATCTGGTGCCTTTCTCTTCATTAGCACACTGAGCATTTACTTTGTCTTTACTTGGGATTATCATGCAGTGAATAGTAATTATTTTTAGGTAAACTGGTTTTTACCATTTTTAGTCTTAAGGCCCGGTCACACAGCGATCGTGGAACGAAGGAAAAAAGTCCCAAAGCCACAAACCATTGAGAAAAAGTGGACAAATGAGCCGACACTTCTCCCATCACCGAAAAGCCTGAGAGTGCAGAGCGCATAAAAGAACAAAACAAACCAGAAACTAACAAAAGACAAACAAAGCTAACGGCGACCTTGATGCTGTGATCATTTCTGCAGCGATTCTGTGCTCTCCACAGTCACCTGCAGCTGCGTTGTCTTGACAACAGGTCTGCACACATGCACGTTGCAGCCAGAGATGGCTGCAACGTGAATAAATAGTTAAAGTAGTTGATAAAACGTTCTTGCCGCTATTGTTTCTGTATGAAAATGTTGCTTTTTGTCCCGCACATGGACGTTTAAGCTCGTCGGATCTTTAGTTTTGATCTGTTCATTTCGTAAGTGTTCATGCAAGATGTCGGATGCTGACGGTATGGGAACTACGCAAATGATGAGGAACTGTCAAGACAGAAAGCAAAATGGAATATGGATGAATTTAAGTTGTCCTCAGATTCGTTCAAATTTTTCAACAGTTTGAAAATTCTGACGAAGCGCCAGCTACAGGAATGAAGCTGGATGATGGTTAAACAATGTCTGCGAAAGTCAACGTAAGTCCAGATTTCTTGTTTCGTTTTGGCTTTGGTGTCCTTCGTTAGTGCTGTGTGACCGGGGCTTTAAACTGTCTACATCTCACTCGCTTTGTAAATGGTAAATGGACTGCATTTATATAGCGCTTTTCCATCTGCATCAGATGCTCAAAGCGCTTTACACATCAATGCCTCACATTCACCCCAAAGTGAGGGTGCTCCCATACAAGGCTCTCACTACACACCAGGAGCAACTAGGGGATTAAAGACCTTGCCCAAGGGCCCTTAGCGATTTTCCAGTCAGGCTAGGATTTTTTTTTTCTTTGTCCAACGGGTTCTCGTGAATTTTGTGTCTCCAGAAAATCTGCCAGTACCAAAGTGGTTGAACACAAGCACAGCTGCTGGTTTTACTCTGTCCTGGGCTGAGCAGGACAAGGCCACCTGTGGTTACACAGTGGAGTGGTGCGCTCTGGGAAATGCAGTGCCATGTATTCTACAATGGATGAAGGTTCCACAGGGGAATAGCGCTTTGCGCCTACCTGCTCGTAGGTTTATGTTTTGCCTGTATTAATGTTTTCTTTATAATTTTCAGCAAAAAAAAAGGCATTTTAAACCATTTATCTTGTTCTTGCACTTATTGCTGTGATGCATTGTTTTGCAGAAAACTTCAAAGCAGGATGCCGGTACACATTTAACATCTACACATGTTCAGAAAATGTATACAAACTGCTGGAGATACAGACTGGCTACTCTCAGGAGCTCAGTGAGTGTTTGTCCTCATTTCTCTCCTGGTGTTTTTGTTGTGTTGTGGATGCCTGAAAACTACACATCCTCCTGACGGTAAAGGGGCAGTGTATAAGACTGTAAAGGGGTCAAAAGTAGAGTCTGTTCAATATGGATTTTTCTAACAAAACATAACAAAATATGTTAAAAAAAAATGTGACAAACATAACAAAATGTGTAAAAAGTGAAGCCCTGTGAATACTTTCCAGATGCACTGTATGTTACAGCCTTAATCCAAAATGCAGTAAATTCATTTGTTCCCCTCAAAATTCTACTCACAACACCCCATATCACCCCATATCATGAAGCCCAGCTTCATGCTGATTGAAATTATTTTACAGTGAATATCTTCTCTAGGCGAGATCGCGTTAGATGTCATTTGTTTGTTCAGTAGCAGGACTGGCAAATGATTTAGAAATATAAATGTGATCAGTTGTCTAAGTTGGTTTTGATGAGACCAAACTGACATTTGGAGATATGCAAATTAACATGCCACTAAAAACTCTGAGGTGCAGTTCATGCTTCACTAAAAGTAATATAAGTGGATTAGAATTACGTAAAACGCTGCTAGTGGCAGCCTCTTGGTTCGAGTGCATCAGCTCCTGATGAAAATAAATATGCTTCTTCTTACAAAAGTGGAGGAAGTTGTGATGTTGCTTTAATTCTTAAGCCTCGGTCCCACCGAATAATAAGCCATGAATAATGAGCCACGCATGGGTGTGTCAGTGATTATTTGAAGAATGATCCACGTTTTAAGCTATCACGTATCAGCCTCTAATGACCCACGACCGACCTGTAATTTGAGCCCCGTCCAGCCTCAAATGACTCGTGTCGCCGCATATGACCCACGTCAAGCCACATATAATGCATGTAGCACCATGTTAACGTGACGTTGGTGCATGTTTAGGCATGGGTGTGGTCCAAACCTTCAGCCCTCCCACACTTGGTCCCTTCAGAGTATGGGTTTTCAATTCACAGCATCCTTCAAGATGTTGTTACATTTTTTAAACGCAGTCCAAAAAAAAGACGCTGCATTGAGTGAGTGCGTGCTCCCGCACCAGGGGATACAAATTCTGACGGGGATAACTACTTTGGCACGATACCGACCGGTGTGCACATCCCCTGCGTCAGGCTGCTGTTGCTGTGTTCCAGAGTCATTAAATGCAGCAGTTATGTGTGTTCACCCCAGCCTTCTGTGACCACAAAAAAACACACCAGAATGAGGTGGCCACTTTAAATTATATACACCCGCTACTGCAACTGTGTGGATCATTTCTCAAAAAAAAAAAAAAAAAAAAATCCATAAACAGACCAGCTAGAACCAAACCACAGGTTCCTGGACAGTCGCCTGTGTGCTTCTTCTCGCCGGCTTTATTTCTCCTGCGGCTTACGGTCATTTTGACGCCGTGATCCAACTTTTAACTTTGTGTTCGTTCGTTAATATCTGCAAAATCACTCTTTTGCTAGCTCGCTTTCCGCGTTCCTGTGCAGTCGCCTCTGCGTTTCTTCTGGTTGGCTTTATTTCTTCCGCGGCTTTAAACACACAGTCATTTTGACACCGTGATACAACTTTTAACTTTGTGTTCGTCCATATTGACTGCTCTTTTGCGAGCTGGCATTTTGCGTAAATGCTGGTCTTGGGTGCGAGTCATTGCGCCAGTGCGCACACACAGCAGAGCTCATCTGATCCATAACAAGATGTTAACTCTATCATAAACATACTGTTGCAGCTACAAGAAGGAATTAACATGCAACTGTTTTACCAAGCTATTATAATAAAAACATTACAAATACTTACCTTTTTAGCTGTTCCAAATACGTTCTCCAGGAGAGAGGGGGAAAAAAGGGTCCAAATGAAACAGTCCTCTGTGATTCCAGAAGCGATTAGAGGTGCCTCATGCCTCTAAAAACCGTGTTTGTCCTTGTAGTACCTTGTACACAAACTGCCCCCACTTGTTTACTAATTTTGAACTTCTTGAAGTTAAACCCGTTACACATAGACGGTAGCGCTCCCCGGAAGCGTCCCGGAAGTGTTTTTGGCCGTCTTAAGGATCACACACCGTTGTTAACACCGGCACTAGGGGGCGTGGCTTAGTTCCGGCTTTACCGGGAATCGTCGAAAAAATTATTCAACATGTTGAATAATTCCTGGAGCGCTCCCGAGAATTCGCGTGATGACGGAGACAAGCAAACAATGGCGTTTGATACTTTTTAATCGCCGTTTCATCCTGCCCCTTCCTGTAGCGTCGCAGTTTACACCGCCGTAATAGGCGGCTGCATTGGTAGCCCTAACCAACGCATGTAAAACGGCGACAGAGCCCACATCGGCGTCCTCAAGGGCGTTTTAACCGGCGACGAGGCAGACAAAACGGCGGCGCTAGCGGACAGTACGCTGTTCTAGACGCCACCTCCCGGTAATGGTGTTCCAAATGGCCGATAGGCGGCGGTCAATATAAAACGCTACGCGCGCTGCATGCAGGCCTCTCACTCGTGGCCAGCCTCCAGATATTTTTGCAGAGAAGCTCCAGTATGCCTCCTAAAAGAAAAGTGGCAGCGGCAGGACTTACCAAGAGGTCTGGTTCAGAAGCAGAGGAAAGGCCTGTGGTGGAGACGAGCAACACGTTGAGGAGGGTAAAAGGAAAGGAGAAGAAAAGGCTGAGGATGAGCTCCCTCCCCCTGCAGTGACAGCTGCTTCAGCCTATTATACTCTGGGGGCGGTGCCTATATGCAAAAGCTCCTGGAGTAACGCAGGATTTGCCTGGATAAATCCAGCGGTACACAGAGCATTATCGGCGGCAGCAGAACACCGCCGTTCTCACGCGCGTCTTAACCTGCGATTGTAAAGGATAGAGTATTAACCCCCGTTGCCTGACGTGTACTGGATTCTACGGCGTCAAAACGCCGCTTTATTCGGCGGATTTAGCGACGTTTTATCCGCGTATTTGCGGCTAGTACGGCGCTCAAAACACCGGCAAAATGCTCCGCCCCTTTCCACTGTGAAAACAGCCAGAACTACCGCGAACTTCGGTCTACGTACTACCCGCCGACAAAACCATCTATGTGTAACCTGGGCTTTAGCGTCACGTTCTGAGATGACCCTTGTTAGCCATATATTCCACCTCTAAGAACCTCTCAGAGCTACTGTTCTCCCACAATTGCTGAATACCTCCTCTTGTACCAAAAAAAAAACCATGCTGCGTGGCTTATTATTCACTGTACATCATTTGGTGGGACCAGGGCTTTATGTTTATTCTGTTTTCATTCCTTCCCTTTCTCAGGGACTGTGCCACCCGTGAAAATGGTCCAACCTGTTCATAGTACTTCATCATCTGTGACACTGCGGTGGAGTTTCAATGAGCACGATCCGGCACATCCGGCATTTATCACTGGTTATCTGGTTACAGTGCATGAAGTGGCATCTGATAAATTGTTAGATCACACAGCAAGTGAGTACAGCCAAACTTGCCAAATCACAAATAAAACCCAGTTTTGCAGCAGAGAAATGGCAACACAGGAGTGACTCCTCCTCAGGATGGACAGACAAAAAAATACAACACAGGACTGTAGTATAACCAGAAACTACACAATATAATAATAATAATTATTATAATATAACTATTTATATAGGGCTTCCCAAAGTAAACTCCAATAATAAAAGGTACATCAAACAATGCACAAAATTACAAATTATTCATTCATGTCTACTTCAGTTAGGGGTCATGTGCGGCCTGGAGCCTATCCCAGCAGTCACAGGGCATGAGGCAGGGCACACCCTGGACAAGACGCAAGTAGGGCAACATATAAACATACACATTCACACCTATGGTCAATTTAAAATTTCCAGTTCACCTAACCTGCATGTTTTTGGATGTGGGAGAAAGCTGGAGCACCCAGAGGGAACCCACGTGAACAGGGGGAGAACAAGCAAACTCCACACAGAAAGGCCCCAGGCGGGAAGTGATCCCACCACCTTCTTGCCGTGAGGCAGTAGTTCTAACCACGAGGCCACTGTGCTGCCAAATCCCAACTTAAAGAACAGATAAGAAGAAAAAAGGTGCAACTTTTACTCCGGTGCTTTTGTTTCCTCAACAGGCATTTCTTGATATGTACAACTTGTACTGTGGAAAATGCTCTAATCATCACTCATAAATGTGAACTGAATTTGTCACATTTGAAAGTGTTGATGACTGGCAGCAGTCTAATATACGAGGTCTGTTAGAAAAGTAACCGACCGACATTATTTTTTTCAAAAACCATGTGGATTTGAATCACGTGTGATTACATCAGACATGCTTGAACCCTCGTGGGCATGCAAGAGTTTTTTCACGCCTGTCGGTTACGTCATTTGCCTGTGGGCAGTCTTTGAGTGAGGAGTGGCCCACCCTCTCGTCGATTTTTTTTCATTGTTTAGGAATGGCTCAGAGTGCTGCTTTGTTTGATCAAACTTTTTTTCAAAAACTGTAAGGCACAACTGAGTGGAAACCATTCGATAAATTCAGCTGGTTTTCGGTAAAAATTTTAACGGCTGATGAGAGATTTTGGTGTGTAAGTGTCGCTTTAAGGATGGCCCACGGCGCCTGATGGCGATCTGCGCTCCGAGGCGGCGTCGTCTGGCTGTTTCAAGCTGAAAACTTCCACATTTCAGGCTCTGTTCACCCAGGTCGTCGTCAGAGAACAGAGAAGTTTCAGAAGAGGTCGGCATGAGGAGTTTATGCGGACATTCCACTGTTAAAGGAGATTTGTAATGAAAGAACGTGCGGGCAGATTCGCATGTCGGGTCGGACCCAACCGCGGGGGTCGCGACAGGAAAACACCTTCATTGGAAACCTTAACGGACAAGTTGGAACATGCCCAGCTGTTAAACATTTCTCAGATACTCACTTGTTGAAAGCCATCAAAAGCCGCCTGAATTTTACAAATGGTTTTCAACATGGAGGTGTTTTTCCTGTCGCGCGCAGACGGATTTGCGGCGCGTCACGGAACCGACTCGGCGAATTTGCCCGCACGTTCTTTCATTACAAAGTCTCCTTATAACAGTGGAATGTCTGCATAAACTCCTCATGCCGACTTCTTCTGAAACTTCTCTGTTCTCTGACGATGTCCTGGGTGAACAGAGCCTTAAATTAGGATGTTTCAGCTCGAAACAGCAGACGGACGCCCCTACCTCCCGACCGCGCCGCACCGATCCGCTTTGTGAGCTGTCCTTAAAGCGAAAGAAACTCCACAATCTCTCATCAGCCGTTAAACTTTTCACCGAAAAACCAGCAGAATTTCTCGACTAGTGCCACTCGGATATCCCTCACAGGTCCTGAAAAAATTTTGATAAAGCAACGCGCGCCGTCTCCAGCAGCATCTCAGACAAAGGATTTCAGCCGAGAGGGCTGGACCACTGCTCACTCAAAGCCTGCCCACAGGCGAATGACGTCACCGACACGCGTGAAAAAACTCACGCATGCGCACGAGGGTTCAAGCATGTCTGGTGTAATCGCACGTGATTCAAATCCTTATAGTTTTTTTTTTTTTATAAAACTGTTGGTTTCTTTCTAATAGACCTCGTACTGTAAACTGTTTGCAAACATGAAATCAATGTGTTGTAATCCCGTCTCCACAGCTGTGCTCAGTGTGTTGGTGTCGGACCCTCAGAGGAACTCTGTGGTTGTCGAGGGTTTGCAGGAGAACCAAAAGTACACCATCTCTCTGAGCGCTCTCACTAAGAAAGGTCCGGGCTCTGCGGTCACTGTCACCATCACAACCAGAACGAACTGTGAGTTCACCGCCTCAGACTCTTAAATAATGGATCATTCTAACATGAGATGTGTGACTGTAATCAAAATGTCTTCTTGTCCTGGCAGACTCTGCTCTCTTGCCTAAAATTCTGATTCCCGTCCTGTTGCTACTGAGCTGCACCATCCTTCTGTGGCATCAAAGAAGAATGTATGTAATCGAAGATTCTTGGCTTTTTACATATTCGTCCTACTCAAGAAATCCTGTAGCTGGTCTTCTCGCGCTGCTCGTCTTACAGGCTGCAGAGTTTGCTGAATGGGATCTTTGCTTATCCTACTGGTATGAACATCAAAATTCCAGAACTGGACAGCTTCCTGCATGAGGTATGATGAAATTATTCAACTGATACTCAATGGGCCCTTGTGCAAGAACCACTCATACGAACAAATCTGTCTGTAAATGGCATGTACCGGTCAAGTCTGGAGCATCTTGTGCCACACGTCACTGCTTCCACAACACCACAGAACCACCTTAAGTCCTGGATGGCAACCACCCACATCTCGAAAATACCATCCACCACCCATGCTGCAGCTAGGTGAAACGTGGGTGTGCCCTCCATTGTCTTCATCCAATGTCGTCCTCAACACTCAGGCGCCTGAGTGCTGGATCACACACAGAGAGACACACCACATGGCCAAAATGTCATGCTGACACACTCCCTCACAACGCAAGTGGTAGGTCCTCACTTTAGAAAGCCTCAATTTGTTAGTCTCGTGGTTTAAGTGCCACGCGCCTCCCTAAGTAGCTGCTTTTTTGACTCAAAGTCACTTTTGTAATACCCAAAGATCCTCTGAAGAGATGTAGTACCAAAGACACATACATGTCATCTTAGGTTACTGGATAGTGTGGTTACTGGTTAATTGGTAAACTCCATGTATCGATGATTTAAGAGAAATTTTCAGGTTCACAATTTTCTCATATTTTGAGATTTTTCTTGGCTACAAAAAAAAAATAAATCTGTGCATGGTGCAGGTCTGTCTACGTTTTCAGTAACAAACTGAATATTTCAAGAGATTGAAGCAGTTTTAGTCTGAAAATTTGACATATATTACATCATAATTATGTAGATGTTATGTTTGACTCTACAGTTTCATTTGTTAGAAAATTCTAAATTGAATCATATAGCGCAGGGTGCCAAGTTTGGTCCTTGAGAGCCACATTCCTGACACTCTAGTTGTTCTCCCTGCTCCAACACACCTGAATCCATTGAAAGACCCGTTAAGACTTTTAATGAGTCTTTCATTGATGTGGCGAGATTTATTATTTATGTTTAAATCCATTTTCATGTTAAACCATTGCTTCCTGATTTCAGTGAAGAAGTTCATCCCTAGAGCATTAACAGCACTCACACACCCCCACCCCCATTTCCTGGTTTTAGCAGGTCCCTTAATTCTACTTTGTATGCTGTTAGAGTTACAGGCTTTATGTTCTCTGACATTATATAGTAGTAAGTAAGTAAACTTTATTTTATAGCGCCTTTCACAGACAGGGGTCACAAAGCGCTTTACAAGGTAAAACAATAAAATATACAGTAAAACACTCAGTACTAAAAGATTATTGGCCATGAAAAGCCTGTTTAAAAAGTAGAGTCTTTAGTTGCTTTTTGAACATCTCAACAGAGTCCAGGGATCGCAGGGACAGAGGGAGTTTGTTCCAGAGACGAGGCGCTACGGGTTTAAAAGATCAGTCTCCTCGAGTTTTAAAGGAGGTTCGAGGAACCATCAACAGGTTCTGACCTAAAGATCTGAGGCTGCGGGCTGAGGTGTAGGGCTGAATCAAGTCAGCAATGTAATCAGGAGCCTGACCATGTAGTGCTCTGAAAGTCAAAACCAAGATTTTAAAATTAATTCTGGAGGCAACAGGGAGCCAGTGGAGGGATTCCAAGATAGGCGTGATGTGGGCTCTCCTGTTGGTGCGGGTCAGAAGCCTCGCAGCAGAGTTCTGGACATACTGCAACCGATTTATCTCCTTCTTACCCAGGCAAGTGAACAGGCTGTTGCAATAGTCCAACCGCGTGGAGACAAAGGTATGGATAATTTCCTCTAATTCTTTCTGTGACACCAACTGTTTAAGTTTGGCGATATTTCGCAGTTGAAAGAAGCAATTCTTCACAAGCTTGCTTGCGTGCTGACAAAGAGACAGTCCTTCATCAAAAATAACGCAAAGGTTTCTTCTAAGGCTTGTTTTTGCTGTTAGACCAAGTCCCAAGGAGGCTCCTGATAACAGGAACAGCACTGTCAGGGGCAACAATAAGTGTCTCATTTTTTCAGAGTTCGTTGCAGACGGTTTCCATTAAGCCACTTCTTCACCTGTGACAGGCAGTCAAAATAAAGAGTTCAGTTTGTGGACTTCTAAAATCTTAAAAGAACAGTACAGTTGTAAGTCGTTCCGCAAACAGTGGTAGGAAAGATCCTGAAGTCCTGAATCACTGGCCGAGGGGAAGGACATACAATTGAAAACAGCAGTGGCCCCAAAAACAGAACCTTGCGGGACACCATAACTGTAAAGCACTGGTTTTCGATAGTTTATGCCAGCCAACACACTAAAGGTCCTCTCCTCCAAGTATGAGGCAAACCACTTCAGCACGGACCCCGACAACCCTACCAGATTCGCGCAGCCAGTTGACCATAATGCTATGGTCGACGGTGTCGAAGGCTGCGGACAGGTCCTAGCAGGACTAGGACCGTGCATCTTCCTGCATCAGCGGCCATCATGATATCGACTAGACACTCTCAGTAGTGCGGTCTCGGTGGAGTGGGTGTGTTCCGAAATCCTGACTGAAAAGTGTCATAGATGTTGTGCATCTCAAGGAAAGACGTTAGTTGTTTTGCGACCACTTTTCCAGTATTTTTGCTAGAAAGGGGAGCTTCAATATTGGCCAGGAAATTCTTAAGCTCAGACTGGTCCAAGTTAGGCTTTTAAGTCTTGGTTCCACCACAGCATGTTTAAATGAGCTCGGAAAGAGACCGGATGACAGGGACATGTTGAACATTTCATGACCCATGGCCCGATGAGTCAAAAGTATCTAAAAAAAAAAAAGCTTGAGGGAAGTTTCTGCAATTTTCTGGATTGAGGAGGCTTTCCTGAATCTGGCGTGGCACACTCGCCCATCGTACTGAAGAAGTGAGAATTCTGAAAATGCTCTTGCATGAGGCCCAATGTTTCTTTGTAACTCATTACTCAGTAAAGACTGAGTCCACACATTATACTGTCTACTTTTGTTTTGTCCTCCCCCCGGTTGTCTGCATCTGTGCAGATGAGTGAGAGGCTGCAGTCTGAGATGCTGGATGAGTGTGTCAGCTCTAATATAGAAGTCCTCCATGTCAGACCTACTTTAAACCAAATGACACCAGCCTGCCCTCCTGCTCCTCAGTGCTCTGCTTCAGCTTGTCTGCCGCTCCACACAGATTACTGTGCACAGTCAGCACTCTGGGAGATGAGTGTTATTAATAAGAGTTACTTTCAGCCCACTGAGGAGGACGTCTACAGTGCAAACAAGTCGCATTAAACAAAATCATCAGACTTGGAGCCTGTGAGCATCTGGATGAATCGTACTGTGTTATAAATGCATAATGTCTTATACTACTTGGCAAGGTGACGTCCGAGGATAAACCCGGCATGAAGAAATGACAGCTGAAGTCTTAAGCACCACAGTGTTTCTGGGAATGTTGTGTTTGACATTTTCTTCCATTAATGTTAGTGAAAGTCCAAATTGGAAGTTCTCAAATGTTACTCACCCCCCCCCCCCCCAATTCAATTTAAGTTAATAAAGTTAAGTTAATAAAGTCTATTAAAGAAAAGAAGGTCATGGTTAGAGTGATGGCACTGATGTCACTGTGTCTAAATTTGAGTTGTGTGGATTTACCTCCTTAAAGCTATGTTTCTGTGTAGGCTCTCAGTTGTCCAGGTGGTTTCCATAGTAGAGAAGCTTGAATCTTCGACTGGACTGGGTTGCTTGACGTGAGGACGTTTCGCTTCAAATCACAGAAGCTTCCTCAGCTAAAATTCTTGCTCTGGTAGTCTGACTTCTGTCTGACTCTTGTAGAGAAGAATAACCAGAAGCCAACAAAAGCTGGAGTTTTTTAACCTAACCAGACCCCACCTACCGAGAGGCTGACTGCTATAGGCTAGTGACTAAGCAATAGCTCTAATTAGCACCTACTGTGCTCTAGTTAGCACTCTCCTAATGACAGTACAGAAGCCTCCCCTGATGGCTCCCTTGACGGACTCTCTCCTGATGACGTGAATGACTCATACCATGAACAAAAGACTGAAACTGCTTTGACCTGAGTACCACATTGTAAACAGGGGACAAAAGTGTCTGAGACCCGTCCACGGTTAAGGCTGGGTTTCAACTGTTTTACAAAGAATGCTTCCTTGACACCTCTCTCAAACCATTTCTTCTCTCTGGCTAAGATTTTAACTTCCTTGTCCTCAAACGTGTGGTTAGTGTCTTTCAGGTGGAGATGAACTGCAGACTGAGGTCCACTGGCGACCTCTCTGCGGTGCTGGTATAGCCTCTTGTGTAAAAGTTGCTTTGTCTCACCTATGTAGTGTTCATTACAGTTTTCCTGACACCTGATATGATACACTACATTGCTCTGTTTGTAAATAGGGATCCTGTCCTTAGGGTGAACTAATTTCTGTCTCAAGTGTGTGACTGGTTTAAAGTAAACTGGGATTTTGTGCTGTCTGAAGATCCTCTGTAGTTAAACTACAGAGGATCTTCAGACAGCACAAAATCCCAGTAGAGGCTCTTTTGGTGCCTCTACTGGTGGTTGGCTCTCACTGCGGTATTGTATCACTTCCTGTTCCGGAGCCACAGCGGTGTTTTGCTGTATCTGTTAGCTGTTTAATCTGTGCAGTTAGATTGATCTAGTTATCTAGATAACGATTTGTTTCACAGTGTAATCTTCACGTGCCTTAACTAAAGCACTCCCTCTGCTGAATCACCTCTAAATTATTACACATTATTCACTTTGTGTGTTTTTAGGAATCCGCTAAGCTTAGCGCAGCTACTAGCTCTTAGCCGGTTTAGCATGGCGGCTTCTCCTGTCTCCCCCGCACTTTTCTGCTCTGGGTGTGAAATGTTTAGTTATTCCTCGGCCTCCTTTAGCAGTAATGGTATTTGTAATAAGTGTAGCTTATTTGTAGCTTTGGAGGCCAGGCTGGGCGAACTGGAGACTCAGCTCCGCACCTTGGAAAATCCTACAGCTAGCCAGGCCCCTGTAGTCGGTGCGGACCAAGGTAGCTTAGCCGTCGTTAGTTCCCCTCCGGCAGATCCCGAGCAGCCGGGAAAGCAGGCCGACTGGGTTACTGTGAGAAGGAAGCATAGTCCTAAACGGAATCCCCGTGTACACCGCCAACCCGTTCACATCTCTAACCGTTTTTCCCCACTCGGCGACACACCCGCCGAGGATCAAACTCTGGTTATTGGCGACTCTGTTTTGAGAAATGTGAAGGTAGCGACACCAGCAACCATAGTCCAATTGTCTTCCGGGGGCCAGAGCAGGTGACATTGAAGGAAATTTGAAACTGCTGGCTAAGGCTAAGCGTAAATTTGGTAGATTGTAATTCATGTCGGCAGTAATGACACCTGGTTACGCCAATTGGAGGTCACTAAAATTAATATTGAATCGCGTGTGTAACTTTGCAAAACAATGTCGGACTCTGTAGTTTTCTCTGGGCCCCTCCCCAATCGGACCGGGAGTGACATGTTTAGCTGCATGTTCTCCCTGAATTGCTGGCTGTCTGAGTGGTGTCCAAAAAATGAGGTGGGCTTCATAGATAATGGGCAAAGCTTCTGGGGAAAACCTGGTCTTGTTAGGAGAGACGGCATCCATCCCACTTTGGATGGAGCAGCTCTCATTTCTAGAAATCTGGCCAATTTTCTTAAATCCTCCAAACCGTGACTATCCAGGGTTGGGACCAGGAAGCAGAGTTGTAGTCTTACACACCTCTCTGCAGCTTCTCTCCCCCTGCCATCCCCTCATTACCCCATCCCTGTAGAGACGGTGCCTGCTCCCAGACCACCAACAACCAGTAAAAATCTATTTAAGCATAAAAATTCAAAAAGAAAAAATAATATAGCACCTTCAACTGCACCACAGACTAAAACAGTTAACTGTGGTCTATTAAACATTAGATCTCTCTCTTCTAAGTCCCTGTTCAGAAGAAGTTTTTTTTCAGAATCAGAAGAAGTTTATTGCCATTGCCAGTGAACAGATTCACAGACTAGGAATTTGCTTCGGTACAATGGTGCAACATTAAGAAGAGATAAAATGTTAAGATAAATATAACATATGTGTCAAAATAAGATAAAATATAAGATAAAAAAAGAAAAGAAATATGAAATATGAAAGGCTGTGTGCAACAGAAAACAGAGAACAGAAAAACAGTGTAGTGGGAGGAGTGCAATTAAAACCAAAGTACACTGTCTAAAGTGACCCGTGATAAATGATAAAGTGACAGAGTTAAGCTTAAGGTGACTGGGTTATGAGGGTTCATGAGTCTAACGGCAGAGGGAAGAAACTGTTCTTATGGCAGGAGGTTCGGGTCCGGATGGACCGTAGCCTCCTGCCTGAGGGGAGTGGTTGAACAGACCGTGTGCAGGGTGAGAAGGGTCAGCTGTGATCCGACCTGCTCGGCCCAGAGTCCTGGAGAGGTGCAGGTCGTGGAGAGATGGAGGCTACAGCCGATCACCTTCTCAACAGAGGCCACAATGCACTGCAGTCTGTGTCTGTCCCTGGCTGTGGCCCGGCGTACCACACCGTGATGGAGGAGCAGAGGATGGACTCGATGATGGCCGTGTAGAACTGCACCATCAGCTGGACAGGTAGCTTGGCCTTCTTCAGCTGCCGCAGAAGTACATCCACTGCTGGGCCTTCTTGATGAGGGAGCTGATGGTAAATGATATAATAATGATCAACATATTGATTTATTCTGCCTTACAGAACCTGGGTTACAGCCAGGATGAATATGTTAGTTTAAATGAGTCAACACCCCCAGAGTCACACTAACTGCCAGAACGCTCGTAGCACGGGCCGAGGCGGAGGATTAGCAGCAATCTTCCACTCCAGCTATTAATTAATCAAAAACCAGACAGAGCTTTAATTCATTTGAAAGCTTGTCTCTTAGTCTGTCCATCCAAATTGGAAGTCTCAAAAACCAGTTTTATTTGTTATCTATCGTCCACCTGGTCGTTACTGTGAGTTTCTCTGTGAATTTTCGGACCTTTTGTCTGACTTAGTGCTTAGCTCAGATAAGATAATTATAGTGGGCGATTTTAACATCCACACAGATGCTGAGAATGACAGCCTCAACACTGTATTTAATCTATTGTTAGACTCGATTGGCTTTGCTCAAAATGTAAATGAGTCACCCACCACTTTAATCATACCTTAGATCTTGTTCTGACTTATGGTATGGAAATTGAAGACTTAACAGTATTCCCTGAAAACCCCCTTCTGTCTGATCCATTTCTTAATAACATTACATTTACTCTGATGGACTACCCAGCAGTGGGGAATAAGTTTCATTACACTAGAAGTCTTTCAGAAAGCGCTGTAACTAGGTTTAAGGATATGATTCCTTCTTTATGTTCTCTAATGCCATATACCAACACAGTGCAGAGTAGCTACCTAAACTCGTGAGTGAGATAGATTATCTCGTCAATAGTTTTATATCCTCATTGAGGAAACTTTGGATGCTGTAGCTCCTCTGAAAAAGAGAGCCTTAAATCAGAAGTGCTGACTCTGTGTATAACTCACAAACTCGCAGCTTAAAGCAGATAACCGTAAGTTGGAGAGGAAATGGCGTCTCACTATTTAGAAGATCTTCACTTAGCCTGGAAAAAGTCTGTTGCTCTATAAAAAGCCCTCTGTAAAGTCTAGGACATCTTAATACTCATCACTAATTGAAGAAAATAAGAACAACCCTAGTTTCTTTTCAGCACTGTAGCCAGGCTGACAGAGTCAGCGCTCTATTGAGCCGAGTATCCTTTAAACTTTAACTAGTAATGACTTCATGACTCTCTTTGCTAATAAAATTTTAACTATTAGAGAAAAAATGACTCATAACCATCCCAAAACACATATTGTTCTCTTTGGCTGCTTTCAGTGATGCCGGTATTTGGTTAGACTCTTTCTCTCCGATTGTTCTGTCTGAGTTATTTTCATTAGTTACTTCTTCCAAACTATCAACATGTCTATTAGACCCCATTCCTACCAGGCTGCTTAAGGAAGCCCTACCATTAATTAATGCTCCGATCTTAAATATGATCAATCTGTCTTTATTAGTTGGCTATGTACCACAGGCTTTTAAGGTGGCAGTAATTAACCATTACTTAAAAAGCCATCACTTGACCCAGCAATCTTAGCTAATTATAGGCCAATCTCCAACCTTCCTTTTCTCTCAAAATTCTTGAAAGGGTAGTTGTAAAACAGCTAACTGATCATCTGCAGAGGAATGGTCTATTTGAAGAGTTTCAGTCAGGGTTTAGAATTCATCATAGTACAGAAACAGCATTAGTGAAGGTTACAAATGATCTTCTTATGGCCTCAGACAGTGGACACATCTCTGTGCTTGTTCTGTTAGACCTCAGTGCTGCTTTTGATACTGTTGACCATAAAATTTTATTACAGAGATTAGAGCATGCCATAGGTATTAAGGGCACTGCGCTGCGGTGGTTTGAATCATATTTATCTAATAGATTACAATTTGCTCATGTAAATGGGGAATCTTCTTCACAGACTAAGGTTAATTATGGAGTTCCACAAGGTTCTGTGCTAGGACCAATTTTATTCACTTTATACATGCTTCCTTTAGGCAGTATTATTAGACAGCATTGTTTAAATTTTCATTGTTACGCAGATGATACCCAGCTTTATCTATCCATGAAGCCAGAGGACACACACCATTCAGCTGAACTGCAGGATTGTCTTACAGACATAAAGACATGGATGACCTCTAATTTCCTGCTTTTAAACTCAGATAAAACTGAAGTTATTGTACTTGGCCCCACAAATCTTAGAAACATGGTGTCTAACCAGATCCTTACTCTGGATGGCATTACCCTGACCTCTAGTAATACTGTGAGAAATCTTGGAGTCATTTTTGATCAGGATATGTTATTCATGCGCATATTAAACAAATATGTAGGCCTGCTTTTTGCATTTGCGCAATATCTCTAAAATTAGAAAGGTCTTGTCTCAGAGTGATGCTGAAAAACTAATTCATGCATTTATTTCCTCTAGGCTGGACTATTGTAATTCATTATTATCAGATTGTCCTAAAAGTTCCCTGAAAGCCTTCAGTTAATTCAAAATGCTGCAGCTAGAGTGCTGACAGGGACTAGAAGGAGAGAGCATATCTCACCCATATTGGCCTCTCTTCATTGGCTTCCTGTTAATTCTAGAATAGAATTTAAAATTCTTCTTCTTACTTATAAGGTTTTGAATAATCAGGTCCCATCTTATCTTAGGGACCTCATAGTACCATATCACCCCAATAGAGCACTTCGCTCTCAGACTGCAGGCTTACTTGTAGTTCCTAGGGTTTGTAAGAGTAGAATGGGAGGCAGAGCCTTCAGCTTTCAGGCTCCTCTCCTCTGGAACCAGCTCCCAATTCGGATCAGGGAGACAGACACCCTCTCTACTTTTAAGATTAGGCTTAAAACTTTCCTTTTTGCTAAAGCTTATAGATAGGGCTGGATCGGGTGACCCTGAACCATCCCTTAGTTATGCTGCTATAGACTTCTTAGACTGCTGGGGGGTTCCCATGATGCACTGAGTGTTTCTTTCTCTTTTTGCTCTGTATGCACCACTCTGCATTTAATCATTAGTGATTGATCTCTGCTCCCCTAAACAGCATGTCTTTTTCCTGGTTCTCTCCCTCAGCCCCAACCAGTCCCAGCAGAAGACTGCCCCTCCCTGAGCCTGGTTCTGCTGGAGGTTTCTTCCTGTTAAAAGGGAGTTTTTTCCTTCCCACTGTCGCCAAGTGCTTGCTCACAGGGGGTCGTTTTGGACCGTTGGGGTTTTTCCGTAATTATGGTATGGCTTTGCCTTACAATATAAAGCGCCTTGGGGCAACTGTTTGTTGTGATTTGGCGCTATATAAATAAAATTGATTTGATTTGATTTTCCATAACTTCATACTGTGGCTGATCAGCTTTATGCCTCTGTAGTTACTGCAGCTCTGCACATCACCCTTGTTCTTGAAAATAGGAACCAGCACACTTCGTCTCCACTCCTCAGGCATCCTCTCACTTTCCAAGATTTTATTAAACAATCTGGTTAGAAACTCTACTGCCATCTCTCCTAGACATTTCCATGCCTCCACTGAATGTCATCTGGACCAACTGCCTTTCCACTCTTCATCCTCTTCATAGCAGCCCTCACTTCTTCTTGCTAATCTGTTGTACTTCCTGATATACTCTCACCACATCATCCCAGCTTTTTCTCTCGCTCATTTTCTTTATTCATCAGCTCTTCAAAATATTCCCTCCACCTTCTCAGCACACACTCCTCACCTCTCAGCACATTACCATGTGCATCTTTACCACCCTAACCTGCTGTACATCCTCTCCAGCTCTGTCCCTTGGCTGGCCAATCGGTACAAGTCCTTTTCTCCTCCTTCCTTACTATTCAACTTCTTGTACAGCTCGCAATATGCCTTTTCCTTTGCTTTTGCTACTTCTCTTTTCGCCTTACGCCACATCTCCTTGTACTCCTGTCTACTTTCTTCATCTCTCCAACTATCCCAAAACTTTTTCGCCAACCTCTTTCTCCTTATGCTTTCCTGGACCTCTTCATTCCACCACCAAGTCTCCTTGTCTTCCTTCCACTGTCCAGATGTCACACCCAGTACTGTCCTAGCTGTTTCCCTCACCACATCTGCAGTACGTTTCCAGTTGTCCAAAATTGCTTCCACTCCAACCAGTGCTTCTCTCACCTGCTCGCTAAATTTCACACAACAGTCTTCCTCCTTCAGCTTCCACCATCTGATCCTTTGTTGAGCTCTCACTCTCTTCTTCTTCTTTACCTCTAAAGTCAACCTACAAACAACCATCCTATGCTGTCTAGTGACACTCTCTCTGCCACCACCTTACAGTCTCTAATTTCTTTTAGCTTGCATCTCCTATAAAGAATGTAGTCCACCTGTGTGCACCTTCCTCCACTCTTATATGTTACCCTGTGCTCCTCCCTTTTCTTAAAGTAGGTATTTACCACAGCCATTTCCATCCTTTTTGCAAAATCAACTACCATCTGTCCTTCCCCATTCCTATCCTTGATACCATAGCTACCCCTTACTTCCTCATCACTTCTGTTCCCTTCACCACCATGCCCATTGAAGTCTGCTCCTATCACCACTCTTTCATGCTGGGGCACACTCTCCACCACCTCATCTAACACACTCCAGAAATCTTCTTTCTCCTTCATCTCACAACCTACCTGTGGGGCATATGCACTGATGATATTCATCATCACCCCTTCAATTTCCAACTACACACTCATCACCCTGTCACACACTCGCTTAACCTCCAACACACTTTTAACATTCTCTTCCTTTAAAATGACCCCAACACCATTTCTCTTCCGTCCTCACCATGGTACAACAACTTGTACCCACCGCCGATGCTCCTGCTCTTACTTCCCTTCCACTTGGTCTCTTGCACACACAATATGTCTACCATTCTCCTCTCCATCATATCAGCCAGCTCTCTCCCTTTACCAGTCATACTACCAACATTCAAAGTCCCCACTCTCATTTCCACCCTTCTAATTTTCTTCTCCCGCTGTTTGTGGCAACGTTTTCCTCCTCTTCTTCGTCGTCTTCGCCCAGCAGTAGCCCAATTTCAACCGGCACCCTGTTGGGCAACAGCACCGGTGCCGGACATTGTTAACCCGGGCCGCAACCGATCTGGTATGGGAATTCGATTCTTAGTCTGCATAATGACTGCCAGAATAGACTCCAGCCCCCTGTGACCCTTAACTGGAATAAACAGTTTAGAAATGGATGGATGGATAGTCGGGTAATAACTAGTCATAACCAAATTATTACGACTAGTTGTCCCAACCCTAACTTTAGTAGGCCAACATCTAACATGGCTATAACTTGTAGGCTCACTGATGTTAGTCTGGGGTGTAATATCAGTTATCAAGTTGTTCACCAATGAATATGGCTTTATACATCCTGAAGAAAACCATACACCTTGAGGCCGAAGGTGTAGGGTGTATGGTTTATATCCGCCTACCCAGGATACTCCCCCACTTACATCTATGCAAAGCAAGCCAGCTGCAGTATCTGTTGTTTCACCCTAACTCAGACATAGACGAGACTGGCGCAGTGGAACATTTTGTTGAAAGTACAAGACAGGTCCACAGGTATTTGCACAAGCATACATTTTCATGCAAATATGACTGTGACGAATAGTTGATACCTACAGTAGTGTTCAGAATAATAGTAGTGCTATGTGACTAAAAAGATTAATCCAGGTTTTGAGTACATTTCTTATTGTTACATGGGAAACAAGGTACCAGTAGATTCAGTAGATTCTCACAAATTCAACAAGACCAAGCATTCATGATATGCACACGCTTAAGGCTATGAAACTGGGCTATTAGTAAAAAAAAAAGTAGAGAAGGGGGTGTTCACAATAATAGTAGCATCTGCTGTTGACGCTACAAAGTCAAAACTATTATGTTCAAACTGCTTTTTTAGCAATCCTGTGAATCACTAAATTAGTATTTAGTTGTATAACCACAGTTTTTCATGATTTCTTCACATCTGCGAGGCATTAATTTTGTTTGTTTGGAACCAAGATTTTGCTTGTTTACTAGTGTGCTTGGGGTCATTGTCTTGTTGAAACACCCATTTCAAGGGCATGTCCTCTTCAGCATAAGGCAACATGACCTCTTCAAGTATTTTGACATATCCAAACTGATCCATGTACCTGGTATGCGATATATAGGCCCAACACCATAGTAGGAGAAACATGCCCATATCATGATGCTTGCACCACCATGCTTCACTGTCTTTACTGTGAACTGTGGCTTGAATTCAGAGTTTGGGGGTTGTCTCACAAACTGTCTGCGGCCCTTGGACCCAAAGGAACAATTTTACTCTCATCAGTCCACAAAAATATTCCTCCATTTCTCTTTAGGCCAGTTGATGTGTTCTTTGGCAAATTGTAACCTCTTCTGCGCATGTCTTTTATTTAACAGAGGGACTTTGTGGGGGATTCTTGCAAATAAATTAGCTTCACACAGGCATTTTCTAACTGTCACAGCACTTACAGGTAACTCCAGACTGTATTTGATCATCCTGGAGCTGATCAATGGGTGAGCCTTTGCCATTCTGGTTATTCTTCTATCCATTTTGATGGTTGTTTTCCCCTTTATTCCACGCATCTCTGTTTTTTTTTTTTTTTGTCCATTTTAAAGCATTGGAGATCATTGTAGATGAACAGCCTATCATTTTTTGCACCTGCGTATAAGTTTTTCCCCTCTCCAGTCAACTTTTAAATCAAACTACGCTGTTCTTCTGAACAATGTCTTGAACGTCCCATTTTTCCTGAGGCTTTCAAAGAGAAAAGCATGTTCAACAGGTGCTGGCTTCATCCTTAAATAGGGGACACCTGATTCACACCTGTTTGTTCCAAAAAATTGACGAACTCACTGACTGAATGCCACACTACTATTATTGTGAACACCCCCTTTTCTACTTTTTTCTTTACTAGTAGCCCAATTTCATAGCCTTAAGAGTGTGCATATCATGAATGCTTGGTCTTGTTGGATTTGTGAGAATGTATTGAATCTACTGGTACCTTGTTTCCCATGTAACAATAAGAAATATACTCAAAAGCTGGATTAATCTTTAGTCACATAGCACTACTATTATTCTGAACACTACTGTATGTACATACAAGACGGTACCAGATTTCAGCTGACCCAAGGCCCATCACATTTCATTCTCATACTGATATGTTATTCTGTTTTGAATTAAGCCTTGATGATGAATTCTTCCAAGTTTAACCACATTCCAAGATTCCCAGCACACACACAAGTAAATCAGCAGTGCACTGTGCTCTGCAGACGTTGTGGCTCTAGTTCTGAAAACCAACACAAGTCTGCTGTGAATGAGTCAAGTCCTTTGTGAGTGAGATCGTCAATCATTAAACAGGTGGTTCAGAGTGTGACACCATGCACGAGGCCCGCAGAAGGTCAGTGAGTTTACAGCTTTGTGTCACTTTTAATGTCCGATTTTGCATGTAATTTGTGGCACAGCAGCGCAGGGCAAAGACTAAGTAAACTTATGCAGTTGTAAAAATGTAATTTGAATACTAACATTTAAATTCCTAAACAAAATCCGCTTGACTTGTAGCCTGGCATTCAAGTGAATGGGTCTGGTTTACCAAGATACTGGACTTGCCAAATGCCGTCAAGTTTTTGGTTCCCTAGACTAGTGATAAAGTTGTTTTCAAATCAGCATCCTAATTAGTGTAGCCATACATCAATGTCATCTCTGCCCTCAGCGGCTCCACGGCAACAAGGCTGGTAACACTCCTGCAAAGCCCCCCCCCGAGAACAAAGATGCAGCCCTCAAGGATCACCTCCTCAAAATCGTTGAACTGTCAGATGCTGAAAGGGCCAGCAGGCACGTGCCATGCATGTTTGAATGTTGAACTTGTCTCCTTTTATTGCTACCGACTCGGTTTCTACAACAGCATGATTTTTGTACAGGTGTGCCTTAGGCTGGCCACAATAAAAGGCCACACTAAAATGTGCAGTTTTGCTTTATTGGGAGTGTGGGGGGGGGGGGGGGGGGGTTGTCAGAAAATCAATCAGTATCTGGTGCAAGACATCTCTTTCACATAGAATTGATCAGCAGCCAGGCGCCATCGAATGTGCGCAGTTGCCCACTCAAGTCTGTTACAACGATGAACTGCAGTCAGGTCAAGACCCCGATGAGGGCGGTGAGCATGCAGATGAGCTTCCCTGAGATGGTTTTTGACAGTTTGTGCAGAAATTCTTTGGTTCTGCACACCGATTGTTGCAGCGGCTGGCCGGATGGCTGGTCTCAGATAATCTTGGAGGTGAACATGCTGGATGTGGAGGTTCTGGGCTAGTGTGGTTACACACGGTCTGCGGTTATGAGGCCGGTTAGATGTACTACCAAATTCTCTGAAATGCCTTTAGAGACAGCTTATGGTAGAGAAATGAACATTCAAATCGCGGACAACAGCTCTGGTGGGCATTCCTGCAGTCAATATGCCAGTTGCACGCTTCCTCAAAACTTACGACATCTGTGGCATTGTGCTGTGATAAAAATAGGCCTTTTGTGTATATAGAAAATGTTTTAGATCAGCTCATGAAAAATGAGTTCAGCTCATGAAAAATGGCAGAAAAAGCAAAAGTGGTGTATTTAAAGGGTCCCTGTCATGCCATGACGTTTTTACATATTCTTGAAGAATAAAAAAGCTTTTTCCACATGTTGTCTTTGTTTTGTTTACCATAAAATTACACTGAACAAGGATTTAGACATTTCGTTACCCATCTGCGAATTTGTATTTACCGCCTCTGAGTTGACCTACTTTATCGCTGCGACGGATGTGACGTCATGCGAGTAAATGTTTCGAAGCGATGCTGTTTACCAATACGGCAGACACGGACAGCGAAGGAATAGTGAGCGATTATAGCGAAGATTTAAGTGACATAGATTGTTTTTGAAGAAGATGAGGAAGTTTCTGATGAACGAAGCAACGGTGAAAATAATGAGAGGTTCCAGCCATATATTTTTGAGCCATACGCGACAGAAGACGAGGATGAAGCGCAGCTGTCGGGATGACAACAACAACAACGCTGTCAGATATAAGCTGCTTACAAAACACAGAATGGTTTGTTCACTCACCACCTTTTCTTATAAATGATCATTTATTCCTGGCATGGTGCGTTTGTGTATGAAAAAATTATTTCAGCACCAGAGCGTGCTTAAATTCAGGAGTTTGTTCTAAAACCACTGAAAATAAAGTTTATGTACATTCTGTATATATTTAAGCATTTATAAGTCAGTTTCTTGTGACTGCTAATTCTTCACATTTTATTCAAAGCAAATGATTGCAAATCTTAATCTGAAAAGCTGTAGACCCACATGGGATGGGGGAAAAAACAATTTCAAAATAAAAGAAAATTTTACTTCTATATCTGTTGTCAAATTTTATTAGGCATAATATTGTAGAAAAATGTTTATGCTAAATGGAGACTTTCCTGTCTAAAATACACATACAGAACATCTGTAATCATAAATTGTATCACATCTAATCTACTTTGAATGAACAGACGTCTGGAAAAAAATCAGGCTGTTCAGTTTACATGCATATGTATATTTGGAAAACACAAAAATGTCAATGTTCTGTTTTTTTTTTTCAGGTACTCATGTGAACACAGTCAGCCGACGCCACTCTGCAACTTTCTGCAACAAAAAAATTAGCATGGATTTATGTTAAAAAACCCCCCCCAAAAAAACTAAAGTCTCCTTGCAACTTCAGTTTTCTTCAGAAAATCTATCACTGCTTTGGCTGTGAACTGTGTTTGTTACCCTCTTAAGTTCCTCTCTCTCTGCAGAGTACTGGCTACATGTCAAGAGTACCTGCTTTACTGTTTCTGCCTCTCTACAGTATGGACACATCCCTGTCTCATGCTTCCCTGTTCAGTGCTGTGTGTCTTATTCTTAACCTGGTGAACCAGGTATTCTGGCACATGAATGAACTGATTTTTATAACTGCCCTTCTCTCCCTTATCCCATTTGTCTTGCTAAAGTTTCTGAGTACCATCTTTGATCATTGCTTTGAATTCTGACTTACCAATTGGGACCTGCACCTCTACTTGCTCTGCTGCAAGTGCCTGTCTTGCTAAATTGTCTGCCTTCTCATTGCCCGCAATGCCGGTATGAGCTGGAACCCAAGTGAAATGTAAAGTGAGTTTTAACTGAGTCAATCTAAAAATTAACTGAAAACTTCATCTAGAAGATCCTGTCTACATGCAGAATTCCCAGTCTGAATTCTCATCAAAGAGGACATAGAATCTGTACAAATCACAGGTTTATATGGCTTAACTTCTTCTAGCCACTGTAGCGCCATAATAATGGCCATCATTTCTGCAGAGAATATTGAGAGGTGATCTGAGGTCCTTTTCTGAAGTCAATATTTTGGAATGTATACAGCCACCCCTGTTTTACCTGATGGGTCTTTGGATGCATCTGTGTATATCTGTACTGCATCAACATACAAGATATCTAAATACTGTTGAACAGAAAAGGTTGTCTTGGCTATGTTTTTTTTTATTTTTTTATCTCCAGGTTAATTATAGGTGAGCAGAAGAACCAAGGTGGAACTGTGTTTAAGTTGGCAGTGTTATTGCAAGGCACTGTATTGATTCCCATATCATCTGCCTCTTTATGGTGAATGATCAAAAAAAAATGGGTGGTATTAGAAGGGACTTTTCATTCCCAATACTTTTGGATAATGGCACAGAGGCAGTAACCAGTGGGGAAAGAGCTGAGTTGCTTGCAAGATCTTTTTTTAAGACACATAGCTCACAAAGTCTTTCCAATGAGGAGTTAGCTCAAAGAAGGTTAGTCACACCTTACCAGAGTGGGTTCCATAAAGGAAGAACTGCTATGAATCCTGTGGTTTGCCTAGAAAACGTGGTACGCAAAGCACAGGTCAACAAAGAATCTGTTTTGGCAACCTTTTTCAATATAGAAAAAGCTTATGACATGTTATGGAAAGAAGGACTTTTACTGAAGTTAAATAAAATGGACATAGGTAACAAAATGTTTAACTGGATCAAAGATTTTTTAATGGGTAGAACCATAGAGGTCAGGGTGGGGTCAGAGACATCAAATACATATACAATAGAGAATGGCACTGTGTTGTTGCTGTCAAACCAGTTCAAGTGCCCAAGTGTCAGTTTGGCAGAGTCATAGACTGTCTTCCTGAAGTTGGCCAAAAGCTACCTCTACAGCTTCTTCAGCAGTTTCTCCAGCTGATCTACTAGGTTGGACACAAGGTTTTTCTTGGTTTCAAGGTCAGTGAGTCTCTGGACATCCAGCTTTGACTTGATGTCGGCTTTCTGATGTCTGTGCTTGTTGGCGATGGAAAAGGAGAGCCTGCTGCTCAGCAGCAGGTGGTCAGTCCAACAATCGTTTCCCCGCATTACCCTTGTAATGCGTACATCCTGGATGTCACGGCGCGTAGTGATCACATAGTTAATCATGTGCCAGTGTCTGGAAAGAGGGTGCATCCAGGTGGTCTTGTGAATTTCCGGTAGTTGGAACAGGGTGTTGGTGATGGTCAAGCCGTGCTCAGTGCAGAGTGTACGAGGTATCTTATAAAACTAACTGGCAGTTTTATAAAAAAAAAAAAACCTATATGGATTTGAATGACATGCAATTACACCAATCATGCTTGAACCCTCGTGCGCATGCGTGAGTTTTTTCACACGTGTCGGTGACATCATTTCCCTGTGGGCAGGCTTTGAGTGAGATGTGGTTCAGCCCTCTCGGCTGAATTCCTTTGTTTGAGATGCTGCTCGAGACGGCGCGCGTTGCTTTATCAAACTTTTTTCAGGACCTGTGAGGGATATCCGAGTGGACACTATTCGAGAAATTCAGCTGGTTTTTGGTGAAAAGTTTAACGGCTGATGAGAGATTATGGGGTGTTTGTCGCTTTAAGGACTTCCCACGGAGCGGGACGTCGCGCAGCGCTCCCAGGCGACGTCATCTGGCTGTTTCGAGCTGAAATCATCCTAATTTAAGGCTCTGTTGACCCAGGACGTCGTGAGAGAACAGAGAAGATTCAGAAGAGGCCAGCATGAGGAGTTTATGTGGACATTCCACTGTTAAAGGTCATTTTGTAATGAAAGAACGTGCACGCAAATTTGCCGAGTCGCTTCTGTGACGACGACGCAAATCTGTGTGCGCCGCGACAGGAAAAACACCTCCGTGTTGAAAACCATTTGTAAAATTCAGGCAGCTTTTGATGGCTTTCAACAAGTGAGTAACTGAGAAATTGTTTAACAGTTGGGCATGTTCCAACTTGCTCGTTAAGTTTTCCAACGGAGGTGTTTTTCCTGTCGCAACCCCCCGCGGTCGGGTGCGGCCCGACATGCGACTCTGCCCGCACGTTCTTTCATTACAAAATGACCTTTAACAGGGGAATGTCCACATAAACTCCTCATGCCGACTTCTTCTGAAAGTTCTCTTTTCTCTGACGACTTACTGGGTGCACAGAGCCTGAAATGTGGAAGTTTTCAACTTGAAACAGCGAGATGACACTGCCTCGGAGCGCAGATCGCCATCAGGCACCATGGGCCATCCTTAAAGCGACACTACCAGACCAAAATCTCTCATCAGCCGTTAAAATTTTCAACGAAAACCAGCTGAATTTATCGAATGGTGTCCACTCAGTTGTGCCTTACAGTTTTTGAAAAAAAATTTATCAAACAAAGCAGCAGTCTCTGAGCCATTCCTAAACAATGGAGGTTTACAAAAAAAAAAAAAAATCGACGAGAGGGTGGGCGTCTCCTCACTCAAAGCCTGACCACAGGAGAATGACATAACCGACAGGCGTGAAAAAACTCTTGCATGCCCACGAGGGTTTTTGAAAAAAATAATAAGGTCGGATACTTTTCTAATAGACCTCGTAAGAAGCAGTTGGCCATTGGAGTTCTCCTGTCCCACTCCATGTGGTCCAATAACATCTCGCCATGACTTGGAGTCTTTGCCCACACGGGCATTGAAGTCTCCTAGTAGCAGGAGCTTGTCTTCCTTTGGGACAGTGTGTACCAAGGTTGAAAGTTCCTGGTAGAACAACTCTTTCTGCTCTGGTGTGTACAACATGGTCGGGGCATACACACTGATAAGTGTCAGGTGTTTTTTTACCTATGAGGGGTGATCTCATAACCATTAGACAATCACTGATACCTTTTGGGAGAGACTCAAGACTCTTCACAAATGAGGTACGAATTGCAAAGCCGACTCCTGCTTCTCTCCATTCCTCCAGAGTCCTCCCTGACCAGAAAAAGGGATATCCAGCTCCAACCTCTGTGATTTCTCCAGTGTCTGCCAGGCACATTTCACTGAGAGCAGCAATATCGATGTTGTATTGCTGTTCTTGTCCTACTAGTGCTGTACGACGTTCTGGTCTGCTGGTATTCTTGTTGTCCATTAGAGTCCTGATGTTCCATGCTCCAATCCAAACAGCGGTTGTTGCGGGTCGATTTTGCATCCTGTGATGTTGTGTGCATTGTATTTCGACCGCGTTTGTAGATGTCCAGTCAGCTGCGGTGTGCTGAAAGGATGGGGGTGAGGCAAGCTTTCCTTAGGTCACCATTTCCAGACCCTTCCCATTGAGGGGAGGTGGGGGTGGCAGTGCTCTCCCTGAATAGGGCTGCTCCGTCACCAGAGTGGCTGCCAAACCCTAAGCTTGCCCCAGATGAGTGGAGGATGACCATCCTGCCCTGGCCACCTGAGTGCAGGTCCGTGACGAGCAGCTCCCAGTGCCATCTTACACCTGCCACCGTCGCCACTCGCTATCACCCCAGGACTTTGGAAGAGCAGAAGGAGGAGAGTTGTGAGAAAGAGGACACTGAATCCTGGAGACCATGGGTTTCCCAAGCACCACACCCCCCCTCAAGCCAAGCCGCTGTAGTCAAGAGGGATGCAGGACATAACATCTCAACCACGACTGGACTGCAGGAGCTGTCGGAAGGATGATGGAGTTCAACACCAAACCGCCCCGGGGCTCCACTCCTGTTTTTTTTTTTTTTTTTGTAGCCTTTGCCTATAGAGGCACAACCTGCAAGGCAGCAGGTGCTTGGATTGGTAAGTGTCAGAGCGTGTCCACACACTGGTGGGTCACACACACTATACCTCTGGGGCTCCAACCTGCTCCGAGATCCCCCACAGTTTAGCCTGGGGCCGCAAGGTACCCATTTACCATGGTATTTGAACATCCTGCGATTTTGCAAGTTCTCCCACTTAGAAATCATGGAGGGGTCTGAAATTTTCATCTTAGGTGCATGTCCACTGTGAGAGACATAATCTAAAAAAAAAAAAAAAAAAAAAAAAAAAATCCGGAAATCACAATGTATGATTTTTTTAATAATTTATTTGTATGTTACTGCTGCAAATAAGTATTTGAACACCTGTGAAAATCAATCAATCAATCAATCAATTTTTTTATATAGCGCCAAATCACAACAAACAGTTGCCCCAAGGCGCTTTATATTGTAAGGCAAGGCCATACAATAATTATGTAAAACCCCAACGGTCAAAACGACCCCCTGTGAGCAAGTACTTGGCTACAGTGGGAAGGAAAAACTCCCTTTTAACAGGAAGAAACCTCCAGCAGAACCAGGCTCAGGGAGGGGCAGTCTTCTGCTGGGACTGGTTGGGGCTGAGGGAGAGAACCAGGAAAAAGACATGCTGTGGAGGGGAGCAGAGATCGATCACTAATGATTAAATGCAGAGTGGTGCATACAGAGCAAAAAGAGAAAGAAACAGTGCATCATGGGAACCCCCCAGCAGTCTACGTCTATAGCAGCATAACTAAGGGATGGTTCAGGGTCACCTGATCCAGCCCTAACTATAAGCTTTAGCAAAAAGGAAAGTTTTAAGCCTAATCTTAAAAGTAGAGAGGGTGTCTGTCTCCCTGATCTGAATTGGGAGCTGGTTCCACAGGAGAGGAGCCTGAAAGCTGAAGGCTCTGCCTCCCATTCTACTCTTACAAACCCTAGGAACTACAAGTAAGCCTGCAGTCTGAGAGCGAAGCGCTCTATTGGGGTGATATGGTACTACGAGGTTCCTAAGATAAGATGGGACCTGATTATTCAAAACCTTATAAGTAAGAAGAAGAATTTTAAATTCTATTCTAGAATTAACAGGAAGCCAATGAAGAGAGGCCAATATGGGTGAGATATGCTCTCTCCTTCTAGTCCCCGTCAGTACTCTAGCTGCAGCATTTTGAATTAACTGAAGGCTTTTTAGGGAACTTTTAGGACAACCTGATAATAATGAATTACAATAGTCCAGCCTAGAGGAAATAAATGCATGAATTAGTATTTCAGCATCACTCTGAGACAAGACCTTTCTGATTTTAGAGATATTGCGTAAATGCAAAAAAGCAGTCCTACATATTTGTTTAATATGCGCTTTGAATGACATATCCTGATCAAAAATGACTCCAAGATTTCTCACAGTATTACTAGAGGTCAGGGTAATGCCATCCACAGTAAGGATCTGGTTAGACACCATGTTTCTAAGATTTGTGGGGCCAAGTACAATAACTTCAGTTTATCTGAGTTTAAAAGCAGGAAATTAGAGGTCATCCATGTCTTTATGTCTGTAAGACAATCCTGCAGTTTAGCTAATTGGTGTGTGTCCTCTGGCTTCATGGATAGATAAAGCTGGGTATCATCTGCGTAACAATGAAAATTTAAGCAATACCGTCTAATAATACTGCCTAAGGGAAGCATGTATAAAGTGAATAAAATTGGTCCTAGCACAGAACCTTGTGGAACTCCATAATTAACTTTAGTCTGTGAAGAAGATTCCCCATTACATGAACAAATTGTAATCTATTAGACAAATATGATTCAAACCACCGCAGCGCAGTGCCTTTAATACCTATGGCATGCTCTAATCTCTGTAATAAAATTTTATGGTCAACAGTATCAAAAGCAGCACTGAGGTCTAACAGAACAAGCACAGAGATGAGTCCACTGTCCGAGGCCATAAGAAGATCATTTGTAACTTTCACTAATGCTGTTTCTGTACTATGATGAATTCTAAAACCTGACTGAAACTCTTCAAATAGACCATTCCTCTGCAGATGATCAGTTAGCTGTTTTACAACTACCCTTTCAAGAATTTTTGATAGAAAAGCAAGGTTGGAGATTGGCCTATAATTAGCTAAGATAGCTGGGTCAAGTGATGGCTTTTTAAGTAATGGTTTAATTACTGCCACCTTAAAAGCCTGTGGTACATAGCCAACAAACAAAGATAGATTGATCATATTTAAGATCGAAGCATTAAATAATGGTAGGGCTTCCTTGAGCAGCCTGGTAGGAATGGGGTCTAATAAACATGTTGATGGTTTGGATGAAGTAACTAATGAAAATAACTCAGAACAATCGGAGAGAAAGAGTCTAACCAAATACAGGCATCACTGAAAGCAGCCAAAGATAACGATACGTCTTTGGGATGGTTATGAGTAATTTTTTCTCTAATAGTTAAAATTTTGTTAGCAAAGAAAGTCATGAAGTCATTACTAGTTAAAGTTAATGGAATACTCGGCTCAATAGAGCTCTGACTCTTTGTCAGCCTGGCTACAGTGCTGAAAAGAAACCTGGGGTTGTTCTTATTTTCTTCAATTAGTGATGAGTAGAAAGATGTCCTAGCTTTACGGAGGGCTTTTTTATAGAGCAACAGACTCTTTTTCCAGGCTAAGTGAAGATCTTCTAAATTAGTGAGACGCCATTTCCTCTCCAACTTACGGGTTATCTGCTTTAAGCTACGAGTTTATGAGTTATACCACGGAGTCAGGCACTTCTGATTTAAAGCTCTCTTTTTTAGAGGAGCTACAGCATCCAAAGTTGTCTTCAATGAGGATGTAAAACTATTGACGAGATACTCTATCTCACTTACAGAGTTTAGGTAGCTACTCTGCACTGTGTTGGTATATGGCATTAGAGAACATAAAGAAGGAATCATATCCTTAAACCTAGTTACAGCGCTTTCTGAAAGACTTCTAGTGTAATGAAACTTATTCCCCACTGCTGGGTAGTCCATCAGAGTAAATGTAAATGTTATTAAGAAATGATCAGACAGAAGGGAGTTTTCAGGGAATACTGTTAAGTCTTCTATTTCCATACCATAAGTCAGAACAAGATCTAAGATATGATTAAAGTGGTGGGTGGACTCATTTACTTTTTGAGCAAAGCCGATAGAGTCTAATAATAGATTAAATGCAGTGTTGAGGCTGTCATTCTCAGCATCTGTGTGGATGTTAAAATCGCCCACTATAATTATCTTATCTGAGCTAAGCACTAAGTCAGACAAAAGGTCTGAAAATTCACAGAGAAACTCACAGTAAGGACCAGGTGGACGATAGATAATAAATAAAACTGGTTTTTGGGACTTCCAATTTGGATGGACAAGACTAAGAGTCAAGCTTTCAAATGAATTAAAGCTCTGTCTGGGTTTTTGATTAATTAATAAGCTGGAATGGAAGATTGCTGCTAATCCTCCGCCCCGGCCCGTGCTACGAGCATTCTGACAGTTAGTGTGACTCGGGGGTGTTGACTCATTTAAACTAACATATTCATCCTGCTGTAACCAGGTTTCTGTAAGGCAGAATAAATCAATATGTTGATCAATTATTATATCATTTACCAACAGGGACTTAGAAGAGAGAGACCTAATGTTTAATAGACCACATTTCACTGTTTTAGTCTGTGGTGCAGTTGAAGGTGCTATATTATTTTTTCTTTTTGAATTTTTATGCTTAAATAGATTTTTGCTGGTTATTGGTAGTCTGGGAGCAGGCACCGTCTCTACGGGGATGGGGTAATGAGGGGATGGCAGGGGGAGAGAAGCTGCAGAGAGGTGTGTAAGACTACAACTCTGCTTCCTGGTCCCAACCCTGGATAGTCACGGTTTGGAGGATTTAAGAAAATTGGCCAGATTTCTAGAAATGAGAGCTGCTCCATCCAAAGTGGGATGGATGCCGTCTCTCCTAACAAGACCAGGTTTTCCCCAGAAGCTTTGCCAATTATCTATGAAGCCATCCTCATTTTTTGGACACCACTCAGACAGCCAGCAATTCAAGGAGAACATGCGGCTAAACATGTCACTCCCGGTCTGATTGGGGAGGGGCCCAGAGAAAACTACAGAGTCCGACATTGTTTTTGCAAAGTTACACACCGATTTAATGTTAATTTTAGTGACCTCCGATTGGCGTAACCAGGTGTCATTACTGCCGACGTGAATTACAATCTTACCAAATTTACGCTTAGCCTTAGCCAGCAGTTTCAAATTTCCTTCAATGTCGCCTGCTCTGGCCCCCGGAAGACAATTGACTATGGTTGCTGGTGTCGCTAACTTCACATTTCGCAAAACAGAGTCGCCAATAACCAGAGTTTGATCCTCGGCGGGTGTGTCGTCGAGTGGGGAAAAACGGTTAGAGATGTGAACAGGTTGGCGGTGTACACGGGGCTTCTGTTTAGGGCTACGCTTCCTCCTCACAGTCACCCAGTCAGCCTGCTTTCCCGGCTGCTCGGGATCTGCCAGGGGGTAACTAACGGCGGCAAAGCTACCTTGGTCCGCACCAACTGCAGGGGCCTGGCTAGCTGTAGAATTTTCCACGGTGTGGAGCCGAGTCTCCAATTCGCCCAGCCTGGCCTCCAAAGCTACGAATAAGCTACACTTATTACAAGTACCGTTACTGCTAAAGGAGGCCGAGGAATAACTAAACATTTCACACCCAGAGCAGAAAAGTGCGGGAGAGACAGGAGAAGCCGCCATACTAAATCGGCTAAGAGCTAGTAGCTACGCTAAGCTAGCGGATTCCTAAAAACACGCAAAGTGAATAATGTGTAAATAATTTAGAGGTGATTCAGCAGAAGGAGTGCTTTAGTTAAGGCACGTAAAGATTACACTGGGAAACAAATCGTAATCTAGATAACTAGATCAATCTAACTGCGCAGATTAAACAACTAACAGATACAGAAAAACACCGCTGTGCTCCGGAACAGGAAGTGATACAATACCGCAGTGAGAGCCAACCAAAATCAATGTTAATATTTGGTACAGTAACCTTTGTTTGCAATTACAGAGGTCAAACGTTTCCTGTAGTTTTTCACCAGGTTTGCACACACTGCAGCAGGGATTTTGGTCCACTCCTCCATACAGATCTTCTCCAAATCTTTCAGGTTTGGAGTTTCAGCTCCCTCCAAATATTTTCTTTTGAGTTCAGGTCCGGAGACTGGCCAGGCCACTCCAGGACCTTGAAATGCTTCTTACGGAGCCCCTCCCTCTCATGTCAGTGAGAGCCAACCACCATCTCTCTACTGGTGGTTGGCTCTCACTGCGGTATTGTATCACTTCCTGTTCCGGAGCACAGCTGTGTTTTGCTGTATCTGTTAGCTGTTTAATCTGCGCAGTTAGATTGATCTAGTTAACTAGATAACGATTTGTTTCACAGTGTAATCTTCACGTGCCTTAACTAAAGCACTCCCTCTGCTGAATCACCTCTAAATTATTTACACATTATTCACTTTGTGTGTTTTTAGGAATCCGCTAGCTTAGCGCAGCTACTAGCTCTTAGCCGGTTTAGCATGGCGGCTTCTCCTGTCTCTCCCGCACTTTTCTGCTCTGGGTGTGAAATGTTTAGTTATTCCTCGGCCTCCTTTAGCAGTAATGGTACTTGTAATAAGTGTAGCTTATTCGTAGCTTTGGAGGCCAGGCTGGGCGAATTGGAGACTCGGCTCCGCACCTTGGAAAATCCTACAGCTAGCCAGGCCCCTGTAGTCGGTGTGGACCAAGGTAGCTTAGCCGCCGTTAGTTCCCCTCCGGCAGATCCTGAGCAGCCAGGAAAGCAGGCCGACTGGGTGACTGTGAGGAGGAAGCGTAGTCCTAAACAGAAGCCCCGTGTACGCCACCAACCCATTCACATCTCTAACCGTTTTTCCCCACTCGGCTACACACCTGCCGAGGATCAAACTCTGGTTATTGGCGACTCTGTTTTGAGAAATGTGAAGTTAGCGACATCAACAACCATAGTCAATTGTCTTCCGGGGGCCAGAGCAGGCGACATTGAAGGAAATTTGAAACTGCTGGCTAATGCTAAGCATAAATTTGGTAAGATTGTAATTCACGTCGGCAGTAATGACACCCGGTTACGCCAATTGGAGGTCACTATAATTAACATTGAATCGGTGTGTAACTTTGCTAAAACAATGTCGGACTCTGTAGTTTTCTCTGGGCCCCTCCCCAATCGGTCCGGGAGTGACATGTTTAGCCGCATGTTCTCCCTGAATTGCTGGCTGTCTGAGTGGTGTCCAAAAAATGAGGTGGGCTTCATAGATAATGGGCAAAGCTTCTGGGGAAAACCTGGTCTTGTTAGGAGAGACAGCATCCATCCCACTTTGGATGGAGCAGCTCTCATTTCTAGAAATCTGGCCAATTTTCTTAAATCCTCCAAACCGTGACTATCCAGGGTTGGGAACAGGAAGCAGAGTTGTAGTCTTACACACCTCTCTGCAGCTTCTCTCCCCCTGCCATCCCCTCATTACCCCATCCCCGTAGAGACGGTGCCTGCTCCCAGACCACCAACAACCAGTAAAAATCTATTTAAGCATAAAAATTCAAAAAGAAAAATAATATAGCACCTTCAACTGCTTAAGGATATGATTCCTTCTTTATGTTCTCCAATGCCATATACCAACACAGGGCAGAGTAGCTACCTAAACTCTGTGAGTGAGATAGAGTATCTCGTCAATAGTTTTATATCCTCATTGAGGACAACTTTGGATGCTGTAGCTCCTCTGAAAAAGAGAGCCTTAAATCAGAAGTGCCTGACTCCGTAGTATAACTCACAAGCTCGCAGCTTAAAACAGATAACCCGTAAGTTGGAGAGGAAATGGCGTCTCACTAATTTAGAAGATCTTCACTTAGCCTGGAAAAAGAGTCTGTTGCTCTATAAAAAAGCCCTCCGTAAAGCTAGGACATCTTACTACTCATCACTAATTGAAGAAAATAAGAACAACCCCAGGTTTCTTTTCAGCACTGTAGCCAGGCTGACAAAGAGTCAGAGCTCTATTGAGCCGAGTTTTCCTTTAACTTTAACTAGTAATGACTTCATGACTTTCTTTGCTAATAAAAATTTTAACTATTAGAGAAAAAATTACTCATAACCATCCCAAAGACATATCGTTATCTTTGGCTGCTTTCAGTGATGCCGGTATTTGGTTAGACTCTTTCTCTCCGATTGTTCTGAGTTATTTTCATTAGTTACTTCCTCCAAACCATCAACATGTCTATTAGACCCCATTCCTACCAAGCTGCTCAAGGAAGCCCTACCATTAATTAATGCTTCAATCTTAAATATGATCAATCTATCTTTATTAGTTGGCTATGTACCACAGGCTTTTAAGGTGGCAGTAATTAAACCATTACTTAAAAAACCATCACTTGACCCAGCTATCTTAGCTAATAATAGGCCAATCTCCAACTTTCCTTTTCTCTCAAAAATTCTTGAAAGGGTAGTTGTAAAACAGCTAACTGATCATCTGCAGAGGAATGGTCTATTTGAAGAGTTTCAGTCAGGGTTTAGAATTCATCATAGTACAGAAACAGCATTAGTGAAGGTTACAAATTATCTTATGGCCTCGGACAGTGGACTCATCTCTGTGCTTGTTCTGTTAGACCTCAGTGCTGCTTTTGATACTGTTGACCATAAAATTTTATTACAGAGATTAGAGCATGCCATAGGTATTAAAGGCATTGCGCTGCGGTGGTTTGAATCATATTTACCTAATAGATTACAATTTGTTCATGTAAATGGGGAATCTTCTTCACAGACTAAGGTTAATTATGGCGTTCCACAAGGTTCTGTGCTAGGACCAATTTTATTCACTTTATACATGCTTCCCTTAGGCAGTATTATTAGACAGCATTGCTTAAATTTTCATTGTTACGCAGATGATACCCAGCTTTATCTATCCATGAAGCCAGAGGACACACACCAGGTAGCTAAACTGCAGGATTGTCTTACAGACATAAAGACATGGATGACCTCTAATGTCCTACTTTTAAACTCAGCTAAAACTGAAGTTATTGTACTTGGCCCCACAAATCTTAGAAACATGGTGTCTAACCAGATCCTTACTCTGGATGGCATTACCCTGACCTCTAGTAATACTGTGAGAAATCTTGGAGTCATTTTTGATCAGGATATGTCATTCAATGCGCATATTAAACAAATATGTAGGACTTTTTTGCATTTGCGCAATATCTCTAAAATTAGAAAGGTCTTGTCTCAGAGTGATGCTGAAAAACTAATTCATGCATTTATTTCCTCTAGGCTGGACTATTGTAATTCATTATTATCAGGTTGTCCTAAAAGTTCCCTGAAAAGCCTTCAGTTAATTCAAAATGCTGCAGCTAGAGTACTGACAGGGACTAGGAGAGCATATCTCACCCATATTGGTCTCTCTTCATTGGCTTCCTGTTAATTCTAGAATAGAATTTAAAATTCTTCTTCTTACTTATAAGGTTTTGAATAATCAGGTCCCATCTTATCTTAGGGACCTCATAGTACCATATCACCCCAATAGAGCGCTTCGCTCTCAGACTGCAGGCTTACTTGTAGTTCCTAGGGTTTGTAAGAGTAGAATGGGAGGCAGAGCCTTCAGCTTTCAGGCTCCTCTCCTCTGGAACCAGCTCCCAATTCAGATCAGGGAGACAGACACCCTCTCTACTTTTAAGATTAGGCTTAAAACTTTCCTTTTTGCTAAAGCTTATAGTTAGGGCTGGATCAGGTGACCCTGAACCATCCCTTAGTTATGCTGCTATAGACTTAGACTGCTGGGGGGTTACCATGATGCACTGAGTGTTTCTTTCTCTTTTTGCTCTGTATGCACCACTCTGCATTTAATCATTAGTGATTGATCTCTGCTCCCCTCCACAGCATGTCTTTTTCCTGGTTCTCTCCCTCAGCCCCAACCAGTCCCAGCAGAGGACTGCCCCTCCCTGAGCCTGGTTCTGCTGGAGGTTTCTTCCTGTTAAAAGGGAGTTTTTCCTTCCCACTGTCGCCAAGTGCTTGCTCACGGGGTCGTTTTGACCGTTGGGGTTTTTCCGTAATTATTGTATGGCTTTGCCTTACAATATAAAGCACCTTGGGGCTACTGTTTGTTGTGATTTGGCGCTATATAAATAAAATTGATTTGATCCTCTAAACATGGTAAGTGGAGTTGATTCCAAAAAGCTCTATTCTGGTCTCATCTGACCACATGACCTTCTCCCATGCCTCCTCTGGATCACCCAGATGGTCACTGGTGAACTTCAAACAGGCCTGGACATGTACTGGCTTGAGCAGGGCGACCTTGCTCCCCTGCAGGATTTTAAACCATGACAGCATCATGTGTTACTAATGTAATCTTTGTGACTGTGGCCCCAGCTCTGTTCAGGTCATTGACCAGGTCCTCCTGTGTAGTTCTGAGCTTTCTCAGAATCATCCTTACCCCACAAAGTGAGAGCTTGCATGGAATCCCAGACCGAGGGAGATTGACAGTCATCTTGTGTTTCTTCCACTTTCTAATAAATAATCATAACAGTTGTCTTCTACCAAGCTGCTTGCCTGTTGTCCATCCCAGCCTTGTGCAGGTCTAGTTTTGTCCCTGGTGTCCTTAGACAGCTCTTTGGTCTTGGCTATGGTGGACAGGTTGGAGTGTGATTGATTGTGTGAACAGGTGTCTTTTATACAGGTAACAAGTTCAAACAGGTGCAATTAATACAGGTGAAGAGTGCAGAATAAGAGGGCTTCTTAAAGAAAAATTAACAGGTCTGTGAGAGCCAGAATTCTTGCTGGTTGGTAGGGGATCAAGTACTTATTTGTAGCAGTAACATACAAATAAATTATAAAAAAAAAAATCATACATTGTGATTTCCAGATTATTTTTTTAGATTATGTCTCTCACAGTGGACATGTACCTAAGATGAAAATTTCAGACCCCTCCATGATTTCTAAGTGGGAGAACTTGCAAAACCGCAGGGTGTTCAAATACTTATTTTCCTCACTGTATATATATATATAAACTAAAAATATGGTTTAACACATTTAAACCAGTTTGTTTAGAGAGGATTAACATAAGCTTGGTACGTAGGATTTAGTACCATCTAGTGGTGAAGTTGCAAATTTTCACAAATGAGGTACGAATTGCAAAGTCCTTATGCAGTTTTCTTGGTTAAATTTGGAAGTTGTTGAACCAGTTTGAGCATCGATTTTATTCCACTAAATGACGGAAGCAGCCTGTGAGCGGTTGCCAGCAGCCGCCATCTTGCTTAGCGTTATTACGCGTCGTCAGGCTTTAGATTAAACAGAAATAGATTTGCTGACTCAAACTTGGGTTAAAGTGATGTGAAAATGCTGTTTTGTACAGCGTTCAGGTGCTGCGACAAGCTGACAAAGAATTGCCAGCTGGTTAAATAAAGGTTAAACAAATTAAAAAATAATAAATTGTGGAGTGACCTTTCATAAGTGTGTATTATATGTAATATTAATTATGTGGGAGAAATGAATAAATTGCTGAATAAAAATCTGTA
The DNA here is from genome assembly GCF_902500255.1 of Thalassophryne amazonica. Lineage (NCBI taxonomy): Eukaryota > Metazoa > Chordata > Actinopteri > Batrachoidiformes > Batrachoididae > Thalassophryne > Thalassophryne amazonica. Next base: position 84,205,241 of record NC_047107.1, read on the forward strand.
TTCTGTAAAGTAGTGACTTCAGTTTTACTGCCTGAATGCTTTGTCGTGAGAAATATCTCACCATTCGTTTAATTCAATTAGAAGTCTTACTTTCATAAATCTCAGTTTATCCCTTTTTAATTAGCCTCAGGGGTTTTCTTTTAATCACATCAGATTTTCTATCCTGAGATATTCTGTTAGAGCAAATTCATAGACTAGAAATGTTTTCTCTCAATTTGGTGGGTCACATGACATTCACTTTGACATTGTATATTCTATGAATATAAGAATATACACAAATTAGATTAATTTCTCTATGATATATAACATATTCCAGTGAAGTGGTTTCAGATTTCTTTCAACTTGGTACAGAAATTATTGAATATTCTTACTTTCACCCTGGCTGGTGTGGCTGTTTCAATTTATTTACATTATTTGAATTTTTTGCGGAGAAGCGCTCCATAAAAGCAGGACAGCAGGTGGGTTAAGCGCAGTCTTTAATAATATCTTTAATATGATGCAAGTGTGAGAAGCCCTTACTTTCACCCCTGATTATTTCCCATCTTTTACTTCATAATGAAATAAATTAAGGATCAGAGTAGTATCTCATGTCATGACAGAGTGCTTGACAAACTGATGGTATTTTGTATCTGGACTGGATCGGTATGTACAACATTTACAGCATGTAACATTCACGACAACGACAAAAAAAAAATCAATTGTAAATTATTACATTCACAATACAGTCCATACTATATGCCAGGATTCTCAGCAGGATTTTTTCTCAGCGTAATGGGATGGAAAAATCACCTTTAGTTTGTGGACTGCTTGGGCATCGATCCCGCTGAAGCTTTTGCTTTAAGGGCTTATAAAGGGCCTTCTTTGGTGTTTTTTTTTTTTTTTTTTTAACTTTAAAATGTAATCAGAAATTCAACTTGTTAAAAAAAAAAACAACAAAGCTTTGGCCCACGTTGTTGCATTAAATAAGTTAAATTTAACGTCATTAAACTCAAAGTGAATAAAACATTTAATTTCTTCACTCACATTGGTCATGTCAAGCACCATGTTTGTTTTTTTGTGAACAAGCCAGAAAATGCTACCTCCTGATTGACCAGGAAGTGCCCGGCCTTTATAAAAGGCATCACAATTAACTAAGTTTTAGAAAATTGGGCCAAATTCATGAGGAGAACAAGGTGTTTATGTATTTTTAATAATATTTGGCAAATTACCATGAATTTTATTTCTAAAACCAATTATGGGATCACGTACAAACACAACAAGCTCATATGGCCTATTGCTATATGACCATTTTACATATTTGAATTTAAATATACAGAAATTGACAAATCTTATGATGTAAGCGGACAATGAACTTCCCCTCTCTAAAGCCTAGTCTACACTAGCAAACATTTGTTTGCAAACACTACCAAGCTCGAGCAAACTTTTCATGGCAAACACCACCAAACTTCATGTTTGGTGGTGGACGTATTGCCAAACACCACCAAACTAGTTTGCAAAAGTTTGGACATGTTCATTCTTGAAAACATGTTTGGTGAAGTTTGCCAACAAACAGCCAATCAGAAAAGAGCTGGTGATCATGTGAATTACTAGTTGGACAAAATGGCAGCCTCCAAGAAGGAAAGAGTGTGGGGATTTGAAGAGTTACAAAATTTAATTGAGGAATATGAGAAACATCCATGCTTATACAACACTATAATCAAGTGTGTTTTGCTTTTGTATCAGTGGCTCCACCTTCTGAAGGAGTTCCCCGAAAGCTGCCTCATCTATCCTCAGAAAGTTCTTATAACTTGGTTTGTCTGAGGACTGTATTTCTTTAAGAAGGCAACTGTAGGCCCCATACTTGTGTCTTTTCTTAATCCAGGATCTGCACCACAAGCGAGGCTTCTGTTGTTTTTGGCGGCGGCGGCGACGTTCCACAGCCGTTACACATATTACTGGTGCAGACGCCCTGATGACTTCTCTCTTGAATTTTGCCATTGTTTCTGATCATTTTTAGAGGGAAAGTACAAAACACTGGAAAACATTACCAAACATTTGTTTGGTAATGTTTGGTACTGTTTCATAGTATGGACGCCCAAGCCAAACATAAGCAAACGCGGTGTTTGATAATGTTTGCAAACAAAAGTTTGGTCAAGTTTGCCAGTGTAGACTAGGCATAACAGACCAGCAGCCACCACAAGAGCTCACAGCCGTCTGACTACTGCAAAACACGCAACAGGTAAGTACTAAAATGTATGATTTTGAGTTTGAAGTTTTATTCATTATGCCAGCAAAAAAAGTTAGCAAAGCTAAATTTAGCAGAAGATAAGTGGTCCGCTGATGGTTTTCATAATTAGCTGAAAAGCTTGTCCGCTAACAAAAAAGTTAGCTTTGCTAATTAGCGGTTAGCAGATTTGCGGAACTGTGTCCACCACTGACTGTAGGGCTATGAAAGGCTCATTCTTTACTTATGAAAAGACTTATTCGCTTTTGCAAACAATTATACACGAATGAAGATTTGGCTAGGCATGCTGTATTATATTTCTGCTAATAAACATATCTAAATACACACTGTAGCTTTAAAAATAGACTGGTGCATGAACTACTCTCTATGGAGTAGTTCATGTACATGGAGGGGGGGGTGATATCTAGTGGTTAAGTGTTGGGCTTGAGACCAGAGGATCCTCGGATCAAATCCTGGCCTGACCGGAAAATCACTAAGGGCCCTTGGGCAAGGTCCTTAATCCCCTAGCTGCTCCCGGTGAGTACCTTGTATGGTAGCACCCTCGCATCGGGGTGAATGTGAGGCATTATTGTGAAGTGCTTTGAATGTCTGATGCAGATGGAAAAGCGCTATATAAATGCAGTCCATTTACAGGATTGAGCATTTTGGCAGCAGTGTAGAGTAAGAAGCCTGACTTGGTGCAACAGGCACTGTGTTTACAGAACAAAAATGTCTCAGTCAGCAGAGGCAGAACATGCACTTCTGCATTATGCACAGAACACAATCTCAGCACTTCTGCATTCACACATCCAAAAAAAAACTCTCCTGGAAATGTTTTTGCAACATGTGTGCATTAACCCAGAACTACACTACACTTCCTCAGTAAATTAATAATTATATTAACAAAAAAGGGAAGAAGTAAAAAAAAAAAAATGGAATTAAGCAGCCCCAAAGACCACAAGGTGCTCATGCTTTTGTACATGTAAAGTGTGCAGAGTAACACTGTCTCTCAGTCCACATGATGGAAGTCCCTCTCCAAAGAATGTGAAATCAAAAACAGTCCCTTCTCAGCTCTTTGGTGATTCCTGAGAGGGGAGCGAGGCACCAGGAGGACACTTGACCCTTGATGGTCCTTTCAGGTCAGCCACAGACTTGATTTGACCGCTCAAGGCCACACTGGCCTAAAAGGTGAAGGGGTTCCCTCTGCTGTGAACTCAGGATAGTCTCCAGTGGAATACTGTCAATCTGGTGCCATTTTCTGATGAGGAGCAAAGTGCTTTCTTTCAGATTTTTAGGTCCAAGGCAAAAGGAGATAGTTTCCATCCAAAGAACAGTTGTCACAAAGGAATCCTCTGCTGCACTCGTACTTTCACTTTCCTTTTCTTTCTAAGTGGGTGAAACAAATGAGCCAGCTGTAACTGGATTATAACTATTTAAATTATTGAAGAAAAACTGAGGCGACTGGTGTTTGTGTGATGAGCTCAGATACAAAGTTCACACACGTGACAGGTGAACAAACAGTCAGCAAGATAACAGTCAATGGAGTCAAAGCACAAAACAAATCAAGTTCAGACACGTTATTTTTACCGTTTTGGCGGTGACGCCATGCACTTCCAAAGGACGCCGTACAGAGCCAGTAAACAAACAATGAAAACTGCAGCTGCAATTCCACCTACAAACACAAAGAGACAAATAATGCACCTTCTTGAAATCAAATTCAAAAGTCATAACAACGACAAGGGCCAACATCTGCAGTGTGGTCAGAGCCTCTGCATGTTTTTACTTTGCAAGCAGTTTTTTTTTTTTTCCTGAAATTTTACATCCTGTCAGCTCCAACCAGTTTTTCTGGTCTAGTTATTTCATGACAGCACATGTCTACGTGTCCTCCTCTGTTAACCATCACTGCAATGTGGAACATGTGAAACAAATATGTAAAAAAAAAAAAAAAATCAAATTTTCATCATGCTTTATTGGGAAGTTTATACATTGCATGTCTAACATATTATGTGTGAGAAAATGGGGGGGGGGGGGCAAGATGAAGGAAAAAGGCACAGAAGTGGATAATTTATATATACAGTTCGACTGAAAAGTTCCGCCTCCTATACAATATTTGAATTGAATTTATTAGGCACCAATGCTTCCAAAAAAACAAAAACAAAAAACAACCCCACTCATTTACAGACCACAAAATCAATAGAAAAAAAAAAACAAAACACAAAAACAAAAGGTACAGGAAAGAAAGAACAAGAAAATTCAATTCAATTTTATTTATATAGCGCCAAATCACAACAAACAGTTGCCCCAAGGCACTTTATATTGTAAGGCAAGGCCATACAATAAATACGTAAAAACCCCAAAGGTCAAAACGACCCCCTGTGAGCAAGCACTTGGCGACAGTGGGAAGGAAAAACTCCCTTTTAACAGGAAGAAGCCTCCAGCAGAACCAGGCTCAGGGAGGGGCAGTCTTCTGCTGGGACTGGTTGGGGCTGAGGGAGAGAACCAGGAAAAAGACATGCTGTGGAGGGGAGCAGAGATCAATCACTAATGATTAAATGCAGAGTGGTGCATACAGAGCAAAAAGAGAAAGAAACACTCAGTGCATTATGGGAACCCCCCAGCAGTCTAAGTCTATAGCAGCATAACTAAGGGATGGTTCAGGGTCACCTGATCCAGCCCTAACTATAAGCTTTAGCAAAAAGGAAAGTTTTAAGCCTAATCTTAAAAGTAGAGAGGGTGTCTGTCTCCCTGATCCGAATTAGGAGCTGGTTCCAGAGGAGAGGAGCCTGAAAGCTGAAGGCTCTGCCTCCCATTCTACTCTTACAAACCCTAGGAACTACAAGTAAGCCTGCAGTCTGAGAGCGAAGCGCTCTATTGGGGTGATATGGTACTATGAGGTCCCTAAGATAAGATGGGACCTGATTATTCAAAACCTTATAAGTAAGAAGAATTTTAAATTCTATTCTAGAATTAACAGGAAGCCAATAAAGCGAGGCCAATATGGGTGAGATATGCTCTCTCCTTCTTAGCTTAGCTTAGCAATGCCTACACCCACTCATACAGTCAAATCAACCCAAGCTAAGTGCCAGTTCATACACGATCATTTCCAACAAAGTCTGACCAGTAGTAGCTCAAAACTACAGCTGAGGGAACTGAGTATTTCAAAACCGCTCCTATTTCGTTCTAGCTACCCCGGTACATATTCAATAGTAAAAATTCAAATGAAGCAAATTCATCATACAACACAATTCAACGTTTTCCATCAGATACATATCTGGCGAACACCATGTCTTTGTATAAATATTTAAACTGGTTGATATTTTCTCAGGTAGCTTATTCCATTTTTTTGGGCCACAAATAGAAACACAGAAGCATTTCCTGGTCGTCCTAGCACCAGCAATTTTAAAATGATACAAACCCCTTAAATTATATATTCCTTCTCTTTGCATAAAATATTCTTGAATTCTAAATGGTACTTGCTTATTTTTCACTTTATTCATCAATTGAACAGGCTTAAACGAAGTCATGTCACAGAGTTTTAAAATCTTTGATTTGATAAACAATGGATTGGTATGATCCCAATAGCCTGCATTATGACTTATTCTTAATGCTCTTTTTTGAAGGATGAATAATGGTTGCACTGTAGTTTTATAGTTTATTGCCCCATACTTCAGCACAGTAAGTCAAATAAGGTGCAATCAATGTGCAATACAGAGTATGTAGTGATTTACCATCAAGAATATGCTTTGCCCTAATTAATATTGCAGTACTTTTTGATACTTTCTTTTGAATATGTTGAATGAGCTTTCCAGTTGATTCTATCGTCGATGATCACACCTAACAACTTGTTCTCTTTGACACATACTATAATTTACCCCCTGTATGTTTAACTGTATTTGTTCATCTTTTTTATGGTTTCCAAATAACATTATTTTAGTTTTAGACCAATTTAATGACAATTTGTTCATATCGAGCCATCTCTTCAACTTTATCATTTCAGATCCCAAATCAACTAATAATTGTTGCAAAATATCTCCTGAACAAAATAAGTTTGTGTCATCTGCAAAAAGAACTGCTTTAAACACCTCCAAGACTTACAATATAAATAATTTTGGTGCCAACACAGAACCCTGAGGAACCCCACAAACGATGTCCAGATACGAAGAACAGCAGTCCCCAAGTTTAACAAACTGTTTCCGGTTTTGTAAATAGCTTTTAATCCAATTCAAATTCACTCCTCTGCTCCCATAAAGCTCCATCTTTTGAAATAATATGTTGTGATTGATTGTGTCAAAAGCCTTTTTTAAGTCAACAAATAATCCTAGCACTATTTTCCTTTGGTCCACATGTTTATTAATCTTTCTATTGCATCGAACAAAGCCAGTGCTGTGGACCTTTTTGCTCTAAATCCATATTGACTATCATTAAGCAAGTTGTGTCGTTCAATAAATTTATCCAATCTGTTATTGTAACGTTTTTCCAATATCTTTGAAAATTGTGACAATAAAGACACAGGCTATAGTTAGTAAAAAGATGTCTGTCACCAGATTTGAATAAAGGTATCACTTTTGCTACTTTCATACCATTTGGGACAATTCCAGTTTGAAATGATTTATTAAATATATATGTTAATGGTTTAGCAATTTCTGTAATTATGTGCTTTACTAAGGACATATGTACATCATTATGATCAGTTGATGTTTTGCTTTGTGGAATTTTAGCTGCCAAATCTGGCCCAACCTTAGCAAAAAAAATTATTGAAACTGTTCACAACTTGGTTCATGTTATATTCATCCTTGTTGTTATAAGTAAAGTATTTTGGGTAGTTCTTTGCCTTTGGTTTATTTGCTATAATGCTATTCAGTATTTTCCATGTTTCCTTTGTTATTTTTATTATTTTTAGGGCAGTAACAGCTTCTTCAGCTTGCAGTCGTTTACGATATTGTATTTTCTCGTCACATTTCTTATTTAATTTTAGCTCAATTACTATGAAAATTGGTAGGTGGTCACTAATATCATTGATCAATAATCCACTTGATGTCTTGGTATCAATATCATTAGTAAATATATTATCAATGAGTGTAACTGACTGAGAAGTTAATCTTGAAGGCCTAGTAATTTTTGGATACAAATTTAAGCTGTACATGCATGAAATCCTATGTCACTTCATGTTGATATGGTTTTAAGAGATCAATATTTATATCACCACAGACAAATACACACTTATTACCCAACTGTGAAAAATGCTTCTCTATCCAATTTTGAACTTCTTCAATTTTAGAGCCTGGAGCTCTATATATGCAGCTAACAATTATATTTTTACCTTTTCCATACCTATTTCAATTGTAATACATTCCAAAAAAGTATCCATGGCCATTGTCATTTGATCTTTAATGTTGTATATAAGCCTTTTGTCAACATACAAAGCCACTCCACCTCCTCTTTTATTTCTATTCCGATGACTGAATTTGTTAACCCTCCAATTCATAGTTTATATCAACTTCTGCAAGCCAAGTTTCCGTTATAGTAATTTTACTGAAAGTTTGGCCAAATTGTTTTAAATAATCTTTTATACTCCCAAAAGTCTTGTCCAAACTCCTACTGTTAAAGTGAATTATTGAGAAATTCCCCTCATTTGTAATACAGTTGTTGTATTGTTCTTCCGTATAATACTGACAATTACTATTTATAAAAGAATAAAAATGGTTGTCCGGGTAATCCTATATTCCAGGTCTAGTATATGATACTCTGTGTACTGAAAAGGCTGTAATTCCTGCGCAGAAGTAAATTCAAAAGAATCAGCTGTCATCATGAAATGAAAAAAAAAAAAATAAAAATAGCGTAAAATTCACAAACCACAATACGATTCACATAAGTCTCACTACATGATGTAAACCCATACGTGCTATGGAAATAATTTTCCCAATTTGATTATACCCATGCTCCTTTGACACACAAACATAACCATTACTAAGCCAATGAACAAACACCCATCACTTAAACCTTTCCAAGTCCGAGAGTTCTCTTACCACTATAACTTTAGCTTCTTCTGGTGATCCATTTAACTTATTTCAAATTACATATCTACTTAAACTTTGAATGTTCTCCACCAGGCAGTGTCATTACTTTTTCACGTAGTCACCTTCTCTTTCTAAACACTGGACAAGTCTATACAGTAGTGGTCAGAATAATAGTAGTGCTATGTGACTTAAAAGATTAATCCAGGTTTTGAGTATATTTCTTATTATTACATGGGAAACAAGGTACCAGTAGATTCTCACAAATCCAACAAGACCAAGCATTCATGATATGCACACTCTTAAGGCTATGAAATTGGGCTATTAGTAAAAAAAAAGTACAAAAGGGGGTGTTCACAATAATAGCATCTGCTGTTGACGCTACAAACTCAAAACTGTTATGTTCAAACTGCTTTTTTAGCAATCCTGTGAATCACTAAACTAGTATTTAGTTGTATAACCACAGTTTTTCATGATTTCTTCACATCTGCGAGGCATTAATTTTGTTGGTCTGAAACCAAGATTGTGCTCGTTTACTAGTGTGCTTGGGGTCATCATCTTGTTGAAACACCCATTTCAAGGGCACGGCCTCTTCAAGTATTTTGACATATCCAAACTGATCCATGATACCTGGTATGCGATATATAGGCCCAACACCATAGTAGGAGAAACATGCCCATATCATGATGCTTGCACCACCATGCTTCACTGTCTTTACTGTGAACTGTGGCTTGAATTCAGAGTTTGGGAGTCGTCTCACAAACTGTCTGCGGCCCTTGGACCCAAAAAGAACAATTTTTCTCTCATCGGTCCACAAAATATTCCTCCATTTCTCTTTAGGCCAGTTGATGTGTTCTTTGGCAAATTGTAACCTCTTCTGCACGTCTTTTATTTAACAGAGGGACTTTGCAGGAGATTCTTGCAAATAAATTAGCTTCACACAGGCGTCTTCTAACTGTCACAGCACTTACAGGTAACTCCAGACTGTCTTTGGTCATCCTGGAGCTGATCAATGGGTGAGCCTTTGCCATTCTGGTTATTCTTCTATCCATTTTGATGGTTGTTTTCCGTTTTCTTCCACGCGTCTCTGATTTTTTTGTCCATTTTAAAGCATTGGAGATCACTGTAGATAAACTACCTATAATTTTTTGCACCTGCATATACGTTTTCCCCTCTCCAATCAACTTTTTAATCAAACTACGCTGTTCTTCTGAACAATGTCTTGAACGTCCCATTTTCCCCAGGCTTTCAAAGAGAAAAGTATGTTCAACAGGTGCTGGCTTCATCCTTAAATAGGGGACACCTGATTCACACCTGTTTGTTCCACAAAATTGACGAACTCACTGACTGAATGCCACACTATTATTATTATGAACACCCCCTTTTCTACTTTTTTTACTAATAGCCCAATTTCATAGCCTTAAGAGTGTGTATATCATGAATGCTTGGTCTTGTTGGATTTGTGAGAATCTACTGAATCTACTGGTACCTTGTTTCCCATGTAACAATAAGAAATATACTCAAAACCTGGATTAAACTTTTTAGTCACATAGCACTACTATTATTCTGAACACTACTGTATATCCCACTGGTGACGAAATCAGGTGTCTTCTCCCTGCACCAGCATCATCAGTGCAGTGGTGTCCTTTGGACCTGTGTGTGGATGAGCATGATCACGCTAAAGAACGGCATCTTTTCCACAACAAACCTACTTCAAGCATGTGCACAACTGATTTTCCTCAATCGTGCATTAACGAGGCTTAACATATCAGGCTACCAACAGCTGCTAAAAGAGCTAACACCATAAACATACCATGTTAAATAAGAGGAGTTTCGTTCAGTGCAAATATTGTCATTAGGATGTTTCACCACACAAGCTGTATTGTTCTAAGTATTTGTAATAAAATACTTCAAATGACAGAGTCCTCCACAACAGCAGATGCTGTGGTGTGGTGCTTCTGCATGCTGATTAAATTATAAATATTCTAAAAAACATATCCAGGCACAGAGGTGACTAGCGTTTGCGTAAAAATCAGCTCAGTAATTTTTCAGTTTTGCATCAGATGTACGTGGTGACAGAAGAGGGCGTTTCCACAGTTGCCAACACGTTATCCCACCATTGTGACTTTCTGAATCATACATAAACACAATGCTCACCAGGAATTATTCCACTGCTCCTAGTTAAAGACTCCTCTCCAGAAGAAGGATGAGTGATGGCAGTAGCAACTGATCCTTCATGGGGAGACAAGAAAAACAAAGCTCCGGTATTAAACACATTTTGCTGTATGGCCACATTATTTTCTGTGTGTTCAGGTAAATACATAAACACAGAGGCCAAGTTAACTGTCAGAGCAGCACCGTGACCAGAATTTGGTTAAAAATAACTTCACTTGTGCACTTACACTCCGCGATAGGGTGAGAAGCTTGAACATCAGGGAGGGACTCAGAGTAGAGCTGCTGCTTCTTTGCATTGAAAGGATCCAGTTAAAGCAGTTCGAGCATCTAATGAGGATGCCCCCAGTCGTCTTCTGGGCACGTCCACCTGGGCAGAAGCCCCAGAACACACTGGAGAGACTTTATCTCCCACTTGGCTTGGAAGTGCCTCGAGATCCCCCAGGAAGTTGGAGGACTTGGCCAAGGACAAGGAAGTGGTTGAGCGGCTTAGTCTATTGCTACCCTGACCCAGATAAGTGGTAGAAAATGAATGAATGAGCTAGAAGCTCAGCATATTGAATTTGTTCATCCATCCATCCATTTTCTGAACCATTTTATTCCAGTGACAGGTCATGGGTGGCTGTAACCTATCCAAGCAGTCATTGGACAAGAGGCAAGGAACACTGTGGACAGGCCACCAGTAATAGACTGGTGGCCTGTCCACAGTGTTCCTTGCCAGTCTATTGCAGGGCCGACACATAGACAGACAAACACATTCACACCTACGGCCAAATTAGAGTCACCAATGCACCTAGTTTGCATGTGTTTGGAAGTGGGAGCACCTAGAGGGACCCCATGCAAACATGGGGGGGGGGGGGGGGGTGTTATGCCAACTCCACACAGAAAAGACAAAAGTCAGAAGCAAACCTGGGACCTTCTCGCTGTGAGGCAACAGTGTTAATCATTAAAGGTGCACTTACACGAGCATGCCTTTGCCTCACGACATATCACAACCTGTGTTGTGCTGGAGAGTAAACTCATCTTTAACGGGTGCAGACAGGACGCCAGAGGGCACCAGTGCGTGCTATTGCGCACACAGAATTTTGGCAGGGTGGTTTATTCCCCCAACCCCCATGAAATTTGTTAATTTCCTTTACTGCATGGTTAATTTTTAAGCATTGCTTTTGCATTTTGTACATTTAATAGTTTAATGTACATATGCTCAACTGCATCAGCATTTATTTGATATTACTCATTATCACTTTACCGGGGCATTGCTAGGCCGGTATCGTAGATTTACGTCAACGCTATCTGGCTATACCCGCCCGCTGTGCGTAAACAAATAACGTCATAGCGCGCAGCCCAAGAACTGTCCGCAGAGGGGGGGGGGGGGAGAACTGTCTGCAGAGGAAAAGATGAAAAGGTGAGAAGTGTGTTTTGGTCCTAATATGGATATGCCGGATAATTTTCTCATGGATAGTACGACGATGAACAGCAGCTAAAGCAGCCAGCTTGATGAGGACGCACTGCCAAATTTGGAGAGCAGCGCGCGCGCCATCCGACACGACAGAAGTTAAGTGAGCCAACTTTTTATGTACGTGTTACATGTTGTGTATCTCAGTAAAAAGTGATGATAATGCAAATAACATGCTGTTGTCGTGCGGTATGCATTTTCTGAGTCCCTCCGTTCACGCCCAGTTGCCCAAAATGACATATTCGCCCGAGTTAGAGGGCGAATATCTGTCATTTTGGGCGACTGGGCGTGAACGGGGGGACTCACAAAATGCATACCGCCCTCCAAAAGCATGTTAATGTATTATTACTTGCAACAAGTATACAAAAATCTCTTTAATAGTAGACATTTTAGTATTCTAAAAGTATCCAAATCAAGCATATCACAAATTAAATCAAAGAGATTTTTGCATAGACCCCTGTGGACAGCCGGGCATTTACTGTGCACGCATCCCAGTGAAAACAAATCACTGAGAACAAATCGCACTCTTTGCAGTCACGTTGCTAACCGGATGTGCCGTAGCTCCGCGCCCATCTATACTTGATTTGGATGCTTTAAGAATACTGAAATGTCTACTGTTCCATTGCTTAATCAAATGATGTGATGTATTCCAAATATTTTCTGAACATATTTTCTAAGTGGGGTGAGGGTGCTGAGTACCCATATTCAAACCTAGGGGGAGGGAGGGGGGCTGCTCCCCTTACTCTCTCCACTGCTGCCGCCTGTGGTGGAACATTGCTAAATGGAATTTAACATTAGATGATTCCAGTGTAGTTTTATCTTTGCCTTATTCTTAGTAAAGACTTTTATGTGATTCTGAATAAAAAGATGCATGATTTAAAAATCACTGGATTTATTGGAGCCCCTAGTTTGCAGAGGTGAGACGAAGTCACCAGCAAGTCACAAGTCTCAAGTCATAATGACCACCAACTGGTGCAAGCTGACTTGAGACTTGCCGATTCACGACTTGACAGTGACTTCGTCCCACCTCTGCTACTTTGTGATCAATCTTATCCCAACATTTACTCACCATTCCTGAGTTGAACAACGTGGAAAATCTGCGGTGTGAGTTCCTGTTCAGCCATCTGCAAACACAAATCACATTCACGCTGGAACACCGCACTTCGCCTTTGTACAAGCGGAGGGGAAAAAATAAAATCAAGCAGGGGAACAGAGAGGAAAATAAAGAGGTGCAGAGGTGAAAACTGCTGGGGGGGGGGGGAATCAGAGCAGCAGCAAAGAAAGAAGCCAAAACATTCATGTCGACACACACACACGGTGCATAATAAAATATGCAAGCAAATGAGGAAAACCAGGGCAAGAGTCAATTCTTACGTTTTTGAAAAAAAAAAGTTCCATGCAGCTTTTAAAATCGCCGCAAAGCATAACTCCGTCAGTCGGAAACGTTAAAAAGCAAACTTTTTTTGTGCCCGCTGCTGAATCTTCTTACCTGTGACTTGTTTCCATCCTTCGCTACAGTCTGTTTTTCAGTCTGTCTGCGGCGCTCCTTTCACACTTGTCGTGCTGCGTTCACGTGCAGCTCCGGGGCTCCAAATTTCAACAACCAAAACACAGTTGGGCGATTCTATGGTAACGGAATTACAATCGGAGCACATTTTTAATGGGGAGCTAAAATATGGCCAGATTTTCCCGTCGTCGTAATTCCGTTACCATAGAATCACAACCACCAGCACCATGTGGGCGGTGCAGCTTTTAGGAACCCATGTTTAACTTATTCAAATAAATGCACTGACAGGGTTTTCTATATATTATCAATATTGGTGTTCAATATACATTATCAAATCTTAATGTCTTCACTTTGATGTACTCTCTGTGATCATGTCTTTGATGCTGTTCTCTATTTTTCATATATACATATATGCATGTGTGAGAGTTCATGTTATTCCTTTAAATACTTATTGTCAAAGCAATCACTGTTCAAGTGATCATTAAAACTGTCAAACGATAAAGTGAGCAGATGCTCTTTGGCTTAGTCAGTGTGCAGACTGTTTTTCTAGGGTCATGTTTTTGCTAAGCGCAGATGTGCACCTTTAACAGTTCAGCCTTGAGGAAAGAGCACTGTAACCGGAACACCGGTTCAGGGCTGGACATTATTATGGGAAGCTTAGGAGACTGAGGGCTCAAAGTCATAATAGTTTTCATATCAGTGTGAGACCACACTTTGTGTCTTTCCATTGTTTTGTGATATTGTCACTCCTACATGCTGTATGTAACTATATTCAATAAAAAGGAGAAGCAAATGGGCAGGGCCTTCAGAGCAGACGACAGTTCTTGCTGAAGGAGCTCCTCGTTTGTCCTCTCCTGATCAGGAAAAGAAATTCAGTGTCTCTTGCGTGATCATTTTCTGTGTGTGTGTGTAAACTGGGTGGTTCTTTGCAGGTCCAACTATGAATGACTCTGACAACCAACTTTTTATACAGAATTTATGCAGTGTTGTGTGACTATTTTAGGCGTAGTTGCTCCCCATGTGACCCTGAATTGTAGTAAGCGGTTGAAGATGACAGTGTGTCCCGTCAGCTTCTCCCTTTTTTCGGAGTCGCCACAGCAGATCCAAGATGGATCTGCCTGTTGATTTGGCACAAGTTTTACACCAGATGCTCCTCTTGAGGCAACTCCTGAATAAAAAAAAATGTGACCACTTTTCACCTTTGACTCTACAAAATTAACGATTGTATTTAATGTTTTACTTGCAATTTTATTTTTTGATTGTAAGCAACTGTCAGTTCTTTTTTAAATGTCATTTTTGTTTTGTAATTTAAAGTTAAATTGGTAATTTCATAATTTGTATATTTAAATAAGTAGGAGGAGAAAGAAAACACCCAAATCTTGTGTTTGAGTCTGTGTAGAGGTGACTGGACAATGTTTGTGTTGATCCAGGTCAGGTCTGTTGCAGACATCACTCTGTTTACTGCAGAACCGCCTTGGGTCCTGGCTGGCCGACAACTGGTCCATCCACACCTCTGATGACCCAGTGAAAGACCTGGGAATCAGGTTTTCATTTCTACCAACTACATCAACAGGCAATTTCAATGAACTCCTCACCTCTGCTCTAGTGGTGTTAATCACTAAAATCACCTGGTGGAAGCAGTGGTTGGAATGAAAACATGCAGTCCTCAGTCCTTTCTGGTAGCAGATTGAAGCCACTCTTCTGCATCCTTTCAGGGAGCTGGTGGCACTAGCACCTTGAACAGATGTGCTGGGGAGGAGTGAGAGACATGCCGTGGGCCCTTCTGGAAATAAGCTGATGATAAAGTGCTTTCTCTGGCTACCCACCCACATTAAATAATGAACCTCCTCTTCTTCACCAAATTTAAAGTGCATCCATAAAGTATTAACAGCACTTCACTTTTTCCACATTTTGTTGTTACAGGCAGCCTTATTCCAAAATGGATGAAATTAATTTTTCTTTCAAAATTCTACACACAATACCCCTAATGCATGGGTTAAAGCAATAAATTTTCATCTGACTGAAATTTTTTCCTGGCAAAAATCAATTCCAGCAATTCCCTAAAATGTGACGTAGTGGGGGCACACAGTTTTTTCCTCAATAAATACAATAAACACATTATACAGCATACAAATCAATTCTAAATAGCCTCTAAGGAGAGACAAAGCATAAAAAGAATGCAAAACCTGAACATAAAGGTACATAAAAGGGTGGTGGGGGTGGGGTGTAGTCTTGATTCTGGGGGGTCTGGGGGTGCCCCCCCAGAACATTTTTTTAAAGACCAAGTCAAATTTTGTGTGTTCTGGTGAATTTTAATGGGTATGAAGCCCTCTGAATCAAATAAAACTCACTTCAATCTGTGAAGTAAAAACACAGTATTGATTATGGGGGGTCTGGGGGATCTCCCCCAGAACATTTTTTTAAAGACCAAGTCAAATTTTGTATATTCTGGTGAATTTTAAAGGGTATGAAGCCCTCTGAAACAAAGAAAACTCACTTCAAACTGTTAAGTAAAAACACAGTATTGATTATGGGGGTCTGGGGGTTCTCCCCCACAATTTTTTAAAAAGAGCAAGTTAAATTTTGTATATTCTGGTGAATTTTAATGGGTATGAAGCCCTCTGAAACAAAGAAAACTCACTTCAAACTGTTAAGTAAAAACACAGTATTGATTATGGGGGTCTGGGGGTTCTCCCCCACAATTTTTAAAAAAGAGCAAGTTAAATTTTGTATATTCTGGTGAATTTTAATGGGTATGAAGCCCTCTGAAACAAAGAAAACTCACTTCAAATTTAAGTAAAAAGACAGTATTGATTATGGGGGGTCTGGGGGATCTCCCCCAGAATTTTTTTTTAAAAAAGCAAGTCAAATTTTGTATATTCTGGTGAATTTTAATAGGTATGAAGCCCTCTGAAACAAAGAACACTCACTTCAAACTGTTAAGTAAAAACACAGTATTGATTATGGGGGTCTGGGGGTTCTCCCACAGAATTTTTTTAAAAAAGCAAGTCAAATTTTGTATATTCTGGTGAATTTTAATGGGTATGAAGCCCTCTGAAACAAAGAAAACTCACTTCAAACTATGGGGGTCTGGGGGATCTCCCACAGAATTTTTTTAAAAGAGCAAGTCAAATTTTGTATATTCTGGTTAATTTTAATGGGTATGAAGCCCTCTGAAACAAAGAAAAGTCACTTCAAACTATGGGGGTCTGGGGGATCTCCCACAGAATTTTTTTAAAAGAGCAAGTCAAATTTTGTATATTCTGGTTAATTTTAATGGGTATGAAGCCCACTGAAACAAAGAAAAGTCACTTCAATCTGTGAAGTAAAAACACAGTATTGATTATGGGGGGTCTGGGGGATCTCCCCCAGAATTTTTTTTTTAAAAAAGCAAGTCAAATTTTGTATATTCTGGTGAATTTTAATAGGTATGAAGCCCTCTGAAACAAAGAACACTCACTTCAAACTATGGGGGTCTGGGGGATCTCCCACAGAATTTTTTTAAAAGAGCAAGTCCAATTTTGTATATTCTGGTGAATTTTAATGGGTATGAAGCCCTCTGAAACAAAGAAAACTCACTTCAAACTGTCAAGTAAAAATTCTTTGTCTTCTGTAGTATTTTGATCTGTTCTAATCCAGTGAATGCACCAAATGGGTGCTGTATCGCTGTACAGTCAATAAAATACAAAATTAGGGCCTAAATTGATTTCTTAGTTGTTTTTAATAAAGTGGAGTGTTGCGAGTACAATTTTGAGGGAAAAAATTAATTTACTCCATTTTGGAATAAGGCTGTAACATAAAATGTGGAAAAAGTGAAGTTCTGAATACTTTCCAGATACACTGTATGGAGATCAATGGAGGAATGTGAACCAAAATCAAAGTTTTTCAGGGTTTCTTATTTAGTTGTAATTTGGGACTGAATCCAGCAACCTTTCAGTTTATACCCCTCTTGGTTCTGAATCTCCTCGTACAATTTTAATATTTCCTACACAACACCTGAAAGCAGCATCTTATCAGCTGATCAGGCAGAAATGAAGACGTAAACAGCTGGCGGTTCTTGGATTTCCTGCACTCCTTTAAAGCCTCATCACAAAAAGTTCTCCTGTATGAACAAGTGAGTGGGGGGAAAAAAAAAAACAAAAACATCACACGAAAAACCAACTATTTGTTTATCTAAGTAAGATTACACGTTCTGTAAGCACTTTCAACAAATTAATGTGTCAAAATCAAAATGTTAATATAGACAGAAAACAACTGTTAATCATCTTAAGTTCGCAGGCCACATCTGGATGAAAACCTGCGCGTGCATGCACACACAGTCAGTAAAATCTGACCTGAAGTTAGATAGTGCGATATCACATCATTGACAAATCCAGCACATCGATGAGAAACTCCAGCACAAGCTTCACACGAGAATGGTATATATAAACAATTTACTGTGCTGTATGAGTAATATTTCCATTTATCCCAGCACCTTAGAGACAAATACGAACACTCTCCAGAGGTTTTGCACAGAAGTGTACACTGTAAAAGCAGTAAGATTAACTTGACACACTGGCACTCAAATACCAACTGTTTGCAGATGCATCAGCAAACAAAAACACAACCAAAGGCATGTCTTCATCTGAGATCACTGAGTAGTTTTAGTCCACGCACCAAGCAGGTTTTCAATCCCAGGCAACTAAAGAGTCCTTACAATTCTGACTCCACCTGCCATATCCTGTTGATGTATGACAGCCTTCAAAGAGTGCCAGCTATAGTCAGGTAAGGGCCAATTGAAGACCACACAAGGTCAAAAATACGTATATATATATATATTTTGGAAAAATATACATTTTTTTAAATAATTCATAATTGTAAGGATTTTGAAAAGGTTCAGTTTGTACCATCTATGACTGAAAGCGATGGAATAAAAACAACAAAAAAAGATGACAAACATCAATTTAATTTGCACAATGGGCAAAAATTTAAGTTGCTCCAAATGTGGTAAAAATGATGCAAACAGGATTTTAAAAAGGATAGTTTGTGCCTAGGTATCACATTTCATGATAATACATCACAGAACCTAATGGACGCCATCCATGTGCAGTCCTTACTTTGGAGACCAAACATTCAAAACAGTTAAAGCTAGTCCTTAAAAAAAAAAAAAAAAAAAAAAAAAAAAAAATCATCTTAGCTCAACATCATTTGAATCACCTTTTAACCAAAATTGGAGCAACTACAATTTTTGACCCCTGTACAAATTTGATATCTGCCTGTTTCCATTTTTTTTTTGCTGTTTTAAAGTTTCAGTTCTAGTCAGTTCAAACTAATGTTTTTGGAATCCTTGTGATCAAACAGTGTGGCATACTAATCAACTGAGACATTTTTATTTTTTTATTTATTTTTACCCCTGTATAATCCTTCACTGAGTTGTACCTGGCTATAACAGGCACATAGGACTCAAAACTGCAGTCATGTTTGTGTCATCATATTACACAGAGACTGGATTGTATATTGTTCAATCACCAAAGGTGGAACTGGACTATTCCTACCCATTTGGCGTTTGATCCAAAGCAAAAGTGGCTGATGATAAGGGAATGTAAGATATGGTGTGCTTTTAACTACAAAATGTCTCTTCTGAAACATTAACTATTTTGTAGAAAAAGCAGCAAATAGAAAGTATGAAGTCAGAGAGTGCAACTGCAGCTTAGGCTGAAGTGTTGTTTAGATTCATCCCAGTCCCAGTGAATGCTGGGAAAATGTCAGTGGTCCAAGAGTTGGATGGCAAAGGTCCATGTTAACCAAATGTAAAAACTTGCACAAGTGTAACGTGTGCTTTTGCCACCAGTAGAATAAACATGTAATGCGTCGACAGATAAAACATTACAGCTTTTTTTTTTTTTAAATAACCAGTTTTTGAATTCTGTATTAATTACATTTTTTTTATAAGGCTGCATCCAAGCTCACGCTTCTCATCATCTTTAAGATGCATCAAAACTTTACATGACTTAAAGTGGGAATGTTTAAGGTTTCATGAAACACTACAAAGCACACATTTAATCTTACACTACTAAAGCAAAAAAGCTTCCCCCCCAAAAAAGCTTTGCTTAAAAAACAAACATACATCTGACATATTCAAGCAGCCACTGTTTGGTTCATATTAGTTTTTAAAGATTAACCTCAAAAACCATCTAGTGCAGTCACACAGTCCCAATAAGACTTGCTAAACAGGGCCACCTAGTGGGCAGAGCAAGCTTCACGTGTTAAGAATTTTAAAAGGTTTATGTAAATGAAGCCGTGACATTTTAGTTCAGACAGGACAGACTGTTAGTGTTGTCTTCCAGCAAAAGCACAAAACCGCTTCTCATCCAAATGTCTATTAACTGATTCAAACTGAAAAACAACTGGTCTGAAGACATTCCACCAACACATCACCAGAACACACGACACCACTTTGTCCTTAGCTGGTGCTGAAATGCCACACAGACGTTTACTCTTTGAAAGGTTAAAATGATTCAAGTGTTACTTTTCCCCTTAATCTCATCACTCCTTCAGCTCCCATCAGTCCGAATCCAGGCCACATTCACACTGGCCACCATCTGCCACCTGTTCCAGATTTCACTGGGACACCCCAAACTGGATGAGACGGCGTAATTCTGCACTTCGTGTGGCAAGCTGGTGCATGATGGGAGTTGTAGGAAGAGCAGAAAGGCAGAGAAAGAGAAAGAGCCACGTCCATGTGGACAAAGCAGTGACATCACATGATCTCACAGCAGGAGTTCTGTTTCCGTGCCTGCAGAGTTGCACAAGTACACACAGTCAGGTGTTTAACCAGTTTTTTGTTGTCATTTTTTGAAAGTCAGCTGTCTTTGCTACTCACAGTCTTGTAGAAGGCTTTGGACTGAGTTCCCAGGTGCTCAGATTTTGCCACAAGATCATCCAGTTTCTCTCCTCTCTCCAACAGACTCTCCATGGTGTTGTGCTGCAGAAACAAAATGACCATATTTTAATGACAGGGTGCAGTGTAACGGTTGCACATACATGCAGGACTGTAGATTCCTAAAATGTGCAGGCAAGTGGAGACAGAATTTAACCAATAATAGTAACGCCATTGATTTTACTACCAGTTTTACTTTACAGTCAAGTTCATTCATTCTCCAGATTTTTTTAAACCAAACAGCCAAGACCACTTTACTGAGATTAATTGTGTAAGCTGAGCCACAATCAGGGTTCCAATTCAGGGACCAGATGCATGAAAATTTTGAACATATTTTCCAGGTGTTTCACTTGTGTATTATCAAAGGTAACCATTTGGTGAATCATATCTGAAAATTCCATGAAGCAATCATTGAAATTCACAGATTGGCATTATTTTGGCATATGAAACTTTTTTACAAATATTTACATCATTATATGATAAAAATTGTCCAATTAAACAAGACTACAGAAAACAAAAAATCCAAGCTCGACCATGGATGACGAAAGGGTTACGAAATGCATGTAATAAGAAAAATACACTGTATAGAGAATTCATAAAACTAAAGACTAAAGAGGCAGAAAATAGATATAAGAAATACAAAAATAGATTAACTAATATTATACGGGTATGTAGGAAGGAATATTATAGTAACATATTATATAATAACAAAAACAATATTAAAGGAATATGGGATATATTAAATAGCATTATCAAAAATGGTAATAAAAAACAGAGTTACCCTCAGTATTTCATTGATAATAATGTCAAGAAGGAAAATAAGGATGAGGTAGTCAACGGTTTTAATAATTTTTTTGTAAATATTGGACCAAGCTTGGCAGAAAAAATTCCCGATTCCCAATCTGAGGATTGGGATAATAATCTTATAGAAAGAAATCCCTGTTCAATGTTCCTCACAGCAGTGGATGGAAATGAAATTATAGACATTGTGAATAATTGTAAATATAAAACATCTACCGATTTAAATGAAATTGATATGGTGGTGGTAAAACAGGTCATTGAATGGATTGTAGAACCATTAACATACATCTGTAACTTATCATTTCAAACCAGTAAATTTCCCAATCAAATGAAAATAGCTAAGGTTGTGCCGCTGTATAAGACTGGGGATAGACACCACTTCACAAATTATAGACCTGTTTCTTTGCTTCCACAATTTTCCAAATTATTAGAAAAGTTATTCAATAATAGATTAGACAAATTCATAAATAAACATAAATTACTTACTGATAGTCAATATGGATTCAGAGCACATAGTTCAACATCACTTGCATTAATAGAATCAGTTGAGGAGATTACAAACGCCATAGACCACAAATTACATTCAGTTGGAATATTTATAGACCTTAAAAAGGCTTTTGATACAATTAATCATGACATATTAATCAATAAACTTGAACAGTATGGGATTAGGGGGTTGGTGTTGCACTGGGTGAGAAGCTACTTAAGTAACCGAAAACAGTTTGTGAAGTTGGGGGAATATACATCATCATGCTTGGACAATGCTTGTGGCGTCCCACAGGGGTCAGTATTGGGTCCAAAACTGTTTCTAATTTATATAAATGATATTGTCAATGTTTCCAAAATATTAAAATTAGTATTATTTGCAGATGACACAAGCATTTTTTGTTCAGGGGGGGATTTGCAGGAGTTACTGAGGAGGATCAGTATAGAAATGGGAAAATTGAAAATATGGTTTGACAGAAACAAATTATCATTAAACTTAAGTAAAACAAAATTCATGTTATTTGGCTATTGTAATACAGACATACAGGTTCAGTTACAAGTCGAGGGGGTAGATATGGAAAGGGTACATGAAAATAAGTTTCTGGGGGTGATAATAGATAATAAGATAAACTGGAAGACTCATATAAAACATATACAAAGTAAACTGTCAAGAAGCATTTCAGTTCTAAACAAAGCGAAACATTCTGGACCACAACTCACTCCGCATTCTTTACTGCTCACTGGTTTTACTATATTTACAGTACTGTGCAGAGGTATGGGGTAATACTTATAAAGGTACAACACAATCACTATCAGTAATGCAGAAAAGAGCTATAAGAATTATTCATAATACTGGCTATAGAGATCATACAAATCCACTATTTTTACAATCCAAATTCTTAAAATTCACAGACTTGGTTCATTTTCAAACAGTACAAATTGTGTATAAAGCAATAAACAATTTACTTCCAGCAAATATTAAAAATATGTTTTTTAACAGATCAGGGGATTACAGTCTGAGGGGGAAATTTAATTTAAAGCATCAGTGGGCACGAACAACATTAAAAGGTTTCTGTATTTCTGTCTGTGGGGTGAGGATGTTGAACAGATTGGGAGTGGGGCTCAAGCAATGTCCAAGCATGAACCAGTTCAAACAGCGGTACAAAAATATGTTTTTTTCTGGGTATAGGGAGGAGGAAGGGTAATGAGGGTTAGGGTGTTTTTGTTTTTTGCTTCGGCTTGTAAATATATAGTATTTTGTATGTAAGTAGGTATGTGAAGGTGTATATTTATGTTTGTGTATATATGTATATGTGTATATATGTGTATGTATATGTGTATGTATGTTGATGTGTGTATGTATATGTATATATATATATATTGATATCGGTTTAGGTGTGTAGGAATCTATGTGTATATGTGGCAAAGGGTATTACTGGTTGTGGGGAAGAAGGGGTAGGGATAAATAAGCTGATGCTTCACCCTACCCCTTTTCGGACATGTTGGGTACACAGTAGGAACTTTTTTGTTGTTAAATAATGTTACGGACACTACACTGACAGTCAGGCCTGCCATATTTGACATTTATTTGTCCCCTGGATTATTAAATTTTGTTGATAATCACGATAATATGCAAATATATCACATAATACTTAAGTGCACTGCAATAATAAGCATAACAAGGAAAAATATTTAAAAAACAATTTATTGAACATTTAAAAAAAATAAAATTCTTATCTGAGACGTTTGAAACCAAACAATTACTTCAATATTGATTAAACAATATTATTTGATCAGCATATTTTCACTGATTGCAATGAGTCACATCAGTTAAGTGACGTGCTTATATCTATCAATTCAAAGCAAAATATATGAGCGAGATATCATACATAAGTGTTACGGACACTACAAATTCAATCATTGTCACTTCTGCTCTCTTATTCAACATTTGGCGATTTATGATTACAAGTTTTGATTGTGGTACCTACAGCACCAATTTACATAAAAAGAGAAACATTTTAATTATTTGAATCAAGAACATGCCTCTCCTTTGGTGGGGGGGGGGGGGGGGGGGGGGGGGCGCTTCCAGTTTTACAGGCCCATTCAGAATTTCTGATCCAAACTGTGTATTTTGGTCACTCTTATTTGACCATAAGATCCAAAGATGGCTCACAGATAAAACATCTATATTCTATATACAATGACATTAAAAAGTTTGTAGACTCTTATCCTACATGTATACAAATCAAAGAAAATAAACTGACAAAGTACTCATGTACCAATACATTGTGTCATGTGTTTTGTATCCATTTCACATTCTTGTACATTTAGCACAGCATTTGTTCATTGATAGGATAACATGCAGCGAGGATGTATGTTACAGACACTACAATTGGACACAGTTAAGCATTCACAAAGACAGTGATTCCTGAATATTTTGGTGTATATTATGTCAGTACCATGTGTTTGTCATCAACATATACAATATGTTTGAATCCATCTCATTTGATTCTCTCTGTGCTGTTACGGATACTTCATTATTTTATGGACAAAAAGAGGCCTTTAGTATTGGACCCGCATGTAACTCTGAGTGACATAACAGCAAAACTGATTATTTTCAGAAGCCTTCTGTAGGTGGACATGAAATTCAATTTGTATGACACAAGTCAGGTAAAATTCCAGCAACATTTTGCCAGGTATTTGGTAAAGTCTTAATATCCAATGAAAATAATAACAAAAACCTAAGTTTCTATATTGAGTCATAATTCGAAGCATCATCGACCGATTTCGATTCTGTAAACTGGAAAATAACACAGAAAAATCGTACCAACTGTAGCCATACCATAAGGACATGCATATCAACAAAGCTATATCAGAACATGATGTTGAAATCAGTGTATATTTCAAGTGGTCCTGTATAATGAACAAGAATAGCTCTTAAGTCTTGCATATTCATTTCTCATCTACAAGATGGTTATAAATACATTTTGAAATTGTTGAAGTTACATGTCATTCATGAGTTTCCTGGCTATAAAATACTCCTGAATAGTTCTGGTTGTAATTTTCACAAGAATGTAGACCAATAACATCAAAAAATGTAATGCAAGAATCCTGAAAACTGATGTGCATTGACCGTTTTTAACTTTCTGAAAGGCTCACATCACAACCATTTGCAATTTCACATTTGCTTCCCACCTGGTACTTTCTGTGCGGAGTTTGCATGTTCTCCATATGTTCATGTGGCTTCCCTCAGGTGTGCTCAAGTTTACTCCCACTTCCAAAAACATGCAGGTTAGGTAAATTGGTGACTCTAAATTGATCATAGGTGCAAGTGTCAATGTAGCCATACAGAACTACAGTAAATCTTAGGCCCAGAGTAATACTAACTTAAAACTTTTAGTTGCTAAAATTATGAATAATAAAAAAATATTACTATGAGTACTACTACTATCAGTAGTAGTGGTATGACACGTCTTCAAAAGTGGACCTTTAATCAAAGGGTGTTGTCGAGGGCATGTCCTCCCCGACAACAACCTCTTTCTGTGTGGATTCGCCTCTGGTTTGCAGTTTTTGAGCAGGAACAATAAAGAATATTTTATTTATGTGGAAAATGTGACTTGACTGAGAGGTAAGAAGGTCGCATTTTACATCATTCCGTCCTCAGAAAGAGATTTTAGGTGTATTTTTTGGGGGGGCGGTAGTGTTTGTTTTTAATGCCTTGCGGGTCTGCAGCTGTGTTTTTAGTTGAACCACAGCAAGGACACCCACAGAGATACTCAGAGCAGACTTTGAAAGAAAAGTTATATATATATATATATATAATATATATATATATATATAATATATATATATATATATAATATATATATGTGTGTGTGTGTGTGTTTCTAAAACTCAGGGGCCTCGTACACAGCTTGTGTACACACAAAAACATGGCATACAGCCGTCTCCATGTACTGCGTCTCATGCAAAAATCCTGGCTGGCGTACACACATTTCTACAGCTATTGTTCCACTGCTGACACGTACAAGTGATGCTGGGAACCATTAACAGTGTGAAAACAATAAGTCATCAGAGTAATGTGCACATCAGTGACACACTAACCAGTAATTAACACACCCACATGTTTGCAATTATTTAGGTGAAAATAAAGGCATGCGCAAAGTCCATCTATTCATCCATCTTCTTCCGCTTTATCCGTAGTCGGGTCGCGGGGCAGCAGCTCAAGCAAAGCCGCCCAGACCTCCCGATCCACACACACCTCCCCCAGCTCCTCCGGGGGAACCCCAAGGCGTTCCCAAGCCAGCCGAGAGATGTAGTCCCTCCAGCAGTGTGCCCACTGCTCCCAGTGGGATGTGCCCGGAACACCTCTCCAGCGAGGCGTCCAGGAGGCATCCGGAAAAGATGCCCGGGCCACCTCAACTGACTCCTTTCGACATGGAGGAGCAGCGGCTCGACTCCGAGCTCCTCCCCCTATCTCTAAGGGAGCGCCCAGCCACCCTGCGGAGGAAACTCATCTCGGCCGCTTGTACTCGCGACCTCGTTCTTTCGGTCATGAGCCAAATCTCATGACCATAGTTGAGGATCGGAACGTAGATCGATCGGTAAATCGAGAGCTTTGCCCCCCCTACTCAGCTCTCTCTTCACCACGACAGTCCGATACAGCAACCGCATCACTGCAGACGCTGCACCGATCCGTCTATCGATCTCACGCTCCATCCGTCCCTCACTCGTGAACAAAACCCCAAGATACTTAAACTCCTCCACTTGAGGCAAGGACACTCCACCGACCTGAAGAGGGCAAAGCACCTTTTTCCGGTCGAGAACCATGGCCTCCCCCTCTCCTCCCCTCCCCCCCTCTAGCTGCCACCTTATCGTGGTGGGGGAGTTTGCGTACCTGGATGATCCTAGGAGCTATGTTGTCGGGGGCTTTGTGCTCCCTGTAGGGTCTCCCAAGGCAAACAGGTCCTAGGTGATGGGTCAGACTAAGGGCAGTTCAGAACCTCCATGACCAGTAAAAGATCAAGCACCAAGACGTCGCCCTGTATGGCGGAGCCGGGATCCCACCCTGGAGCCAGGCCTGGGGTTGGGGCTCGCGCGCGAGCGCCTGGTGGTCGGGCCTTAGCCCATGGGGGCCGGCTGGGCTCAGCCCGAAAGAGTGACGTGGGCCCGCCCTCCTGTGGGTTCACCACCTGCAGAGGGGGCCATGGGGGTCGGGTGCAGAGAGGATTGGGTGGCGGTCGAGGGCGGGTGGCCCGGCGGCCCGGTCCATGCTCACAGCCCCTGGCTGTTGGGACGTGGCATGCGCAAAGTGATGTGTAAAATGGCTTTAACAATGGGTGCGTTAGCGTTGTTAGAGGACCTTGCAAATGGTGCAATCCAAGGTGAGCATGTATTCAGCGAACGCAAGGATTTCAGTGAACGCGAGGAAATCCATGCAAGTCTTTGTTCATGAGGCCCCACATCTTTGCTCACTGTAAAGCCCCGTTTACACATAGACGGTAAGAGCTCCCGGAAGTGTCCCGGAAGAGTTTTTGGCTCCTCTGGGCCGTCTTAGGGATCAAACGCCGTTGTTAACGCCGGCGCTAAGGGGCGTGGCTTAGTTCCGGCTTCACCGGGAATCATCGAAAAAAAATTATTCAACATGTCGAATAATTCCGGGAGCGCTCCCGGAGAATTCGTACGATGACAGAGACAACGCAAACAACAGCGTTTGATATTTTTTAATCGCCGTTTCATCCTGTCCCTTCCTGCAGTGCGGCAGTTTACACCGCCGTTATATCCCTAATCAACGGCGTATAAAATGGAGATAGAGCCCACATCGGCATACACAACAGCGTTTTAACCGGCAACAGAGGCAGACAAAATGGCAGCACTAGCGGACAGTACCTCGTTCTAAACGCCACCTCCCGGTTTAAAACGGCGTTCCAAATGGCCGATTGGTGGCGGTCAGTATAAAAACGCTAGCGCGCTGCATTCAGGCCTCTCACTCGCGGCCAGCTCCAGATATTTTTGCAGAGAAGCTCCAGTATGCCTCCTAAAAGAAAGTTGGCAGCGGCAAGGACTTAAAGAAGAAGGAAACCAAGAGGTCTGGTTCAGAAGCAGAGCGGAGGCCTGTGGTGGAGACAGAGCAACACGTTGAGGAGGGGTAAAGGAAGGAGAAGAAAAGGCTGAGGATGATCTCCCTCCCCCTGCAGTGACAGAGGCATGTATTCCTGCTGCTTCAGCCTATTATACTCTGGGGGCGGTGCGTATATGCAAATGATCCTGGAGTAACGCAGGATTTGCCTGGATAAAAACCTGGGTATTAACCAGCGGTACACAGGGCATTATCGGCAGCAGCAGAACACCGCGCGTCTTAACCTGCGATTGTAAAGGACAGAACTGGGTATTAACCCCCGTTGCCTGACGTGTGCCGGATGCTACGGCGAGAAAACGCCGCTTTATTCGGCGGATTTAGCGGCGTTTTATCCGCCTATTTGCAGATAGTACGCCGGTCAAAACGCCGGCGAAATGCTCCACCCCTTTCCACCGCGAAAACAGCCGGAACTACCGCGAACTTCAGTCTACGTACTACCCGCTGACAAAACTGTCTATGTGTAAACGGGGCTTAAGACACTCAAACACCTTCCCCACACACACCCCTGCAGAGTGCAGACAAGAAACAGAGGAACTGACACAGGGACTCTCTGCCAGGAGAAAAAAAACAAAACAAAAAAAACAGACATTATTCTCAAAATCAATTTTTAAATGTGGTAAATTTTATATCTTGCGTTCAGCGTAAGCATGAACTCCGCCTTTTGGCAGCTGTATTGATGGAAAGCAGTTATAGCGACGGAGAACTTTGATCCCTGCATTTTACGGTGAAGACTGTGTTCCAAAAGCCATATGTTATTGAAGCATTTTGTTTCAGATTTGGTGTTTGGACAGTGCGTATCTCATCTCAGGGTGGCATTTTATTACCAAAATTATCTTTGTTTCATCCAACTCAGCTTGTACTTTGGTCATTGCATCTGCTTCCCTGGGGTTCTGGAAACACAAATACACAGGTCATAAAAAGCAGAAATGTTTATTAGACACCATGTTGCTACATGAATACTTCCCAATGTCAACTGCATTTTCTTTCCTCTATATCAGAGGATCTCTCAACACATAAGCAAAGGAGTTTGCGGACAAAAAAAATGAGCAGCTATGTTAAAATGAAGGGCCAACATGCTGCAGATTTTCATTTGCACCTACAACCTCAGCAGGCGACATTGTTGATGAGCACCACTGTGAGCTGAAGGAAAGTCAGTGAAATCACCTACTGAGGTGGTTGGTAAAATAAAGCCTCAGTGTTAGAACTTCACAACGTACGGCTGCTCATCACCGCTGTGAGCCAACGGCATTTCACAGCAGTGTGCCACGTTTGCATTAATAATGTAATATTGAAATATGAATTGAAACAAACAGAAAACATGCAAAGAAAAAAAATTAAACCATATTTTCAATGATCATGCACAGAAAAAAAAGTTCCAATTCGTGTGTCAGTGGGAAAAAATGTTAATGTCAACCCCTGTCAAACTCCTCAATTTTCATCTTTTGTCACAGTTGATTCCAGCGGCAGAGATGACCTTTATTACAAAGCGGGTGCTGCATGATGGTGTGTCATAAAAAGCCTCTGCATTATTTGAGGACTCATAATTTGCTTCTCTGCATCAAGCAGAGGTGATGTGCAACAGCACAAGAGTAAAAACAGGTCTTTAGCAAGCACTTAAAGGTCATTTTCAGTATAGTGCTTCAGATGATATCCTACCCATCACAAGTGTGGTATTTGCCAGGATGAGATTTTTATGATGTTTTTGATAAGCATACACACTGACCTGATATTTAGCAAGGTGAATATCCAGAGCTCTGTAGTTTATAGTTTCTGGCTTTCCAGAAGGCCAGTCTATACTGTCTACTTGCTTGGAAAACTCTTCTAATACCTACAAGTAGAGACAAGTATTTAATTACACAATAAAGAGGAGGGGAAAACTATTAATTGTTGCTTAGACCGACCTTCTCTAACAATGTGAAACACACTCTCTGTGGGTATTCATTGTCCGCTATGGCCACAGCACTCAGGTTGTCATTTCTCACATACACATGGCACAAGTATTCTGCAGGAAGGAGAAACAGTAAATCAAAGTGTAATGAAAATGGCATTCAGTTGTGCTTTCTCCCCAAACAGCAGTGGCTGGTGACACATTTAGACATTTTAAAACAGAACATAGCCAAAATGTTCTGCTTAAGGTGAACATCAGCCAGGTTGCATGTATGGTGGATGTGTTTTCATAATAGGTATTTCTATGTCATGATCATTACTGTGGATAGTGACTCTGAGTGAAGTTTGGAGGTGGGCCTGTTCTTCAGCAGACAACACTGGCAAACTTCACATAATTGAAGAAAGCATGAATGGAAAAATGCACCGAGACGTTTTTCATAAAAATCTACCAGGATGATGAAGATGAAATGAGGGTGGACATTTCATCAAGACAATAATCCCAAACACAGCCAAGGAAACTCAATTGATTTCAGAAAATGAAAACAAAGCTGCTAGAATGTCCCAGCCAATCAGCTGACTTGAGTCCAATAGAAAATCTATGGAAAGAATGAAAGATCAGAGTTCACAGACGAGGTCCACTGAACCTTCAAAATTTGAAGACTGTCTGTGTGGAAGAATGGGCCAAAATTACACCTGACTAGTTTCTCCACACAGGAGGTGTCTTGACGCCGTCATTACCAACAAAGGTTTTTGTACTAAGTATTAAATACATTTCAGTAGGGTTAGGGCTATATACTTTGTTCAATACTTTTTCCTGTGTCATTCCATTTTATTACATACGCCAAGGACGTAAAAAAGTCATTGGTATTTATTTAGTTATTTGTCTG
The DNA here is from genome assembly GCF_902500255.1 of Thalassophryne amazonica. NCBI lineage: Eukaryota > Metazoa > Chordata > Actinopteri > Batrachoidiformes > Batrachoididae > Thalassophryne > Thalassophryne amazonica. The sequence continues at coordinate 84,235,712 of NC_047107.1, forward strand.
TCTTTTGGCAGAATTAGAAGGAAACTACTGCACGGATTTTGATGAAATTTTCACTACAGATAGATATTAGTCCATGGAAGCGTCCATTAAATTTTGGAGATGACTGGGATCCGGATCCTGGAACAAGATTTCACTTTATATAGGCTTTGAAGGATCACGTCAAAAGAAAATACTTCACAGACTGACAATAGGGCATTGAAGACTCTACTGAATTTTGGAGGACGCGGATCTGGATTGGTAAACGTCAGAAATCACCGATTACTCTTGTTGCACATAATTTACACATAATTTGTAGTTATTTGTTTTGGTTTCTTTGCATGTGTCGATTACATGGGTTGTTACCAAGATTTGGTGAAAATTTCATGTCGGTTGGACCTTTAGAATTACATTTACTGAGAAAAATGGTGACGCATTCAATACTTGTTTTACTCACTGTATACTAAACCTCAGTTACTTCTCTCCAACAACTACAAGCATTAAAATTGTTTGATAAACTATATGCCTACTTTGTCCCCACCCAAGACAGAGTGAGTGAGAGGTAAAAATATTTGGGTTGTTAATGTCTACTTAATTGTTATATCATTTTGTGTGCCATAATACATCATGCAGGGTATTGTTTTTCTATTTTTGATTAATATTTTCCATATCTGAAGTGAAAACTGATCATAGTTTTGGAAGAGATGATCAAGAAATGGTTCCACAGCACTCATACGCCCTGCCTCAGCCCATCCTTAATTTTTAAACTCTGGCTGCTGTTCCTTTAAATAAATAATCACCAGTGCTCAATTTGATCTCTGGGAAAATCTCTTGTGGTTTGCTATTATTATTTTATTTTTATTTTTTTTGTGGCTGGGTGGTGGCTTGGTGTGCTTGGTTTTGGTGTGGAAGGTTCCAAGTTCAAACCCCACCCCTGTAATGTGGAGTTGCATCAGGAAGGGCAGCCAGCATAAAACTTGTGCCAAATCAACATGTAGATGCACCTTTGATCAGCTGTGGTGATCCTGAGTGAAAACATGGGGTTGAAATGGAGGAGACATTACATACTCAGAATAGGTCTACATTACATTACATTATTCGGTATTTCAGCTTTTCCCATAATCCCCCTGGCGGCCGCCTGCGCTTCCCAGAATGCACCGCGGTGCCAGTAGAGTTCCGCTACCTCACAGCGCATGTAAACAATGGCAAAGCGAGGCTGTGGATGGCATTAATTTAGCAAGTTCACGGCCGATTATGATGATTAGATGCGCTCCCAAGTTGAGAGGGTTATCTAGAGGAGGTGTAGCACCTGTGATGGACTTCTGCTGAGCAACCCAATGTTGTCTTATTGTCCATACATCACAAGATGTGTTTACACTGAGTGCCGAGTTTCTGACACTGGAACTCTACTGAAACCGACCTCTCGCATGAGTCACAGACTGCCAGACTGTGCGAGATTCACAACTGCGAAACACAGAACTGAACAGAATAGGTCTACATTACATGACATTATAGGAGGTCTGTCCAAAAAGTAACAGACCTTTTTATTTTTTTCAAAAACTATATGGATTTGAATCACGTGTGATTACATCAGCCAAGTTTGAACCTTCGTGCACATGCGTGAGTTTTTTCACGCCTGTCGGTTGCATCATTCGCCTGTGGGCAGGCTTTGAGTGAGCACTGGTCCACCCCCCTCGTCGGATTTTTATCGTGAAATGGCTGAGAGACTGCCGCTTTGCTCCATGAAAGTTTTTTCAGAAACTGTTAGAGACAGCCAGTTGGAAACCATTAGAAAGATTCAGTTGGATATCGGCGAAGATTCTGTCGGTGTCACGCGGATTATGGACTGTTAAAACCTTTTTAAAGACGGCCCACAGCTGCGGAGGGCGCGCGGCGCACCGAGCGGCCATCGACAGGCTGGAACGACCAGATCATTTCTAAACTGAACGCTGTGTTGATCCGGGTCATTGTGTGACTACCACAGAAATGGCAAGAGAGCTGGACATAGCACTTTTGCGGCACATTCCACTGTTGCAGGAGATTTTGTAATGAAAGACGTGCGGAGGATTTTGCGCGTCGGCACGGAGCCGCTCATTGCGCGCAACTAAAAAAACACGTCCGTGTTGGAAACCATTCAGAAGATTCAGACAGCTTTCGATGGCTTTTCAGTTGAGTGAGTATCCGAGAAATTGTGTAACAGCTGGACATGCCCCAACATGTCCTGTGAGACTTCCAACACGGAGGTGTTTTTTTTGAAAATAAAATAAAAAGGTCCGTTACTTTTTGGACAGAGCACGTACAACCCCAATTCCACTGAAGTTGGGACATTGTGCAAAATGTAAATAAAAACAGAATACAATGATTTGCAAATCCTCTTCAACCTATATTCAATTGAATACACTACAAAGACACGATATGTAATGTTCAAACTGATAAATTTTACTGTTTTTGTTCAAATATTTGCTCATTTTGAAATGGATGCCTGCAACACATTTCAAAAAAGCTGAGACAGTGGTATGTTTACCACTGTGTTACATCACCTTTCCTTCTAACAACACTCAATAAGCATTTGGGAACTGAGGACAATAGTTGTTGAAACTTTGTAGGTGGAATTCTTTCCCATTCTTGCTTGATGTACGATTTCAGTTGTTCAACAGTAATGGGGTCTCCGTTGTCATATTTTGTGTTTCATAATGCACCACATTTTCAATGGGCGACAGGTCTAGACTGCATGCAGGCCAGTCTAGTACCCGCACTCTCTTACTACGAAGCCACGCTGTTGTAACACATGAAGAATGTGGCTTGGCATTGTCTTGTTGAAATAACCAGGGACGTCCCTGAAAAAGACGTTGCTTGAATGGCAGCATGTGTTGCTCCAAAATCTGGATGTACCTTTCAGCATTGATGGTGCATCACAGATGTGCAAGTTGCCCATGCCATGGGCACTAACACACCCCCATACCATCACAGATGCTGGCTTTTGAACTTTGTGCTGGTATCAATCTGGATGGTCTTTTTCCTCTTTTGTCCAGAGGACACAGCGTCCACGATTTCCAGAGACAATTTGAAATGTGGACTCAGACTACAGCACACTTTTCCACTTTGCTTCTGTCCATTTCAAATAAGCTCGGGCCCAGAGAAGGCGACAGTGTTTCTGGATGTTGTTGATGTATGTGCAAATATTTGCACAAAAACAATAAAGTTTATTAGTTTGAACATTAAATATCTTGTCTTTGTGATGTATTCAATTGAATATAGGCTGAAGAGGATTTGCAAATCACTGTATTCTGTTTTTGTTTACATTTCACTTCATTGGAATTGGGGTTGTATAACTGGGGGCGTGGTCACCTTGAGCTCAGTGGAGTGTCTCCATGTCTCATGACATCTTTTAGCTCAGAGTCCGCTCGATGCAGCTGGTCATGGAGACTGTCTGCTTGTTTGGAGTGTTTTATGACAAACACCTGGAATAATATAGCTTGTTGTTGTGAAACGTCCTAAATGATCAGATGTCTCTGTTGCAGCAGACATGCCGAGTGAAACTCTCATTGGAATTAATGTTGTATACTAATGGCGTTAGCACTTTTAGCAGCTGTTGGTAGCCTCATCCATTAGATCCACTTAATGTATCATTACTGAGAAAATACATGGCTCATAACTATTAATGTCCACAACAAAGTAAACTGTTAGGAGAACCACCGCGCAGTCCACAAAAATATAATTTAATAAACACCCAAACGGAGGTTAAGTGGCTTGGACTCTAAGAGAGGGATGTGTTCAGGCATCTTTCGTCACATGTAGATGCACCCACGCTCCGCCCTTTATGCATTAATAAGTTTGACATTTAGCTTCTGTGAACATAGCCCAGACACTGACTTCATTTTGGCTCTACCGTGTCTCTATAGAAAACCAATGGGTGATGTCACGCAGGCTCCGTCCATTATATATACAGTCTGTTTCCCACCAGCAGTTGAATTTGAATGGCATCAATTTTGGACTTTAAAAATCCATTCTTATATTGTTAAATTAAATACCATGAGTATTGCTATTTCCTCCCCTAATTTTTAATGAGCTATAGTGGCCCACCGGCAGTACCGTTATGGTCCAGCAGGGGGATGTGACCCCCACTTAAGTAATCACTGCTTGAGAAGGAGGTGTCCAGAAGACATCCTACAAAGTTATCAAGAGCAATGGTTCTATTCCAAGTTTGTTCTGGCACTGGTGTCTCCAAGTTAAAATACAATATATGGAAACTATTTTCAAGGGCACATATCCATGACATCATTCTTTCACTCACTAAAGCCCCGGTCACAACCCACCGTGCGTTTTTTTTCGCCGGGAGGGAGTACGTTCAACGCACGTCTCTAGGAGTGTAACGATAAAGAGAGTTGACAATAAAGCAGTGTGTGTGTGTGGGGTCACTTTTCTTTTTTATGAGCGGGACCGGAGCGGCAGGTGTTTTTCGGCATCTGCGATGCATGAGCATGTCCAGCCTGCAGCGGTCAGTTGTACAAGTGTTTACTTGCTTCGAAAAGTTACAGCTAGTTAACAGACTGAAGCTGTGGAGTGTGTGTTGCTGACGTTTGGAAATAAAGTCCAAGTTCAAGTGAGAAGCTGCGTTGTGCATGCAAGTCTGTTGGCCTCCATAGTATGTGGTGAGTGCCGTAATCCGTACTGCCTACGTACGGATTTGGTTAATTCAACAGTAAATGAATGAAAATGTGCTGCTTTGAATCCGTACTGAGGCAGTACTCACAACGTGCGTCATCTGTACTGCTGGTGAATCCGCAGCCTGACCGCAGTGAAAGTTCTGCATGCACTAAAACCTCTACGGCGTGTCTGCGTGCTCCTAAATTCGTACTGAGGCAGTACTTATGACGTACGGATCTCCAAATTTAGCCCACGTTTTTGCAAGTAGACTGCACGCACGTGCAAGTATGGCGGGTTGTGACCACGGCTTAACTGAGGTTCATGACCACAGGTGAATATTGGAGCACAACTGAAATTGCAAATTAAGAGCTTCACTATCAGACTTGTTTCCAACATTATTGACATCACTCCAATCTGGCCGTCAAGCTTCCGCTCCACTTTGTCCTCAATTATGAGCAAAATTAGACTGATAACTACTTGATGAGTTGGTGGACAGAAAAGGTAAACTATTTTGATAATTGCTGTTTGTAATTTAATCAAGGAAAATGCAAATTACAGCTTCTAAAACATCAAGTTTTGGGTTCTGTAATATTTTCTTACGGCTAAAGCAGAAGAAAATGCATGGATGGATAATATTTCTCAGACAGCATGAGTGAGGTAGTCACACCGACTAATGTAAAAATTCTTTTGGCGATGTTTGTTTTTGTACAAATTTCAAATGTCATTAAGAATTAAAAGTAATTAGAAATAACTGACAGCAGGTTCAAAAATGAAAAAACATATATATATATATGTCAGAATTTGTGATCCTTAAACCCCTTCACAAGATTTTTCAATCTTCAGAAGGAACTACACATATTTATTTTCACCTTGTTCTTTGACAGAGGCACGGCTTCCTTGTGGTGAACGTTCAACAATCAAGGCACTCGTGAAGGTCATAAATTCCTGCACACTACATAAAGAAAAACAAAAATGTTAGCGATGGAATAGAACACTATTACAATCAGGTTAATAAATTATTGGTAGAAATTAGGATTTTGAATAGAAAGCAGGTCCAGGAGGACCATGTGCTGGTGTCATGTGTCACCACAACTACCACACTATGCAACAATCCCACTCCCTCCCACTGTCAAAAACATGCCGATTTAGGGTCTCCTCCTTGGTCTGCCCCTCACAAAGGCAGCATCTCTGCATTAAGAGATGGTCCTCAGGTGCCAGACTGCAGCTATCCACTGTTCCAAGTGGTTGGACTGTGACTAACTGTATTTAGGATGGGAAAGCATACAGAATGTTTTTTTCGTATGTCTTCCAGTATGCACAATGACAAAGGCCCTTCTTCTTCCAAGTGTCCTCCAAGCCACTATTTTCCCTCGATCAGTTGGGGGGAATAAATATATCACTAGTGGTGGGCACAGCTAACCAAAAAGATAGCTAATCCGCTAACTGAAAAGTTAACTTTTATAATGCTAAACTGCAAAAAAAGGTAGCGGAACTTACAGCTAACCGCTAACTTTTCGTACTATCGGCTACTGATAAGCCAATTTCGAGTTTAAGCACCGCCAAGGCCTCGAAAGCGACCACAAACCCAAAAACGAACAACAAGCGAGAGCTTCTGTCTTACATAGTCAGACCGCTGTGAGCTCAGTCCTCCCCCCAGAAGAGAGCAGACAGAGCCGGCTGGCTGGTGCTGCCTCAAACAAAACAAAAACAAAAAAGTAATTTACATTCCGTATGCAAAAAGACAGATGGCAGGCAGGAGACATGAAACACAATACACTTTTCACTCCTGGTTTTACTCATAAACAACTAATTCCAGATAGGTTATCGATATTAACGGTACATCTGTCATTTTTACAGAGAGAAAATATCACAGAAATGTCATATCTTTTAAAGGAATGCACTAAATTCTGAAGCTTTGAGCTTTAACAGACACACTTGCCAAAAGGCATTATGGGAAAAATGAGTCTCCTTCACTGGTTGGCTAGTGTATTTATTTGTAAAAAACCAACACACAAGTTACTGTAACGTGTGTTGGTTTTTACAAATAAATGTGTATTTGTAAATATGTCTCTTTTTTTCATTTGTTAAAAAGGCATTTGCAAAACTGAAAATTCTGTTTGTGAAGTGTAATTCACGACCAACACAGGTCACTATTCACACTCCCATCCAGTAGATGGCAGTGTTCTTGCCATTTTGATGGGGGGAGGGGGGAGAGAAGTGATCGAAAGAGGCATTTGAATTTCCCATAATGTCTTTCGGAATTTAGTGTATTCTTTTAAAAGATGTCTTTCTGTAAAAATGACAGGAACCGTTAACTGTCCAGAATTAGTTGTTCACGATTAAAACCATGAGTGAAAAGTGCGTAGCATTTCATGTCTCCTGCCTGCTGTCTGCCTTTTTCCATGTGGAATGTAAATGACTTTTTTTTTTTTCCTTGAGGTAGCACCAGCCAGCCGGCCTGCTCAACTCTCTTCTGCTGGGGGAAGACTGAGCTCACAGTCATCTGACTATTGTAAAACACAAAACAGGTAGGTACTAATATGTATGGTTTTGGCCGTTAAGTTTTATTCACTATGCCAGCAAAAATAAAAAGTTAGTGGACTGAAAGTTAGCAGAACTAAATTTAGTGGAAGCTAAGTGCTCCGCTGATGGTTTACAAAATTAGCTGAAAAGCTAAACCGCTAACAAAAAAGCTAGCTTTGCCAATTAGCAGTTAGCGGAACTGTGCTCACCACTGCGTATCACTAAGCCGGCATTGCACATGTTCCTTAATCCAAAACTTGTGCAGCTAAGCCCCATGCACAGCAACACCTGATGTCGACGTATGTGAATGTGAGGCATTACTGTAATTGCTTTGAATATCTGCACCAGATGTAAAATCTCTTCAGAAATGTAGTCCATTTGTCATTAATTCCTCATAACCTGCTATGTGAGTGCCTTCTTAGGAATCTTATCTTAGGGACCTCGTAGTACCATATCACCCCATTAGAGCGTTTCGCTCTCAGACTGCAGGCTTACTTGTAGTTCCTAGGGTTTGTAAGAGTAGAATGGGAGGCAGAGCCTTCAGCTTTCAGGCTCCTCTCCTGTGGAACCAGCTCCCAATTCAGATCAGGGAGACAGACACCCTCTCTACTTTTAAGATTAGGCTTAAAACTTTCCTTTTTGCTAAAGCTTATAGTTAGGGCTGGATCAGGTGACCCTGAACCATCCCTTAGTTATGCTGCTATAGACGTAGACTGCTGGGGGGTTCCCATGATGCACTGTTTCTTTCTCTTTTTGCTCTGTATGCACCACTCTGCATTTAATCATTAGTGATCGATCTCTGCTCCCCTCCACAGCATGTCTTTTTCCCGGTTTTCTCCCTCAGCCCCAACCAGTCCCAGCAGAAGACTGCCCCTCCCTGAGCCTGGTTCTGCTGGAGGTTTCTTCCTGTTAAAAGGGAGTTTTTCCTTCCCACTGTAGCCAAGTGCTTGCTCACAGGGGGTCGTTTTGACCGTTGGGGTTTTACATAATTGTTGTATGGCCTTCCCTTACAATATAAAGCGCCTTGGGGCAACTGTTTGTTGTGATTTGGCGCTATATTAAAAAAAAAAAATGATTGATTGATTGATTCTGTCGCCTTGAAATGGTCCATGAACAGGAGTGTTACATCGGAGGCAGTTTTCAATCACTGAGCTCCACAGGTAATTGGTCCTCCTTAATGAGATATCACTCACCCCAGTCAGAGTGCACACTGAGATAACAGAGAAGACACCCAATCTAATAATATGCTTGATGACAGGGGTGAGATCTGATTTTATCAAAATGACCTGGTCCACCACAGCAGCTGCCTCTCCCTCAGTTCGCTGACTGCCAAGGTGACCAGACTTAATCCACCTTTGAATATCTGAGCCCTTTGTGGTCTGCAGACCTCAATGGCCACAACCCCTACAATGCAGCACTTTCCAAGCTGTTTCAACAGCAGTGGAAGAAGTTTATTCTTGCTGACAGGAAAGCTGTTGAAGGTGCCCACCACGATGAGCTGAGTCAAGACTATATGTCAGCGCTGCTGTACAGTGGACACCCCGCAGCACAGTACCAGTCGCCTACCTCTGGAGATGTAACCACTGTGTTTTCATGCGGTGTCTTTTTCTCCAAGGTTGTGGATCCAACTGCATTCCCCATACCTGTTGTAATCCAAGCTCCAATTATGCTGTGTTCAGAACACTTGGAAGCTCAGAAAGACCAGACAAATAAAAATCCCTATTTCCAGAAAAGGTGTGTTCAAGAGATTACCTCGGAGACAGCTATTTAGCCTATCACAGTAGAGCTACGGTAAATGCTAAATGAAACAGTTAAAAACATTTTTGGTTATGTGTGTTGCAGTTAGCTTAACTAATTATACATAACATGTGAATATATTACATATGGCAGTAATGTCTTGTTAAAATTTCATTTTAAAGATGCATTTTCCACATTAGGGCAGCATAATGGTTTAGTGGTTAGCAGTGTTGCCTCACAGCAAGAATGTTATGGGATTGCTTCCCACCTATGGTCTTTCTGTGTGGAGTTTTCACATTGTCCCCATGTTTGCGTGACTTCCCTCCGAGTGCTCCGGTTTCTTCCCATATCCAGAGACATGCAGGTTAGGTGTATTGGTAATTTTAAAATTGTCCGTAGGTGTGCATGCATTTGTCTGTCTACATGTGGCCCTGCAATAGACTGGCATTCTGTCCCAGGTGTACCCACACCTTACACTCTATGATTGCTGGGATAGGCCCCCCCCCCATAACCCTTGATTGGCATAAGCGAGTATACAGATTTGATAGATTTTCAACATTATAACATTCAACATTGATGCCTAACCAGTCACAAACGCAGTTAACATGACTGTGACGTCAACTCAGAATCCTCAGGTTGCTCCATTTTCTTACAAGTTCCTGAGTGAAAATTCCAGTCCGACTGAACATTTGATGCATTTTTCCCCTAGTTAAGAGGTCGGAATCTCTGACCTTCTGAGTGTTCAGAATGCAGCACTACTCCCTCAGAGTGCAAAAACAACCAATCTTATTTAGACTAAAATCTTATTTAGACTAAATGGACTAAATAAAGCCTTTACTGCCATTGAACATATATACATACATACAATGAAATTTATCCTCTACATTTAACCCATCCTAATTATGGTTAGACACAATCCAACCACTAGGTGCAGTGGGCAGCCACAGTCCAGCACCTGAGGAGTGCTGAACTTCAAAAGTTTTGCTGGAGAGACAATCCTGCCATAGACACCTAAAGAGGAGTTATATGCAGCCGGTAGGACAACCAACAGTCCCAAATAGTGTTGAACATCATACCCGGGACTAGAAATCAACTGGTAAGTTAATGGTTCACTTGAATGAAGGTAAAGCTAACAAAAACTGTCACTTCTGGTATCTACACGAGTCACAACTACAGTTGTGTTCTTGTGGTTGTATCATTTTGCCTTCACTATATCAATATGTGTGAAGTCAGTGGGTGTATATGAGTCTAAGAATATTTATTGGTATGGAGCAGACCTTGGCCATGATTAGTGTTCGAAATTTACAGTCACTGCTGGCATTTTTGCTGGCACACGACAACATCATAAGAGATGAGATGGGCCACTGAGTTCCATCTCAGGCAAATCAGCTGTGTTACACTGGGGAGAGAACAATGCTTGATAGTAACATTCTACCAATATATTTAATACTTAATGTTAATGCTGCTGCACCCTGATAACTTAAGTATGTTCAAAAGCAAGTCGTTACATTCAAAAACAGCAAATCTGTAAACAGACATATTTAAAAAGCCACATCACAAGGCTTGTGAGCTTAAAGGACATGTGTCATGTTTTTTTGACGTTATAACTAGTAAGACAACATAAAAGTACTCATGATTGTGTCTCTGCACATATGTGCTAACAAATTAGTGATCTCTGATGTATTTTACTTCTCTCACTCTGAGCGTTAGCGGGTGCACTTCCGGAAAACGTTTCACTCCGCAATTTTTGGCAGTTTTCAGTATGTGACATCCTAATTAGCAAAACAGAAACATCCCAATGACTGACAACCAGAGGGAAACGAACCTGCTCCGTCCAAAAACGAAGCTTCTGAGCTGCTGTTCGAAAGTGATGGCTAAGATTTACAGAGAGGAGATGACCCCCCTTCACCCCGAAACTCTTAATTTTTTCAGAGTGTCGGATTTTGGAGCCTAAAGTGTGGTGACGCGCTGTTTGTGTGGATGCTGGTTTACTGAAGCTGTGTACATGGACATGGGATATCTGACACTGTTTTTAACAGATTTCCTGGACACAGAGATGGATGTTACATTGGAAAAAGTCAGAATACATTATTTCCAGGAATTAATGGACATTATTTAACGTGCCACGATCGAGAGAGAGGCAGAGCTGCAGCCGCAGCAATCTCACTCTTTGATCGCGTGAAGTTTATATTTGGAAATTAATCCATAATCTTTTGCGGCTAGATTTCTATTTTTGTTTTTTTACTTTGAGAGAGTATAAATTTGGAGCTGGAATGTGTATGTTACGAAGCTCACCGTGGGTGTGTGCACGCTGTGCAGCTGACGTTTGTTTTCCCCCAGCAGCAAATTAATTATTTTTATTTTATTGATAACAATGCTTATAATTAATCATGCACAAATCTGACCTGGAGCAGAGATGGTTATTGACAGGTTGCATTCATGACTTGTGGTAGTGCTGGTGCACATCAACCTTCTTGGAACCGCAGCTTTTACTGTGACTACATCAAAATTAACATTTATCACTTAAAAACGAGTCATCATAACACAAAATCACACTTATGTGAACTTAGGAATTAATCTGTGCCTCCGTTAACGTTATCAGCTACTTTCCACTGAAGTACACGCTGGGACGCTTATAGCTGCAATGTCAATTGTCGAAAACACCTGGGTACTCACGAGTACTTTGTTTTCAGACGTCTCTGTAGCTGTTTGTTGTGAATGCCGTATACTTTGAAACCGGTCACGGAAGTGCACAAAGTAATCCCGGTGGAACATCAGATGGTCACTAACAGCCTACATCTAAACTGATATGATTTTGGTGCGACATGTCCTTTAATCACTGTGAGACCTGAAGATTAGGTTTGTATGATACACCTTTGTTACCTCTACATAAAATCCTAACATATTTGATGACCACACACAGCCATGCTTCCGAACACATTTGAAACCCAGACATTTAGTTAGTGTGACATATCGATGCTGGCTACCTCGAACGTTGAAAAAAGCCAAAAGAAGAGAGGTCATAGGCAGCTTTAAGCAGGTTGGATTTTGTTGTCCCCTTATAGAGGACGCTGATGCTGTAGAGCTTCATACTATCAAAGGACCAGTCACAGCAGTTACACTCACACAGCCCAGATTACCTAGTTTGGTAGATGACACAAAAAGAACCACAAGGGAAGATGAGCTGCCATCAAACTTCTGTTCGGCTGCCAACAAAAACGTAGTAATAGCAAATTGGAGTGAAGTGAAGCTAAGTGAAGCCTACAAGCTACTCCTAATCACATTTGGCTTAAAAAAAAAAACTTTTTTTGTGACGATGACACTGTAAAAAAAAAACAGACGGGTGTTAATGTCGGCGTAAATAACACAGGAACAGACAATTTGAACAAATTCTTGAAGTTAAATCGCGGTAGAATGTAGCTAATGTTGTTAGCTGAAATGCTAACTGTGATGGTCTTCCCGGGGGCCTTAAAAACTTACCACACAAAATAAGCAGTGAACACGTTGACTGTCGATAGAACGACAACACAAACTATCTAGTCCACAGAAATAACGATATTTAAGCATGTATTCCAAATCATTAGCGACTTAAGAGCTACACGTCACAAGCGTGAACAGGTCCAACACTACACTGCGTCCGGTGGAAACAAAAACATACTTTTTCGTTCTCGTTGAGAGTGAAGAAAATTAAGTTACAATGGTTTATCCAAATAAATCGAATATCTTAGTAATATTACACGGATCATCGAATGTATGGATCAATTTATTTATAATAAAATAAATGTGCTCAGTGTATATTATTATTAGTCTCTCAACCGAAACTGAGTTTGGAGTTAGATTGAGGTTTGCTCTCTTAATCATTCAATGGATATCTAGATAATTTGGATAAACCCCACCACAATACCAAGAACACAGGCACCTTGGTCCCCCCCACTAGGATTTAGGAAAGCTTAACAAACATAGATTAATAAACATATTGTCGCCGCCCCTTCTTCTTCTTGCTTTGGCTGCTCCCGTTTGGGGTCGCCACAGAAGATCAATCATTTCTGTCTCACCTTGTCCTCTGTAACGTCTGTCACATCAACCACCTGCATGTCCTCCCTCGCCACATAAATAAAGGCCTGCCTCATTTAGGCACTGGGTCTGAGCACGATTTTAAATAAATAAATAAATAAATGAATGAATGAATGAATGAATGAATGAATGAATGCATGCATGAATGAATGAATGAATGAATGAACGAACGAACGCCTGGTCTTTTAATCAAAGAAATACGGTACCCACTTTCCTCGAATGGGAGCGTGTCAGTGCTGAACTTCGTTTTGTACCTTGGTTGCAACTAGATATTTAAGCTATTTAATGTTTTGCAGAGTCAGCGTCATTTAATTTGTTAATATACATCCATTCCTGTTTGTTTGTTTGTTTATTCCAAGTCAACATAATATATACACAATAATATAACTTGACACTGTTCATACAATGGTGAAAAGAAAAAAGAAAATTAATAAAGACAAAAAAAGGCATAAATGAATGAACATAACACAAACAGAATCAACTTGGAAAGGAATGGGATGAAGACAAGCTTATTGACTCCTACCCCCAATCCCATCCTCAATTAAATTAAATTACTTAAATTACATGGTTGCTGTCATTTTGAGCTTAATATTGCATATATAATATATAAAGCATATAAATAATACAATTATATATGTATGTGAACATACACCCACACACACATACATATGAACACACACATACATACACATACATTAGGGTGACCATATTTTGACTACTAAAAAACCAGGACACTCGACCTGGCAATGAGATACTCCCAAGTCTACTCAAAGACGCCTTATAATTTCAATACATTTAAAATATGCTTCCTCTGTATGGGTAGAAATTTGTTATATTACAAAGTACTATCTATATCTGAAGACACAAATTCAGATAGGCTTCTCAGAGAAACCAGGACATGTCCTGGGAAAACAGGATGTTTGGTCACCCTAACATACATACATATCCATATATACACACATACACACACCCATACATATACATACATATATATGCACATGCGCATACACATATGAATATAAACGGAACATAATACAATACCATAGTAATATAATATAACACAGGAGTGAATAACAATTGCACACTGGACAGTATAGACAAAATAACACAACAGAGGACCAGGCAAGACACACAAGGAACACATATCGTTGGATTTATTATGATGATTATTATTACTGTTGTTGTTTACCCTGCTTAGTCTGAGGTGCTTGAGATGAGTGCATTAAAACCACAGGTCCTTGGTGAGGACCTGCTAAAGCATGGGGTCGTATGAGATGCAATTAAAACCACAGGTCCTTGGTGAGGAACTGCTAAAGCATGGGGTCGTATGAGGTGCAATTAAAACCACAGGTCCTTGGTGAGGACCTGCTAAAGCATGGGGTCGTATGAGGTGCAATTAAAACCACAGGTCCTTGGTGAGGACCTGCTAAAGCATGGGGTCGTATGAGGTGCAATTAAAACCACAGGTCCTTGGTGAGGAACTGCTAAAGCATGGGGTCGTATGAGGTGCAATTAAAACCACAGGTCCTTGGTGAGGACCTGCTAAAGCATGGGGTCGTATGAGGTGCAATTAAAACCACAGGTCCTTGGTGAGGACCTGTTAAAATATGGGGTCGTATGAGGTGCAATTAAAACCACAGGTCCTTGGTGAGGACCTGCTAAAGCATGGGGTTGTATGAGGTGCATTATGAGGTCGTATGAGGTGCAATTAATTAATTTAATTTAATTTATTAATTTATATAGCGCCAAATCACGACAAAGTCGCACCAAGGCGCTTCACATAATTCACAACAACACAAATTAATCTAAATTCAAAATTAAAAGCAAGAAAAGCACAGTTAAAAGATAAAACACAGTAGAATAAAAAGAAATTACAAAGCAAACACAAACAGATTAAAAAATTAATGATAAGACAGTCTAAAAAAGTGGGTCTTCAGTCTTGATTTAAAAATCTCCACCGTGTCAGACTGCCGAATAACAGCAGGTAGATCATTCCAAAGAGCCGGACCACGGTAGGAGAAGGCTCTATACCCCACAAACTTTTTGTTCATCCTCGGAACACACAGAAGCCTTGCGCCCTGCGAATGCAAAGGCCTCGCAGGTACGTAGGGCTTAACCAAGTCCGCCAAGTAGGAAGGTGCCAGTCCATGAACAATTTTATAAACCAACAATAAAACTTTAAAATCCAATCTGGCAGAAACCGGTAGCCAATGAAGGGATGCCAGAATGGGAGTAATGTGGTCAAACCTTCTACTTTGTGTCAAAATTCTGGCAGTAGCATTCTGCACCAACTGAATGCTAGACTGCGGCAGATCAGAAAATAAAGCATTACAATAATCCAATCTAGAAGAGACAAATGCGTGAATCAGAGTCTCAGCATCAGCCATAGACAGGATGGGGCAAATCTTTGCTATATTTCTCAGATGAAAGAAAGCAGTCCTCGTAATGTCCCTAATGTGGAGGTCAAAGGACAACGTAGGATCAAAGATTACCCCAAGGTTCCTCACTTTGTCAGTATGATGTATAACACATGAACCTAGGCTAAGCGCCAGCTGATCAAATTAGTGCCGATGTCTTGCTGGGCCAAGAACCATCATTTCAGTCTTATCAGAGTTCAAAAGTAGAAAGTTGCTAGACATCCAACTTCTCACTGCTGCAAGACAGTCCTGTAAAGATTTTATGTGGACAGGATTTCCAGCAGCTATCGGCATATACAACTGAGTATCATCAGCATAACAATGAAAAGCAACCCCGAAACGCCGCAAAATGTTCCCAAGGGGTGCCATATACAGGGAAACAAGCAAGGGACCCAGAACGGATCCCTGCGGAACCCCGAACTTCATGCCCTTAAAGTCAGAGGTAGTGTCATTGCACAAAACACAATGGGAACGACCAGACAGATAAGACGTCAGCCACACAAGAGCAGTTCCAGTAATCCCGAAACAGTTTTCTAGCCTATCAAATAGAATATGATGATCAACTGTGTCAAACGCAGCACTGAGATCCAACAACACCAATGCTGTAGTAGTATCCGAGTCCATTGCTCGCAGAAGATCATTAACTACTTTAATAAGTGCTGTTTCTGTGGAGTGATGTCTTCTAAAAGCAGACTGCAGTGGCTCAAAAAGGTCATTCTCAGTAAGATAGTCCACAAAAAAAACAACAAAAAAAACAGGTCCATTCCTCCATTTAAGGTCTGCAACACATTCCAAAAAAAGTTGGGATGTTAAAATATTTATCACTTTATCATGTTGTTGTTCCTTCTCACAACAGTTAAAGATGTTTTGGCACTGAGGATACCAAATGATGAAGCATTTCACGTGTTATTTTGTCCCATTCGTCCTTCAAGCAAGCACGGTATGGTTGTTGCATTTTTCATTTCAAAGTCCTCTACTTGCACATTCACTTCTGCTCTGCTGTTTGTGGTCTAACAATGATAACCTTCTATACCAAACTAAACATCACCGGTGTTCCTCAGATTTTCAGAATGATGAAAGTAAATTAAATAAAGTAAATTAAATAAAGGATTTCAATTACACATTTCACCATTTATACACAACTACAAAGTCAAGAAAACAACAATTAAGCGACTAAGTGCTTTCGTCAACATTTTATATATGGGCTTCATCTGGTTAAATTCTCTGCAATATTTTTACTAAACTAAAATTAATAAGTGCCTCATTAGAGGCTGCTTGACAGGGAAGAGAAGTTACAGGCTACTGCGTATGCCCCATTTACACTGGATTGAGACCAATCTAAGACCTACAAGATCATGACATTTTGTCAAATCTCACAAGTCTTGGCTAGTCTCCTTTGTGATCTGTTATTTGTTATGTGCCGACGCAGGTTGAGGAGCGGACCTGCGTCTGACTAAACCCAGCGCTAAATAACCAGGAAGCGGTTCCAAAAACAAAACAATTTTATTTTCCCCTCTTGTGCAATACTCGGTGTACAACATAAAATAGGGTTTGTCTGGCAGAGTGAAGGACGGCGCGCTCTCCAGCGCCCAAAGGGATCGAAGCCCGGCGCTTCTGGACTCACATTCACCGCCAAACACCCCCCAGGTGGACACAACAAACTGACTCTGTGAAGGATAGAAGAGGTGAGGTAAGTCAACAGCTACAACTAATATCCTTCAAAGGCACACACTATCAGCAACACATTCAGGTCTGAATTTAAGCTTTATGTAAATGAGCAGCTTCTCACAACAGGTGGAGGATCATCAGTCCGCACGCCACGGCCGTGAGAAGCGAGCTGCACAATTCTCATCAATGTTCAAATATACTGCGTAAAAAAATACCAAATTACTATTAACACTTATTTAGACAATCAATCACCTCTGATGTGTGCTGACAGCATGTGTCCCTCACCCGTCCTCCTTCACAGGCACGATGTGTCAAACCCAGGCGCGGTCCTCAGCGTCTCACAAACGAACGTCACAAGGTCGAGTTCCCGGCAATTCTGCTTGAATCACTCATGGCTTAAATGCAGAACGCCATCTCATTATCTGCTTCAGCTGAAAGTCTTTAAGTTTGCACGTGAGCATCATCCACAGGTGCTGCAAATCATGCTGATGAGGGTGAAGGACTCTTCTGCCAGCACCTTCTCCACAGACAAAAACCAGTTTGCATACCACCTGGAGAGCAAAGAAAAGAAAAGAACACCAAAACGTCCAGCCAAACCCCCCAACACACAACATTATTTCTGTTTAAACCAAGCTTACATTGCGACTGAATTGTGTGAGTGAAAAATATGTTAATATCCATGGTCACCGCTGCAACCCCATGCAGTTTTGGTTGAGAGTCTATTACGACCCATAGGATCAAGTTGAGAATGAGTTGAGACGTGAGAGTTTATCAAGATTGATCATGAGACCCATGTATCTGTTAACTGGTCGCACAGCTTGTGCCAGTGTTTTAAACAGTTCATTACACTCGCACACCTGTTGGAGATCGATGGGGAGTGATGGAGAATGATGGCGACCAAGAGGGAACTTTTTTCGACTATGGACACCCCATTGTGACCAGCCTGCAATCCCGATAGGAGTCAGTGAGAGTGATGACGAGCAGATGCCATTTTTCGATCACAACTAGGAGGTGGACTTGATGTAAATGGGGCATTATAGAGGCTATTTCACAAAGAGAGAAGTGCCACACTACTGCTAATAGAGTTAGTACGCTGTTAAAGTTGGATAAAGCCAAATAATGCGGGACATAGTAAAGCTCGGAGTATTTCTTCATACTCACGCTGAAATAGCATAAACACAGCTAACAGGAAACAGACCGAAAGTGATCAAGCAGTATTCTTTGAAATAAGTTAGTCACAAACCTTAGTGCATATAGTTCACTGGGGACAGGTCAGGACTGCAGGCAGGCCAGTCCAGTATCCGTACTCACTTCTTCTGCAGCCATGCCTTTGTAATATGTACAAAATATTGTTTTCCATTGTGTTTTCAAACAGGGTGTGAGGGTTCAAAGACATTTATGATTACTTTACCTCTGACAGCACAGATTTGTCAATAATAAGTCCATATTTTCGAATTATTAATAGCGTATGGATGATGGATGGTGATTACAAGTACAATAAATAGTGAGTATTGTTATTTTTGCTTATTATGGCAATAAGTAGTATGGTATTTATTGATTATGGAAGTACAGCTGGTTTCCTGCCATTGGTATATTCTTTGTGTTCTTTGGTAATGATGCTCCATTTAGCAATTTCTTCATGGACACTTAACTCTGGTAAATGTTTTCCATAAAAGTCTGCCTGGAGTTCATTTCCAAGGAAATGCAATGAACATGTTTTGATACGAGAAGCGGCAGAGCATCTGCTGCAGTAAGCAAAGAATTGGCTTTCCCCCCTGCACAGGACTAAAGTTCATTGCTGGTACAAACTAGTGGGGGTGTAGGTAGTGGCTGCATAGCTTAAATAGGTTTCTTGAAATTTTCTCAGTGTATTACTGCCATGATGGGAATTTTAATGCTCAGTCTTATTTTGCTTGTTTCATTGACTGCTGACACATGGCAAACTAGTGTTCCAGTGTAGATGCAACCTGCAAGAATGAAGATGAACTCATAGTTCTTTTTAAAATGTATATGTGCAGCAATGACTTCCAATTTGTCATAGTTTAACAATTACAAGCCTTAAAAATAGACTTACAGCCAAATTTAACTTTATACAGTGCAAACATATTAAGAGAGTGCCAGAATGGTTAGACAGTCTCTATAGAAAGGACATGTTTCTGTCACACTGAACGGACAGCGAGGGAAAGCACCGTAATCGCACAAAGTCTCTGAGCATCCTCAAAACTGCAGCAGTCGACGTGAGCAGAGCTTCCACTGCAGAGTGCCGATGGTCAGCAGGATATGTAGGATTTAAAAGGCTCATGGTGATACAATGGAAAAGGTAAAATAAGCTCACTATTAGTTTTCAGTGATACTGTACTTTGTCATGCCATGTGGCTCACCTGCAAGATACTGCATCTCTCTGTGTTCATTTAACATTTCCTTTTTTAGCAATAAAAAAGGAAAAATGTTGGAAAAATTTGATTTTTTATAATATATTTGTAACTCTGTATGTTAGTCTTCTATCTATCTATCTATCTATCTATCTATCTATCTATCTATCTATCTATCTATCTATCTATCTATCTATCTATCTATCTATCTATCTATCTATCTATCTATCTATCTATCTATCTATCTATCTATCTATCTATCTATCTATCTATCTATCTATCAAGTCTTTTTCTTTCACCTGTCTTGGCCTCTCATCCTGTAAATGTGAGCGATTTGAAGGTTTTCTTGTTGTATTTCAGGAAAGTTTGACTGTATTTAAGGGCTTACCTGCACAGTCAAGGCTATATTTTGTATAAGATCAGGAAATAAAACTAAAGAATTATGCAACGAGCAAATTGTGGGTCTTTGCAAATCAGGTTCTTCCTTAAGGGCATCTTTAAAAGTTTGATGTTACCACCAGCAAATGCCAAACTTAAGACCTGACAGTTGCAGTAATAAACATTTGTTCCAAAGATCCACCACAACCTCAGGATCACAACTAAGAAACTGATGAAGGTATAAGAGGCATCATATGTCAAATGTGACATCGTTCCATCAACAGCACTCCATCAACATGACATGAAAGGCTGTTGGCCGACAAAGAAGCTATTACTTGAAAAATTACATTTAAGAAAAAAATAAAATTAAAAGTTTCCACTTGATCACTAGTCCTAAAGGAGAGCCTGTTTATGTCATTTTTGGATAATGGATTCCTCCGTGGTTAACCGCTTTCATTGCCCTGGTGATGACATGCTTTCTTAAAGGTGGATAATGTCACATTTCTACACTCAACAAAAAATATAAACGCAACACTTTTGGTTTTGCTCCCATTTTCTATGAGATGAACTCAAAGATCTAAAACTTTTTCCACATACACGATATCACCATTTCCCTCAAATATTGTTCACAAACCAGTCTAAATCTGTGATAGTGAGCACTTCTCCTTTGCTGAGATAATCCATCCCACCTCACAGGTGTGCCATATCAAGATGCTGATTAGACACCATGATTAGTGCACAGGTGTGCCTTAGACTGCCCACAATAAAAGGCCACTCTGAAAGGTGCAGTTTTATCACCTTTCATCATGCAGTGCAACACATCTCCTTCGCATAGAGTTGATCAGGTTGTCAATTGTGGCCTGTGGAATGTTGGTCCACTCCTCTTCAATGGCTGTGCGAAGTTGCTGGATATTGGCAGGAACTGGTACACGCTGTCGTATACGCCGGTCCAGAGCATCCCAAACATGCTCAATGGGTGACATGTCCAGTGAGTATGCCGGCCATGCAAGAACTGGGACATTTTCAGCTTCCAAGAATTGTGCACAGATCCTTGCAACATGGGGCCGTGCATTATCCTGCTGCAACATGAGGTGATGTTCTTGGATGTATGGCACAACAATGGGCCTCAGGATCTCGTCACGGTATCTCTGTGCATTCAAAATGCCATCAATAAAATGCACCTGTGTTCTTCGTCCATAACAGACGCCTGCCCATACCATAACCCCACCGCCACCATGGGTCACTCGAGCCACAACATTGACATCAGAAAACCGCTCACCCACACAACGCCACACATGCTGTCTGCCATCTGCCCTGGACAGTGTGAACCGGGATTCATCCATGAAGAGAACACCTCTCCAACGTGCCAAACGCCAGCGAATGTGAGGATTTGCCCACTCAAGTTGGTTACGACGACGAACTGGAGTCAGGTCGAGACCCTGATGAGGACGACGAGCATGCAGATGAGCTTCCCTGAGACGGTTTCTGACAGTTTGTGCAGAAATTCTTTGGTTATGCAAACCGATTGTTTCAGCAGCTGTCCGAGTGGCTGGTCTCAGATGATCTTGGAGGTGAACATGCTGGATATGGAGGTCCTGGGCTGGTGTGGTTACACATGGTCTGCGGTTGTGAGGCTGGTTGGATGTACTGCCAAATTCTCTGAAACGCCTTTGGAGACGGCTTATGGTAGAGAAATGAACATTCAATACACGAGCAACAGCTCTGGTTGACATTCCTGCTGTCAGCATGCCAATTGCACGCTCCCTCAAATCTTGCGACATCTGTGGCATTGTGCTGTGTCATAAAACTGCACCTTTCAGACTGGCCTTTTATTGTGGGCAGTCTAAGGCACACCTGTGCACTAATCATGGTGTCTAATCAGCATCTTGATATGGCACACCTGTGAGGTGGGATGGATTATCTCAGCAAAGGAGAAGTGCTCACTATCACAGATTTAGACTGGTTTGTGAACAATATTTGAGGGAAATAGTGATATTGTGTATGTGGAAAAAGTTTTAGATCTTTGAGTTCATCTCATACAAAATGGGAGCAAAACCAAAAGTGTTGCGTTTATATTTTTGTTGAGTATATCTGATGCCTCTAGTTCTATCAGTAGTTGTCATCTTGGGGTTTTCACTGGTGATTTGAGCCTCTTTCTTCAGTTATGTAAAACTTCTTATAATTTTATTTAATAGAGTGTACAGTTGCTTGTTGTGGCCATGCTGCTCGGAACACACATGATCCTGTAGTTGCTGATTAATACTTGGCTGGGAGACCACTTCAAAACACCAGAGCTGCATGTAGAACTGGAGATATGTCAAGAAGGGCATCTGGCATAAAAAGTGTGCCAAATCGCAATGTGAAACTCTCAAGGATCCACTGTGGAGACCCTGAGCAACTACGGGTAGACCCCCCCCCTAAAAAAACCCAAAACAAAATAACCTGAAAGAATACTGAGCTATCATTATATATACAACACAATTTATACTACTAACAAGAGCAATGGGAGATTTCTAACGTCCACTAATCCAGATCCGGATCACCTCCAGAATTCAGTGGAGTCTTCCATGGCCTAATATCTATGGTTGTTCATTCGGCTGCTCCCGTTTCGTGTTGCCACAGTGGATACAGCCAGATCCGCATTGATATTTGGCACAAGTTTTATGCCTGCTGCCCTTCCTGACGCAACTCCAGTGTTAGCTGGAGAAACATACACAGCCGCTGGTGTTCCAAAGAGGTCTCCCATCCAAGTACTAACCAGGTCCCGCACTGCTTAGCTTCTGAGATCTGACGGGATCAGGCTGACACAGAGCAGATCGGCTGCCATGGCCTAATATCTATCTGTGGTGCAAATCTGGTTTTGATGTAATCCTTAAAAAAAGCCTATAAAGTGAAATCCTAAGCCAGAATCCACATCCGGATCACGTCCAAAATGCAGTGGAGTCTTCCATGCCCTAACATTTATCTGTGATGAAAATTCAGTCAAAATCCGTGTAGTAGTTTTGAAGTCGTTTAATTTTATTTAATTTTTTTACTTAATTCTTCAAAGTCTATATAAAGTGAAATCTAGATCCAAAATCTGGATCCTCCAGATCACCTCCAAAATTTATTAGAGTTTTCTATGGCATAATGTCTATTCGTGGTGAAAATTCCGTCAAAATCTGTTCAGTAGTTTTGATGTAATCCTGCTCATAGTCAGACAGACAAATAAATAAATGCTGATGACTTTATTATGTCCTTGGCAGACGTAAATATTGATATAAATATAGTATGTGTCAATAGCTCAGCTTATTGAATTTATTCATCCATTTCTGAACCCTGCTTACCAGCTATGGGTCACTGGGGGCTGGAGCCTATCCCATCAATAATTGGGTGGAGGCGTGGGGGGGTTCACCCTAGACAGGCTGCCAGTCTATCACAGGGCCGACACATATAGACAGACAAACCCATTCACAAATAATTCAGAAGCCAGAGCACCCAGAGGGACACACAGAAAGGACAAGGTGGGAATCAGTCCCATGACTGTTTCACTGGGAGGCAACAGTGCTAACCTCTGAGCCACAGTGCCTCCCTTATTGAATCTGTCATGTAGTAAAATAGTCGGAACATAAATTGTTTGAACACATGCTCTAACACAAGTTTGCACTTTGTTGTGTTCCCTTTTTGTGTATAACTGAATAAAATGACGGCTGCTTCTCATAAGTTTACTTTGTAAGGGACAGTTGGCTGAACAAGGATCCATCAAGCAGGACTCTGTGCAAACAAGCCGTGGGTTAAATTAAGCAGATAATCAGCCATTGACAAGTACTTGTTGGCACACATTCAGCTCTCAGCCCTAAATGGATGCAACACAAGCTGAAGCGGTCTGTTCTCCCTCCACGTGCTAAAGCCGTTTCAAGATTGCGTTCCTGTTGAGCACATTTTAATTAATCTTTTTTTCCTAAGTCTTATAATGTGACTTTGTCAGCACAAAAATTACTTTTAGTTAAAGTACTGTAAGTCAACAATACATTTTCATTGTTTTCATTAAAACAGTTGAGTAAAATACAATATATGAAACATTTCCAAAACACAATGTGCAGTTTTGTTTTTGTTTTTTATTGGTTTTCTGTCTACTAACCCCAATGACCTCCTCATGTGTTTATCACCATGCATGTTTCTGATACTAAATATGTCAGGCTGACATTTGACTAGGTGTGCATAAAGCAGGGCTTTGAAACAGAATTTTTTTCCCAACTGGATTGTCCTGAACAGAAATGGTATTTTAGCGTTTCCGGTTTTGGGTTCTACCCCAAAACTGACATTCCTGAGCAGTTAATAACATTTCATGTCAGCTGTGAGATACTGAAAATACTGTATATGCGAGACCTGTATGTGGCGCTGCAGCTCTCCCATGAAAAATGGAGAAGAAGACAATAGAGTTCCCAAAACAGGACACTGAGTAAAATAAAGTCTTTTAAGAGAAAGAGGGTCCGCGCTGATCACCTGAAATAGACTTATTGCATATTTAAATCAAAGCAGTGTGTTTCGTGTATTTTTAAAAGACACTGCATTGTGCTCCCCTCAGCCTAACCCATTGCTGCTCATTGATTTGTTCAGCAGCTAAATCAAACACTACAGTCCACACGCAACCATTCATAGTACTTTTCTGACTGTTTCAAATATTAAAATCATTCACACACTGAGTAAATATAAAGCCTTAATCTGACCTGTTGTGTAATTTCAGTCTGATTCATCATCACAACCTGACAAGAAGACGTTCTTGTTTTGGAAGATGACGTCTAGGAAATACTTTATTACCGAAGAAACAGCAGTTTTAAAGAAGTCCCTCAGTGTTTGTCTGCTCCAGGTGTGTTTCTCAGCCTGAACCAGAGATCTCCAGCACTTTGTCCTGTCAACAACATGAAAAATAAGTTATTTTAAAAGTTGAAATATATTCCTGCCAGCGTATCTTCAGAATTCTGCTCACTATGAAAGTAAATCCAATTTGATCTAACCAGACAAACAAACAAACAAACAAAAAGCATAATAATGACCTGAATAAATGCAGTGTTTTTAAAGAAGTCCATCAAAGTTTGTCTGCTCCGGGTGCGTTTTTCAGAGTGAAACACAGGACGCAGCACTTTTCCTGTCACCTGTCAACAACAACCTCACCGGGTCACTTCCAATGGAAACCTTTTCAAGAACAAAAAATAACAGTATTAACCAGTTACCATTATTTTAAATAAATGGTTCTGGTCTGAAACATTAACAAAATATAATAAAGTTACGAGTTTTGTTTTTGTTCCTACCAAAATACCAGAAGTTTCTGCTTTTTGTTTTTGTTCCACCAGTTCAAAGCCTTGATATAATGTGATATATGAGACATTCAGACTATTAGAAAACAACAAAATCATTATTATTACTGGTGTCTACTAGTACATTCACACAAATCATACACTGGGCAATGTCTTCAAGTCTGGGAAGATGCACTATGTCAAGCATGTTCTCATCCATGGCACCATGGAATTGCCTTGGGTTGTGGATGGCAGGTCCTCAAGTGGTTGTCTGCCTGGATGGCAAACACACAGGCAGGCAACCAGTCCATTCCCACTTCTTGAAGGTAACCACTTATCTGCCACAACCAGGTGAAGAGTGAGCGTCCCCTTGACCTTCTCCAGCCACTACACTGTACATAGTGAAATGTGCCACATAGCCAAAATGTCATAGCTGAGCGTCATTCACAATGCAACTGATATTCCTCACTGAGTCACTGCTTATTCGACACAAAGTCATTCCAGAAGTGAATTCAATTCAATTTATTTTATTTATACAGCACCAAATCACAACAAAACTGCCTCAAGGCGCATCACACAAGTAATGTCTAACCTTACCAACCCCTAGAACAAGCACACAGACAACAGTGGTAAGGAAACACTCCCTCTGATGATGTTGAGGAAGAAACCTCAAGCAGACCAGACTCAGAGGAGTGACCCACTGCTTAGGCAATTCTCACAGTTACAAGGTTTTTACAAAGTTTTGCCAAGCTGAAGTAGCAGAAAACAGAAAAAACAAAATAGCATAAAAAAAAAGTGCATTACTGAAGTGAGCCCGCAGTCATTGGCGCCACAGCCAAGGGCACACCACACCCTGGATATCTCCTCAGTGCCTCAGACAGAGAAAAAAGCAGAACCAGTCAGCCAGAAATAACTCCACCTAAGGTATGGGTTCACCGACAGTAAATTGGGAAGCAGAGAGAATATTAAGGTGATTGCCAGCAGCTAGCTCTGAGCTTCACTAACAGACCCAGAATTTAGACGAAGCGAGGCTGAGACCTGTTCTGTTGCTAATAAGATGAATTAAAAGTCCTTAAGCCACACCTTCCTTCCTTCCCACTGTCGCCAAGTGCTTGCTCATAGGGGGTCGTTTTCACCGTTGGGGTTTTTCTGTAATTATTGTATGGCTTTTGCCTTACAATATAAAGCGCCTTGGGGCAACTGTTTGTTGTGATTTGGCGCTATATAAATAAAATTGATTTGATTTGATTTGATTTAAGGAGCCTCTGAATAGACCAAGTGCCACAAGGACATGCCGTTATTGAGAAGCTGAGTGAGGAATCATAGTGTCTGAGTTTGTGATATTCCTGGATCAAGACAAGAATCCAGACTTTCACTGACTGACTTCCTGGATGCGGCAATTAGAAGTATATCTGTATGTGATGAAAGTGGTGAACTTGTAGAAACATTCACTTATCTCAGCAATGGCATACTGTCTCTGGATCCTCAACCTTTGACATCGAGAGACACCTGAAAAGAATTGCACAGAGGTATTTGCGATGCCGATATCTTTGCAAGATAACATTCACAAATTTGAAAGCAAATAATAAACAAGAGGTCACAGTAAAGAGTTACAGCTTCAATTTGATGTGAATTACACCTAATTGGACAGCTTTCTGCTTATACTTGTGTACATGGATGAAAGTCCCGGGTCCCAATTGAAAAGACGTTCCCGCTAGCTTGGCTAACGGGGAGTTCCCCTTTGGCTGACCTGGTAGAGGAACGGCCTTTTGTGTGAGCCACGTGGGTTCGATCCACCACCGTCGTCCCAGCCACGAAGGTCCTGCTGCTTCAATCTGGCGTCACGAACAGGATGTGAATCACAGAGTATGCTAACATGCACCTGTGATTTTGGGACAAAGTCAAAAATGGTGGGGAGGTGTGTAGCGGGATGAAAGTCCCGGGTCCCAATTGAAAAGATGTTCCCGCTAGCTTGGCTAACGGGGAGTTCCCCTTTGGCTGACCTGGTAGAGGAACGGTCTTTTGTGCGTGCCGCGTGGGTTCAATCCCCACCGTCGTCCCGGCCACGAAGGTCCTGCTGCTTTAATCGTATGTATTATTTGAAGTCGTTTCAGGTCAGGTCTGGGAGCATGCGCAGGTCCTGTTGTCATGCGCTACCATGTCTACTATACTACGGAAATACCATGGGTCCTGGATTGCAACCACCCAGGCAGAGAACCAGTCCATCCCCACCTCCCAAAGGTAGCCATTTTTGTACTGCAGGCGACAAGTGGACATCCCCTTGACCTTCTTCAGATGTTGGTGTCCTCTCTCCTCTCACACAGCTCAAATGAAGACAAAAATGTGCCAAACTTTAAATACCCAACACAGTAACCGTGTACCTTGATATTCTGCTGAGCTGATGTATCATATAATCATACAGTATTGTCAGCATTATATATTCAGTAGAAAAGGATGAAGAAGACACAAAGGCCTGTACATGTGAAGATTTTTTAAATTTTGTACTTTTTGGTGACTTTAGGGACAGCGTAAATAGAACCTCCATGTTTAAAATGTTACACGTACACCTATATTTGGTGGTTGCATGTATATGATGCAATTACATGTAATGTAATAGCCTAGCCTCTGTGCAGTGCAGTGTATTTTCAGGTCAGTGTCACTGTGAAATCCTGAAATCGTGACACTAGGGACGAGGGTCAGTGTTACCACTGAGTTCAGAGCTAAAAGTAAACCATTGCTGCTGATAAGCAAAAGGAGACCTTCACCTGCAATCCTCCATTGTTGGTTTTAGAGGTCATTTATCCCTCGCTGTTACAAATTTTAGATATGTTGCTAATTTTACAAATATATACGCAACTCACTGAGTGGCCCATGCTTCTCTGAATGATTCTAGGGCAAATGTCCTGGTTTATGACCAATACACAAAAGCTACAAATCATTTTTGCAAATATAATGCTTTAATGCTTTTTCATTTTCTTGGAATAAAAAGGCAGGTTATAGCAGTTCTGAGACCATGGGCACTGCTTCCAGGACTTGGGTACAGGAAGACAACAATCCAGGGAGACATCTAGTCCATCCCCACCTCTCGAAACTAACCATCCATCTTAGAGAGCCATGTGCTACACCTGGATCATGCACAGAGAAATACGCCAAATGGCCAAAATGTCACAGCTGAGATTCCCTCACAATGCAAGTTATGCTCCCCATCTCCTCAAGTAACCGTTCATTTGACACAGTCATTCCAACAGTATGCAAGGATCCTCAGAAAGAAACCTGGCACCAAAGACATCCAGTCATCACCTTAGGTCACTGGTTAGGCTAGTATTTCAATGAAGCACGACTGGTGGAGAGGAGGCAGAGACACAAAATCACCTGGAAACAGGCTAAAAGGCGACAGCTTTTTCACATGGTATCTCACTGCATTGGTCCTCCCAACACATGTGTGTATGGCAGCTGACTGTCTGGTGAATGCTGTCCAGAGTGGCAGCAAAAATACTGCCACAAATCTCAAGCAGTCTGCACACATACTGTGTGAGATTCACTGACATGGTGTGTGGCACTCTCACGGATGATGTGAGATGATGACATGTTTGTGTAAACAGTGCTCAGGATGGCTGTGGACTATTGCTTTGTTATTATGTAAAAGAGGGTGTGAAAATTCCCCTGACTTTAGGCAGTAAAAGCACTGAAAATACTCACACACACTCATCTTCAAGCGCTTTTCCAAGATTGGGTTGCAGAGGCCTGGCGCCTTTCCCAGCAGTCACAGGGCATGAGGCAGGGCACACCCTGGACAGGACACCAGTCTGTCACAGAGCCACATATAGACAAACAACCACATTCACACCCACATGCACAATTTAAAAAGTTTCCAATTCACCTAAACTGCATGTCTTTGGATCTGGGAGGAAGCTGGAGCACCCGGAGGGAACCCACACAAACACGGGGAGAACATGAAAACTCCACACAGAAAGGCCACAGGTGGGAATCGAACCCATGGCCTTCTTACTATGATGCAACAGTGCTTACCGCTAATCCACTGTGCTGCCTGCACTGAAATTAATAATAAATAAATAATACTTTAAAAAAGAAGAAGAAAAATTTGAACCACTCATGATGTCCAGGAGCTGCATTTCTCAACTTCCATTGCTCACAGACAATAAAAACAAAAACAATCAATCCGAGTTGCCTTATCCACATTCTCCACACAGGTGTAGCCCATTGTCCCTGCGTGCACGAGGGCTACCGCCAGTTGGCAGCATTAAAATTAAGTTCCACTTCTGTCCTCACAAAAAAAAAAAATAAATAAATAAAAAGAGGTAAACACAGTAAATCCATTTTGCGCAGCTCATCTGTGGCCAGACAGGACGCATCCAGCTCGCTCATGCATGTGCACACGTGGTGGCTGATCATATAAAAGAAAAAATGTGTGTCAACCTCTCAGAAGTGCTGTGCGCATTCTGAGTCACAGAGATTTTGTGGTGAGGGTACAAGGGGCACACCTGAAGATTTGGCAAGGGAGTTTATCGCAAATTTTTTTTGGTCTGTTCAAAAATCATGTGACAAGCAGGCACCACCCTGAGACTCAGGCGAGGGGATGGTGAATGGCTGCGAACCTTGTACTGAACTGCGCGAATTTCCAGTCCAGTGAGATACTAGCCTTATTTTTCATCCAGGATAATTGCAAACCCAAATGCTGTGATTCCTCACTCAGCTTCTCAAGTGCTGTAATCAGGGTAGCTTTCCCCACCAACAAATGGTAATCAAAAGCAAATGCCAGTAAAGATTATTTTCTGAATTAGGCTCTGTCAAATTTGTTGAAGGTACAGGTGCAGTTAACTTGCCTCCTAATCTGAAAACCTTCACTTTGAGGCTACATTAGGGTGGGCATCCATCATAAAACAAATGAACACGTTGATCCACATGATCAACTCCAAGCAAAGCACGAGAGAAGCCAAAAGCCAAAGTGATATAGTTAGTGTAGGTTATGCAGCGTTTACAAGTGTCTTTGTTCAGGAGGTTCTAGTACTGTTTGTGTCAAAGTGTGTACATGGTGCAGTGACAACAGTTATGCCCTAACAAGGTAATCAGTAATTATTATGACTACTTTTTCAGATTAAGACATGACTTTATTGTTCCAGCAAAATTAGGTTATACATAATTCACTTTTAAATTTAGCACAAATTCAGTGAATCAGTGTGGGGCAGTACAATGTCTCCTGAAATAACTAAAAATGGCCTTTGTCCATGTTTTTGAACTCACACGGGCACATGGTGTGATGAAGTCAGAAGTGGGTGGGCTTATGCACGTGGTTTTCCCAGCCCACTTCACCTGAGCATAAATGCAGCTGACAACGGTGCTGTCCTTACACACTCACCTCACACAAGAAGATAAGTCAAAGTGGTGAAGATACCTTGTGTCAGCTGTCATCTCGACCAGGTGGTGATGATGCCATTCAACGTCAGCTACGTGGTCAATAAAATCTTCATGGTGAGATTCATGTTTCAGTCTGCAGCTTCAAATGTCTATTTTACCTTTCTGCAGATTAAGCGATGCCTCTGAAGCTTATATTTTTGCATCACATTTCTTCCTTGCTATACACTCTCAACCATTAGTTCACATGCAATAAGCTTTAAAGTGTGAATGTTAGACAAGGTGCAGCTCCCCAGTTTAAAACTGCAATGTGTAGAATTTAGTGTCAATTTCATGTCTTCACTTCTTTGGCAACGGGGATTCATGTTCCCTTTTTTCCCCTCTTTTGTGATAAACAATATGTATCATTTTCCATTCCGCAAAAATGAAAGGTTTTCAAACTGGTTAGACTCCATGAGCAACCAGCAGACAATGTATAGGGGAGCAACACAATGGTTGCTCCCCTATACACTGTCTGCAAAAAGCAGAGTAAGTTTGTCTCTTTGGGCTCCTGTACCAACATGACGGTGCATCATGTCGGCCTCCGTGAGGGGGTCTGCTCCCATGTAGATACAATGGGCTAATTCTGAGCACATGAAAACACATTAATTCATTGTTACATGTAATTACACTAATGAACAGATAGTCGTGAATGCTATATTCCATTTCTTCTAATGAATGTCCCTAAATCATTTTTTAATGAGGTCTTTCGCCAAACATTTTGAAATGAACAACAGATTGACAGCAGGTTGACCTCCTCTCCTTGCAGGTAGAACAGATCCTGTCAGAGTTCAGCCTGACCAAAGAAGAGCTCAAAGAGATTATGAATAGGATGCAGTGTGAGATGAACAGAGGGCTTCGCTTAGAGACCCATGAGGAGGCCAGTGTCAAAATGTTACCAACTTATGTCTGCTCCACCCCAGAGGGATCAGGTACATGTTTAGCTCATAAAATTACTTTTTTTTTATGACATCCTGTAAATGTTTGTAATTGGAGCAGCGGGATCCTGTGCCTACATTCATGTGTATCTGTTACATCAGAGGTGGGCGACTTTCTGGCTCTGGACCTTGGAGGCACAAACTTCCGTGTCATGCTGGTGAAAGTAGGTGAAGATGAGGAGAGGATCTGGAAGGTAGAGACCAAACACCAGATGTACTCCATTCCTGAAGATGCAATGACCGGCACTGCTGAAATGGTTAGTGAGTGTAGCTATACCATTTTCAGGTTTTTAATAGTTACTACTTGGATTTGACAGTTTCTGATGGAAACGTTTTAGTTTTCCTGATTTGGTTTTGTTAATGACGGTCCAAACCCATTTGACTGGGTTCAAACATGTCTGAAAGCTCTGAATCTTCTGTAATTAACAATGTTGATAACAGCGTCTTTCTTTCTATCTCTGCAGTTATTTGACTATATAGCAGAGTGTATGTCAGACTTTCTGGACAAACACCACATCAAGCACCGGAAGCTTCCTCTTGGTTTTACCTTCTCCTTTCCTGTACGACATGAGGACATTGACAAGGTAACATCTGTTTAACACAGACGTGCGTTACAATTGTATGTCCTATTTTTCTGCTCATGTAGTATTCAGGACATTCTGTTCTCACATTCTTCTGAACACAATTCAGCAACAGTACATGCCAGACACTTGATACTTTGGGAGAAAATGATCTGATTATGTTTGAGAGCTGCTTGTGAATATATTTTCAGTAGGCACTTCTTACTTACGTTATAGATATGGGGAGTCAATATTGTGATCCCATTTTTGGGTTGTCTGGTGTATACATTCATATATTAGTAAAGCATGAGCAACAATTTTCTTATGAATACAATATCTGAATAACTGCCCTGGGCAGTAAATGAAATGAGTAGAATGCATGATTGTTAAGTGTATATATTTGTATGTTAATTAAGATTACATAATGTGAATAACTATAAATGGTGGGCACGTCATACTTATACCATAGATGAAAAAACTTATACAATACCTCAGTACAGACTTTTTATATATACAATAGGTGAATTTGGGGAGGAAATGAACAGATTATTTGAAGTTGTTTGGTGTGCATATTTGCATACAAATGAGAATGAAGTGATTTTGTTTTGTGTTGAACTGGGTAACATATCAGCAAAAATGGTTGTTAGTTGATACTTATATCATAGGTAACTCCTGGAAGGGTTGAAAAACCTACATTTTAGGGTTGTTCAGCACATGAATGAGGGAGGTTAAAATTATTTTTTTTTCTAAGTGTCATGACTCAAAAATGAGTTTTATAGAGATTTTATATTCAGAATGTGTATGTTATGGTAATATAAATATGATGACATATACAAATATGCTAATTAGGGCAACAATTCCCTGCACTTTAAACAGATTACTCCTTACCTTATTCTAGTTGCCTTCACCTCTCCAAGAATAAAAAGCAGTTTACTGAGTTTTTTTAGCTTGCCCCATCCAGTACAATTACGTATATACATCCTGTTAGCCTGTGACAGTGTTTGGTTTTCAATTAATAATGTGCCAATCCATTTTATGTTTGACCCGATTGAAGAAATACCCCCCAAAATGTGTAAAAATAGGTTGGAAAATCCCGAAGGCCCACTTTAAACAACTGGTAGTATGTATGAAAGGAAATGGTAAAACATTGCATGTATGCCGCAAATTAGTCACGACAGACTCAAAACACTGTTTGAAACCTTTCAAACACCCATGTTTCGAACACTGATCCAGATTCTGCATGAAAAGGAACATGTCACATGCTTTGCTACTACCTGCTGAACACCGACGCCTGCTGGATGGGCCGGGAATGTACATCCATATCTACATAAATTTAACATTTCAAAGATACAGTCAGTGGATGTACATTGTTTGTTTGCCTAAAACACTCCAACAGCATAACTCAAAAATAACATAAAATTCTTCAGATTGTGTTTTGTGTTGACACAGATATGTTGACATATATGGATTTCATTATAGTGCTAATTTAAACTCACTGCATTTGAAAGAAAATTGTAGTGTGACTATAAAGAGGCTGACATCAGATAATTCAGGTGCTTTTTGTTGATTGAAGAATAAACAGCAGTCCCCCCCCCCCTTTATTTACCAGACTTGCAAAATAATTGATTGTGTCATAAAAAATTGTGTTTTTCTCCTCAAAGGGCATCCTGCTTAACTGGACCAAAGGCTTTAAGGCTTCTGGAGCAGAAGGAAACAACGTTGTGGGTTTACTGAGAGATGCTATTAAGAGACGAGGGGTAAGTCACATCTTCTACTACATAACGACGGTTTATCAAAAGAAACTTAGATTTTAAAAAATTCAGATATTAGTTGCTTTTTAATGCTGCCGTGTCATTCAGGACTTTGAGATGGATGTGGTTGCCATGGTGAATGACACAGTCGCCACTATGATTTCCTGCTATTATGAGGACCGCAGCTGTGAAGTTGGGATGATCGTTGGTATGTACACCGTCATTTGCCTCACGAACAATGTTAAATACCCTCACACGCACACGTGCACACACAACAACAACAACTTTTAGATGAGAGAGAGTGTGTATGATCTCTGTATCTGTGGACAGGTACGGGCTGTAATGCCTGTTACATGGAGGAGATGCGAACCGTGGAGCTAGTGGAGGGGGAGGAAGGCCGGATGTGTGTGAACACAGAGTGGGGAGCGTTTGGAGACAACGGAGAGCTGGAGGACTTTAGATTGGAGTATGACCGAGTGGTGGATGAGAATTCGATTAATCCTGGACACCAGCTGTAAGTCAGAGTGCATCCTGTTCAAACCTGACACATTTCTGCTCCTTCCAACTTCACAAGCATTCACAACTTGTG
Organism: Thalassophryne amazonica; assembly: GCF_902500255.1. NCBI lineage: Eukaryota > Metazoa > Chordata > Actinopteri > Batrachoidiformes > Batrachoididae > Thalassophryne > Thalassophryne amazonica. The sequence continues at coordinate 84,270,030 of NC_047107.1, forward strand.
ATAGATCTAGCAGCTAGGTTTTAAGTAGTCTGTTTGTCATTTCAGTAGCACAATTACTTATATGCAGTAAACAAATTTTGCAAAAATTTTGTGAAGCCTGGGATGAAAGCCAAAATCTATATTATACAACCCCTGGCAAAAATTATGGAATCACTGGCCTCAGAGGATGTTCATTCAGTGGTTTAATTTTGTAGAAAAAAAGCAGATCACAGACATGACACAAAACTAAAGTCATTTCAAATGGCAACTTTCTGGCTTTAAGAAACACTATAAGAAATCAAGAAAAAAAGATTGTGGCAGTCAGTAACGGTTACTTTTTTAGACCAAGCAGAGGAAAAAAATATGGAATCACTCAATTCTGAGGAATAAATTATGGAATCACCCTGTAAATTTTTATCCCCAAAACTAACACCTGCATCAAATCAGATCTGCTCATTAGTCTGCATCTAAAAAGGAGTGATCACACCTTGGAGAGCTGTTTCACCAAGTGGACTGACATGAATCATGGCTCCAACACGAGAGATGTCAATTGAAACAAAGGAGAGGATTATCAAACTCTTACAAGAGGGTAAATCATCATGCAATGTTGCAAAAGATGTTGGTTGTTCAGTCAGCTGTGTCTAAACTCTGGACCAAATACAAACAACATGGGAAGGTTGTTAAAGGCAAACATACTGGTAGACCAAGGAAGACATCAAAGCGTCAAGACAGAAAACTTAAAGCAATATGTCTCAAAAATCGAAAAATGCACAACAAAACAAATGAGGAACGAATGGGAGGAAACTGGAGTCAACGTCTGTCACCGAACTGTAAGAAACCGCCTAAAGGAAATGTGATTTACATACAGAAAAGCTAAACGAAAGCCATCATTAACACCTAAACAGAAAAAACAAGGTTACAATGGGCTAAGGAAAAGCAATCGTGGACTGTGGATGACTGGATGAAAGTCATATTCAGTGATGAATCTCAAATCTGCATTGGGCAAGGTGATGATGCTGGAACTTTTGTTTGGTGCCGTTCCGATGGGATTTATGAAGATGACTGCCTGAAGAGAACATGTAAATTTCCACAGTCATTGATGATATGGGGCTGCATGTCAGGTAAAGGCACTGGGGAGATGGCTGTCATTACATCATCAATAAATGCACAAGTTACGTTGATATTTTGGACAATTGAAAGGATGTTTGGGGATGATGAAATCATTTTTCAAGATGATAATGCATCTTGCCATAGAGCAAAAACTGTGAAAACATTCCTTGCAAAAAGACACATAGGGTCAATGTCATGGCATAGGGTCAATATCAACGAGCAGATGTGATTTGATGCAGGTGTTAGTTTTGGGGATGAAAATTACAGGGTGATTCCATAATTTTTTCCTCAGAATTGAGTGATTCCATATTTTTTTCCTCTGCTTGGTCTAAAAAGGTAACAGTTACTGACTGCCACAATCTTTTTTCTTGATTTCTTATAGTGTTTCTTAAAGCCAGAAAGTTGCCATTTGAAATGACTTTAGTTTTGTGTCATGTCTGTCATCTGCTTTTTTTCTACAAAATTAAACAACTGAATGAACATCCTCCAAGGCCAGTGATTCCATAATTTTTGCCAGGGGTTGTAATAGCCAAGTGGTCTCTGTGTACATGCGTGCGCGTGTATGGCTTTGATCATGGAGAAACCAGGGAGAACTGACATTTGGATGAACGGTGTGAAAACAGAAAGTTGATAAGACAAATATTTTTTGAGAAATTAGCAATTTTATCTAACCACTAACAATGAACGTTGTGCTGCAATGCATCATGGGACTTTGGGGTTTGGGGTTTTAAATGTTGTTATTGTGGTTCATGTTAGTTTAACAGTGTTGTTAGTGTTATTGATTTATTGTGTTTTGTAGCTCAATTGGTTTAGTCACTTCAGTTAATTATCATGTTGCTGTTACCATGAGTTAGTTAAGTGTTATGTTGCTGGTACCATGAGTGAAATGTGTGTTGCATTTGATGTCTTCCACCACCGTCTCTGTTTGTGTCTAAAAATAGAAACACCTGCTTGCGGCAGAATGCGTAAAAGACAAAATCCTATTCGTGCATACATGTGTGTGTGTATAACTTTGATCACAGACAAACTGAGGACAGCTGACATTTGTTGTTTGGTATGCTTATGTATTTGGGTCAAGGATGAATGCTGCCAAAAACAGAACACTGATAGGACTAACATTTTTGGAGAAACTACGGATATTAGCTAACATTGCTAATTACATTCTGGACTAACACTCCATTACAGCAGGGGGCGGTAAATCATCTTGTATTAAAAGTGTGACTGTGTGCGTGTTTTATTTAGTATGTACATGTAAGTGCATAATACGAGGTCTGTGATAAAAAAAAAGCGGTCCTTTTTATTTTTTTCAAAAAATAAATGGATTTGATTCATATGTTTTTGCGACAAGCTTGAACCCTCGTGCGCATGCGTGAGTTTGTCATGCCTGTCGGTGACGTCATTCGCCTGTGGGCAGGCTTTGAGTGAGGTGTGGACTCCCCCTCCTGTCGGAATCTCTTTGTCTGAGAAGCTGCAGGGAGACGGCGCGCGTTGGTTTATCAAATTTTTTCAGGACCGGTGAGGGATATCCATGTAGACACTATTCGAGAAATTCAGCTGCTTTTCGGTGTAAAGTTTAAACGGCTGATGAGAGATTGTGGAGTTTCTTTCGCTTTAAGCACAGCCCACAAAGCGGATCGGCGCGGCGCGGTCGGAGGTGACGTCCGTCTGGCTGTTTCGAGCTGAAAACATCCTAATTGAAAGCTCTGTTCACCCAGGACGTCGTCAGAGAACAGAGAAGATTCAGAAGAGGCCAGCATGAGGACTTTATGCGGACATTCCACTGTTTAAGGACATTTTGTAATGAAAGACGTGCGCACAAATTCGCCGAGTCGTCACGGAAACGGAAATCCGTCTGCGCCGCGACATGAAAAACACCTCCGTGTTGAAAACCATTTGTAAAATTCAGGCAGCTTTTGATGGCTTTCAACAAGTGAGTATCTGAGAAATTGTTTAACAGCTTGGGCATGTTCCAACTTGTCCGTTAAGGTTTCCAACGGAGGTGTTTTTCCTGTTTCGACCCCCCGCGGTCGGGTCCGGCCCGACATGCGAATCTGCCCTCATGTTCTTTCATTACAAAATCTCCTTTAACAGTGGAATGTCTGGATAAACTCCTGATCCCGAATTCTTCTGAAAGTTCTCTGTTATCTCACGACGTCTTGGGTCCACAGAGCCTGAAATTAGGAAGTTTTCAGCTTGAAACAGCGAGACGACGCTGCCTCGGAGCGCAGATCGCCGTCTGGCGCCGTGGGCCGTCCTTACGGCGACAGTAAAACTCCAAAATCTCTCATCAGCGGTTAAAATTTTCACCAAAACCAGCTGAATTTATCGAATGGTGTCCACATCAGTTGTGCCTTACAGGTTTTGAAAAAATTTGATCAAACAAAGCAGCAGTCTCTGAGTCATTCCTAAACAATGAAAAAATCGACGAGAGGGTGGGCGACTCCTCACTCAAAGACTGCCCACAGGCGAATACGTAACCGACAGGTGTGAAAAAACTCTCGCATGCCCACGAGGGGTTCAAGCATGTCTGATGTAATCACACGTGATTCAATCCATATAGGTTTTGAAACAAATAATAAGGTCGTGTTACTTTTCTCACAGACCTCGTATAATTGTAATACGTTAAAAATACATGGATGACACAAGAAAGAGAAAACACTTTCCGTTGTGGTCCATTTAAAAATCAAAATCACAAAACAGAAATGGTAAATGGACTGCATTTATATAGCGCTTTTCCATCTGAATCAGTCGCTCAAAGCGCTTTAACAATTATGCCTCACATTCACCCAGAAGTAAAATCTAATAATAATAATAATAATAATAATAATAATAATAGTGTGTAGTGATAACAAGAACCTAAACCATTTATAAATACATTTTTAAAAAAATAACATAATTAACAGGGGAAAAAAGGGTTGAGTTCTTCTTCTAAAAATTGTTAATCTAAGGTTCTAAAACCATTTTGGACTCACACACCATTCCAACTCATCACAGAAAATTTGCATAATTTATTACCACCCGTGAAAAATGTCAGCTACCTAATTTATAAAAACTACCCATTGTAGAGCCTGTGGATCCCCATGGGCAAGGCGCTAGTCTATGTTTTAAAAAAACAGGCTTCTTTGTATAAACATTTCTGTTATGTATTATGCCTTAACTTCAATAAAAATACTCTCTACATGATTATCAATTGCATAAATATCAACACTAAGGTAATACAGTATGTATGTACTGAAACCACATACACTGAAAAAAAAACTACCTATTAGATTTACGTGATTTAAATATGTACACTGGTTGCACATGTATAATGCCATACCCTTTTTTATGTTTCTAATTGAGACATGTGAGAAAAATTATGTTATTCTGGACACATTCATGTGCAACCAATGTACATATTTAAGTAGGCATGTTTCATTTTCATTAGAACATGTAATATCCCATAGATATGTCTTTGATTCCTGAAGTGGGAGACTGGCTTCCTGCAGACTACAGGTACAACATCTGATGTCTGTCCAGAAGAGTGGAGTCCTACGAACAGCTAAGACACTGTGCAGAACCCTGAAACTTACAGGACTCTGGTTGAGGACCTGAGACTGAGGGAAAACAGACATCCATGCATGCATATACCCATGCACACACACACACACACACACACACACACACACTTGAATGAATGAATAATTTATATCATACATTCCACCAAATGTCAACACATTTACACCTATATATGTCCTGGTAGTCATGAGGATATGATTGCAACAAAATGCAAATTAACTAATTATACAGATAATAGAAGCATAGCCATCCATATACCTTTGTGCACATACACATGCCATATAATTAGTGAATATGTCCAAAAAGGGGCAGAAAGAAGTAAACTTGTCTAATCTACCCCTCATCATTTAGACCTAATCATGACATAGTCCATCCTGTTTCCAGTTAGTCATGTGTGTGTGTGTGTGTGTGTGTGTGTGTGTGTGTGTGTGTGTGTGTGTGTGTGTGTGTGTGTGTGTGTGTGTGTGTGTGTGGTGTGTGTGTGTGTGTGTGTGTAATATGGGATATTCTGAGTCTTGGCAGAGGCATGCACTCTGGGTGCCATTGACCTCTGGACCATCACCACCTTTCTGTGCATCATCAGGTCTCTGTGTAGTTGCTATGGCAGCAGGTGTTTTCCTGAGGATGTTTGTGAGTGGCTCATATACGTCAGCAGTCAGACAGCAGGTGGGTGTGTCAGATTAATGATCCTTCTGTGCCGCCTGTAGGCCTAATGGCTGGTTTACCTTTTGCACAGAATCCCCCTTCACACAGGCAGCTGCTGAGTCCAGCCTCATCCAGCCTCTTCATCAGCAACATCACCATCCTGTGTAGCGTAGGAAAGCTGTTTGTATATGTGCATTGTGACGCACATGCTCTATCCTTCACACTCCTTCCACCTCTCTTTCTCCACACCCTTCCTGCTGAGCTTTCGTGTTTTCTTTCATCTCACACACCTCCTGGCTCTTCCTCTCCCCTCTGCAGTTATGAGAAGCTGATCAGTGGGAAGTACATGGGGGAGCTGGTGAGGCTGGTTCTGATGAAGCTGGTCAACGAGGACTTGCTGTTTAACGGTGAAGCCTCAGAGCTGCTGAAGACACGTGGAAGCTTTGAGACTCGTTACGTGTCACAGGTGGAGAGGTGAGCATCACTGACCTCTGACCTGTTATACACATATGTGTATACAGTAACACACAGTACTAATAGTGATCATATCAGTGAGCAATATGACAGAAATAGTGGAACTGTTTTGGAAAGGTTATAAAATGACAAAGAAATCATGATGTGTAAAATCCCATGAAGACGCAACTGATATCTTTCCCTTTGTATTTTGTTTTAAATAAACTAGTGACTCTGTGGACCGAAAGCACATCTACAATATTCTGTCCTCGCTGGGCGTGCTGCCATCAGAGCTGGACTGTGACATCGTGCACCTGGTGTGCGAGAGCATTTCTACTCGCTCTGCTCATCTGTGCGCTGCGGGCCTGGCTGGTGTCATCAACCTGATGAGGGAGCGACGCGGCCAGGAGGCCCTGAAGATCACAGTGGGGGTGGACGGTTCAGTCTACAAGATGCACTACCGGTGAGCACCCCAAACCGTCAAACATCACCTAGTTGAACATAAAATCTTTTCTCTTGTTGCTGCTGTCTGTATCAATCATGGATAAGACTTAGAAATATCATTCCAAGAAATATGACTATGATTAACTTTGTCTTTTTCTAAGGAATAAGAACAGAACCAATTTGTTGACATTGTCCACGGAGAACGTAGACAAACAGTCTACTGTAAGTCTGACTGTAAGTGTGGTGTTTCCTCAGCTTCCGTGAGAGGTTCCATAAACTGGTCAGAGAGCTGATGCCCGACTGTGACATCACCTTCATCCAGTCAGAGGAGGGCAGCGGTCGAGGCGCTGCTCTGATCTCAGCTGTGGCGTGCAAGATGGCGAACTGCGTGCTGACGCAGTAGAGACGCTGTGAGCCGAAGACTGAGGAAAGCCAGAAGAGCTGAAATCTGAGCTGAAAATTTGGTCATCTACAGATGTGCTGCTTGGCTGTTTTATTTATTTTTGACTCTGTCTGAGGGATGTGTGCGCACAGGAAAGCGACACACAGTCAGAAAATGTCTTAGACCATAAAGACTTCTCTCTAGAATTAGATAAAAAAGTTAATCTTGTAGAAATCTCTACATATTTATGAACATTTAAAGTTGGCTTCCTGCTGAAGCACAGTTAAGGCTCATTTATGCTCTATTTACCTAAGTAATTCTATCCATTCATTTTAAACACCACCGCATCCATATGCTTTACATTGGCATGGATGTTAAGCAATACATCCATTAGTGGGCACTGCACAGAGTCAAACATTTCTAGTAACATTAAACATGGCAACAGTTGACGAGGTCGTAATAAACTATCTCCTGCAAAGCTACCAAAAATGTAGTAATGGTGGAGGCCATTAATACTTCATTATATATATATATATATATATATATATATATATATATATATATATATATATATTATATATATATATATATATATATATATATATTATATATATAATGAATGAATGAATGAATTAATTAAGCACACAGTTCGACAACAAAAAACACAACAAAACAACTTTACAAAGATCCCGTGTGGCCGAAAGGGTGAGGGCAGAAGTAAAGCTTATAAATGCCCACCCCTTATACTAAAAATAATTATATACACATTTATACAAGCATGCAAGCATAAACACAATTTTCAGAATACTACCAGACACACAGTGTCACACAACACACAATCCAAGAAGCAATAACAAAAACAATAAACCCAAATTTTCAACTATAACGAGAAATTTTATAATTCTTGTAGTGCCTCCTAAAGTCCACCAAAGTACCAAGTACTTTAATGTTGTCAGGACAGTTGTTCCAGGTGTTAACCCCTTTAACAGAGACACAGTGACTCTTTGCAGTAGTTCGGATCTTCAGTTTCTCAAAAAACAAAACAAAATTCCTCTCAAGTTATAACTGGAGTTCCTCAGTTTAAACAGATCCTGGACATGTTGTGGCAACAGTTTATTTTTAACTTTATACATAATTTGTATTGTAATGTAGTTTCAATTTTCAATTTCAATTTATTTTCATTTATATAGCGCCAAATCACAACAGAGTTGCCTCAAGGCACTTCACACAAGTAAACCTTACTAACCCCCAGAGCAGCAGTGGTAAGGAAAAACTCCCTCTGAGGAAGAAACCTCAAGCAGACCAGACTCAAAGGGGTGACCCTCTGCTTGGGCCATGCGACAGACATAAATTACAGAACAATTCACAAAACGAATATACAGGAAATGCTGTTGGTGCACAGGACAGGAGGGTCTCCAGCACAAATACCACACCCATCTCTGGATGGAGCTCCCATTTATTTTTTCCAATACTATAATATATATATATATATTACTATAATACTGCCTTTTACAAGATCGCATGATGTTGGTTAACTTGTTATTATATGTCTTGTATTTACTCTCAGCCTCAGTTGTTCTAAGCTTTAAAAACTACTTATACAAAAAAATTTTCTTTTTACACTTTTCTTTTTTCTTTCTTAGCAGTCCCTTAGTGATGCAAGGTTTGTCAATATTTCGCTTGTGACCAGCATTTAATACATGTGGGCAATGTTTATCATACAACTTGGAGATAATGGAAATAAATGATTCATATGATTGGTCAATGTCTTCAATATAGATGCCATGCCAGTGTTGGTGTGATAACTCTGTTCTAAGATTGGCCATAGATTCCTCAGTTATTTTTTATTTTTATTTTTGGAGTGTCAATATGATCAACATTATCAACTAAAGAATTGTAAACAACAAAAACCAGCAAGTGATCAATGATGTCACTAATAAGTAATCCACCCATTAAAGAACAGCAAGAACATTTGTCAGTATGTTGTCAATAAGCGTTGATGTATTCATAGTAATCCTGGTTGGGTGTGTTATTGCTGGATATAATCCTATACAGAACAAGGAATCTAAAAATTCCGCTATTTGAATATGCCCATGTGGATTTAGAAAATCTATGTGAAAGTCTCTACAAACAAGTAAAAGCTTATTGTTTTTAACTGAGTTGTACATTTCAGTCATTTTCTCTACAAAAATGTTTGATCTGGGAACTCTGCTAATACAACTTATAATTATGTTTTTGATTTTTCTCAAATAATCTCCACAGTAACACATCCATAAAACCGCCCAAGGAAAATGACATATTCGGAATGATTTCACAGTAGTGATTAGATCTGACGTAAAGAGCCACACCACCCGCTTATTTGCCCTATTTGTGGCAAAAAAAATAAAAAATCATAACCCTCCAGCTGGACAGAATCAACATACTCGTCTCTTAACCACGTCTCAGTAACTGCAACAACTGAAAACTATTTGTTAGCAATTTTCAAACAGTCCTGCATTATGGAAAAGTTCATAGGAAGGCTTCTGATATTAAAATGCATAATAGAGAATGCCCCATTTGTAAAGGAATTTTGCCTGAATTGTTCCTCAGTAAAATAATTGCAATGATGTTTTCAAGAAAGAAATTCCTTGAAAAAAAAAAAAAAATATATATATATATATATATATATATATATATATATATATATATATATGGTGCAATATAGAAAAATATAGTACAGTACAAAAATACAGACAATTAGCGCTAAGTATTGTCGCTGTTTACTGCATTTTTCTGAGGATACATTGCACCAGAGTATAAGTTACACCTTTTTTCTGTATTATCAGGTCTATGATTTTGGATTTTTGTGCATTGTTGTGGTGTACTTTTATTATTGGCATCCTGGGAGAGCCCTATAGAAATAGCCATTATTTTTACAATATAAGCCCCACCTATATACCTATATAATAAGTCACACTGAAGTATAAGCCACAGGACCTCCCAAAGTAAAAAAAAACAAAAACCTGCAACTTATACTCTGGAAAATACAGTACTTTTTCCTAGAGTTGTGTCTTGCTTGAATTTTGCCAACACTGCCCAGGGGTGCTGCTCAATTTTTGTCTGTATCTGTAAGCTTTGAGAAAGTACGTGGCTACATGTACAAGACATGTCTGAGCAGTGTGGCTCAGTCAGTCTGAATGGCTGTGACAATTGACTATGTACTGCATTACTACTACTAGTGGCCCAGTCTGATGAAATAGCAGCTTTGCAATCCATTATTACTCACCGCATGGTGCTCCTGGGTTTTGTTGTAGCCAGTTAGCCTGTCGGAACATCACTGCACAGAAATGTCTTGTACCTGTAGCCATGTCCTTTCAGAAAACAGACACAAATATGGATGAAATGAACACAGAGTGTGGCAAACGTCTCCGTCTGCATCCATATTTAACAGTGACCACCAATGAGCCTTTAGGTGAAATGAAGGCTATTTTTGTGTATTGTAGATGCATGGTGTGTGTCTCTACTGTGTTTGATGAAGGATGACTATGGTGTAAAATATCAGCACAAACAGGATGGTTTGTGTACTTTAATAAATACAGTTGTACATTTCAACAACAGCTCCATAAATTTCAGTTCAATTCCATTTATTTTAATTTATATAGTGCCAGATCACAACAAAGTTGCATCAAGGCACTTAGCACAAGCAAGGTCTAACCTTACGAATCCCTAGAGCAAGCACACAGGCGACAGTCGTAAGGAAACACTTCCTCTGCTTGGGCCATGCTACTGACACAATAGAGGAAGTTATACAGGAAATTTTGGGAGTCCATGCTGGTGCACAAGATGGGAGGCCTGCAGAAGGAAACACCAACTTCCATCTCTGGATGGAGCCACACCTTAAACAGAGAGAAAAAACAGAATCAGGTGGTAGAAAGACAACAAATACAGTATAATTTATCAGCATTTAGCAACAAGAAGAACAGAAGAAATAATAAGGTGATCGCCAGCCACTAGCCCTAAGCTTCACTAAAGACCCAGACTTTAGATAAAGTTAAGGCCGGGGCCTGCTCTCTTTACTAATAAAATGGATTTAAGAGAGTAGAAAGTATGCTAGTCATACAAAAGGGAAAATAAGTGCTTCTTAAGTCTGGACTTGAAAGTCTCTACAGAATCTGACTGGTTTAATGATGCAGGGAGATCATTCCACAAAGCAGGTGCATGATAAGAGAAAGCTCTGTGACCTGCAGACTTTTTATTCACCCTAGGGACACAAAGTAGTCCTGCACCCTGGGAATGCAGAGCCTGGGCCGGTACGTAGGGTTTAATTAGGTCAGCGAAGTAGGGAGGTGCCGGTCCGTGAACAATTTTATACGTTAGTAACAGATCCTTAAAATCTAATCTCACAGGGACAGGAAGCCAGTGAAGAGACACCAGAATGGGTGTAATGTGGTCAAACTTTCTGCTTCCTGCCAAAAATCTGGCAGCAGCATTTTGAACCCATTGGAGACCCCTATTGCTGAACCAGAAAATAGAACATTGCATTAGTCCAATTTAGACGAAACAAATGCATGAATCATAGTCTCAACATCAGACATACACAGGATGGGACAAATCTTCGCTATATTTTACAGGTGGAAGAAAGCAGTCCTTGTAATATCTCTAATGTGGAGGTCAAAGGACAACGTAGAATAAAAAATGACCCCAAGGTTCCTCACTTTGTCAGTGTAACGTATGACACACGAACCTAGGCTAAGCGTTAACTAGTCAAATTGATGCCGATGTCTCACTGGACCAAGAACCATCATTTCAGTCTTGTCTGGATTTAAAAGTAGGAAATTGCTAGACATCCACCTTCTCACTGATGCAAGGCAATCCTCTAAGGATTTTATGTGGATGAGATTACCAGCAGTTATTGGCAAGTATAACTGAGTATCATCAGCATAGCAATAAAAGGCAATCCCAAAATGCTACAATATGTCTCCAAGGGATGCTATATAAAGGGAGAAGAGGGGGCCTAAGACAGACCCCTGTGGAACCCCAATTTTCATGTCACGAAGATTAAAGGTAGTGCTATTGTACAAAACACAGAACGACTGGGCAGGTATGATGTCAACCATGCAAGGGCACTCCCAGTAATCCTAAAATGATTCTCTAGCCTATTGAGTAGAATATGGTGATCCACGGTATCAAACACAACATCTAACAGCACTAAAACTGTAGTGGTGTCAAAATCCATTGCAAGCAGAAGATCATTCACTACTTTAGTGAGAGCTGTGTCTGTGGAATGATATTTTCTGAAATCAGACTGCAGTGGCTCAAAAAGAGTATTTTTAGTAAGGTGATCCACGAGCTGCTGTGAAACCACCTTTTCCAGAATTTTAGACCAGACTGATAGATTTGATATAGGCCTATAGTTTTGTTGGTATAGGATCAAATAAGCAGGTCATGCTTTTTGTAGACATTACGAGTTTCACCATGCCTGGTGAGATGCTATCAAATTCTGTAAATCTAGGTAAAACCTCAGTGATGGCACCAGTCTCAAAAAGGCATGCTGGGATATGTTTAACCTAATGTCATTTATTTTCTTCTTGAAGTGATCCAAAGGAGAGCAACTTATAGGTGGTTGTCCATGAATACGTGTTGCCACTGTGTCAAACAAGAACTTTGAGTTATGCTTGTTTTTGTTGATTAAATCAGAGTAATAGGCCTGCTTTGTAGCCAGTAGTGCATGCTTATACAACCCCTGGCAAAAATTATGGAATCACCGGCCTCGGAGGATGTTCATTCAGTGGTTTAATTTTGTAGAAAAAAAGCAGATCACAGACATGACACAAAACTAAAGTCATTTCAAATGGCAACTTTCTGGCTTTAAGAAACACTATAAGAAATCAGGAAAACAAATTGTGGCAGTCAGTAACGGTTACTTTTTTAGACCAAGCAGAGGGAAAAAAAAAATATGGACTCACTCAATTCTAAAATAAATTATGGAATCACCCTGTAAATTTTCATCCCCAAAACTAACACCTGCATCAAATCAGATCTGCTCATTAGTCTGCATCTAAAAAGGATGATCACACCTTGGAGAGCTGTTGCACCAAGTGGACTGACATGAATCATGGCTCCAACATGAGAGATGTCAATTGAAACAAAGGAGAGGATTATCAAACTCTGAAAAGAGGGTAAATCATCACGCAATGTTGCAAAAGATGTTGGTTGTTCACAGTCAGCTGTGTCTAAACTCTGGACCAAATACAAACAACATGGGAAGGTTGTTAAAGGCAAACATACTGGTAGACCAAGGAAGACATCAAAGCATCAACACAGAAAACTTAAAGCAATATGTCTCAAAAATTGAAAATGCACAAAACAAATGAGGAACGAATGGGAGGAAACTGGAGTCAACGTCTGTGACCGAACTGTAAGAAACCGCCTAAAGGAAATGGGATTTACATACAGAAAAGCTAAACGAAAGCCATCATTAACACCTAAACAGAAAAAAACAAGGTTACATAGGGGATGCATAGGGGATGCATTTTCTGGTAGCCACCATCTGTCGGCCTGCCAGAATTTGTATCCCCTACCTTTATCACTGATATTGCACCCTACCATCGGGTGTTTCATAGTGATATACCTTAGCTCATTCACAATTACTACAGTAAATTTGAGGAAGTTTTGTCTTTATTTAGTAGAGTTGCATAGGGGATACATTTTCTGGCAGCCACCATCTGTCGGCCTGCCAGAATGTGTCCCCTATCTTTATAGCTGGATTGCAACTACCATCAGGTGTTTTTTTTCTTTATACTTTAGCCCATCCACAATTCCTGCAGTAAATTTCAGGAAGTTCTGTCATTATTTAGTGGAGTTGCATAGGGGATACATTTTCTGGTAGCCACCATCTGTCAGCCTGCCAGAATTTGTATCCCCTATCTTTATAGCTGGAATTGCAACCTACCATCAGGTGTTTTATCTTCATTTATACTTTAGCTCATCCACAATTACTATAGTAAATTTCAGGAAGTTTTGTCTTTATTTAGTGGAGTTGCATAGGGGAAACATTTTCTGGCAGCCACCATCTGTCAGCCTGCCAGCATTTGTATCTCCTATCTTTATGAAGCAGCAGGACCTACGTGGCTGGGACGACGGTGGGGGATCGAACCCACGCGGCTCGCACAAAAGACCGTTCCTCTACCATGTCAGCCAAAGGGGAACTCCCCGTTAGCCAAGCTAGCAGGAAAGTCTTTTCAATTGGGACCCGGGACTTTCATCCCGCTACACTCCCCACCATTTTTGACTTCGTCCCAAAGTCACAGGTGCATGTTAGCATACTCTGTGACCCACATCCTGTTCGTGACGCCAGATTGAAGCAGCAGGACCTACGTGGCCGGGACGACGGTGGGGATCGAACCAACGTGGCTTGCACAAAAGACCATTCCTCTACCAGGTCAGCCAAAGGGGAACTCCCCATTAGCCAAGCTGGCGGGAACGTCTTTTCAATTGGGACCCGGGACTTTCATCCCGCTACACATGAGCAGCTGGACCTACGTGGCCGGGACGACGGTGGGGGATCGAACCCACGCGGCTCGCACAAAAGACCGTTCCTCTACCAGGTCAGCCAAAGGGGAACTCCCCGTTAGCCAAGCTGGCGGGAACGCCTTTTCAATTGGGACCTGGGACTTTCATCCTGCTACACATGAAGCAGCTGGACCTACGTGGCCGGGACGACGGTGGGGGATCAAACCCACGCAGCTCGCACAAATGACCGTTCCTCTACCAGGTCAGCCAAAGAGGACTCCCCGTTAGCCAAGCTAGCGGGAACGTCTTTTCAATTGGGACCCGGGACTTTCATCCCGCTACATTTATAGCTGGTATTACACCCTACCATCAGCTGTTTCATCTTCATTTGTACTTTAGCTCAGCCACAATTACTACTGTAAATTTCAGGCAGTTTTGTCTTTTTTATTGGAGTTGTATAGGGGATACATTTTCTGGCAGTCACCATCTGTCAGCCTGCCAGAATTGGTATCCCTATCTTTATAGCGGAATTGCATCCTGCCATCAGGTATTTTATCTTCATTTATACTTTAGCTCATACCCAATTCCTACAGTACATTTGAGGACGTTTTGTCTTTATTTAGTGGAGTTGCATAGGGGATACATTTTCTGGCAGCCACCATCTGTCGGCCTGCCAGAATTTGTATCCCCTATCTTTATTACTGATATTGCACTCTACCATCGGGTGTTTCATAGCGATATATACCTTAGCTCATCCATAATTACTACAGTAAATTTGAGGAAGTTTTGTCTTTATTTAGTAGAGTTGCATAGGGGATACATTTTCTGGCAGCCACCATCTGTCAGCCTGCCAGAATTTGTATCCCCTATCTTTATAGCTGGAATTGCACCCTACCATCAGGTGTTTTATCTTCATTTATACTTTAGCTCATCCACAATTACTACAGTAAATTTCAAGAAGTTTTGTCTTTATTTAGTGGAGTTGCATAGGGGATACATTTTCTGGCAGCCACCATCGTCAACCTGCCAGAATTTGTATCCCCTATCTTTATAGCTGGAATTGCAACCTACTATCAGGTGTTTTATCTTAATTTATACTTTAACTCATCCACAATTACTACAGTAAATTTCAGGAAGTTTTGTCTTTATTTTGTGGAGTTGCATAGGGGATACATTTTCTGGCAGCCACCATCTGTCAGCCTGCCAGAATTTGTATCCCCTTTCTTTATAGCTGGAATTGCACCCTACCATCAAGTGTTTTATCTTCATTTATACTTTAGCTCATCCACAATTACTACAGTAAATTTCAGGAAGTTTTGTCTTTATTTAGTGGAGTTGCTGTTGTGTGTTGGGGGGGGTGTGGCTGGATATTTTGGTGTTCTTTTCTTTTCTTTGCTCTCCAGGTGGCATGAGAACTGATTTGTCTGTGGGGAAGGTGCTGGCTGAAGAATCCTTCACCCTCATCAACATCATGTGTAGCACTCATGGACACTTAACTCTGGTAAATGTTTTCCATAAAAGTCTGCCTGGAGTTCATTTCCAAGGAAATGCAATGAACATGTTTTGATACGAGAAGCGGCAGAGCATCTGCTGCAGTAAGCAAAGAATTGGCTTTCCCCCCTGCACAGGACTAAAGTTCATTGCTGGTACAAACTAGTGGGGGTGTAGGTAGTGGCTGCATAGCTTAAATAGGTTTTTGAAATTTTCTCAGTGTATTACTGCCATGATGGGAATTTTAATGCTCAGTCTTATTTTGCTTGTTTCATTGACTGCTGACACATGGCAAACTAGTGTTCCAGTGTAGATGCAACCTGCAAGAATGAAGATGAACTCATAGTTCTTTTTAAAATGTATATGTGCAGCAATGACTTCCAATTTGTCATAGTTTAACAATTACAAGCCTTAAAAATAGACTTACAGCCAAATTTAACTTTATACAGTGCAAACATATTAAGAGAGTGCCAGAATGGTTAGACAGTCTCTATAGAAAGGACATGTTTCTGTCACACTGAACGGACAGCGAGGGAAAGCACCGTAATCGCACAAAGTCTCTGAGCATCCTCAAAACTGCAGCAGTCGACGTGAGCAGAGCTTCCACTGCAGAGTGCCGATGGTCAGCAGTGTAGGATTTAAAAGGCTCATGGTGATACAATGGAAAAGGTAAAATAAGCTCACTATTAGTTTTCAGTGATACTGTACTTTGTCATGCCATGCTCACCTGCAAGATACTGCATCTCTCTGTGTTCATTTAACATTTCCTTTTTTAGCAATAAAAAAGGAAAAATGTTGGAAAAATTTGATTTTTTATAATATATTTGTAACTCTGTATGTTAGTCTTCTATCTATCTATCTATCTATCTATCTATCTATCTATCTATCTATCTATCTATCTATCTATCTATCTATCATATCTATCTATCTATCTATCTATCTATCTATCTATCTATCTATCTATCTATCTATCTATCTATCTATCTATCTATCAAGTCTTTTTCTTTCACCTGTCTTGGCCTCTCATCCTGTAAATGTGAGCGATTTGAAGGTTTTCTTGTTGTATTTCAGGAAAGTTTGACTGTATTTAAGGGCTTACCTGCACAGTCAAGGCTATATTTTGTATAAGATCAGGAAATAAAACTAAAGAATTATGCAACGAGCAAATTGTGGGTCTTTGCAAATCAGGTTCTTCCTTAAGGGCATCTTTAAAAGTTTGATGTTACCACCAGCAAATGCCAAACTTAAGACCTGACAGTTGCAGTAATAAACATTTGTTCCAAAGATCCACCACAACCTCAGGATCACAACTAAGAAACTGATGAAGGTATAAAGGCATCATATGTCAAATGTGACATCGTTCCATCAACAGCACTCCATCAACATGACATGAAAGGCTGTTGGCCGACAAAGAAGCTATTACTTGAAAAATTACATTTAAGAAAAAATAAAATTAAAAGTTTCCACTTGATCACTAGTCCTAAAGGAGAGCCTGTTTATGTCATTTTTGGATAATGGATTCCTCCGTGGTTAACCGCTTTCATTGCCCTGGTGATGACATGCTTTCTTAAAGGTGGATAATGTCACATTTCTACACTCAACAAAAAATAAACGCAACACTTTTGGTTTTGCTCCCATTTTCTATGAGATGAACTCAAAGATCTAAAACTTTTCCACATACACGATATCACCATTTCCCTCAAATTGTTCACAAACCAGTCTAAATCTGTGATAGTGAGCACTTCTCCTTTGCTGAGATAATCCATCCCACCTCACAGGTGTGCCATATCAAGATGCTGATTAGACACCATGATTAGTGCACAGGTGTGCCTTAGACTGCCCACAATAAAAGGCCACTCTGAAAGGTGCAGTTTTATCACCTTTCATCATGCAGTGCAACACATCTCCTTCGCATAGAGTTGATCAGGTTGTCAATTGTGGCCTGTGGAATGTTGGTCCACTCTCTTCAATGGCTGTGCGAAGTTGCTGGATATTGGCAGGAACTGGTACACGCTGTCGTATACGCGGTCCAGAGCATCCCAAACATGCTCAATGGGTGACATGTCCAGTGAGTATGCCGGCCATGCAAGAACTGGGACATTTTCAGCTTCCAAGAATTGTGCACAGATCCTTGCAACATGGGGCCGTGCATTATCCTGCTGCAACATGAGGTGATGTTCTTGGATGTATGGCACAACAATGGGCCTCAGGATCTCGTCACGGTACTCTGTGCATTCAAAATGCCATCAATAAAATGCACCTGTGTTCTTTCGTCCATAACAGACGCCTGCCCATACCATAACCCCACCGCCACCATGGGTCACTCGAGCCACAACATTGACATCAGAAAACCGCTCACCCACACAACGCCACACATGCTGTCTGCCATCTGCCCTGGACAGTGTGAACCGGGATTCATCCATGAAGAGAACACCTCTCCAACGTGCCAAACGCCAGCGAATGTGAGGATTTGCCCACTCAAGTTGGTTACGACGACGAACTGGAGTCAGGTCGAGACCCTGATGAGGACGACGAGCATGCAGATGAGCTTCCCTGAGACGGTTTCTGACAGTTTGTGCAGAAATTCTTTGGTTATGCAAACCGATTGTTTCAGCAGCTGTCCGAGTGGCTGGTCTCAGATGATCTTGGAGGTGAACATGCTGGATATGGAGGTCCTGGGCTGGTGTGGTTACACATGGTCTGCGGTTGTGAGGCTGGTTGGATGTACTGCCAAATTCTCTGAAACGCCTTTGGAGACGGCTTATGGTAGAGAAATGAACATTCAATACACGAGCAACAGCTCTGGTTGACATTCCTGCTGTCAGCATGCCAATTGCACGCTCCCTCAAATCTTGCGACATCTGTGGCATTGTGCTGTGTCATAAAACTGCACCTTTCAGACTGGCCTTTTATTGTGGGCAGTCTAAGGCACACCTGTGCACTAATCATGGTGTCTAATCAGCATCTTGATATGGCACACCTGTGAGGTGGGATGGATTATCTCAGCAAAGGAGAAGTGCTCACTATCACAGATTTAGACTGGTTTGTGAACAATATTTGAGGGAAATAGTGATATTGTGTATGTGGAAAAGTTTTAGATCTTTGAGTTCATCTCATACAAAATGGGAGCAAAACCAAAAGTGTTGCGTTTATTTTTGTTGAGTATATCTGATGCCTCTAGTTCTATCAGTAGTTGTCATCTTGGGGTTTTCACTGGTGATTTGAGCCTCTTTCTTCAGTTATGTAAAACTTCTTATAATTTTATTTAATAGAGTGTACAGTTGCTTGTTGTGGCCATGCTGCTCGGAACACACATGATCCTGTAGTTGCTGATTAATACTTGGCTGGGAGACCACTTCAAAACACCAGAGCTGCATGTAGAACTGGAGATATGTCAAGAAGGGCATCTGGCATAAAAAGTGTGCCAAATCGCAATGTGAAACTCTCAAGGATCCACTGTGGAGACCCTGAGCAACTACGGGTAGACCCCCCCCTAAAAAAACCCAAAACAAAATAACCTGAAAGAACTGAGCTATCATTATATATATACAACACAATTTATACTACTAACAAGCAATGGGAGATTTCTAACGTCCACTAATCCAGATCCGGATCACCTCCAGAATTCAGTGGAGTCTTCCATGGCCTAATATCTATGGTTGTTCATTCGGCTGCTCCCGTTTCGTGTTGCCACAGTGGATACAGCCAGATCCGCATTGATATTTGGCACAAGTTTTATGCCTGCTGCCCTTCCTGACGCAACTCCAGTGTTAGCTGGAGAAACATACACAGCCGCTGGTGTTCCAAAGAGGTCTCCCATCCAAGTACTAACCAGGTCCCGCACTGCTAGCTTCTGAGATCTGACGGGATCAGGCTGACACAGAGCAGATCGGCTGCCATGGCCTAATATCTATCTGTGGTGCAAATCTGGTTTTGATGTAATCCTTAAAAAAAGCCTATAAAGTGAAATCCTAAGCCAGAATCCACATCCGGATCACGTCCAAAATGCAGTGGAGTCTTCCATGCCCTAACATTTATCTGTGATGAAAATTCAGTCAAAATCCGTGTAGTAGTTTTGAAGTCGTTTAATTTTATTTAATTTTTTTTACTTAATTCTTCAAAGTCTATAAAGTGAAATCTAGATCCAAAATCTGGATCCTCCAGATCACCTCCAAAATTTATTAGAGTTTTCTATGGCATAATGTCTATTCGTGGTGAAAATTCCGTCAAAATCTGTTCAGTAGTTTTGATGTAATCCTGCTCATAGTCAGACAGACAAATAAATAAATGCTGATGACTTTATTATGTCCTTGGCAGACGTAAATATTGATATAAATATAGTATGTGTCAATAGCTCAGCTTATTGAATTTATTCATCCATTTTCTGAACCCTGCTTACCAGCTATGGGTCACTGGGGGCTGGAGCCTATCCCATCAATAATTGGGTGGAGGCGTGGGGGGGTTCACCCTAGACAGGCTGCCAGTCTATCACAGGGCCGACACATATAGACAGACAAACCCATTCACAAATAATTCAGAAGCCAGAGCACCCAGAGGGACACACAGAAAGGACAAGGTGGGAATCAGTCCCATGACTGTTTCACTGGGAGGCAACAGTGCTAACCTCTGAGCCACAGTGCCTCCCTTATTGAATCTGTCATGTAGTAAAATAGTCGGAACATAAATTGTTTGAACACATGCTCTAACACAAGTTTGCACTTTGTTGTGTTCCCTTTTTGTGTATAACTGAATAAAATGACGGCTGCTTCTCATAAGTTTACTTTGTAAGGGACAGTTGGCTGAACAAGGATCCATCAAGCAGGACTCTGTGCAAACAAGCCGTGGGTTAAATTAAGCAGATAATCAGCCATTGACAAGTACTTGTTGGCACACATTCAGCTCTCAGCCCTAAATGGATGCAACACAAGCTGAAGCGGTCTGTTCTCCCTCCACGTGCTAAAGCCGTTTCAAGATTGCGTTCCTGTTGAGCACATTTTAATTAATCTTTTTTTCCTAAGTCTTATAATGTGACTTTGTCAGCACAAAAATTACTTTTAGTTAAAGTACTGTAAGTCAACAATACATTTTCATTGTTTTCATTAAAACAGTTGAGTAAAATACAATATATGAAACATTTCCAAAACACAATGTGCAGTTTTGTTTTTTGTTTTTTATTGGTTTTCTGTCTACTAACCCCAATGACCTCCTCATGTGTTTATCACCATGCATGTTTCTGATACTAAATATGTCAGGCTGACATTTGACTAGGTGTGCATAAAGCAGGGCTTTGAAACAGAATTTTTTTCCCAACTGGATTGTCCTGAACAGAAATGGTATTTTAGCGTTTCCGGTTTTGGGTTCTACCCCAAAACTGACATTCCTGAGCAGTTAATAACATTTCATGTCAGCTGTGAGATACTGAAAATACTGTATATGCGAGACCTGTATGTGGCGCTGCAGCTCTCCCATGAAAAATGGAGAAGAAGACAATAGAGTTCCCAAAACAGGACACTGAGTAAAATAAAGTCTTTTAAGAGAAAGAGGGTCCGCGCTGATCACCTGAAATAGACTTATTGCATATTTAAATCAAAGCAGTGTGTTTCGTGTATTTTTAAAAGACACTGCATTGTGCTCCCCTCAGCCTAACCCATTGCTGCTCATTGATTTGTTCAGCAGCTAAATCAAACACTACAGTCCACACGCAACCATTCATAGTACTTTTCTGACTGTTTCAAATATTAAAATCATTCACACACTGAGTAAATATAAAGCCTTAATCTGACCTGTTGTGTAATTTCAGTCTGATTCATCATCACAACCTGACAAGAAGACGTTCTTGTTTTGGAAGATGACGTCTAGGAAATACTTTATTACCGAAGAAACAGCAGTTTTAAAGAAGTCCCTCAGTGTTTGTCTGCTCCAGGTGTGTTTCTCAGCCTGAACCAGAGATCTCCAGCACTTTGTCCTGTCAACAACATGAAAAATAAGTTATTTTAAAAGTTGAAATATATTCCTGCCAGCGTATCTTCAGAATTCTGCTCACTATGAAAGTAAATCCAATTTGATCTAACCAGACAAACAAACAAACAAACAAAAAGCATAATAATGACCTGAATAAATGCAGTGTTTTTAAAGAAGTCCATCAAAGTTTGTCTGCTCCGGGTGCGTTTTTCAGAGTGAAACACAGGACGCAGCACTTTTCCTGTCACCTGTCAACAACAACCTCACCGGGTCACTTCCAATGGAAACCTTTTCAAGAACAAAAAATAACAGTATTAACCAGTTACCATTATTTTAAATAAATGGTTCTGGTCTGAAACATTAACAAAATATAATAAAGTTACGAGTTTTGTTTTTGTTCCTACCAAAATACCAGAAGTTTCTGCTTTTTGTTTTTGTTCCACCAGTTCAAAGCCTTGATATAATGTGATATATGAGACATTCAGACTATTAGAAAACAACAAAATCATTATTATTACTGGTGTCTACTAGTACATTCACACAAATCATACACTGGGCAATGTCTTCAAGTCTGGGAAGATGCACTATGTCAAGCATGTTCTCATCCATGGCACCATGGAATTGCCTTGGGTTGTGGATGGCAGGTCCTCAAGTGGTTGTCTGCCTGGATGGCAAACACACAGGCAGGCAACCAGTCCATTCCCACTTCTTGAAGGTAACCACTTATCTGCCACAACCAGGTGAAGAGTGAGCGTCCCCTTGACCTTCTCCAGCCACTACACTGTACATAGTGAAATGTGCCACATAGCCAAAATGTCATAGCTGAGCGTCATTCACAATGCAACTGATATTCCTCACTGAGTCACTGCTTATTCGACACAAAGTCATTCCAGAAGTGAATTCAATTCAATTTATTTTTTATACAGCACCAAATCACAACAAAACTGCCTCAAGGCGCATCACACAAGTAATGTCTAACCTTACCAACCCCTAGAACAAGCACACAGACAACAGTGGTAAGGAAACACTCCCTCTGATGATGTTGAGGAAGAAACCTCAAGCAGACCAGACTCAGAGGAGTGACCCACTGCTTAGGCAATTCTCACAGTTACAAGGTTTTTACAAAGTTTTGCCAAGCTGAAGTAGCAGAAAACAGAAAAAAAAAATAGCATAAAAAAAAGTGCATTACTGAAGTGAGCCCGCAGTCATTGGCGCCACAGCCAAGGGCACACCACACCCTGGATATCTCCTCAGTGCCTCAGACAGAGAAAAAAGCAGAACCAGTCAGCCAGAAATAACTCCACCTAAGGTATGGGTTCACCGACAGTAAATTGGGAAGCAGAGAGAATATTAAGGTGATTGCCAGCAGCTAGCTCTGAGCTTCACTAACAGACCCAGAATTTAGACGAAGCGAGGCTGAGACCTGTTCTGTTGCTAATAAGATGAATTAAAAGTCCTTAAGCCACACCTTCCTTCCTTCCCACTGTCGCCAAGTGCTTGCTCATAGGGGGTCGTTTTCACCGTTGGGGTTTTTCTGTAATTATTGTATGGCTTTTGCCTTACAATATAAAGCGCCTTGGGGCAACTGTTTGTTGTGATTTGGCGCTATATAAATAAAATTGATTTGATTTGATTTGATTTAAGGAGCCTCTGAATAGACCAAGTGCCACAAGGACATGCCGTTATTGAGAAGCTGAGTGAGGAATCATAGTGTCTGAGTTTGTGATATTCCTGGATCAAGACAAGAATCCAGACTTTCACTGACTGACTTCCTGGATGCGGCAATTAGAAGTATATCTGTATGTGATGAAAGTGGTGAACTTGTAGAAACATTCACTTATCTCAGCAATGGCATACTGTCTCTGGATCCTCAACCTTTGACATCGAGAGACACCTGAAAAGAATTGCACAGAGGTATTTGCGATGCCGATATCTTTGCAAGATAACATTCACAAATTTGAAAGCAAATAATAAACAAGAGGTCACAGTAAAGAGTTACAGCTTCAATTTGATGTGAATTACACCTAATTGGACAGCTTTCTGCTTATACTTGTGTACATGGATGAAAGTCCCGGGTCCCAATTGAAAAGACGTTCCCGCTAGCTTGGCTAACGGGGAGTTCCCCTTTGGCTGACCTGGTAGAGGAACGGCCTTTTGTGTGAGCCACGTGGGTTCGATCCACCACCGTCGTCCCAGCCACGAAGGTCCTGCTGCTTCAATCTGGCGTCACGAACAGGATGTGAATCACAGAGTATGCTAACATGCACCTGTGATTTTGGGACAAAGTCAAAAATGGTGGGGAGGTGTGTAGCGGGATGAAAGTCCCGGGTCCCAATTGAAAAGATGTTCCCGCTAGCTTGGCTAACGGGGAGTTCCCCTTTGGCTGACCTGGTAGAGGAACGGTCTTTTGTGCGTGCCGCGTGGGTTCAATCCCCACCGTCGTCCCCCACGAAGGTCCTGCTGCTTTAATCGTATGTATTATTTGAAGTCGTTTCAGGTCAGGTCTGGGAGCATGCGCAGGTCCTGTTGTCATGCGCTACCATGTCTACTATACTACGGAAATACCATGGGTCCTGGATTGCAACCACCCAGGCAGAGAACCAGTCCATCCCCACCTCCCAAAGGTAGCCATTTTTGTACTGCAGGCGACAAGTGGACATCCCCTTGACCTTCTTCAGATGTTGGTGTCCTCTCTCCTCTCACACAGCTCAAATGAAGACAAAAATGTGCCAAACTTTAAATACCCAACACAGTAACCGTGTACCTTGATATTCTGCTGAGCTGATGTATCATATAATCATACAGTATTGTCAGCATTATATATTCAGTAGAAAGGATGAAGAAGACACAAAGGCCTGTACATGTGAAGATTTTTAAATTTTGTACTTTTTGGTGACTTTAGGGACAGCGTAAATAGAACCTCCATGTTTAAAATGTTACACGTACACCTATATTTGGTGGTTGCATGTATATGATGCAATTACATGTAATGTAATAGCCTAGCCTCTGTGCAGTGCAGTGTATTTTCAGGTCAGTGTCACTGTGAAATCCTGAAATCGTGACACTAGGGACGAGGGTCAGTGTTACCACTGAGTTCAGAGCTAAAAGTAAACCATTGCTGCTGATAAGCAAAAGGAGACCTTCACCTGCAATCCTCCATTGTTGGTTTTAGAGGTCATTTATCCCTCGCTGTTACAAATTTTAGATATGTTGCTAATTTTACAAATATATACGCAACTCACTGAGTGGCCCATGCTTCTCTGAATGATTCTAGGGCAAATGTCCTGGTTTATGACCAATACACAAAAGCTACAAATCATTTTTGCAAATATAATGCTTTATGCTTTTTCATTTTCTTGGAATAAAAAGGCAGGTTATAGCAGTTCTGAGACCATGGGCACTGCTTCCAGGACTTGGGTACAGGAAGACAACATCCAGGGAGACATCTAGTCCATCCCCACCTCTCGAACTAACCATCCATCTTAGAGAGCCATGTGCTACACCTGGATCATGCACAGAGAAATACGCCAAATGGCCAAAATGTCACAGCTGAGATTCCCTCACAAGGCAGTTATGCTCCCCATCTCCTCAAGTAACCGTTCATTTGACACAGTCATTCCAACAGTATGCAAGGATCCTCAGGAAAGAAACCTGGCACCAAAGACATCCAGTCATCACCTTAGGTCACTGGTTAGGCTAGTATTCAATGAAGCACGACTGGTGGAGAGGAGGCAGAGACACAAAAATCACCTGGAACAGGCTAAAAGGGCCGACAGCTTTTTCACATGGTATCTCACTGCATTGGTCCTCCCAACACATGTGGTTATGGCAGCTGACTGTCTGGTGAATGCTGTCCAGAGTGGCAGCAAAAATACTGCCACAAATCTCAAGCAGTCTGCACACATACTGTGTGAGATTCACTGACATGGTGTGTGGCACTCTCACGGATGATGTGAGATGATGACATGTTTGTGTAAACAGTGCTCAGGATGGCTGTGGACTATTGCTTTGTTATATGTAAAAGAGGGTGTGAAAATTCCCCTGACTTTAGGCAGTAAAAGCACTGAAAATATCACACACACTCATCTTCAAGCGCTTTTCCAAGATTGGGTTGCAGAGGGCCTGGCGCCTTTCCCAGCAGTCACAGGGCATGAGGCAGGGCACACCCTGGACAGGACACCAGTCTGTCACAGAGCCACATATAGACAAACAACCACATTCACACCCACATGCACAATTTAAAAAAGTTTCCAATTCACCTAAACTGCATGTTCTTTGATCTGGGAGGAAGCTGGAGCACCCGTAGGGAACCCCACACAAACACGGGGAGAACATGAAAACTCCACACAGAAAGGCCACAGGTGGGAATCGAACCCTGGCCTTCTTACTATGATGCACAGTGCTTACCGCTAATCCACTGTGCGGCCTGCACTGAAATTAATAATAAATAAATAATACTTTAAAAAAGAAGAAGAAAAAATTTGAACCACTCATGATGTCCAGGAGCTGCATTCTCAACTTCCATTGCTCACAGACAATAAAACAAAAACAATCAATCCGAGTTGCCTTATCCACATTCTCCACACAGGTGTAGCCCATTGTCCCTGCGTGCACGAGGGCTACCGCCAGTTGGCAGCATTAAATTAAGTTCCACTTCTGTCCTCACAAAAAAAAAAAATAAATAAATAAAAAGAGGTAAACACAGTAAAATCCATTTTGCGCAGCTCATCTGTGGCCAGACAGGACGCATCCAGCCGCTCATGCATGTGCACACGTGGTGGCTGATCATATAAAAGAAAAAATGTGTGTCACCTCTCAGAAGTGCTGTGCGCATTCTGAGTCACAGAGATTTTGTGGTGAGGGTACAAGGGGCACACCTGAAGATTTGGCAAGGGAGTTTATCGCAAATTTTTTTTGGTCTGTTCAAAAATCATGTGACAAGCAGGCACCACCCTGAGACTCAGGCGAGGGGATGGTGAATGGCTGCGAACCTTGTACTGAACTGCGCGAATTTCCAGTCCAGTGAGATACTAGCCTTATTTTTCATCCAGGGATAATTGCAAACCCAAATGCTGTGATTCCTCACTCAGCTTCTCAAGTGCTGTAATCAGGGTAGCTTTCCCACCAACAAATGGTAATCAAAAGCAAATGCCAGTAAAGATTATTTTCTGAATTAGGCTCTGTCAAATTTGTTGAAGGTACAGGTGCAGTTAACTTGCCTCCTAATCTGAAAACCTTCACTTTGAGGCTACATTAGGGTGGGCATCCATCATAAAACAATGAACACGTTGATCCACATGATCAACTCCAAGCAAAGCACGAGAGAAGCCAAAAGCCAAAGTGATATAGTTAGTGTAGGTTATGCAGCGTTTACAAGTGTCTTTGTTCAGGAGGTTCTAGTACTGTTTGTGTCAAAGTGTGTACATGGTGCAGTGACAACAGTTATGCCCTAACAAGGTAATCAGTAATTATTATGACTACTTTTTCAGATTAAGACATGATCTTTATTGTTCCAGCAAAATTAGGTTATACATAATTCACTTTTAAATTAGCACAAATTCAGTGAATCAGTGTGGGGCAGTACAATGTCTCCTGAAATAACTAAAATGGCCTTTGTCCATGTTTTTGAACTCCACGGGCACCATGGTGTGATGAAGTCAGAAGTGGGTGGGCTTATGCACGTGTTTTCCCAGCCCACTTCACCTGAGCATAAATGCAGCTGACAACGTGCTGTCCTTACCACTCACCTCACACAAGAAGATAAGTCAAAGTGGTGAAGATACCTTGTGTCAGCTGTCATCTCGACCAGGTGGTGATATGCCATTCAACGTCAGCTACGTGGTCAATAAATCTTCATGTGAGATTCATGTTTCAGTCTGCAGCTTCAAATGTCTATTTTACCTTTCTGCAGATTAAGCGATGCCTCTGAAGCTTATATTTTTTGCAATCACATTTCTTCCTTGCTATACACTCTCAACCATTAGTTCACATGCAATAAGCTTTAAAGTGTGAATGTTAGACAAGGTGCAGCTCCCCAGTTTAAAACTGCAATGTGTAGAATTTAGTGTCAATTTTCATGTCTTCACTTCTTTGGCAACGGGGATTCATGTTCCCTTTTTTCCCCTCTTTTGTGATAAACAATATGTATCATTTTCCATTCCGCAAAATGAAAGGTTTTCAAACTGGTTAGACTCCATGAGCAACCAGCAGACAATGTATAGGGGAGCAACACAATGGTTGCTCCCCTATACACTGTCTGCAAAAAGCAGAGTAAGTTTGTCTCTTTGGGCTCCTGTACCAACATGACGGTGCATCATGTCGGCCTCCGTGAGGGGGTCTGCTCCCATGTAGATACAATGGGCTAATTCTGAGCACATGAAAACACATTAATTCATTGTTACATGTAATTACACTAATGAACAGATAGTCGTGAATGCTATATTCCATTTCTTCTAATGAATGTCCCTAAATCATTTTTAATGAGGTCTTTTCGCCAAACATTTTGAAATGAACAAACAGATTGACAGCAGGTTGACCTCCTCTCCTTGCAGGTAGAACAGATCCTGTCAGAGTTCAGCCTGACCAAAGAAGAGCTCAAAGAGATTATGAATAGGATGCAGTGTGAGATGAACAGAGGGCTTCGCTTAGAGACCCATGAGGAGGCCAGTGTCAAAATGTTACCAACTTATGTCTGCTCCACCCCAGAGGGATCAGTACATGTTAGCTCATAAAATTACTTTTTTTTTATGACATCCTGTAAATGTTTGTAATTGGAGCAGCGGGATCCTGTGCCTACATTCATGTGTATCTGTTACATCAGAGGTGGCGACTTCTGGCTCTGGACCTTGGAGGCACAAACTTCCGTGTCATGCTGGTGAAAGTAGGTGAAGATGAGGAGAGGATCTGGAAGGTAGAGACCAAACACCAGATGTACTCCATTCCTGAAGATGCAATGACCGGCACTGCTGAAATGGTTAGTGAGTTGTAGCTATACCATTTTCAGGTTTTAATAGTTACTACTTGGATTTGACAGTTTCTGATGGAAACGTTTTAGTTTCCTGATTTGGTTTTGTTAATGACGGTCCAAACCCATTGACTGGGTTCAAACATGTCTGAAAGCTCTGAATCTTCTGTAATTAACAATGTTGATAACAGCGTCTTTCTTTCTATCTCTGCAGTTATTTGACTATATAGCAGAGTGTATGTCAGACTTCTGGACAAACACCACATCAAGCACCGGAAGCTTCCTCTTGGTTTTACCTTCTCCTTTCCTGTACGACATGAGGACATTGACAAGGTAACATCTGTTTAACACAGACGTGCGTTACAATTGTATGTCCTATTTTTCTGCTCATGTAGTATTCAGGACATTCTGTTCTCACATTCTTCTGAACACAATTCAGCAACAGTACATGCCAGACACTTGATACTTTGGGAGAAAATGATCTGATTATGTTTGAGAGCTGCTTGTGAATATATTTTCAGTAGGCACTTCTTACTTACGTTATAGATATGGGGAGTCAATATTGTGATCCCATTTTTGGGTTGTCTGGTGTATACATTCATATATTAGTAAAGCATGAGCAACAATTTTCTTATGATACAATATCTGAATAACTGCCCTGGGCAGTAAATGAAATGAGTAGAATGCATGATTGTTAAGTGTATATATTTGTATGTTAATTAAGATTACATAATGTGAATAACTATAAATGGTGGGCACGTCATACTTATACCATAGATGAAAAAACTATACAATACCTCAGTACAGACTTTTATATCTACAATAGGTGAATTTGGGGAGGAAATGAACAGATTATTTGAAGTTGTTTGGTGTGCATATTTGCATACAAATGAGAATGAAGTGATTTGTTTTGTGTTGAAACTGGGTAACATATCAGCAAAAATGGTTGTTAGTTGATACTTATATCATAGGTAACTCCTGGAAGGGTTGAAAAAACCTACATTTTAGGGTTGTTCAGCACATGAATGAGGGAGGTTAAAATTATTTTTTTTTCTAAGTGTCATGACTCAAAAATGAGTTTTATAGAGATTTTATATTCAGAATGTGTATGTTATGGTAATATAAATATGATGACATATACAAATATGCTAATTAGGGCAACAATTCCCTGCACTTTAAACAGATTACTCCTTACCTTATTCTAGTGCCTTCACCTCTCCAAGAATAAAAAGCAGTTTACTGAGTTTTTTTAGCTTGCCCCATCCAGTACAATTACGTATATACATCCTGTTAGCCTGTGACAGTGTTTGGTTTTCAATTAATAATGTGCCAATCCATTTTATGTTTGACCCGATTGAAGAAATACCCCCCAAAATGTGTAAAAATAGGTTGGAAAATCCCGAAGGCCCACTTTAAACAACTGGTAGTATGTATGAAAGGAAATGGTAAAACATTGCATGTATGCCGCAAATTAGTCACGACAGACTCAAAACACTGTTTGAAACCTTCAAACACCCATGTTTCGAACACTGATCCAGATTCTGCATGAAAAGGAACATGTCACATGCTTTGCTACTACCTGCTGAACACCGACGCCTGCTGGATGGGCCGGGAATGTACATCCATATCTACATAAATTTAACATTTCAAAGATACAGTCAGTGGATGTACATTGTTTGTTTGCCTAAAACACTCCAACAGCATAACTCAAAAATAACATAAAATTCTTCAGATTGTGTTTTGTGTTGACACAGATATGTTGACATATATGGATTTCATTATAGTGCTAATTTAAACTCACTGCATTTGAAAGAAAATTGTAGTGTGACTAAAAGAGGCTGACATCAGATAATTCAGGTGCTTTTTGTTGATTGAAGAATAAACAGCAGTCCCCCCCCCCCTTTATTTTACCAGACTTGCAAAATATTGATTGTGTCATAAAAAATTGTGTTTTTTCTCCTCAAAGGGCATCCTGCTTAACTGGACCAAAGGCTTTAAGGCTTCTGGAGCAGAAGGAAACAACGTTGTGGGTTTACTGAGAGATGCTATTAAGAGACGAGGGGTAAGTCACATCTTCTACTACATAACGACGGTTTATCAAAAGAAACTTAGATTTTAAAAAATTCAGTATTAGTTGCTTTTTAATGCTGCCGTGTCATTCAGGACTTTTGAGATGGATGTGGTTGCCATGGTGAATGACACAGTCGCCACTATGATTTCCTGCTATTATGAGGACCGCAGCTGTGAAGTTGGGATGATCGTTGGTATGTACACCGTCATTTGCCTCACGACCAATGTTAAATACCCTCACACGCACACGTGCACACACAACAACAACAACTTTTAGATGAGAGAGAGTGTGTATGATCTCTGTATCTGTGGACAGGTACGGGCTGTAATGCCTGTTACATGGAGGAGATGCGAACCGTGGAGCTAGTGGAGGGGGAGGAAGGCCGGATGTGTGTGAACACAGAGTGGGGAGCGTTTGGAGACAACGGAGAGCTGGAGGACTTTAGATTGGAGTATGACCGAGTGGTGGATGAGAATTCGATTAATCCTGGACACCAGCTGTAAGTCAGAGTGCATCCTGTTCAAACCTGACACATTTCTGCTCCTTCCAACTTCACAAGCATTCACAACTTGTGATAGATCTAGCAGCTAGGTTTTAAGTAGTCTGTTTGTCATTTCAGTAGCACAATTACTTATATGCAGTAAACAAATTTTGCAAAAATTTTGTGAAGCCTGGGATGAAAGCCAAAATCTATATTATACAACCCCTGGCAAAAAATTATGGAATCACTGGCCTCAGAGGATGTTCATTCAGTGGTTTAATTTTGTAGAAAAAAAGCAGATCACAGACATGACACAAAACTAAAGTCATTTCAAATGGCAACTTTCTGGCTTAAGAACACTATAAGAAATCAAGAAAAAAAAGATTGTGGCAGTCAGTAACGGTTACTTTTTTAGACCAAGCAGAGGAAAAAAATATGGAATCACTCAATTCTGAGGAATAAATTATGGAATCACCCTGTAAATTTTTATCCCCAAAACTAACACTGCATCAAATCAGATCTGCTCATTAGTCTGCATCTAAAAAGGAGTGATCACACCTTGGAGAGCTGTTTCACCAAGTGGACTGACATGAATCATGGCTCCAACACGAGAGATGTCAATTGAAACAAAGGAGAGGATTATCAAACTCTTACAAGAGGGTAAATCATCATGCAATGTTGCAAAAGATGTTGGTTGTTCAGTCAGCTGTGTCTAAACTCTGGACCAAATACAACAACATGGGAAGGTTGTTAAAGGCAAACATACTGGTAGACCAAGGAAGACATCAAAGCGTCAAGACAGAAAACTTAAGCAATATGTCTCAAAAATCGAAAAATGCACAACAAAACAAATGAGGAACGAATGGGAGGAAACTGGAGTCAACGTCTGTCACCGAACTGTAAGAAACCGCCTAAAGGAAATGTGATTTACATACAGAAAAGCTAAACGAAAGCCATCATTAACACCTAAACAGAAAAAACAAGGTTACAATGGGCTAAGGAAAAGCAATCGTGGACTGTGGATGACTGGATGAAAGTCATATTCAGTGATGAATCTCAAATCTGCATTGGGCAAGGTGATGATGCTGGAACTTTTGTTTGGTGCCGTTCCGATGGGATTTATGAAGATGACTGCCTGAAGAGAACATGTAAATTTCCACAGTCATTGATGATATGGGGCTGCATGTCAGGTAAAGGCACTGGGGAGATGGCTGTCATTACATCATCAATAAATGCACAAGTTTACGTTGATATTTTGGACAATTGAAAGGATGTTTGGGGATGATGAAATCATTTTTCAAGATGATAATGCATCTTGCCATAGAGCAAAAACTGTGAAAACATTCCTTGCAAAAAGACACATAGGGTCAATGTCATGGCATAGGGTCAATATCAACGAGCAGATGTGATTTGATGCAGGTGTTAGTTTTGGGGATGAAAATTTACAGGGTGATTCCATAATTTTTTCCTCAGAATTGAGTGATTCCATATTTTTTTCCTCTGCTTGGTCTAAAAAGGTAACAGTTACTGACTGCCACAATCTTTTTTCTTGATTTCTTATAGTGTTTCTTAAAGCCAGAAAGTTGCCATTTGAAATGACTTTAGTTTTGTGTCATGTCTGTCATCTGCTTTTTTTCTACAAAATTAAACAACTGAATGAACATCCTCCAAGGCCAGTGATTCCATAATTTTTGCCAGGGGTTGTAATAGCCAAGTGGTCTCTGTGTACATGCGTGCGCGTGTATGGCTTTGATCATGGAGAAACCAGGGAGAACTGACATTTGGATGAACGGTGTGAAAACAGAAAGTTGATAAGACAAATATTTTTTGAGAAATTAGCAATTTTATCTAACCACTAACAATGAACGTTGTGCTGCAATGCATCATGGGACTTTGGGGTTTTGGGGTTTTAAATGTTGTTATTGTGGTTCATGTTAGTTTAACAGTGTTGTTAGTGTTATTGATTTATTGTGTTTTTGTAGCTCAATTGGTTTAGTCACTTCAGTTAATTATCATGTTGCTGTTACCATGAGTTAGTTAAGTGTTATGTTGCTGGTACCATGAGTGAAATGTGTGTTGCATTTGATGTCTTCCACCACCGTCTCTGTTTGTGTCTAAAAATAGAAACACCTGCTTGCGGCAGAATGCGTAAAAGACAAAATCCTATTCGTGCATACATGTGTGTGTGTATAACTTTGATCACAGACAAACTGAGGACAGCTGACATTTGTTGTTTGGTATGCTTATGTATTTTGGGTCAAGGATGAATGCTGCCAAAAACAGAACACTGATAGGACTAACATTTTTGGAGAAACTACGGATATTAGCTAACATTGCTAATTACATTCTGGACTAACACTCCATTACAGCAGGGGGCGGTAAATCATCTTGTATTAAAAGTGTGACTGTGTGCGTGTTTTTATTTAGTATGTACAATGTAAGTGCATAATACGAGGTCTGTGATAAAAAAAAGCGGTCCTTTTTATTTTTTTCAAAAAATAAATGGATTTGATTCATATGTTTTTGCGACAAGCTTGAACCCTCGTGCGCATGCGTGAGTTTTGTCATGCCTGTCGGTGACGTCATTCGCCTGTGGGCAGGCTTTGAGTGAGGTGTGGACTCCCCCTCCTGTCGGAATCTCTTTGTCTGAGAAGCTGCAGGGAGACGGCGCGCGTTGGTTTATCAAATTTTTTCAGGACCGGTGAGGGATATCCATGTAGACACTATTCGAGAAATTCAGCTGCTTTTCGGTGTAAAGTTTAACGGCTGATGAGAGATTGTGGAGTTTCTTTCGCTTTAAGCACAGCCCACAAAGCGGATCGGCGCGGCGCGGTCGGAGGTGACGTCCGTCTGGCTGTTTCGAGCTGAAAACATCCTAATTGAAAGCTCTGTTCACCCAGGACGTCGTCAGAGAACAGAGAAGATTCAGAAGAGGCCAGCATGAGGACTTTATGCGGACATTCCACTGTTTAAGGACATTTTGTAATGAAAGACGTGCGCACAAATTCGCCGAGTCGTCACGGAAACGGAAATCCGTCTGCGCCGCGACATGAAAAACACCTCCGTGTTGAAAACCATTTGTAAAATTCAGGCAGCTTTTGATGGCTTTCAACAAGTGAGTATCTGAGAAATTGTTTAACAGCTTGGGCATGTTCCAACTTGTCCGTTAAGGTTTCCAACGGAGGTGTTTTTCCTGTTTCGACCCCCCGCGGTCGGGTCCGGCCCGACATGCGAATCTGCCCTCATGTTCTTTCATTACAAAATCTCCTTTAACAGTGGAATGTCTGGATAAACTCCTGATCCCGAATTCTTCTGAAAGTTCTCTGTTATCTCACGACGTCTTGGGTCCACAGAGCCTGAAATTAGGAAGTTTTCAGCTTGAAACAGCGAGACGACGCTGCCTCGGAGCGCAGATCGCCGTCTGGCGCCGTGGGCCGTCCTTACGGCGACAGTAAAACTCCAAAATCTCTCATCAGCGGTTAAAATTTTCACCAAAACCAGCTGAATTTATCGAATGGTGTCCACTCAGTTGTGCCTTACAGGTTTTGAAAAAATTTTGATCAAACAAAGCAGCAGTCTCTGAGTCATTCCTAAACAATGAAAAAATCGACGAGAGGGTGGGCGACTCCTCACTCAAAGACTGCCCACAGGCGAATGACGTAACCGACAGGTGTGAAAAAACTCTCGCATGCCCACGAGGGTTCAAGCATGTCTGATGTAATCACACGTGATTCAAATCCATATAGGTTTTGAAACAAATAATAAGGTCTGTTACTTTTCTCACAGACCTCGTATAATTGTAAATACGTTAAAAATACATGGATGACACAAGAAAGAGAAAACACTTTCCGTTGTGGTCCATTTAAAAATCAAATCACAAAACAGAAATGGTAAATGGACTGCATTTATATAGCGCTTTTCCATCTGAATCAGTCGCTCAAAGCGCTTTACAATTATGCCTCACATTCACCCAGAAGTAAAAATCTAATAATAATAATAATAATAATAATAATAATAATAGTGTGTATGTGATAACAAGAACCTAAACCATTTATAAATACATTTTTAAAAAAATAACATAATTAACAGGGGAAAAAAGGGTTGAGTTCTTCTTCTAAAAATTGTTAATCTAAGGTTCTAAAACCATTTTGGACTCACACACCATTCCAACTCATCACAGAAAATTTGCATAATTTATTACCACCCGTGAAAAATGTCAGCTACCTAATTTATAAAAACTACCCATTGTAGAGCCTGTGGATCCCCATGGGCAAGGCGCTAGTCTATGTTTTAAAAAAACAGGCTTCTTTGTATAAACATTTCTGGTATGTATTATGCCTTAACTTCAATAAAAATACATCTCTACATGATATCAATTGCATAAAATATCAACACTAAGGTAATACAGTATGTATGTACTGAAACCACATACACTGAAAAAAAACTACCTATTAGATTTACGTGATTTAAATATGTACACTGGTTGCACATGTATAATGCCATACCCTTTTTTATGTTTCTAATTGAGACATGTGAGAAAATTATGTTATTCTGGACACATTCATGTGCAACCAATGTACATATTTAAGTAGGCATGTTTCATTTTTCATTTAGAACATGTAATATCCCATAGATATGTCTTTGATTCCTGAAGTGGGAGACTGGCTCCTGCAGACTACAGGTACAACATCTGATGTCTGTCCAGAAGAGTGGAGTCCTACGAACAGCTAAGACACTGTGCAGAACCCTGAAACTTACAGGACTCTGGTTGAGGACCTGAGACTGAGGGAAAACAGACATCCATGCATGCATATACCCATGCACACACACACACACACACACACACACACACACTTGAATGAATGAATAATTTATATCATACATTCCACCAAATGTCAACACATTTACACCTATATATGTCCTGGTAGTCATGAGGATATGATTGCAACAAAAATGCAAATTAACTAATTATACAGATAATAGAAGCATAGCCATCCATATACCTTTGTGCACATACACATGCCATATAATTAGTGAATATGTCCAAAAAGGGGCAGAAAGAAGTAAAACTTGTCTAATCCTACCCCTCATCATTTAGACCTAATCATGACATAGTCATCCTGTTTCCAGTTAGTCATATGTGTGTGTGTGTGTGTGTGTGTGTGTGTGTGTGTGTGTGTGTGTGTGTGTGTGTGTGTGTGTGTGTGTGTGTGTGTGTGTGTGTGTGTGTGTGTGTGTGTGTGTGTAATATGGGATATTCTGAGTCTTGGCAGAGGCATGCACTCTGGGTGCCATTGACCTCTGGACCATCACCACCTTTCTGTGCATCATCAGGTCTCTGTGTAGTTGCTATGGCAGCAGGTGTTTTTCCTGAGGATGTTTGTGAGTGGCTCATATACGTCAGCAGTCAGACAGCAGGTGGTTGTGTCAGATTAATGATCCTTCTGTGCCGCCTGTAGGCCTAATGGCTGTTTACCTTTTGCACAGAAGCCCCCTTCACACAGGCAGCTGCTGAGTCCAGCCTCATCCAGCCTCTTCATCAGCAACATCACCATCCTGTGTAGCGTAGGAAAGCTGTTTGTATATGTGCATTGTGACGCACATGCTCTATCCTTCACACTCCTTCCACCTCTCTCTTTCTCCACACCCTTCCTGCTGAGCTTTCGTGTTTTCTTTCATCTCACACACCTCCTGGCTCTTCCTCTCCCCTCTGCAGTTATGAGAAGCTGATCAGTGGGAAGTACATGGGGGAGCTGGTGAGGCTGGTTCTGATGAAGCTGGTCAACGAGGACTTGCTGTTTAACGGTGAAGCCTCAGAGCTGCTGAAGACACGTGGAAGCTTTGAGACTCGTTACGTGTCACAGGTGGAGAGGTGAGCATCACTGACCTCTGACCTGTTATACACATATGTGTATACAGTAACACACAGTACTAATAGTGATCATATCAGTGAGCAATATGACAGAAATAGTGGAACTGTTTTGGAAAGGTTATAAAATGACAAAGAAATCATGATGTGTAAAATCCCATGAAGACGCAACTGATATCTTTCCCTTTGTATTTTGTTTTAAATAAACTAGTGACTCTGTGGACCGAAAGCACATCTACAATATTCTGTCCTCGCTGGGCGTGCTGCCATCAGAGCTGGACTGTGACATCGTGCACCTGGTGTGCGAGAGCATTTCTACTCGCTCTGCTCATCTGTGCGCTGCGGGCCTGGCTGGTGTCATCAACCTGATGAGGGAGCGACGCGGCCAGGAGGCCCTGAAGATCACAGTGGGGGTGGACGGTTCAGTCTACAAGATGCACTACCGGTGAGCACCCCAAACCGTCAAACATCACCTAGTTGAACATAAAATCTTTTCTCTTGTTGCTGCTGTCTGTATCAATCATGGATAAGACTTAGAAATATCATTCCAAGAAATATGACTATGATTAACTTTGTCTTTTTCTAAGGAATAAGAACAGAACCAATTTGTTGACATTGTCCACGGAGAACGTAGACAAACAGTCTACTGTAAGTCTGACTGTAAGTGTGGTGTTTCCTCAGCTTCCGTGAGAGGTTCCATAAACTGGTCAGAGAGCTGATGCCCGACTGTGACATCACCTTCATCCAGTCAGAGGAGGGCAGCGGTCGAGGCGCTGCTCTGATCTCAGCTGTGGCGTGCAAGATGGCGAACTGCGTGCTGACGCAGTAGAGACGCTGTGAGCCGAAGACTGAGGAAAGCCAGAAGAGCTGAAATCTGAGCTGAAAATTTGGTCATCTACAGATGTGCTGCTTGGCTGTTTTATTTATTTTTGACTCTGTCTGAGGGATGTGTGCGCACAGGAAAGCGACACACAGTCAGAAAATGTCTTAGACCATAAAGACTTCTCTCTAGAATTAGATAAAAAAGTTAATCTTGTAGAAATCTCTACATATTTATGAACATTTAAAGTTGGCTTCCTGCTGAAGCACAGTTAAGGCTCATTTATGCTCTATTTACCTAAGTAATTCTATCCATTCATTTTAAACACCACCGCATCCATATGCTTTACATTGGCATGGATGTTAAGCAATACATCCATTAGTGGGCACTGCACAGAGTCAAACATTTCTAGTAACATTAAACATGGCAACAGTTGACGAGGTCGTAATAAACTATCTCCTGCAAAGCTACCAAAAATGTAGTAATGGTGGAGGCCATTAAATACTTCATTATATATATATATATATATATATATATATATATATATATATATATATATATATATATATATATATATATATATATATATATATATATATATATATATATATATATATAAATGAATGAATGAATGAATTAATTAAGCACACAGTTCGACAACAAAAAACACAACAAAACAACTTTACAAAGATCCCGTGTGGCCGAAAGGGTGAGGGCAGAAGTAAAGCTTATAAATGCCCACCCCTTATACTAAAAATAATTATATACACACATTTATACAAGCATGCAAGCATAAACACAATTTTCAGAATACTACCAGACAAACAGTGTCACACAACACACAATCCAAGAAGCAATAACAAAAACAATAAACCCAAATTTTCAACTATAACGAGAAATTTTATAATTCTTGTAGTGCCTCCTAAAGTCCACCAAAGTACCAAGTACTTTAATGTTGTCAGGACAGTTGTTCCAGGTGTTAACCCCTTTAACAGAGACACAGTGACTCTTTGCAGTAGTTCGGATCTTCAGTTTCTCAAAAAACAAAACAAAATTCCTCTCAAGTTATAACTGGAGTTCCTCAGTTTAAACAGATCCTGGACATGTTGTGGCAACAGTTTATTTTTAACTTTATACATAATTTGTATTGTAATGTAGTTTCAATTTTCAATTTCAATTTATTTTCATTTATATAGCGCCAAATCACAACAGAGTTGCCTCAAGGCACTTCACACAAGTAAACCTTACTAACCCCCAGAGCAGCAGTGGTAAGGAAAAACTCCCTCTGAGGAAGAAACCTCAAGCAGACCAGACTCAAAGGGGTGACCCTCTGCTTGGGCCATGCGACAGACATAAATTACAGAACAATTCACAAAACGAATATACAGGAAATGCTGTTGGTGCACAGGACAGGAGGGTCTCCAGCACAAATACCACACCCATCTCTGGATGGAGCTCCCATTTATTTTTTCCAATACTATAATATATATATATATTACTATAATACTGCCTTTTACAAGATCGCATGATGTTGGTTAACTTGTTATTATATGTCTTGTATTTACTCTCAGCCTCAGTTGTTCTAAGCTTTAAAAACTACTTATACAAAAAAATTTTCTTTTTACACTTTTCTTTTTTCTTTCTTAGCAGTCCCTTAGTGATGCAAGGTTTGTCAATATTTCGCTTGTGACCAGCATTTAATACATGTGGGCAATGTTTATCATACAACTTGGAGATAATGGAAATAAATGATTCATATGATTGGTCAATGTCTTCAATATAGATGCCATGCCAGTGTTGGTGTGATAACTCTGTTCTAAGATTGGCCATAGATTCCTCAGTTATTTTTTATTTTTATTTTTGGAGTGTCAATATGATCAACATTATCAACTAAAGAATTGTAAACAACAAAAACCAGCAAGTGATCAATGATGTCACTAATAAGTAATCCACCCATTAAAGAACAGCAAGAACATTTGTCAGTATGTTGTCAATAAGCGTTGATGTATTCATAGTAATCCTGGTTGGGTGTGTTATTGCTGGATATAATCCTATACAGAACAAGGAATCTAAAAATTCCGCTATTTGAATATGCCCATGTGGATTTAGAAAATCTATGTGAAAGTCTCTACAAACAAGTAAAAGCTTATTGTTTTTAACTGAGTTGTACATTTCAGTCATTTTCTCTACAAAAATGTTTGATCTGGGAACTCTGCTAATACAACTTATAATTATGTTTTTTGATTTTTCTCAAATAATCTCCACAGTAACACATCCATAAAACCGCCCAAGGAAAATGACATATTCGGAATGATTTCACAGTAGTGATTAGATCTGACGTAAAGAGCCACACCACCACCCCGCTTATTTGCCCTATTTGTGGCAAAAAAAATAAAAAATCATAACCCTCCAGCTGGACAGAATCAACATACTCGTCTCTTAACCACGTCTCAGTAACTGCAACAA
Source organism: Thalassophryne amazonica (assembly GCF_902500255.1). Lineage (NCBI taxonomy): Eukaryota > Metazoa > Chordata > Actinopteri > Batrachoidiformes > Batrachoididae > Thalassophryne > Thalassophryne amazonica. The sequence goes on from NC_047107.1 coordinate 84,310,215, forward strand.
CTGAAAACTATTTGTTAGCAATTTTCAAACAGTCCTGCATTATGGAAAAGTTCATAGGAAGGCTTCTGATATTAAAATGCATAATAGAGAATGCCCCATTTGTAAAGGAATTTTGCCTGAATTGTTCCTCAGTAAAATAATTGCAATGATGTTTTCAAGAAAGAAATTCCTTGAAAAAAAAAAAAAAATAATATATATATATATATATATATATATATATATATATATATATATATATGGTGCAATATAGAAAAATATAGTACAGTACAAAAATACAGACAATTAGCGCTAAGTATTGTCGCTGTTTACTGCATTTTTCTGAGGATACATTGCACCAGAGTATAAGTTACACCTTTTTTCTGTATTATCAGGTCTATGATTTTGGATTTTTGTGCATTGTTGTGGTGTACTTTTATTATTGGCATCCTGGGAGAGCCCTATAGAAATAGCCATTATTTTTACAATATAAGCCCCACCTATATACCTATATAATAAGTCACACTGAAGTATAAGCCACAGGACCTCCCAAAGTAAAAAAAAACAAAAACCTGCAACTTATACTCTGGAAAATACAGTACTTTTTCCTAGAGTTGTGTCTTGCTTGAATTTTGCCAACACTGCCCAGGGGTGCTGCTCAATTTTTGTCTGTATCTGTAAGCTTTGAGAAAGTACGTGGCTACATGTACAAGACATGTCTGAGCAGTGTGGCTCAGTCAGTCTGAATGGCTGTGACAATTGACTATGTACTGCATTACTACTACTAGTGGCCCAGTCTGATGAAATAGCAGCTTTGCAATCCATTATTACTCACCGCATGGTGCTCCTGGGTTTTGTTGTAGCCAGTTAGCCTGTCGGAACATCACTGCACAGAAATGTCTTGTACCTGTAGCCATGTCCTTTCAGAAAACAGACACAAATATGGATGAAATGAACACAGAGTGTGGCAAACGTCTCCGTCTGCATCCATATTTAACAGTGACCACCAATGAGCCTTTAGGTGAAATGAAGGCTATTTTTGTGTATTGTAGATGCATGGTGTGTGTCTCTACTGTGTTTGATGAAGGATGACTATGGTGTAAAATATCAGCACAAACAGGATGGTTTGTGTACTTTAATAAATACAGTTGTACATTTCAACAACAGCTCCATAAATTTCAGTTCAATTCCATTTATTTTAATTTATATAGTGCCAGATCACAACAAAGTTGCATCAAGGCACTTAGCACAAGCAAGGTCTAACCTTACGAATCCCTAGAGCAAGCACACAGGCGACAGTCGTAAGGAAACACTTCCTCTGCTTGGGCCATGCTACTGACACAATAGAGGAAGTTATACAGGAAATTTTGGGAGTCCATGCTGGTGCACAAGATGGGAGGCCTGCAGAAGGAAACACCAACTTCCATCTCTGGATGGAGCCACACCTTAAACAGAGAGAAAAAACAGAATCAGGTGGTAGAAAGACAACAAATACAGTATAATTTATCAGCATTTAGCAACAAGAAGAACAGAAGAAATAATAAGGTGATCGCCAGCCACTAGCCCTAAGCTTCACTAAAAGACCCAGACTTTAGATAAAGTTAAGGCCGGGGCCTGCTCTCTTTACTAATAAAATGGATTTAAGAGAGTAGAAAGTATGCTAGTCATACAAAAGGGAAAATAAGTGCTTCTTAAGTCTGGACTTGAAAGTCTCTACAGAATCTGACTGGTTTAATGATGCAGGGAGATCATTCCACAAAGCAGGTGCATGATAAGAGAAAGCTCTGTGACCTGCAGACTTTTTATTCACCCTAGGGACACAAAGTAGTCCTGCACCCTGGGAATGCAGAGCCTGGGCCGGTACGTAGGGTTTAATTAGGTCAGCGAAGTAGGGAGGTGCCGGTCCGTGAACAATTTTATACGTTAGTAACAGATCCTTAAAATCTAATCTCACAGGGACAGGAAGCCAGTGAAGAGACACCAGAATGGGTGTAATGTGGTCAAACTTTCTGCTTCCTGCCAAAAATCTGGCAGCAGCATTTTGAACCCATTGGAGACCCCTATTGCTGAACCAGAAAATAGAACATTGCATTAGTCCAATTTAGACGAAACAAATGCATGAATCATAGTCTCAACATCAGACATACACAGGATGGGACAAATCTTCGCTATATTTTACAGGTGGAAGAAAGCAGTCCTTGTAATATCTCTAATGTGGAGGTCAAAGGACAACGTAGAATAAAAAATGACCCCAAGGTTCCTCACTTTGTCAGTGTAACGTATGACACACGAACCTAGGCTAAGCGTTAACTAGTCAAATTGATGCCGATGTCTCACTGGACCAAGAACCATCATTTCAGTCTTGTCTGGATTTAAAAGTAGGAAATTGCTAGACATCCACCTTCTCACTGATGCAAGGCAATCCTCTAAGGATTTTATGTGGATGAGATTACCAGCAGTTATTGGCAAGTATAACTGAGTATCATCAGCATAGCAATAAAAGGCAATCCCAAAATGCTACAATATGTCTCCAAGGGATGCTATATAAAGGGAGAAGAGCAGGGGGCCTAAGACAGACCCCTGTGGAACCCCAATTTTCATGTCACGAAGATTAAAGGTAGTGCTATTGTACAAAACACAGAACGACTGGGCAGGTATGATGTCAACCATGCAAGGGCACTCCCAGTAATCCTAAAATGATTCTCTAGCCTATTGAGTAGAATATGGTGATCCACGGTATCAAACACAACATCTAACAGCACTAAAACTGTAGTGGTGTCAAAATCCATTGCAAGCAGAAGATCATTCACTACTTTAGTGAGAGCTGTGTCTGTGGAATGATATTTTCTGAAATCAGACTGCAGTGGCTCAAAAAGAGTATTTTTAGTAAGGTGATCCACGAGCTGCTGTGAAACCACCTTTTCCAGAATTTTAGACCAGACTGATAGATTTGATATAGGCCTATAGTTTTGTTGGTATAGGATCAAATAAGCAGGTCATGCTTTTTGTAGACATTACGAGTTTCATCACCATGCCTGGTGAGATGCTATCAAATTCTGTAAATCTAGGTAAAACCTCAGTGATGGCACCAGTCTCAAAAAGGCATGCTGGGATATGTTTAACCTAATGTCATTTATTTTCTTCTTGAAGTGATCCAAAAGGAGAGCAACTTATAGGTGGTTGTCCATGAATACGTGTTGCCACTGTGTCAAACAAGAACTTTGAGTTATGCTTGTTTTTGTTGATTAAATCAGAGTAATAGGCCTGCTTTGTAGCCAGTAGTGCATGCTTATACAACCCCTGGCAAAAATTATGGAATCACCGGCCTCGGAGGATGTTCATTCAGTGGTTTAATTTTGTAGAAAAAAAGCAGATCACAGACATGACACAAAACTAAAGTCATTTCAAATGGCAACTTTCTGGCTTTAAGAAACACTATAAGAAATCAGGAAAACAAATTGTGGCAGTCAGTAACGGTTACTTTTTTAGACCAAGCAGAGGGAAAAAAAAAATATGGACTCACTCAATTCTAAGGAATAAATTATGGAATCACCCTGTAAATTTTCATCCCCAAAACTAACACCTGCATCAAATCAGATCTGCTCATTAGTCTGCATCTAAAAAGGAGTGATCACACCTTGGAGAGCTGTTGCACCAAGTGGACTGACATGAATCATGGCTCCAACATGAGAGATGTCAATTGAAACAAAGGAGAGGATTATCAAACTCTGAAAAGAGGGTAAATCATCACGCAATGTTGCAAAAGATGTTGGTTGTTCACAGTCAGCTGTGTCTAAACTCTGGACCAAATACAAACAACATGGGAAGGTTGTTAAAGGCAAACATACTGGTAGACCAAGGAAGACATCAAAGCATCAACACAGAAAACTTAAAGCAATATGTCTCAAAAATTGAAAATGCACAACAAAACAAATGAGGAACGAATGGGAGGAAACTGGAGTCAACGTCTGTGACCGAACTGTAAGAAACCGCCTAAAGGAAATGGGATTTACATACAGAAAAGCTAAACGAAAGCCATCATTAACACCTAAACAGAAAAAAACAAGGTTACATAGGGGATGCATAGGGGATGCATTTTCTGGTAGCCACCATCTGTCGGCCTGCCAGAATTTGTATCCCCTACCTTTATCACTGATATTGCACCCTACCATCGGGTGTTTCATAGTGATATATACCTTAGCTCATTCACAATTACTACAGTAAATTTGAGGAAGTTTTGTCTTTATTTAGTAGAGTTGCATAGGGGATACATTTTCTGGCAGCCACCATCTGTCGGCCTGCCAGAATTTGTATCCCCTATCTTTATAGCTGGAATTGCAACCTACCATCAGGTGTTTTATCTTCATTTATACTTTAGCCCATCCACAATTCCTGCAGTAAATTTCAGGAAGTTCTGTCATTATTTAGTGGAGTTGCATAGGGGATACATTTTCTGGTAGCCACCATCTGTCAGCCTGCCAGAATTTGTATCCCCTATCTTTATAGCTGGAATTGCAACCTACCATCAGGTGTTTTATCTTCATTTATACTTTAGCTCATCCACAATTACTATAGTAAATTTCAGGAAGTTTTGTCTTTATTTAGTGGAGTTGCATAGGGGAAACATTTTCTGGCAGCCACCATCTGTCAGCCTGCCAGCATTTGTATCTCCTATCTTTATGAAGCAGCAGGACCTACGTGGCTGGGACGACGGTGGGGGATCGAACCCACGCGGCTCGCACAAAAGACCGTTCCTCTACCATGTCAGCCAAAGGGGAACTCCCCGTTAGCCAAGCTAGCAGGAAAGTCTTTTCAATTGGGACCCGGGACTTTCATCCCGCTACACATCTCCCCACCATTTTTGACTTCGTCCCAAAGTCACAGGTGCATGTTAGCATACTCTGTGACCCACATCCTGTTCGTGACGCCAGATTGAAGCAGCAGGACCTACGTGGCCGGGACGACGGTGGGGGATCGAACCAACGTGGCTTGCACAAAAGACCATTCCTCTACCAGGTCAGCCAAAGGGGAACTCCCCATTAGCCAAGCTGGCGGGAACGTCTTTTCAATTGGGACCCGGGACTTTCATCCCGCTACACATGAAGCAGCTGGACCTACGTGGCCGGGACGACGGTGGGGGATCGAACCCACGCGGCTCGCACAAAAGACCGTTCCTCTACCAGGTCAGCCAAAGGGGAACTCCCCGTTAGCCAAGCTGGCGGGAACGCCTTTTCAATTGGGACCTGGGACTTTCATCCTGCTACACATGAAGCAGCTGGACCTACGTGGCCGGGACGACGGTGGGGGATCAAACCCACGCAGCTCGCACAAATGACCGTTCCTCTACCAGGTCAGCCAAAGAGGAACTCCCCGTTAGCCAAGCTAGCGGGAACGTCTTTTCAATTGGGACCCGGGACTTTCATCCCGCTACATTTATAGCTGGTATTACACCCTACCATCAGCTGTTTCATCTTCATTTGTACTTTAGCTCAGCCACAATTACTACTGTAAATTTCAGGCAGTTTTGTCTTTTTTTATTGGAGTTGTATAGGGGATACATTTTCTGGCAGTCACCATCTGTCAGCCTGCCAGAATTGGTATCCCCTATCTTTATAGCGGGAATTGCATCCTGCCATCAGGTATTTTATCTTCATTTATACTTTAGCTCATACCCAATTCCTACAGTACATTTGAGGACGTTTTGTCTTTATTTAGTGGAGTTGCATAGGGGATACATTTTCTGGCAGCCACCATCTGTCGGCCTGCCAGAATTTGTATCCCCTATCTTTATTACTGATATTGCACTCTACCATCGGGTGTTTCATAGCGATATATACCTTAGCTCATCCATAATTACTACAGTAAATTTGAGGAAGTTTTGTCTTTATTTAGTAGAGTTGCATAGGGGATACATTTTCTGGCAGCCACCATCTGTCAGCCTGCCAGAATTTGTATCCCCTATCTTTATAGCTGGAATTGCACCCTACCATCAGGTGTTTTATCTTCATTTATACTTTAGCTCATCCACAATTACTACAGTAAATTTCAAGAAGTTTTGTCTTTATTTAGTGGAGTTGCATAGGGGATACATTTTCTGGCAGCCACCATCGTCAACCTGCCAGAATTTGTATCCCCTATCTTTATAGCTGGAATTGCAACCTACTATCAGGTGTTTTATCTTAATTTATACTTTAACTCATCCACAATTACTACAGTAAATTTCAGGAAGTTTTGTCTTTATTTTGTGGAGTTGCATAGGGGATACATTTTCTGGCAGCCACCATCTGTCAGCCTGCCAGAATTTGTATCCCCTTTCTTTATAGCTGGAATTGCACCCTACCATCAAGTGTTTTATCTTCATTTATACTTTAGCTCATCCACAATTACTACAGTAAATTTCAGGAAGTTTTGTCTTTATTTAGTGGAGTTGCTGTTGTGTGTTGGGGGGGGTGTGGCTGGATATTTTGGTGTTCTTTTCTTTTCTTTGCTCTCCAGGTGGCATGAGAACTGATTTGTCTGTGGGGAAGGTGCTGGCTGAAGAATCCTTCACCCTCATCAACATCATGTGTAGCACCTGTGAATGGTGCTCACATGCAACCTTAAAGACTTTCAGCTGAAGCAGATAATTGGATGGCGTTCTGCATTTAAGTCATGTGTGATTCAAGCAGAACTGCCGGGAACTCGACCTTGTGATGTTCGTTTGTGAGACGCTGAGGACCGCGCCTGGGTTTGACACATCGAGCCCGTGAAGCAAGGAAGGGTGAGGGACACATGCTGTCAGCACACATCAAAGGTGATTAAGTGTTTGACTAATTGTTGATAGTAACTTGGTATTTTGTTACGCAGTATACTTGAATTGTGATGAGGATTGTGCAGCTCGCTTCTCACTGCTGTGTCATGCGGACAAGTGGTCCTCCACCTGTTGTGAGAAGCTGCTTATTTGCATAAAGCTTAAAATACAGACCTGTATGTGTTGCTGATAGTGTGTCTTTTGAAGGATATTAGTTGTAACTGCTAACTTACCTCACCTCTTCTATGCTTCGCAGAGATTCGGTTTGTCGTGTCCACCTGGGGGGTGTTTGGCGGTGGTAGTGGGTCCAGGAGCGCCGGGCTTCGATCCTTTTGGGCGCTGGAGAGCGTGCCAGCCTTCACTCCACCAGAAAGACGCTATTTTGGTTTTTTTACACTTTTTATGCACCAGTGGGTGAATAAATATATTGTTTTTGGAACCGCTTTTCTGGTTATTTGTAGCGCTGGGTTCCGTCTGATGCAGGTCCGCTCCTCAACCCGCGTCGACACATAACAGTTGCATAGGGGATACAGTTTCTGTTAGCCAACATCTGTCAGCCTGCCAGAATTTGTATCCTCTATCTTTATAGCTGGAATTGTACCCTACCATCAGGTGTTTTATCTTCAGTTATACTTTAGCTCATCCACAATTACTACAGTAAATTTCAGGAAGTTTTGTCTTTATTTAGTGGAGATGCATAGGGGATACATTTTCTGGCAGCCACCATCTGTCGGCCTGCCAGAATTTGTATCCCCTATCTTTATCACTGATATTGCACCCTACCATCGGGTGTTTCATAGTGATATATACCTTAGCTCATCCACAATTACTACAGTAAATTTCAGGAAGTTTTGTCTTTATTTAGTGGAGTTGCATAGGGGATACATTTTCTGGCAGCCACCATCGTCAGCCTGCCAGAATTTGTATCCCCTATCTTTATAGCTGGAATTGCAACCTACCATCAGGTGTTTTATCTTAATTTATACTTTAACTCATCCACAGTTACTACAGTAAATTTAAGGAAGTTTTGTCTTTATTTAGTGGAGTTGCATAGGGGTTACATTTTCTGGCAGCCACCATCTGTCAGCCTGCCAGAATTTATATCCCCTTTCTTTATAGCTGGAATTGCACCCTACCATCAAGTGTTTTATCTTCATTTATACTTGAGCTCATCCACAATTACTACAGTAAATTTCAGGAAGTTTTGTCTTTATTTAGTGGAGTTGCATAGGGGATACAGTTTCTGGAGGCCAACATCTGTCAGCCTGCCAGAATTTGTATCCCCCATCTTTATAGCTGGAATTGCAACCTACCATCAGGTCTTTTATCTTAATTTATACTGTAGCTTATCCACAATTACTACAGTAAATTTCAGGAAGTTTTGTTTTTATTTAGTGGAGTTGCATAGGGGATACATTTTCTGGCAGCCACCATCTGTCGTCCTGCCAGAATTTGTATCCCCTATCTTTATAGCTGGAATTGCCACCTACCATCAGGTGTTTTATCTTCATTTATACTTTAGCTCATCCACAATTACTACTGTAAATTTCATGAAGTTTTGTCTTTATTTAGTGGAGTTGCATAGTGGATACAGTTTCTGGCAGCCACCATCTGAAGGTAGGGTACAATACTAGCTATAAAGATAGGGGATCCAACTTCTGGCAGGCCAACAGATGGTGGCTGCCAGAAAATGTATTCCCTATGCAACTCCACTAAATAAAGACAAAACTTCCTAAAATTTACTGTAGTAATTGTGGATGAGCTAAAGTATAAATGAAGATAAAACACATGATGTAGGGTACAATACCAGCTATAAAGATAAGGGATACAAATTCTGGCAGGTCGTCAGATGGTGGCTGCCAGAAAATGTATCCCCTATGCAACTTTAGTAAATAAAGACAAAACTTCCTGAAATTTACTGTAGTAATTGTGTCGTGTGGGCCGCTGAAGAGGAGGTACTGCTGGCCCACCACCACCAGAGGGCGCCCTGCCTGGAGTGCGGGCTCCAGGCACCAGAGGGCGCTGCCGCCTCACAGGAGCAGCCAGGGTGACAGCTGTCACTTATCACCGACGACAGCTGTCATCAATCATCAGATCTACAGTGGTATATCAGCAAGACGGCATCTCCACCTCATTGCCAAGATATCGTTCTACCTGAAAGGTAATATCCTCAGCCTGACTGCTTGATAGAAAGCCCTTTTTGTGATTTTTGTGAGTGATAACAGACTTTTTCTCCAACGAGAGGTGGAGGTAGCTTCCCTGCCGTGCAGATTGCTGGGTGCAGATGCACCCACGTTTAACTGTGTTTTTGTTCCTCGCCAGCAGTACCAGGTCCGACACGCGGAGGCAGTGGCCACCTGGGAGTTCGGGACTTGGCGGCTCCAGTATTCCCGGGGTCTGGTGGCGGAGGAAATCGTGTGGTTCCGGTTCTGCTTTGGACAGGCGTCTCCTATCCTCGAGCCTGCCCACACGACACCTTGTAATTTGACCTTTGATCTATTGTGTGATCTGTTGTGTTTGTTGTGCACGTTCGCAACAGTAAAGTGTTGTTATTTGACCTATTCCATTGTCCGTTCATTTGCGCCCCCTGTTGTGGGTCCGTGTACTTACACTTTCCCAACAGGATATCTCGGCCAACGTCATGGATCCCGAGGGGCGTCAACCGGCTGTTGAACGGCCAATGGAAGAACAGGGCGCACAGGCGTCCACAGGAGGAGTGATTGGTGAGTTGCAGCGGATCCTCACCACTTTCACGGCTCGGTTGGATCTAATGACCGAGCAGAACGTCCTCCTTAACCGCAGGGTGGAGGCTCTCGCCGCGCAGGTGGAGGCGCGCCCTCCTGTCGACCCTGTGCGTAACAGTGACGTTCCACAGGTCGTTCAACGACCCCTCCCACCTTCCCCGGAAGCATACATAAGCCCCCCAGAGCCGTACGGAGGTTGTGTGTGGAGACGTGCGCGGACTTCCTTATGCAGTGTTCGCTCGTCTTCGCACAACGTCCTGTCATGTACGCGACTGATGCCAGCAAAATAGCTTATGTAATAAACCTGCTTCGTGGTGAGGCACGCGCTTGGGCTACAGCGCTCTGGGAGCAGAATTCACGGCTCCTTCAGACATATGATGGGTTTGTGAGGGAGTTCAGAACAGTGTTCGATCACCCTAATAGAGGAGAGACCGCTTCAGCCGTGCTGCTGTCAATGAGACAGGGGCGCCGGAGCGCAGCTGCCTATGCAGTCGACTTCCGCATCGCGGCTGCGAGGTCAGGCTGGAATAGCACTGCCCTCCGCGCCGCCTTTGTAAACGGACTGTCATTGGTTCTTAAGGAGCACCTGGTGGCTAAGGACGAACCGCGGGATTTAGATGGGCTTATTGACCTCGTCATACGATTAGACAATCGGTTAGAAGAACACCGTCGGGAACGAGACGAAGGGCGTGGCCGGGCACGCACCGTCCCTCTCCCTTCCGGTTCCGACCGCGCTCCGCCCTCCCCACGCTCCACGGCCCCTGCGCTCCGTGTGGTTACAGCTCCCCCTGCTGACGAAGCTATGGACACGAGCAGGGCCACATTTAGGGCACCAGCCACACAGAGGAGGCTGGCCCGCGGGGCGTGTTTTGTTTGTGGCTCGGTAGAGCATCAGGTAAGAGACTGCCCCGAGCGGTTAAACACCAACGCCCGCCCCTAGAAACTGGGCTAAGGGTGGGCCGAGACATTCACGTGGGACACACCCACATTGCCACACGACTCCCAGTTACGATCCTTTATGAGGACTCAACCCTGAAGGCCCCAGCACTGGTGGACACGGGCTCTGAAGGGAATCTGTTAGACAGCAGATGGGCCAGGGAGATAGGGCTCCCTCTGGTGGCGCTTACCTCGCCTGTGCAGGTGCGAGCACTAGACGGCTCCCTACTCCCTCCAATCACGCATAAGACACCACCTGTAACTCTGGTGGTGTCAGGAAATCACCGGGAGGAGATCGAGTTTTTTGTGACTCCTGCTACCTCCCGTGTGATTTTAGGGTTTCCCTGGATGTTAAAACACAATCCCCGGATCGATTGGCCGTCCGGGGTAGTGGTTCAGTGGAGCGAGACCTGCCATCGGGTATGTTTAGGTTCCTCGGTTCCTCCCGGTTCCCAGGCTAAGGAGGAGGTCAGAGTCCCGCCCAATCTAGGGACGGTGCCGGTGGAGTACCACGACCTTGTAGATGTGTTCAGTAAGGATCTGGCGCTCACCCTTCCCCCCCACCGTCCGTACGATTGTGCCATTGATTTGGTTCCAGGCGGTGAGTTCCCGTCCAGCAGGCTGTACAACCTCTCACGGCCTGAGCGCGAATCAATGGAGACCTACATCCGGGACTCTTTAGCCGCCGGGTTGATCCGGAATTCCACCTCCCCGATGGGTGCAGGTTTCTTTTTTGTGGGTAAAAAAGATGGCAGACTTCGTCCATGCATTGATTACAGGGGACTGAACGAAATCACGGTTCGTAATCGATACCCGTTGCCCCTGTTGGATTCGGTGTTCACGCCCCTGCATGGAGCCCGAATATTCACCAAGCTAGATCTTAGAAATGCGTATCACCTGGTTCGGATCCGGAAGGGAGACGAGTGGAAGACGGCATTTAACACCCCCTTAGGTCACTTTGAGTACCTGGTCATGCCGTTCGGGCTTACAAATGCCCCCGCGACGTTCCAAGCTTTGGTTAATGATGTCTTGCGGGATTTCCTGCACCGATTCGTCTTTGTATATCTAGACGATATACTCATCTTTTCTCCGGATCCTGAGACTCATGTCCGGCATGTACGTCAGGTCCTGCAGCGGTTGTTGGAGAACCGGCTGTTTGTGAAGGGCGAGAAGTGTGAGCTCCACCGCACATCTTTGTCCTTCCTGGGGTTCATCATCTCCTCCAACTCCGTCGCTCCTGATCCGGCCAAGGTTGCGGCGGTGAGAGACTGGCCCCAACCCACAAGCCGTAGGAAGCTGCAACAGTTCCTCGGCTTTGCTAATTTCTACAGGAGGTTCATTAAGGGCTACAGTCAGGTAGTTAGCCCCCTGACAGCCCTGACATCACCAAAAGTCCCCTTCACCTGGTCGGATCATTGCGATGCCGCGTTCAAGGAGTTGAAACGGCGCTTCTCGTCTGCACCCGTTCTGGTGCAGCCCGATCCTAGTCGTCAGTTAGTGGTTGAAGTGGACGCCTCGGACTCAGGGATAGGAGCTGTGCTGTCCCAGAGCGGGAAGACCGATAAGGTCCTTCACCCGTGTGCCTATTTTTCCCGCAGGTTGACCCCGGCCGAACGGAACTATGACGTCGGCAATCGAGAACTCCTTGCGGTGAAAGAGGCTCTTGAGGAGTGGAGACATCTGTTGGAGGGAACGTCCGTGCCATTCACGGTTTTCACTGACCACCGGAACCTGGAGTATATCAGGACCGCCAAGCGGCTGAATCCCAGGCAAGCCCGCTGGTCACTGTTCTTCGGCCGTTTTGACTTCCGGATCACCTACCGTCCCGGGACCAAAAACCAGAGATCGGATGCCTTGTCCCGGGTACATGAAGACGAAGTCAAAACGGAGTTGTCGGATCCACCGGAACCCATCATCCCGGAGTCCACTATCGTGGCCACCCTCACCTGGGACGTAGAGAGAACCATCCAGGAGGCCCTGGCACGAAGCCCGGACCCCGGAACTGGGCCGAAGAATAGACTTTACGTCCCACCAGAAGCCAGGGCTGCAGTCCTGGACTTCTGTCACGGCTCTAAGCTCTCCTGTCATCCAGGGGTGCGAAGAACCGTGGCAGTTGTCTGGCAGCGCTTCTGGTGGGCGTCCCTAGAGGCCGACGTCCGGGATTATATCCAGGCCTGTACCACCTGCGCCAGGGGCAAGGCCGACCATCGCAAGGCTTCGGGATTGCTACAGCTGCTGCCCGTGCCTCATCGCCCCTGGTCCCACATCGGCCTGGATTTTGTCACAGGCCTCCCGCCGTCCCAGGGCAACACCACCATCCTCACGATAGTGGACCGATTCTCCAAGGCGGCCCACTTCGTGGCCCTCCCGAAGCTCCCAACGGCCCAGGAGACAGCGGACCTCCTGGTCCACCACGTCGTCCGGCTGCATGGGATCCCAACAGACATCGTCTCCAATCACGGTCCCCAGTTCTCCTCGCACGTCTGGAGGAGCTTCTGCCGGGAACTGGGGGCCACGGTCAGTCTCTCATCCGGGTATCATCCCCAAACCAACGGGCAAGCAGAACGGGCCAATCAAGAGATGGAGCAGACCCTGCGTTGCGTGACAGCCGCGCACCCGGCGGCCTGGAGTACCCATCTGGCCTGGATCGAGTACGCCCACAACAGCCAAGTGTCGTCAGCCACCGGCCTCTCCCCTTTTGAGGTGTGTCTGGGGTATCAGCCCCCGTTGTTTCCGGTGGTTGAGGGAGAGGTCGGTGTGCCCTCGGTCCAGGCCCACCTGCGGAAGTGCTGTCGGGTGTGGCGTGCCGCCCGTTCTGCTTTGCTGAGGGCCCGGATGAGGACGAAGGCCCATGCAGACCGTCGGCGGACCCCGGCCCCTACGTATCGTCCAGGGCAGGAAGTGTGGTTGTCAACCAAGGACATTCCACTCCAAGTGGCCTCCCCGAAGTTACAAGAACGGTACATAGGTCCCTTTAAAATCCTCAAGGTCATCAGTCCCGCCGCAGTGAGGCTTCAGCTTCCAGCCTCACTGCGGATCCATCCCGTGTTCCACGTGTCAAGGATTAAACCACATCACACCTCACCCCTCTGTACTCCGGGTCCGGCACCACCTCCTGCCCGGATCATCGATGGCGAGCCGGCTTGGACTGTGCGCCGGCTTTTGGATGTCCGACGGATGGGCCGGGGCTTCCAGTATTTGGTGGACTGGGAGGGGTACGGCCCCGAAGAACGCTCCTGGGTGAAGAAGAGCTTCATCCTGGACCCGGCCCTCCTGGCCGACTTCTACCGCCGCCACCCGGACAAGCCTGGTCGGGCGCCAGGAGGTGCCCGTTGAGGGGGGGGTCCTGTCGTGTGGGCCGCTGAAGAGGAGGTACTGCTGGCCCACCACCACCAGAGGGCGCCCTGCCTGGAGTGCGGGCTCCAGGCACCAGAGGGCGCTGCCGCCTCACAGGAGCAGCCGGGGTGACAGCTGTCACTTATCACCGACGACAGCTGTCATCAATCATCAGATCTACAGTGGTATATCAGCAAGACGGCATCTCCACCTCATTGCCGAGATATCGTTCTACCTGAAAGGTAATATCCTCAGCCTGACTGCTTGATAGAAAGCCATTTTTGTGATTTTTGTGAGTGATAACAGACTTTTTCTCCAACGAGAGGTGGAGGTAGCTTCCCTGCCGTGCAGATTGCTGGGTGCAGACGCACCCACGTTTAACTGTGTTTTTGTTCCTCGCCAGCAGTACCAGGTCCGACACGCGGTGGCTCCAGTATTCCTGGGGTCTGGTGGCGGAGGAAATCGTGTAGTTCCGGTTCTGCTTTGGACAGGCGTCTCCTATCCTCGAGCCTGCCCACACGACACCTTGTAATTTGACCTTTGATCTATTGTGTGATCTGTTGTGTTTGTTGTGCACGTTCGCAACAGTAAAGTGTTGTTATTTGACCTATTCCATTGTCCATTCATTTGCGCCCCCTGTTGTGGGTCCGTGTACTTACACTTTCCCAACAAATTGTGGATGAGCTAAAGTATAAATGAAGATAAAACACCTGATGGTTGGTTGCAATATCAGCGATAAAGATAGGGGATACAAATTCTGGCATGCCGACAGATGGTGGCTGCCAGAAAATGTATCCCCTATGCAACTTTACTAAATAAAGACAAAACTTCCTCAAATTTACTGGAGTAATTGTGAATGAGCTAAAGTATAAATGAAGTTGAAATATCTGATGGTAGGGTGCAATTTTAATTTAACAGGTTAGTCCCATTGAGATCAAGTTCTATTTTGCAAGGGAGATCTGAACATGTATAAAGTTTCCAATTCACCCAACTTGCATGTCTTTAAATGTGGGAGGAAATTGAAGCACCCGGAGGAAACCCACACAAACATGGGCAGAACATGCAAACTCCACACAGAAAGGCCACAGGTGGGAATCGAAGCAATGACCTTCTTTCTCTGAGGCAACATGCGCTAACCACAAAGCTACTGTGCTTATTACTCTATCAGATACAGACAGATATCAGGGGTGGTGGCCAAGTGTTTAGTGCACTTGGTTTCAGTAACAAAGGTTCCTGGTTTGAACCCCACCCCTACCACATTTCACTGCAATGTGATGTTGTAGCAGGAAGGGCATCTGGTTTACAGCTTGTGCCAAATCAACATGCAGCCCCTCCTTGCATCTGCTGTGGTGACCCTGAGTGAAATCATGGGAGCAGCCAAAGGGACTTAATATATTTGTAAATTTTACAAAAAAAAGGCTTAATATCAGCATGGCCATGCCAATTCAACATGAAAAAGACTGTCAAAATTACAGATTAATATTTTTTAATTACAGGTTTAAACTGTAAAATTTACATAAATATGTATGTGCAAACCATTTGCATATTCATTGTAATTTTGACAGAATTCCCCTGGAAACCACAGCTGACAGAATGTTTCTGTAAAAACAACTGGATTTTTTTTTTACAGTGTAAAAGCTGAATTTTATTTCTTGTAAACCAAAACAACCATCACCCACATCACGTTTGTCTGCTTATCTTTTATTTAAAATAGAAAAAGTCACAGACAAGTACAAGAGTGTACAGTTTATAACTGTTCATATTTTAATCTCGAATGAACGAACTGATCTGAAGAGTGAAAATCATTGAATTATCTTGACGGTGGTGCGATCATAAACGTCTTACAGCATGTTTTTTTTTTTGTTTTTTTTTTACATATATAAACGGGTTACAGCGTTTTCTTTTTAAATAAACGCCCTACAGCGTTTTCTCTTTTTTTTTAAATAAACGTCTTCAGCGGTTGTTTTTTAACACCGTTTCTGTGTCTGTGCGTGTAATCGACGTGAAGACACGTATGCATTAAACGTCGTCAAAAGATTACGAAACTTATTTTTTAATGTCATGTATTGAACAACCAACATGCTGTTATTTTTGTCTGGGAGCAGGAGAAGATCGTTTGTAAGAGCTGCAGAACATCTGGAAGCCATGCACTGAGACAGTGCGCGCTCCCGCGCCAGGGGATACAAATTCTGACGGGGATAAGTACTTTGGCATGACACCTGTCATCAGTCAAGTTAACATGAAGGACCTTGATCAAACGGAGCGAGTTGTTGTGGAAAGCTGACAAACGTCATGAGACGTTCCCAATTCGGGGAGTATCATTATTTGCTGCAGGAGGTGCTTCTGGATGACGGCTGCTTTCATTGGTCCTTCCGCCTCTGCAGGACCCGATTTGAGGACCTCCTGTACCATTCACGCGCGCACATGTAAACGATTAAAAAAAAAAAAAACTCAGCTGCTTGCTGTGGGGCTGCTCCTCGCTCTTCCCTCAAAAACTCTGTCATAATTGTGTTTAGAAACCAGTCACAATTTGTTTTATTATACATCTGTGTAGTTAATTAATAAAATAATCTTCACGGATGATTCGCTCCCACGCGCACGTAAAAAAAAAAAAGCCTCTGCTCCCCCTGCTGCGGGGCTGCTGCTGGCTCCAAAAACTCTGTCATAATTGTGAAATAAAGGACAAAAGGGACATAAGTCCTGCTCACAGGCTGGCTACCAGAGACAGGACATGTTCACATCCTAGATAGCATCATGCCACGCCAGGTGGAATACTTCAAATTTTGAACTACGCCATTTTCATTCTCGACCTCTAGCCTTATGCTTAAGGTCAGGCAAGTAATCACTGAACCAAAGTGACTGTGTTTTGGTGTGCATGGTTTTTTAATATAGGTGGCACGCAATCATGTCAAGTGTAGTTTTAACGTTGAGTTTAAACTGTCCACAAGACTGTTTACTGATTGGGCATTTTCCAAAAGTGAAGCTAAGATATCAGGCAGTCTAGCGTTGAGTTCAGTTGTAGTTGAGGAGTTGATGTGTCGCTGCAGTGATAAATAAGGTTGTTGTTCCACTAAACACAGCAGCAAAACTGTAAACCTAATAAGTGAGTGATCAGAGACCACTGATGCAAGAGGCATGATGTCAATATTTGTGACAGCAATACCACATGTGAGAACCAAATCCAGGGCATTTACACTAATGTGCGTCGAGTCCTGAATGCATTGCTGAAATCCTAATGCATCCACAATTTCCATAAATGATTTGCAGAGGGGATCAAAAGGCTTATTTTATATGAATATTGAAGTCATCAATAAGCAGAATTTCATCAGCAGTAGTTGACAAGTTAGAGATAAACTCACCAAAATCATGTAAGAATTCAGAGAATGGGACAGAGGGCCTATATACAGTGACAAAGTAATATGTCTGATTTTTATTCTTATGACCCTGGCAATACAGAGCATCACGGGCTGAGCGGAGAATCACATGTTCAAACAAATTATATTTATGACCCCCAACAGCGAATAAAATAAACCTAGATTTATAAATAAGAGCAACACCCCCACCTTGCTTCACATCACGAGGGGCATAACTAAATATGTACACTGGTGGGCAGGCCTTATTTAAGGGGAGGGCAGCTGTAGGTTTAAGTCAGGTTTCACATAACCCAATCATATCTAAGTGGTGATCCATAATTAGATCATTAACAGTGATTTTGAGTACAGTGATCTTATGTTAATAAGACCCAGACTAAGGACCTCAGTGGGCTTGACAGTTGGACTGTTTGGATTTAGGGGTGGTTCCAGAGTAGCATATATAAGATGCCTTGAAGTAGGTTTAGGTTTGAGAAATTCCATGCGGTTTGTAGGTAGCAAACACAAAATATTTGATATTGCTAGAACAGCCAGCGGGCCACCCTCAGTTTCAATGTCATCCAATGCAGTAATGGGTATTACGTTTGCAAAGCATATCCCTCTGTGATTTTTATGGAGACGTCTGTGGAGACAGGCCACAGTCTCAACTGGATGAAGTTCCCTCCCTGCCACATAAACTGCACTATCACCATAGTGGATTTTCTGCACTAATTTTCCTGCTAAACTAATGGATTCCAAGCCCACATTTGTTATAAGCCTTATAGGGTCTCTAATCACCTGCTCCATGGCCTACTGTAAAGTCCTAATGTTACCCTCCCTGTAGAGCTCTATCTATGTTTGCAGATTAATAAACACAATAAACATTTTATTGTGTAGTAATTTATGTTTCTGAATAATACAATAATTATTTGATATTATATATTTAAATTTTATGTTCACATGTATTCACAGATGTCATTAGATTTTCAGATTATTATGAATTCTGCTTTCACTGTAAATACGATTATTTGTAAATAAAACAGCTCAATTACAGGGCTTTAGATTCCATGTTTCATTTCTTCATTATGACCCATTCTTGGTGCCACAACTAAATTTACTGTAGGTGAGAAGAGATTGAAGAAATGTCTGTGTGTCTGTCTGTGATTATGTGTCATGTGATTGAAATGGACTCTTACGCGTAGCCAGGGGCGGGCCTGGATGGGTCCGGGCCGCCAACTTGTCAGCCAGGCCCGCCCCATCCAATGAGAAGGCTGAGTCGACACTCCAGTCACATGCTGTTGCCTCATTGTACAACCCCTGGCAAAAATTATGGAATCACCGGCCTCGGAGGATGTTCATTCAGTTGTTTAATTTTGTAGAAAAAAAGCAGATCAGAGACATGACACAAAACTAAAGTAATTTCAAATGGCAACTTTCTGGCTTTAAGAAACACTATAAGAAATCAGGAACAAAAATTGTCAGTAACGGTTACTTTTTTAGACCAAGCAGAGGGAAAAAAAATATGGACTCACTCAATTCTGAGGAAAAAATTATGGAATCATGAAAAACAAAAGAACGCTCCAACACATCACTAGTATTTTGCTGCACCACTTCTGGCTTTTATAACAGCTTGCAGTCTCTGAGGCATGGACTTAATGAGTGACAAACAGCACTCTATCTCTATCAATCTGGCTCCAACTTTCTCTGATTGCTGTTGCCAGATCAGCTTTGCAGGTTGGAGCCTTGTCATGGACCATTTTCTTCAACTTCCACCAAAGATTTTCAATTGGATTAAGATCCGGACTATTTGCAGGCCATGACATTGACCCTATGTGTCTTTTTGCAAGGAATGTTTTCACAGTTTTTGCTCTATGGCAAGATGCATTATCATCTTGAAAAATGATTTCATCATCCCCAAACATCCTTTCAATTGATGGGATAAGAAAAGTGTCCAAAATATCAACGTAAACTTGTGCATTTATTGATGATGTAATGACAGCCATCTCCCCAGTGCCTTTACCTGACATGCAGCCCCATATCATCAATGACTGTGGAAATTTACATGTTCTCTTCAGGCAGTCATCTTTATAAATCTCATTGGAACAGCACCAAACAAAAGTTCCAGCATCATCACCTTGCCCAATGCAGATTCGAGATTCATCACTGAATATGACTTTCATTCAGTCATCCACAGTCCACGATTGCTTTTCCTTAGCCCATTGTAACCTTATTTTTTTCTGTTTACGTGTTAATGATGGCTTTTGTTTAGCATTTCTGTATGTAAATCCCATTTCCTTTAGGCGGTTTCTTACAGTTCGGTCACAGACATTGACTCCAGTTTCCTCCCATTCGTTCCTCATTTGTTTTGTTGTGCATTTTCGATTTTTGAGACATATTGCTTTAGGTTTTCTGTCTTGACGCTTTGATGTCTTCCTTGGTCTACCAGTATGTTTGCCTTTAACAACCTTCCCATGTTGTTTGTATTTGGTCCAGAGTTTAGACACAGCTGACTGTGAACAACCAACATCTTTTGCAACATTGCATGATGATTTACCCTCTTTTAAGAGTTTGATAATCCTCTCCTTTGTTTCAATTGACATCTCTTGTGTTGGAACCATGATTCATGTCAGTCCACTTGGTGCAACAGCTCTCCAAGGTGTGATCACTCCTTTTTAGATGCAGACTAACGAGCAGATCTGATTTGACGCAGGTGTTAGTTTTGGGGATGAAAATTTACAGGGTGATTCCATAATTTATTCCTCAGAATTGAGTGAGTCCATATTTTTTTTCCCTCTGCTTGGTCTAAAAAAGTAAGCGTTACTGACTGCCAAAATTGTTTATCCTGATTTCTTATAGTGTTTCTTAAAGCCAGAAAGTTGCCATTTGAAATGACTTTGTTGTGTGGGCCGCTGAAGAGGAGGTACTGCTGGCCCACCACCACAAGATGGCGCCCTGCTTGAAGTGCGGGCTTCAAGTACGAGAGGGCGTCGGAGCGACCAGGAGTGACAGCTGTCACTCATCATCCATACCAGCTGTCACTCATCCACTACTCATCACCACCACCATAAAGGCCGGACTGCAACTCCACCTCCCCGCCGAGAAATCAGCTACCAATCAGGTAATTTCTCTGCTGACTCAAACCGTTGAGTGATAATCTGAACTTCTTTTGCAGCCGTTATCCTGTGGTGTTCGTCCTTATCTGTGGGATTGGCGTTTGGTGTGACAGCGACGGCTGCCTCACACCACAAAAACCAGATAAGTGGTTTAAACAGGAGCTGCACGAGTGTGTGATTGGAGGTGGAGGTTCTCCCTCCTTTACTGAACACTGACTGTGGGATTACTGAGTGTGCGAACTCACACTCATCTGGACTGTCTCTGTTCTCTGCCAGCAGTACCGGGTCTGACTGCTGAAGACAGCGGCCACCTGGGGCGCAGGGCTTGGCGGCTCCGGTGTTCTTCAGCTCCGTTGGTGGTGGAAGCTGTGTGGGGATCCAGCTCTTCTCTCTCCAGGCGTCTTCTATCGTCGAGCCTGCCCACACGTCACCTGGTGTATGATTGACAGTCCACCATATTGTTATTGTCTGTACGTCGTTGTGCGATTCACAACATTAAATTGTTACTTTTGGCTTATCCATTGTCCGTTCATTACCGCCCCCTGTTGTGGGTCCGTGTCACGTCACTTTCACAACAGACTTTAGTTTTGTGTCATGTCTGTGATCTGCTTTTTTTCTACAAAATTAAACAACTGAATGAACATCCTCTGAGGCCGGTGATTCCATAATTATTGCCAGGGGTTGTATTCCTATGATATGGTATTGCATTAGCACGGAGCGACAATTAATAAATTTTGTCAAAAAAATCTGGTTCATCTTCTGTGATTTTTATTAATTCATTTTCAGAGTACAGTGGTCCCTCACTATAACGCGGTTCACCTTTCGCGAGTTTCGCAGATTTTTTTAGTGCAATTTTGCATGCTTTTTTTTAAACGGCGCATTGTGTTCTGTGTCCTTATCAGGCGGGCCGGTCGCGGCACCGGTCGGCATCACCGTGATTGCTCTCATTGCCTCCGATGCGCTTTCTGCGAGCTCGGTAAATGCAGCAGCGGGTCACCTCCTTCTGTCTGCTGTGCGGAATTGCGTCAAATCTGGCAACAGGTCCAGAGACTATGTTTGCTGTTTTGATGCGGATGTTGACCGCAGCCGCAGAGCTCCGTGGCCACCGAGAGAGGACTTGGATTCTTTGCGGGTCCCTCATCCGTACCTCGGGAGGCAGTGAGCGAAGGGACAGCACGTGCATTGTGTTCTGTGTGTGTCTGTTTATAATCTTCTCACGCAGAAGAAAAAAGAGTGTGTTTACACAGGAGAGAAAAGTGAGAAAATGTCAATGCCTGTTTGAGAAAAGTGTATAAAGTGTGCAATGAGGGGTTTTACAGCCTTAAAACATCTATAATTCCAAAGAATAGCGCTGACAACTTTGCGGATTTCGTTTATCGCGGGTTATTTTTAGAACGTAACTCCCACGATAAACGAGGGACCACATTTTTGTCAAATAAATAGTCTTCTGCGGGCCCTCATCACAATGCCAATAACAACATGCACTGTCGAACGGCTGTTTTCTACGGAAGCTCTGAGCTTCTGAGCCAAGCCCTAATATATATTTGTCTCAGTATCATGTAATTACGTGAAAAGTTTCATGTTATAATGTGATATTTATCATGTTATAACGTGATACTTATCACGTTATTTCGTGATATGAAATTATCATGTTATTTCATGATGCGGTATTTTCACGTTATAACAAGAAATTATCATGTTATTTCGTGATATGAAATTATCACGTTATTCCGAGATATGCAACTATCACGGTATTCTGAGATAAGAAATTATCACGTTATTCTGAGATATACAACTATCACGTTATTTCGTGTTAAGCATTTATCATGTTATTTCATGATATGTAGGCTATTCAGCACTTCAACACTTCCCAGGTTCAGTCAAGGAACATGGCTCGTCTACATGACTTCATTCAGTTCTATTTCAAGCTTGGTTTAAGGCATGGTGACATTCTACAGTTGTTGAGCACTGTAGATGGTATTGTTGTCAGTATGCGTAGTCTCCAAAGGATTTTGAAAAGCATGGGGTTGTACCGAAGAAAGAATGAAGATGACGTGACATGAAAGGGAGGTGCGCTAGTAGACTGGCTTGGCTGTGTATCAAAGTAAAACCATATTGATGTTTTCACGTTATAACGTAAAAATATCATGAAATAACGTGAGAAATGTTTATCACAAAATAACATGATAATTTCATGATTCGAAATAACGTGATAATTTCATGTTATGAAATAACGTGATAGATTCATATCTCGGAATAACGTGATAATTTCTTATCACGTAATAACATCATTTCACAATGAAACGTGAAAATACCATATCATGAAATAACATGATAGTTGTGCATCACGAAATAACGTGATAGATAGCACTTTATAACGTAATAAATATCACGTTATAACATGAAACCTTTCACGTTATTACGTTACTGAGTCAAATTATATTTATATGGCTGGCAGCTCCACGTCGCCGTAGTTTTCTACTGTTAAATGGATAAAAACGTCCACCAGAACATCCATGTTGACTCACAGACTGAATGCACTCTCCGTGCTTTCCCTTGAAAGAGAACTGACCGAATCGTTGGACTATGATGATGTGATAAGAGAGTTCAACAAAAACCCTGTCGTCTCCTGCTGTAACACGCATTAAAAGGATTCGTCAAATGTAAGTGTGAGATCATTAATTACTTTTTTCTTCTAAATAGGCCTAATTGTTAATATTATTGCAACTATCATGTTGGTGTCCATTCTGATGGTTTTTAATTTGGCCGCTGAGCCATGGTTTCCATTGTTTATCAATTTCATAATTTGGCCGCCAAGCTAACCTGTTTTCATGTTGCGGATATATTTTGAATTTTTATTTTAAAGGACTTTACATGACTAAGTGTTGCGTTGCTGCTTGCATTGTCCATGGGGTGCTTGTGTCTGACACTTTGCGTCTGTGTAACTGTGCACACAGCGTCTGTGCAGTTGGCTGAGATGTGTTCATCATTAAACTTGGAATTCATTTTTGAAACAGTGCCTTATTTAAATACCTATTGATGTTTTGGGTTTAGGCCGAGTCAAGTAGGCTACCAGACTTGCACTGAATGTGTGTATGTGTGTGTGTGTGTGTGTGTGTGTGTGTGTGTGTGTGTGTGTGTGTGTGTGTGTGTGTGTGTGTGTGTGTGTGTGGCGCTGCACTGCAGCGTGCATTATCCATGAAGAGTGCTTTTGTCTGATGTGTCGCGTCTGTGTGCTCACTTTGCCAGTGCTGTAGGCTAAGTGATAACGTTGCTTGCGATGTCCAAAGGAGGCATACTTTTTCAAACGGTGTATTATAATACCTACACCTTACCTACAACCCCAAAGGTTGGGCCCGTCTGATTTTTTCTGGGCCCACCCATTTTATGATTTCTGCCTACGCCCCTGAATGGACTAGCGACTTATCCAGGGTGGGCTGGTATAAACTTCCAAAATCTTTTCTGAGATAAGCAGAAGAAACCATATGCACAGGAAACTTACATGTACCGATAATCCTGTCCCCATATTTCAATATATCAGTGCTGGATGTGGAGAGCAGTTAGTCAGCTGCTTCTGTAGCAGCTCTGAGTTTAAACAAACAGTTTTCATTTACTGTCTGTGTCTCACAGCGTGGTGGCGATGCAGTGAACAAGAGGAGCACATCTGCACTGAGTTTTAAAAACATATTTATGCTTTGTTTTCGTTCAAAGTCTATGTGTGTCTTCTGGATGTGTTAGCACGGCCAAAACAGCAGCAGCTTAAAAACAGGTCAGGACCTGCAGCAAGTAAAAAAAAAAAAAAAAAAACCTAACACCTTGTTTGTGTGTTTGTTTTTCTACATACACCCAAAGTCTCTTTCTGACAATGGTACAAAATAAAAGCATAGATAAAATCTTCTTACCTGTCAATCAGGTCACGCTTTCCACATAAATACACAAACTCTTCATTCTTCTTGTTCTCAGACTGTGCAGGCCAGGAGCGTATCCAAACAGAAAGATGACGGAATATATAGCTTTATTTTATATATATATATATATATATATACACAAAAGTTGTAACAATTATTGAAATGTGTAAAATTAAATGACAAGAAATTAACCTCCTCTCTTTTATTAGTGGAAAAAGTCACCAACTGAAAAATTTGAAGTCTTCAGACTCGTGACACTAATTAATACATTTTGTCACAGTATTGAAGAAGAAAGTAGGATTATTATTATGTTATTTAACAAATTAAATAAGTAATTTCTTGTCAGACGTTTGCCAAGCTTCATTCGGCATCTTTGCATCTGATGTCAACTCTGAACGCATTGATGCCTCACATTCCCCCATACACACACACACACACACACACACACACACACACACACACACACACACACACACACACACACACACACACACACACACACACACACACACACACACCGGTGTCTCTGTGCTGCCACGGGTTAAAGCCCTTGCTCAAGAGCACCTTAAATGATTTAGACTGTGTAACGTCAGTGGTCACTTTCGTCTCTTCAGAGCCTCTCTGGTCAGCATATCTCTGTTTTCCAGCTCTGAGGCATCCTTCACCTCTTATCAGCACTCTGTAGTGACAGAAAGCAGCCACATCCATGTAAGGGACTGAGCTGTCCTTCACGGACTATTATAGGAGAGCAGCAGATAAGACGGGCCACACATAAACCCACCTCACCACCACAGCCAGTCTGACAGTCAGCACACCTCCACGGGCATGGTGAGTCAGTCAGAAGAACTCATTTCTAAAAGCTGGGTCATTATGTGACTTTTTGTAAGTGTGTGTGTGTGTGTGTGTGTGTGTGTGTGTGTGTGTGCGCGCGCGCTCGTGCGCACACGTGCATGTGAACTTGCTCATATTAGGATTTGGGTTTGGCACCTGTGTTGTCTTAGCAGACTTTGTGTTCACCCTTTCAGGCCAGTAAGAAGGCATCCAATAAGAGACAAAGGGGAGGACAGAAAGCGTCCTCCAATGTCTTCTCCATGTTTGAGCAGTCACAGATACAGGAGTTCAAGGAGGTACAATGCCACACATGGTCACACTTTGACTGTTTAATTACTGTATGAACACCAGGCATCCATTAGTGTCTGTTTTCAGTCAAAACAAGAGGTTAATTTTCAATAAATATGTCTTCATTTCTTGACACAAAGGTCCGCTAAGGTTACTAAAATGGACAAGTGCATAGCAAAACTATCTCTAGTGTTGGTTTGCCTTTACTGCTTTAACGTAAATTGTGAAATCTCACTTTGATACTTTTTAATCATAATATGGCACCAATGGTATATTTTTAACAGATAATTCGAATTCTTGACTCTTGGATTTTGGTGGCCACCACAAGCTCATTTTGAGCTCCATGTACAACTCCAATTCCAATGAAGTTTTGCAAGTCCTCTTCAACCTATATTCAACTGAATACACCACAAAGACAAGATATTTCATTTTCAAACTGGTAAACTATTGTTTTTGTGCAAATATTTGCTCATTTTGAAATGGATGCCTGCAACATATTTCAAAAAACTTGGGACGGGGCATCAAAAGACTGGGAAAGTTGATGAATGCTCAAAGAACACCTAACTGGAAACAGGTGCAGCCATTCACAAGCAAAGACAGGGTGAGGATCATCACTTTGTGAACAACTGCATGAAAAAATAGTCCAACAGTTTAAGAACAATGTTTCTCAATGTTCAATTGCAAGGAATGTAGGGATTCCATCATCTACAGTCCATAATGTAATCAGAAGATTCAGAGAATCTGGAGAACTTTCTACACATAAGCAGCAAGGCCGAAAACCAACATTGAATGCCCATGACCTTCGATCCCTCAGGCAGCCCTGCATTAAAAACCAACATCATTGTGTAAAGGATCTTACCACGTGGGATCAGGAACACTTCAGAAAACCATTGTCAGTTAATCCAGTTCGTCACTACACCTACAAGTGCAAGTTAAAACTTTACCATGCAAAGTGAAAGCTATATATCAACAACATCCAGAAACGCCGCCGCCTTCTCTGGGTCCGAGTTCATTTGAAATGGACAGACGCAAAGTGGAAAAGTGTGTTGTGGTCTGATGAGTCCACATTTCAAATTGTTTTTGGAAATCATAGACGTTGTGTCCTCCAGACAAAAGGAAAAAGACCATCCAAATTGTTACCAGTGCAAAATTCAAAAGCCAGCATCTGTGATGGTATGGGGGTGTGTTAGTGCCCATGGCATGGGCAACTTACACATCTGTGATGGCACCATCAATGCTGAAAGGTACATCCAGGTTTTTGAGCAACACATGCTGCCATCCAAGCAACGTCTTTTTCAGGATGTCCCTGCTTATTTCAGCAAGACAATGCCAAGCCACATTCTGCACGTGTTACAACAGCATGGCTTTGTAGTAAAAACCTGTGGGTACTAGACTGGCCTGCCTGCAGTCCAGACCTGTCGCCCATTGAAAATGTGTTATTATGAAGCACAAATTACGACAACAAAGATCCCAGACTGTTGAACAACTGAAGTCGTACATCAAACAAGAATGGGAAAGAATTCCACCTACAAAGCTTCAACAATTAGTGTCCTCAGTTCCCAAATGCTTATTGAGTGTTGTTAGAAGGAAAGGTGATGTAACACAGTGGTAAACATACCAGTGTCCCAGCTTTTTTGAAACATGTTGCAGGCATCCATTTCAAAATGAGCAAATATTTGCACAAAAACAATAAATTTTAGCAGTTTGAACATTAAATATCTTGTCTTTGTGGTGTATTCAGTTGAATGTAGGTTGAAGAAGGTCTCCTGTCCTATGCACCAACAGCATTTCCTATATATTCATTTTGTGAATTGTTTCTGTGAATTGTTCTGTAATTTATGTTTGTAGCATGGCCCAAGCAGAGGGTCACCCCTTTGAGTCTGGTCTGCTTGAGATTTCTTCCTCAGAGGGAGTTTTTCCTTACCACTGTTGCTCTGGGGGTTAGTAAGGTTAGACCCTAATTGTGTGAAGCGCCTTGAGGTAACTCTGTTGTGATTTGGTGCTATATAAATAAAAATAAACTGAAATTGAAAAAAAATTGAAGAGGATTTGCAAATCATTGTATTCTGTTTTTATTTACATTTTACACAATGTCCCACCTTCATTGGAATTGGGGTTGCAATTCCAAATGTATTTATTTCATAGCTTCCAAAGTTATTCGGATTTGGGGTTGTACAATTTCATCTGAATGTGGGCTAATTTCATATTCACCTCATTTTCAATGGATGTCTTTGGTGTTGTCTCCTTTCCATACCACTGGGATGACTTTGTGTCAAACAGGGAGTTACTTAGGGAAACTAAAATGAGGAGTATGACATTCATGAGTGAATGTCAGCTATGATATTTTGGTCATGTAGGTCTTTTTCTCTGGGCATGACCCACCAGTAATTGCCCCATTGTTGAGGACTCCAGTGGCTGGAGAAGGTCAAAGGTATGACAATGTTTCACTTGACTGTGGCAGATAGATGGTTACTTTTGAGGAGTGGAACTGGACCAGTTGTTTTCTGGTGTGGTTGCCATCCAGGACCAATAGCAGTTCTGTGGTGTGGTGACTGTGGTGAGGTCAGACTTGACCTGATCTGACCTCTCACAAAAAATACCATTATTGGTGAAATTGATTTATTGAAAATCTGTACAGACATTTGGACCCACGCAATCTTAAATATTTCATTTTGATCAATATTAAAAATGCAAAAAATTACTGTGAAAATACGATTTTGTGATACTACTAGTTCTGCTACTATTGCTACTACTATTCAGTTCAGTTGATTTGTATAGTTGTCTCAAGGTGCTTCACAAGAGCAGGATCCAAAAGAGCAGACCCACCTCAGTTGGGTGACAATTCATTCTGACAATCACAAGACTATAGCATCAACAGAAAGCAATACAAAATACAACAGATCCGATTACAACTAACAGCAATGAAGTAAATATTTGTGAAAACAACAATAAATGAACAAAATACAATTCAAACAATTCAAACAAGGGCTTAAAAAACAAATCAAAACTAGAAGCACTCGGAGAGCGCAAACCTCCGCCAAGGCCATAGACTTGGCCACTGATGTCACATGGAATACCCTTTGGCAAAGAGACTTATTCCACATCATTTCATGCATCTACTGTCATGTTTCAGATTCAATGGTTAAACCCTTAGATCTTCAGCAAATGTATTTATAAAGAGAAATTGCATGAACTACACAAGTTTTTTATTTTTTATTTTCTAATAACAAGTTTATTCAATGAGGAGAACCAAACACTAAATTACTGTTGTGTCGTAGCTTAATTTTTTTTCAGCCTTTGTGAGCCGTCTTCATGAAGTTGAAATTGGCCCTATCCTGCAATGATAAAGAATCCTTTAAAAAATTACTGGATCCGGATCGTGTTCCAGATCATTACCAAAATTTAATGATTTCTAAGTTAGGCCAAGATACACCCCTGGTAAAAATTTCATTGAAATCCGTTGAGGATTTTTTTGAGTAATCCTGCTAACAAACCAACCAACCAACCAACAAACAAACGGACGTGACCGAAAACATAACCTCCTTGGCGGAGGTAACCACTAATGTATGAAATAGAAAACAGATAAGTCTTCAATCTAGATTTTTAAAAATGAGTCCACAATTGGCAAGCTATACTACTAATGCTACTACTGCTAGTATTACTACTACTAATAATAGTTTTATTTTATTTTATTTTGTGTTGTATCCTGCAGGCTTTTGGATGCATTGACCAAGACAGAGACGGTATCATCAAAAAACAAGACCTGAAGGAGACCTACGCTCAGCTAGGTGTTGCCTTTTTCTTTGATTCTTTTTCTTTTTCATTCCATTTATTTAACATATTGGCCATAAAATTAGTTTATACTCTTCTGATAAAAACAAATTATGATCACATTTGATAAATTTAGATAAAGTGATTTATCATCTGTGCACACCAGGAAAGCTTAATGTCAAAGATGAGGAGCTGGATGAGATGCTTAATGAGGGCAAGGGTCCCATTAACTTCACCGTGTTCCTCTCTCTATTTGGAGAGAAACTCAATGGTGAGAAATTTTGCAAAATGACCAAAGGAGGGGAAAAATGAAGATCAGTAATTTAGAAAGGGGCTGTTTTCATATGGGTGCTCTGTTGTAGGTACTGACCCTGAAGACACCATACTGGCTGCCTTCAAGCTTTTTGACCCTAATGGAACAGGTTTTGTCAATAAGGACGAGTAAGAAAACTGCGGCACATTTAGTGTTTGAGAGTCATCAAACAACCTTTTTAAACAGTTTTTTTCTGTTTCATCAATCAAGGTTTAAGCGGTTACTGATGAACCAGGCTGATAAATTCACAGCAGAGGAGGTTTGTGATTTATTTCTTTTATTTGTCCAGCTTGACATTTGCACATATTTGATCTACGCACTGGTACGCAATCTGCCGTGCCAGAGTAAACTCTTTGTAAACTCATTTTAAACTGTGCACAGCTGCGTGCAAGTGCGCAAAGAAAAATTTGAAACGTTGAAATTGAATGGCACGCATTAATTTTGTGAATTACATGTGAACATTGCGCAAACTACCAGCGTGTCACTGTGAGTCATTGCGTCGATTATGAGATAAATCTATAATAAATATAATTTTACAGATACTCATAAGAAGGCATGAAAATGCAACTGTTTTACCAAGCCATTGCAATATAAATATTACAAATAATTACCTTTTAGACAATTCCAAATGCATTCTCCACGTCATGAAGCGCACGAGAGAGAGAGAGAGAGAGAGAGAGAGAGAGAGAGAGAGAGAGAGAGAGAGAGAAAAGCTGCAGCTGTAGAAAATTCCTTTGTGATTCCAGGAGCAATTAGAGGTGGTTTCTTCAGCCAAACTCTGAGAGCAAATGATTAATCCACTACGAAATAATTATTTTATATAATGCAGCATCCAGCAGCACAAAGCAGAGCATCCAGTGGGACAAAACAGCATTGGCGCGACAAATTGCGCGGCAGTGCGGGGGTTAAGTGCATGCAAGTGTCAAGGTGGACCTTCTTTCCCCATTTCTGATCTGCTCAGCTCTTTTTGTGTTTTTGTCAGGTGGATCAGGCCTTCACCCTCGCCCCCATCGACCCAGCTGGTAACATTGACTACAAGTCACTATGCTACACCATCACACATGGAGACGAGAAGGAAGAATCTTAACAAGCACTGCAGCGTGGTGTTTATCAGCACCTATAAAATCATCCTACTGTCACCAGCTGTCATAAATAATGCATTTGTGGTTTAATTCAAAAGTAGTTCATGTCAAAATTTTGCATTTGAAAATAAAACATTTTCCTTTAGGCACACAATCATCTGTTATTTTTTTAGGGGATGTGATGGTCTAGACGAGAGGTTAAGCATTGGGCTTGAGACCAGAAGATCCTTGGTTTAAATCCCAGCCTGACCAGAAAATCACTAAGGGCCCTTGGGAAAGGTCCTGTGGCGGAGCGTCGCGTCGGCTGCGTCCCGACGCGCATTAAAAAAATCTCCTTTAACAGTGGAATATCCGGATAAAATGCTGAAACCGACTTCTTCTGAAACTTCTCTGTTCTCTCACGACGTCCTGGATCAATAGAACCTGAAATGTGGAGGTTTTCAGCTTGAACAGGCTGATGACGGCGGCTGAGAGCGCTGAGCGACGTCTCGCACCGTGGGAAGTCCTTAAAGCGACAGAATCACCTCAAAATCTCTCATCAGCCATTAAAATTTTCACTGAAAACCAGCTTAATTTTTCGAACCGTGTCCACTTCGATGTGTCTCACAGGTTTAGAAAAAATTTTGATCAAACAAAGCGCCAGTCTCTCAGCAACTTCTCAGACAAAGGAATTCCGACGAGGGGCTGGACGACTCCTCCCACAAGGAGTGCTCACAGGCGAATGACGTCACCGACAGGCGTGGAAAAACTCACGCATGCGCACGAGGGTTCAAGCATGTCTGACGTAAAAACATATGAATGAAATCCATATAGTTTTTGAAAAAAATAAAAAGGACCGTTACTTTATTGACAGCCCTCGTATGTATCATTTGTAAAAATCCAGATCACAGGTCAGGTAAGATGGAGTAGTTCATCTGAATTGTGTACCTATAACTTGTATGCTTCCTTCTAGTACAGTAGTGTTTAGAATAATAGTAGTGCTGTGTGACTAAAAAGATTAATCCAGGTTTTGAGTATATTTCTTATTGTTACATGGAAACAAGGTACCAGTAGATTCAGTAGATTCTCACAAATCCAACAAGACCAAGCATTCATGATATGCATGTTATGTGTCGACGCGGGTTGAGGAGCGGACCTGCGTCGGACGGAACCCAGCGCTAAAATAACCAGAAAGCGGTTCCAATAACAAAACAATTTATTTTACCACCCTCTGGTGCATAACCAAGTGTATGAACAAAAGATGCGTCAATCTGGTGGAGTGAAGGCTGGCACGCTCTCCAGCGCCTAAAGGATCGAAGCCCGGCGCTTCTGGACTCACTTTACCGCCAAACACCCCCCAGGTGGACACGACAAACCGACTCTCTGCAAAGGATAAAAAAGGTGAGGTAAGTCAGCAGCTACAATCAATATCCTTCAAAAAGGCACACACTATCAGCAACACATTCAGGTCTGTATTTAAGCTTTATGTAAATGAGCAGCTTCTCACAACAGGCGGAGGATTACCACTCCACACGCCACAGCAGTGAGAAGCGAGCTGCACAATTTTCATCACAATTCCAATCTACTGCGTAACAAAATACCAAGTTACTATCAACAATTAGTCAAACAATTAATCACCTCTGATGTGTGCTGACAGCATGTGTCCCTCACCCTTCTTCCGTCACAGGCACGATGTGTCAAACCCAGGCGCGGTCCTCAGCGTCTCACAAACGAACATCACAAGGTCGAGTTCCCGGCAATTCTGCTTGAATCACACATGGCTTAAATGCAGAACGCCATCTAATTATCTGCTTCAGCTGAAAGTCTTTAAGGTTGCATGTGAGCACCATCCACAGGTGCTGCACATAACGTTGATGAGGGTGAAGGACTCTTCAGCCAGCACCTTCTCCACAGACAAATCAGTTTTCATACCACCTGGAGAGCAAAGAAAAGAAAAGAACACCAAAATGTCCAGCCACCCCCCCCCCCCAACACACAACAGTACCCCCCCCCCCCCCCCCTCAACGGGAAGCCTCCCGGCAACTGAACAGACCAGGTCCGAGAACAGCACCTCCCTCCGGGGTCCTCGTCAGGAAGCAGACAGCATAACGCTCCCAAGGTCCACCACAGACAGCAGGACAGGGCACCGCAGCTGGAAGGCCGGCTGGCATCAACAAAACCCCAAAACAGTCCCTAATACAATCCAACATACAAGAAAAAACATAAAACCCACCCAAAACCTCCCCAGGGGACCGTCCCATCCAACCCCGGGAAGAAAAGAAAAACTCCCAAATGCAAAAACCCAACACAGCCCCACAAACACAATACAAACATAAATGCATAAAAGAAAAATAACAAACAACCCTCCCAGAACGACTTGCAGAGCCCAACACCCCCCAGAAGGCCTTCACCGCCGCTTCCAGGAGGAATAGCCAGAACCGGAATCCCACAAAGGTCCCCAGGTACACATGGAGCAAACGGCGCCCCCCAGAGGACCATACCATCAAACCCCAGGAGGCACCCTCCCCACAACCCCGGAACCCCAGACCCGGCCACACCTGGCTAGTCGGCCCCACAAACCAATTCCCCCCCCAGAGGACCGTCCCATCAACCCTGGAGGTGGAACCCGGAAGGAAACAAAACAAACTCAAAATCCAACCCCCGGAGGACCACCCTAAACAACCCCGGGGGCAAATAAAACAACCGTCAAACCCTGTTACCTTCCCCGGCACCCGAAAGACCCCAGGTCCCTCCCAGAGCCCCTCGGCGGCTCAATTTTGGCGAACGGCACAAAACATTAAGCCGGGGAAGGGAACAGGAAAAACTAACCCAGCCCCAACCCCAAGGCGCAGCGGAAAACCGGAAATACGTCCGGTGTCCCAACTCGACCATACCCCAGCCTCTCGGGAGGGGTGGAACTACCGAAATGGTGAACGGCAACAGATCGGCCCACCCCTCCGACTGAGGTATGTTCCCGCTGCACCACACCCCGGCTACACCAATGACGAATGGTACAAAGGCTCACCGAGGCTGGAGTGGAACCGGGCCCTAACCAAACCAAGAAAAACGGCCCTAACAACCCCCCCCCCCCTAGGTGCAGAGGTCTTCTGAGAACGCTCAGCGTGACCAACCTGCACCACCCCACAACCCACAAGACGAACGGTCTTGGGGCAAGTGAGGTTGGGGTTAGGGATGTAGGGAAATAAAAAACAACAAAACAAAACGACCCCAAAACCCAAACAGAAAATACCTAAATACACATAAAAAAAATAACGATTAAGTGAGCCCAGACGGGCTTCTAACCGCCTAACGTTCACTCCACCAGACACGCCTCTGACTCCCCAAACAAATTATAACCCCTATTCAAAGAAACAAAACATTAACCCATACAAGTTTTTTTTGTGTGTGTGTGTGTGTATTATTTCGCCTGTCCCAGAACACCTGGAGATACGTCACCAGAGAACATTGCATCAAAAACGAAGCACAGGCTTCAACGTCTCCCGCATAAGGCTCCGGATGACAAATAATCAGTTCGGACGCCGAATCTCTGGGAGACGGAATTATCTGCACCGGTATCGATGGTGCCACAGCTGGAGCAGCAGGAAGCGTAACAGCTTGCGCTGCAAGCTCCGTAACACGGGCGTCTGTTTGTTCAAGTTGGTTTGCGGGATGCTGTAATTGCTCCCATTTTTTCTCCAAGTGTTCTTGAACTCTTTCGGCGAATGGAACCGCCTCTGCCGCTGGGTCCATTATGGAATGGCCGGGAACTACTGTTATGTGTCGACGCGGGTTGAGGAGCGGACCTGCGTCGGACGGAACCCAGCGCTAAAATAACCAGAAAGCGGTTCCAATAACAAAACAATTTATTTTACCACCCTCTGGTGCATAACCAAGAGTATGAACAAAAGAAGCGTCAGTCTGGTGGAGTGAAGGCTGGCACGCTCTCCAGCGCCTAAAGGATCGAAGCCCGGCGCTTCTGGACTCACTCTACCGCCAAACACCCCCCAGGTGGACACGACAAACCGACTCTCTGCGAAGGATAGAAAAGGTGAGGTAAGTCAGCAGCTACAATCAATATCCTTCAAAAGGCACACACTATCAGCAACACATTCAGGTCTGTATTTAAGCTTTATGTAAATGAGCAGCTTCTCACAACAGGCGGAGGATTACCACTCCGCACGCCACGGCAGTGAGAAGCGAGCTGCACAATTCTCATCACAATTCCAATCTACTGCGTAACAAAATACCAAGTTACTATCAACAATTAGTCAAACAATTAATCACCTCTGATGTGTGCTGACAGCATGTGTCCCTCACCCTTCTTCCGTCACAGGCACGATGTGTCAAACCCAGGCGCGGTCCTCAGCGTCTCACAAACGAACATCACAAGGTCAAGTTCCCGGCAATTCTGCTTGAATCACACATGGCTTAAATGCAGAACGCCATCTAATTATCTGCTTCAGCTGAAAGTCTTTAAGGATGCATGTGAGCACCATCCACAGGTGCTGCACATAACGTTGATGAGGGTGAAGGACTCTTCAGCCAGCACCTTCTCCACAGACAAATCAGTTTTCATACCACCTGGAGAGCAAAGAAAAGAAAAGAACACCAAAATCTCCAGCCACACCCCCCAACACACAACAATGCACACTCTTAAGGCTATGAAATTGGGCTATTAGTAAAAAAAAAGTAGAAAAGGGGGTGTTCACAAGAATAGTAGTGTGGCATTCAATCGAGTTCGTCAATTTTGTGGAACAAACAGGTGTGAATCAGGTGTCCCCTATTTAAGGATGAAGCCAGCACCTGTTGAACATGCTTTTCTCTTTGAAAGCCTGAGGAAAATGGGACGTTCAAGACATTGTTCTGGACAACAGTGTAGTTTGATTAAAAAGTTGACTGGAGAGGGGAAAACTTATACGCAGGTGCAAAAAATTATAGGCTGTTCATCTTCAATGATCTCCAATGCTTTAAAATGGACAAAAAAACCAGAGACACATGGAAGAAAACGGAAAACAACCATCAAAAGGGATAGAAGAATAACCAGAATGGCAAAGGCTCACCCATTGATCAGCTCCAGGTTGATCAAAGACAGTCTGGAGTTACCTGTAAGTGCTGTGACAGTTAGAAGACGCCTGTGTGAAGCTAATTTATTTGCAAGAATCCCCCGCAAAGTCCCTCTGTTAAATAAAAGACGTGCAGAAGAGGTTACAATTTGCCAAAGAACACATCAACTGGTCTAAAGAGAAATGGAGGAATATTTTGTGGACTGATGAGAGTAAAATTGTTCTTTTTGGGTCCAAGGGCATGAAGAGGACATGCCCTTGAAATGGGTGTTTCAACAAGACAATGACCCCAAGCACACTAGTAAACGAGCAAAATCTTGGTTCCAAACCAACAAAATTAATGCCTCGCAGATGTGAAGAAATCATGAAAAACTGTGGTTATACAACTAAATACTAGTTTAGTGATTCACAGGATTGATAAAAAAGCAGTTTGAACATAATAGTTTTGAGTTTGTAGCGTCAACAGCAGATGCTACTATTATTGTGAACACCCCCTTTTCTACTTTTTTTTTTACTAATAGCCCAGTTTCATAGCCTTAAGAGTGTGCATATCATGAATGCTTGGTCTTGTTGGATTTGTGAGAATCTACTGAATCTACTGGTACCTTGTTTCCCATGTAACAATAAGAAATATACTCAAAACCTGGATTAATCTTTTTAGTCACATAGCACTACTATTATTCTGAACACTACTGTACATACTACAGTAATGGCTAGGTAGCAGGTTCCTAACCCATACTGTACTAATTGCTCAGATGCCAATGTCAAATTGAAATCAGATCCACCTGAGCCCCCAAGCAAAAACAGAAGCAGCCAAAAAAAAAAGAAAGAAAAGAATGGTTGCTGTGTGCTAAAACGGCTCCAGTGTGATTGGCTCCTAGTGATTCTATGTACGAAAACTGCACAGTGTGTGGTATGTTCAGAGCTTCCACACCTAGATGAGCAGCATCATTTCAGACACTTTTCATTCCAGTCACCCTCTACTGGAACTTCTACCATCAGGCAAATGCTACAGAATAATACAATCCCACACAAGCAGGCCGAGGAACAGCTCCTCTCGCCCGCCCCCGAGCTGTGGCCTCCATCACCCCTATGCCAACCCAAACTACTCACCCATGACAATAATTTGCACTACAGTGCCCTCCAAAAGTATTGGAACACTTGATATTTCCAACTCAGTCTCACAATTTTTTTTCATGCTCCCATCAGAAAATGATTCAGATTTTCATGACAGGGTTTTTTTTAACTTACTATTACTAACACTATGCCTCCCCGTAACCTTAACCATAACCTAACCCTACTCCTTCCCCTACACCTAACCATAACCCCACAAGACCCCCCGCATCACTTTTAGTTTTGTGCAGTCGTCACAGAATGTAATAGAATAAATTTGTGCTCTAATTACAAGAATTTTGCACTTTTCATGACAATATCACTAACCAATAGATTAATGTATATTTCGTGATGTTGAATCACGACATGCTGTGAGATATGTATTTCACACATTTCAATTGGTTTATACAATTTCAAATACAAAAAATACAAAAATAAAATTTTCTAAAATGAGCTTACTTACACACAAACTGAAAGCAAATCTCTACAACTTGATATAAATGAATTAAAAATGTAAAAGCCAAGATGATGGGTTACATTAAGTAATGGAAAGCTTTGGTATAATACCTGCAAATAATCATTTTTATTTCTAGCTTTCTTCAGACAAGTCAGGGAATGGCTGCATGAACATTTCCAAGCCACTGAATATGTCTTGGACTCAGTAAATCTGTATGGAGTAGACAGTTCTCAAAAACTGAGTGACTGTACAAGAAGGAGAAGAGTGAGGAAAGACACCAAGACACCCAGAAGAAGTTATAGGATTCTCTGGCTGTGCTTGGAGGAAATTATGTATGGTATAACTGCATCACCAGTTATATAGCTTCATGATGAAGTGGTACAGAGGAGGATTTTCCTTCACCAAAACATCAAATCTAGGCTTGCATCTCAGATGTACTTTCTGGCAAATTGTAGTTGAACTTTCAGGTCTTCTTTTTAAAGAAAATCAAAGACAGAAATACAGAAACGCCGGCTCAAGTTTGCTTTTCAACGGCAACAAAATGTAACGAGGCTGTATTCCAAAGGAATATAGTGCTGTAAAGTCACAAAAAAGTGAGTTCACAGCGAGGCCTCCACTGTTTCATTATGAGACTGTTGCTATGGATACAACAACAAATTCCTCCGCTATTTATCCTGCTCACACAGCAGAGGGGCAATAAACTAAAGAGAATACGGAGCGCATAAAAGTCTACGCCTTTGTTTTTGACATTTGGACAACAGCAGAGATGCACCTAAATGACTGAGAGCCTATTTTTGATCACAGAAAGTCTATCTGCCAGCAGACATGCCTATCGCATCCGGAGCAGCGGGTAGGGTCGATGTGGGAGTCGATACCAGCACAGTGTGGACACCAGATGGAAGGAAGATCAAGACCAAACATATCCCCAGGACCTGTGACTCCTATCTGCAGCGGTGGGTGGACCTCTCACATCATAACTGAGGAAGCTCTAAAAGTGGTTTTAAACAACAATATCAGTGTTTGGGTGGAGGAGCTGCAGTATTGCTAAAGATTATCAATGCAAACACATCAAACTACACCAATATACACATACGACCATATATATTTGGACATTGTAAAAGTTTTGATTTGCATTTGTTATTCACAACATGTTATTCAACGTTAAGTTGAATCAAATAATGAATGAGTTTCAAGTGTAAATTTAATTTGAGGATGTTTAAAATACTGCGATCTTGTTTAATACTACAGATTTTAGTGATGAAAAGTAACTGGACATAAATTGCTTAGATAGTTCTTTGCCAAATGTCCATTCTTTTTTAAATTATTATCATTGTCATCTTTGGTGAGCAGTTTAAGTTTTTGTTGGTTGTCTGTCTCCTTGGCCATCTGATTGTCAGTCAGCAATTCTCTCAAAAGGACAAATTGATTACAACTGCAATTAGTAGAGATGTAGACCTTGGATTGATAA
Organism: Thalassophryne amazonica; assembly: GCF_902500255.1. Lineage (NCBI taxonomy): Eukaryota > Metazoa > Chordata > Actinopteri > Batrachoidiformes > Batrachoididae > Thalassophryne > Thalassophryne amazonica. The sequence continues at coordinate 84,348,733 of NC_047107.1, forward strand.
AGAGGTTATTAAATTTTGATGTAGATCTGTACCAAGAAGTGGATTTTACCCTTGACCTTTGATCCGGATTCTGTTGGTTCTGATTACAGGATTGAAACAGACAGACAGAATAAGTCCTCTGGTACTTCTCCATTCATGTTTCTTTTCCAGGGGGAAGTACCATCATTTTCAGACAAAACTACCACTGGATGCTGATGGATAGGCATACAAACAATCTGAGCAAAGAAGCATGTGACACAGGCTGTGAATACTTATGAACATGTGATTACTTATTTTTTTATTTTTTATTTTTAATAAATTTGCAAAAAACTTAAAAAAGAAAAACACCAACATTTTTCACATTGTCATTATGGGGTATTGTGTGTAGAATTTTGAGGAAACAAATGAATTTCATCCATTTTGGAATAAGGCTTAACATTAAAAAAGTGAAATGTGAAAAAAATTAAGTGTTGTGAATATTTTCTGGATGCTCATATTACTTAACCACCTGAATTACAAAGAGAGAAAGGCCACATGATCTGTACAGCTGATAGGATTGTATAATTAGAAACAGCCTCAAATAATTACTAGGGATCTGTGCCTAAGCTCACAAAATGGTCTCTCCCCCACCCTGCCATACTAGTGGCCTGCATGCATTACATATCAATGCTCGTAAATCTGTTTTCATCCCACAAATTAACAAACTAGACAGCCCCTGTAAATATATTTGACATATCTATTGTCCCTTGAAGACATCAGAATAGAATTGTTTTCATGTATCACTGAAACCTACCACATCTTTTACAAACATTATTTCAGGGTGGGGAGTATTTAAAATGAAAAAAAAATTGATACTTAAGTAATTGAAGGATATTCGTGGCCATGGGTGTAAAAAAAAAGAAAAAAGAAAAAACACTGTGCTAACAACAAATCAATCAATCAATCAATTTTTTTATATAGCGCCAAATCACAACAAACAGTTGCCCCAAGGCGCTTTATATTGTAAGGCAAGGCCATACAATAATTATGTAAAACCCCAACGGTCAAAACGACCCCCTGTGAGCAAGCACTTGGCTACAGTGGGAAGGAAAAACTCCCTTTTAACAGGAAGAAACCTCCAGCAGAACCAGGCTCAGGGAGGGGCAGTCTTCTGCTGGGACTGGTTGGGGCTGAGGGAGAGAACCAAGAAAAAGACATGCTGTGGAGGGGAGCAGAGATCGATCACTAATGATTAAATGCAGAGTGGTGCATACAGAGCAAAAAGAGAAAGAAACAGTGCATCATGGGAACCCCCCAGCAGTCTACGTCTATAGCAGCATAACTAAGGGATGGTTCAGGGTCACCTGATCCAGCCCTAACTATAAGCTTTAGCAAAAGGAAAGCTTTAAGCCTAATCTTAAAAGTAGAGAGGGTGTCTGTCTCCTGATCTGAATTGGGAGCTGGTTCCACAGGAGAGGAGCCTGAAAGCTGAAGGCTCTGCCTCCCATTCTACTCTTACAAACCCTAGGAACTACAAGTAAGCCTGCAGTCTGAGAGCGAAGCGCTCTATTGGGGTGATATGGTACTACGAGGTCCCTAAGATAAGATGGGACCTGATTATTCAAAACCTTATAAGTAAGAAGAAGAATTTTAAATTCTATTCTAGAATTAACAGGAAGCCAATGAAGAGAGGCCAATATGGGTGAGATATGCTCTCTCCTTCTAGTCCCCGTCAGTACTCTAGCTGCAGCATTTTGAATTAACTGAAGGCTTTTTATGGAACTTTTAGGACAACCTGATAATAATGAATTACAATAGTCCAGCCTAGAGGAAATAAATGCATGAATTAGCTTTTCAGCATCACTCTGAGACAAGACCTTTCTGATTTTAGAGATATTGCGTAAATGCAAAAAAGCAGTCCTACATATTTGTTTAATATGCGCTTTGAATGACATATCCTGATCAAAAATGACTCCAAGATTTCTTACAGTATTACTAGAGGTCAGGGTAATGCCATCCAGAGTAAGGATCTGGTTAGACACCATGTTTCTAAGATTTGTGGGGCCAAGTACAATAACTTCAGTTTTATCTGAGTTTAAACAGACAACAAATTCATCACACCATTTGTTTCTTCTTGTTTGTTATACACACAAACTGTCAATCACATAGAAACTATCAATCATTTTTGTAGGTACCAGGAAACCAAACAGAGAATGAAAAAGAAAACTACCTCACATGGGGTAAGTGTGAGGCTGAAGTAGAAACTCAGAGCTTTTAGTGATGTATTAATGTGATGTCGGCCTTCACATGGTGCTGTTTGCTTTGTACAGGATACACTGAAAAACAAACGACCCTGTGATGAAGAGAACACTGGTGAGAAGAAAACAAATACGAGGTTTGATTCAGCACAAGATGACATTCAGCAAACGTAAAACAAATCCCTCTTTGTTTTCAGGCTATAAAGATAGAAATGGGAGCAGTGAGGACGAGCCTTCAGCCCTTTCAGCCAGTGAAGAGCAAGTCAAAAAGTCTAGACTCTGTGCTATCCTTTAAGACGTCAGATTTTGAGTGGATGGTTCACGCACAGGACTTTTATACATATTAAGTACTATTTAAGAGTAATGTTGGGGAAAAAACACCTTCGTGCAAAAATAACCTTTACTCAAAACATAGAAAATCTCAGGTTTCCCCTCGTGAGTCTATGGGCAGTGCAAGAGAACACAGAACAACAATAATTTAAATTCAAGTTAATCCTACTAGGTTTATTAAAACAGCAGAGCAGATCAGTTGTCAAAAATCATTCATCTTTGCGCAAAAATGGTTTCAGAATGCATACACATCTTTAATGCCACAAAAACCGATACCCTCAGCATGTGCAGCAAAAAGAACACACTTCTTTTCATTAACAGAGTTTTTAAGCTTGCAGTTCAGAAATCTGTCCGGGCGGGGCTCCCAGTCCCACACGTCCTCGGCCTCATGTAAATATGTAACTCCATGAAGTCCATAAAGCAGGCATTGTTGTTAATTCTTAATGTCCAACGTTGTGATGGGAACTGATTTGATAAATGCCCTGGGTGCAGAGATTGCCAGTACATACATCCCCAGTTTCTGCCTTTTGCGGCAAAGTGTAACTAATTAATTAAAGAATCACTGTTTTCTTGTTTTCAGCTCCGTATGAGAACAGGTCCATGTGTTCAGTTTTAGTGTCGTTAATGTCTCTACAGACACTTTCAAGGTTGCCTCCCCGATAACACATAATCCAGTCATTGTTCTTCCCTGTGGAAACAAAGTTCTTTCACAGTCAAAATATGAAATCACTCACATTTTACAGAATGCAGAAGCAGCAATTAATCTGAACAATACAATCATTCAACTGTTCATTATTGATCAGCATAGTTCAAACATAAATGCACAAACCATTTGATTATAAACAGAGGCAACAACAAAATTATTTGCAGTACATATCTTGACCTCATGACCTTTGAACATATCATGAAACATCATGTCAGGCATTAGTCATGACTTTATTAAAATGGTCAATGTCTGACATGTTTTAAACCAACATGTTACACCCGACTTAAGCATATGTTATTTATGAAAACCTTAAACCAAAACACTTTACTGATTTGAGAGTCAACAAATCTGTCAGCAGTTCAACATGTTCAATACAATTCATCATAAGCACATATTTCAATCATTAATCAAACCGTATAATATTGTATCATTTCAGAACCATCATAAATCAGTTGAACACCTATCAAAGCATAGGCATACACATTTTCATTCATTTGACATCATGATAAAACCCTTAAACACATTATGGCACAAGTATACACTCTATTCAACTTCATTCATTCAATACAATATCTAGTTCATTTAAACCTGCATGGTGTACATACTTCTAAACATTTGTTACTTTTTGTAAATAATGAACACAAAACCTTTTATTCAGTTTGGTTAGTTTTAGCATTGTTAGCATGCAAAGCTAATTATAAGTAAAATAGCATATATTTTCATTTATTCTTAACAGTAAACACAAATCGTTTTTTGTGCACAGTCTCAATAAAGAGTTCTGTGACAAAAAGAGCAAATGATTTTAAAAAAGGAACTTTTTTCTCCAGTTCTGATCATTAGGAATAGATATTTTAAAGATATAATTTCAAATATCATCTGTAAAAAAATGCAAATCACTTTTGTACAATAGGAATGCTATAGTGCTCATGAGCCTTTCATTGGATTCAGGTGTGTTGGAGCAGGGAGACAACTAAGAGTATCAGGAAGGTAACTCTCGAGGACCGAACTTGAGCACCCCTGCTATAGTGTGTAGGATTGAAGTGTGTATTCACAGTTATGGAATATAGCATTCATAATGAGCCCAACAAGTTTGAAAATCCTCATTTTTATGAAATAGAGGACCACAAATATTGCATATCACAAGGCAAGGGAGCATGAATCCCCATCACCAAAGAACTGACCAGCGATGGCATAATGGCGTAATGTAATCTGCAACCTCACCACTAGATGACACTAAATCCTACAGTGTTAACAAAATGTTTTAAGCTGCTGAAAAACAACAAAATGCTTTCAAATAGCGATACACACACACACACACACACACACACACATGTACACCCCCTGGCAATAATTATGGAATCAGCGGCCTCTGAGGGTGTTCATTCAGTTGTTTAATTTTGCAGAAAAAAAGCAGATCACAGACATGACACAAAACTAAAGTCATTTCAAATGGCAACTTTCTGGCTTTAAGAAACACTATAAGAAATCAGGAAAAATAATTGTGGCAGTCAGTAACGGTTACTTTTTTAGACCAAGCAGAGGGAAAAAAATATGGACTCACTCAATTCTGAGGAAAAATTTATGGAATCACCCTGTAAATTTTCATCCCCAAAACTAACACCTGCATCAAATCAGATCTGCTCATTAGTCTGCATCTAAAAAGGAGTGATCACACCTTGGAGAGCTGTTGCACCAAGTGGACTGACATGAATCATGGCTCCAACACGAGAGATGTCAATTGAAACAAAGGAGAGGATTATCAAACTCTTAAAAGAGGGTAAATCATCACACAATGTTGCAGAAGATGTTGGTTGTTCACAGTCAGCTGGGTCTAAACTCTGGACCAAATACAAACAACATGGGAAGGTTGTTAAAGGCAAACATACTAGTAGACCAAGGAAGACATCAAAGCGTCAAGACAGAAAACTTAAAGCAATATGTCTCAAAAATTGAAAATGCACAACAAAACAAATGAAGAACGAAGGGGAGGAAACTGGAGTCAACGTCTGTGACCGAACTGTAAGAAACCGCCTAAAGGAAATGGGATTTACATACAGAAAAGCTAAACGAAAGCCATCATTAACACCTAAACAGAAAAAAACAAGATTACAATGGGCTAAGGAAAAGCAATCGTGGACTGTGGATGACTGGATGAAAGTCATATTCAGTGATGAATCTCGAATCTGCATTGGGCAAGGTGATGATGCTGGAACTTTTGTTTGGTGCCGTTCCAATGAGATTTATAAAGATGACTGCCTGAAGAGAACATATAAATTTCCACAGTCATTGATGATATGGGGCTGCATGTCAGGTAAAGGCACTGGGGAGATGGCTGTCATTACATCATCAATAAATGCACAAGTCTACGTTGATATTTTGGACACTTTTCTTATCCCATCAATTGAAAGGATGTTTGGGGATGATGAAATCATTTTTCAAGATGATAATGCATCTTGCCATAGAGCAAAAACTGTGAAAACATTCCTTGCAAAAAGACACACACGGTCAATGTCATGGCCTGCAAATAGTCCGGATCTTAATCCAATTGAAAATCTTTGGTGGAAGTTGAAGAAAATGGTCCATGACAAGGCTCCAACCTGCAAAGCTGATCTGGCAACAGCAATCAGAGAAAGTTGGAGCCAGATTGATGAAGAGTGCTGTTTGTCACTCATTAAGTCCATGCCTCAGAGACTGCAAGCTGTTATAAAAGCCAGAGGTGGTGCAACAAAATACTAGTGATGTGTTGGAGCGTTCTTTTGTTTTTCATGAGTCCATAATTTTTTCCTCAGAATTGAGTGATTCCATATTTTTTTCCCTCTGCTTGGTCTAAAAAAGTAACCGTTACTGACTGCCACAATTTTTTTTTCCTGATTTCTTATAGTGTTTCTTAAAGCCAGAAAGTTGCCATTTGAAATGACTTTAGTTTTGTGTCATGTCTGTGATCTGCTTTTTTTCTACAAAATTAAACAACTGATAGGATAAGAAAAGTGTCCAAAATATCAACGTAAACTTGTGCATTTATTGATGATGTACTGACAGCCATCTCCCCAGTGCCTTTACCTGACATGCAGCCCCATATCATCAATGACTGTGGAAATTTACATGTTCTCTTCAGGCAGTCATCTTTATAAATCTCATTGGAACGGCACCAAAGTTCCAGCATCATCACCTTGCCCAATGCAGATTAGAGATTCATCACTGAATGACTTTCATCCAGTCATCCACAGTCCACGATTGCTTTTCCTTAGCCCAGTGTAACCTTGTTTTTTTCTGTTTAGGTGTTAATGATGGCTTTCATTTAGCTTTTCTATATGTAAATCCCATTTCCTTTAGGCGGTTTCTTACAGTTCAGTCACAGACGTTGACTCCAGTTTCCTCCCATTTGTTTTGTTGTGCATTTTCAATTTTTGAGACATATTGCTTTAAGTTTTCTGTCTTGACGCTTTGATGTCTTCCTTGGTCTACCAGTATGTTTGCCTTTAACAACCTTCCCATGTTTGTATTTGGTCCAGAGTTTAGACACAGCTGACTGTGAACAACCAACATCTTTTGCAACATTGCGTGATGATTTACCCTCTTAAGAGTTTGATAATCCTCTCCTTTGTTTCAATTGACATCTCTCGTGTTGGAGCCATGATTCATGTCAGTCCACTTGGTGCAACAGCTCTCCAAGGTGTGATCACTCCTTTTAGATGCAGACTAATGAGCAGATCTGATTTGATGCAGGTGTTAGTTTTGGGGATGAAAATTTACAGGGTGATTCCATAATTTATTCCTCAGAATTGAGTGAGTCCATATTTTTTCCCTCTGCTTGGTCTAAAAAAGTAACCGTTACTGACTGCCACAATTTTTTTTTTTCTTGATTTCTTATAGTGTTTCTTAAAGTCAGAAAGTTGCCATTTGAAATGTCTTTAGTTTTGTGTCATGTCTGTGATCTGCTTTTTTTCTACAAAATTAAACAACTGAATGAACATCCTCCGAAGCCGGTGATTCCATAATTTTTGCCAGGGGTTGTAGATATTTATGGAGTATGTTCATGTTCGACTTGGTTTTTCTATTGTAACTGTTTTTAGCTTTCTGGTTTTTAACAAATGCGATACGCGTTCCTGCCCAAATAGCATTGTAACTGGTCTGATACGGGAAAATATCAGACCAGAAATCAGCCAATCAAAGCACGCATATTGTCATAGCCATACAATACAGCTTATCTGTTGTAATCAATCATGAAGCTGTATAACTGGAGACAACAGGCAAATGCTGCAATACACAATTTCTCCAGTCACAACCACAGAATCCTAGAACTTCTTTGTAGTCATCATGGGTTTCTTGGTTTCCCTCACTTATCTCCTTGCAGTCACTCAGTTTGTGAGAATTGCCTACACCAGACAGACTGACTACACAATACCATACTGTTTACATTTCTTGAGACATTCAGTGGTACAGAAATGTTCATGAGTTCATTCCAACTTATGTAAAGAAAACAAGCTGCCAAAGTGGTTTACTCCAACTTTGTCAAAGGGTATTTTCATCCTCAGTACATTTTTAATGAATCTGCATGTTTTTGAATATATTTTAAATTGTGTATTTAAAATATAGTTTGACAAGTAATTCTAAGGAGGACCATATGGTGCAGACCACTGTGTGCAGAACTGTCCAAATGTAACAAAAAATATAAATCACCCAAATGTAAGTGAATCAGGACACAGAGTGCGATCAGTCATTTCATTCAAAACTTTTTTTTTTTAATATATTCAGCCAAAGTCAACATTCATTATTAACAGCAGCAAAAACAGAGCTTTCACCTTTCACTGTCAGCTTGCAGCTCTGATAAAGTTTGATATCAAATTTATGTTTCCCGTGAATTTATGACATGCTCCTCTGAGTATGTCGGTGTGTCCAAGTCATCCGTCCACTTTATGGTACTCTGAGTGGGGTCCAGCTCACGACACACAAAAAGTCCCATTTCCAGTGCGCGTTCGGTGACACCAGCACAGCGGCCGGTGGTCCAGCCTGCAGGTGTCAGTCACTGTTGCTGTCGTCTCCCACCACCATGCTGCTGTACTGCTTCTGCTGCTCCTCCTTAAATGACTCCTTCACCTTCGCCCTCTTGAGGCCGCCATCCCTGCAGAGCAGCCGGGCACATACAGAAGTGTAACGCAGCTCAAATCAACCACATCCAACAGACTGCACAATAAAAATATACTATTGTTAGAGAGATTTCTCAATTTCCTGCTACTGCTGGACAGAGCCATTCAACTCTGTGCTTATTTTTTTTTTATATTAACACTAATAAATTAGTTTATTAATAAAAATGTACTAAATATTTTACATTAATAAAACACTTGGCAACTTTCAATTATTAAAGGCCAAATGTTGAGGGGCCACCAGAGGAAGCCATTGGATTTGTCATGCCTATTCTGTTGCACACAGAATACTCACTGTACTTGTCTGCAAGTATATTTGAACACCCTGCAATTTTGCAAGTTCTCCCACTTAGAAATCATGGAGGGGTATGAAATTTTCATCTTAAGTGCATGTCCACTGTGAGAGACATAAAAAAAAAAAAAAAAAAAATCCGGAAATCACAATGTATGATTTTTTAATAATTTATTTGTATGTTACTGCTGCAAATACGTATTTGAACACCTGTGAAAATCAATGTTAATATTTGGTACAGTAACCTTTGTTTGCAATTACAGAGGTCAAACGTTTCCTGTAGTTTTTCACCAGGTTTGCACACACTGCAGCAGGGATTTTGGTCCACTCCTCCATACAGATCTTCTCCAAATCTTTCAGGTTTGGAGTTTCAGCTCCCTCCAAAGATTTTCTATTGAGTTCAGGTCTGGAGACTGGCCAGGCCACTCCAGGACCTTGAAATGCTTCTTACGGAGCCCCTCCTTAGGTGCCCTGGCTGTGTGTTTGGGGTCATTGTCATGCTGGAAGACCCGGCCATGACCCATCTTTAATGCTCTTACTGAGGGAAGGAGGTTGTTTGCCTAACTCTCACAATACATGACCCCATCCATCCTCCCTTAAATACGGTGCAGTTGTCCTGTCCCCTTTGCAGAAGAGCACCCCCAGAGTATGATGTTTCCACCCCCATGCTTCACGGTTGGGATGGTTTTCTTGGGGTTGGTCTCATCTTCTAAACATGGTAAGTGGAGTTGATTCCAAAAAGCTCTATTCTGGTCTCATCTGACCACATGACCTTCTCCCATGCCTCCTCTGGATCATCCAGATGGTCACTGGTGAACTTCAAACGGGCCTGGACATGTGCTGGCTTGAGCAGGGGGACCTTGCTGCCCTGCAGGATTTTAAACCATGACAGCATCATGTGTTACTAATGTAATCTTTGTGACTGTGATCCCAGCTCTCTTCAGGTCACTGACCAGGTCCTCCTGTGTAGTTCTGAGCTTTCTCAGAATCATCTACCCCACAAAGTGAGATCTTGCATGGAATCCCAGACCAAGGGATATTGACAGTCATCTTGTGTTTCTTCCACTTTCTAATAAATAATAACAGTTGTTGTCTTCTACCAAGCTGCTTGCCTGTTGTCCTGTAGTCCATCCAAGCCTTGTGCAGGTCTACAGTTTTATCCCTGGTGTCCTTAGACAGCTCTTTGGTCTTGGCTATGGTGGACAGGTTGGAGTGTGATTGATTGAGTGTGTGAACAGGTGTCTTTTATACAGGTAACAAGTTCAAACAGGTGCAATTAACACAGGTAAAGAGAGCAGAATAAGAGGGCTTCTTAAAGAAAAATTAACAGGTCTGTGTGAGCCAGAATTCTTGCTGGTTGGTAGGTGTTCAAACACTTATTTGCAGCAGTAACATACAAATAAAGCATAAAAAAAAAAAAAAAAAAAAAAAAAAAAAATCATACATTGGGATTTCCGGATATTTTTTTTTAGATTATGTCTCTCACAGTGGACATGCACCTAAGATGAAAATTTCAGACCCCTCCATGATTTCTAAGTGGGAGAACTTGCAAAATCGCAGGGTGTTCAAATACTTATTTTCCTCACTCTAACTCAAAAGTATTTTTATTCTTCAACATTTTTCTTAACTATAATCTTTCAGCTTCTCACGAATTAGTGTGTACAGTGCATCCAGAAAGTATACACAGTGCTTCACTTTTTCCACATTTTGTTGTTCGAGCCTTTTTCCAAATTGATTTAATAAAATTTTCCCACAAAATTCTATGCACACCACCCCATAATGACAACATGAAATTTTTTTTTTTTTTTTTTTTTTTTTTTACATTTTTGCAAATTTATAAAAAAAAAAAAAAAAAAAAAAAAAAAAAAATCTAAAATCTCATGTACACTAAGTAATCACACCCTTCACCCTATCTTTGGGCAGTTTACATGTACATGTGATTTGTTAGTTTTTATTTATTTTTAATAAATTTGCAAAAATCTAAAAAAACCTTTTTTCACATTGTCATTATGAGGTACTGTGTGTGGAAATTTGAGGGAAAAAATGAATTTCATCCATTTTGGAATAAGGCTGTAACATAAAATGCGGGGGAAATATAGGCCTTGCGTTGTGCACACTCAATACTTTCTGGGTCTGACTTAGAATGGCACAAGGCCTACATTTCCCCCCTATAAAAGTGCCTCTTCTAGGACTGTGTGTTTATGAGCACCTTCATATCACACAGATCCCACAATTTGCATAATGACTGCTGACAGGTTCTGGCTGAACTTTATAGATAAGAGGTTGCACAAGGACAGAGTAGATAAGATCCACAGTTTCACCAGTCTTTTCAAGAATTCCTTCCTTTTTTCTCCAAATTAAAGTAACAAATGTCTCAAAACACAGCGACTTCATATTTGGTCTGGATATTACCACAGTACATGGTGGTTTTGTGCCATCACCAAAAGCAGCCATATTTGTTTATGTTGGAGTTTTTCCATGATGCCACTGGGGATCTATCAGTTTCCTTTACTCCCTACACAGGGAACAACTGGAGCTTTGAATACAATATCATCTACAACCCATGCACAGATTCATACTACTACTGTGTTCTTCCTTTGCCAATATACCATGCCACATTAATTTAAATTAAAGTGAAATTTTGTGTTAGAATGGTGCAATAGTAATTTTATACTATGGTTGTTATAGTTGGGACTTGATGAGGATTGTCACACCTGGACACTTCCCTTCTGAATTATTAAGGTCACTGGCAGTACTGTTTCAGGGCAATAGATAAATGCATCCTGAAACATTCTGGTGTCATCACCAGTTCAAAGTCAGTTCATCCCAGATGAGTCTTAAGACAATACCAACAACAATAAGCAACAATAAGCAAAATCTGCTGAACTGATTAAAGAAAGCAGGATAATCTTACCACTGTAGATCTACCAACCCTCCCTGATGAGCAATGGCTGACTTTACTCTGTTGGCAAACTGCACGGCATCTTCCCCTCCTGCCATATTACAAAATAAGAACATCTTGGTCAAATACAAAGTCGTCATGCAGAACTATCCAAAAGTTTTAGGCAGCCCAGAATTCAGTCTGAAATGTAGAGCAATTTTACAATACAAGAAAAATATCCACAGATTTCTTTTGTGTATGTACTGCCTGGTATACAAACAGTGACAAATGATTATGCAACAACAAATTATTCATAGCCTGGTTACCTTATAAATTACAGATTGCATCTCTATTAAAATGTGCATTAAAAACTGTGTACATATTGCTTATTTATATATAAATATTTGATATTTAGCATATATTTTCATTATTTGAGGCACCTTTAAGGCTTTATCTTCCACTAAGGAAAAAGGAGCACATTGTAAATATTTGTAGTCTCCACCCAACGCAGTTCTGCTTCTCACACCCAGAGCCCATTTCATGTAAAACGGGATATAAGACTATGCTCATGTGTACACGCATGGGTGATTGTTCTAAAAATAAGGTGTGGCCAGGCTAGACCCTATAAAATACATATCATTGGATATACGTAATTTATGTATTTACATTAATGGTAAATGGACTGCATTTATACAGTGTTTTTCCATCTGCATCAGACGCTCAAAGCGCTTTACAAATAATGCGTCACATTCACCCTAATGTGAGGGTGCTGCCATACAAGGTGCTCCTACACACCAGGAGCAACTAGGGGACTAAGGACCTTGCCCAAGGGCCCTTAGTGATTTTCCGGTCAGACTGGGATTTGAACAGAGGATCCTCTGGTCTCAGGCCCAACGCTTTAACCCATTAATGTGTGTAACACTGTTTTTATATATATATATATATATATATATATATATATATATATATATATATATATATATATATATATATATATATATGCAGCTGATATGCAGTTAATGCATTAATTGTATCATAGTGAGCCTTAGAACTTTTCAGCCTACCCTCGTGTGTGTGTGTGTGTATATAAATAAATATAACATTTGAATACATTTATTAAAAATTATGAGAAATATACCTTATAAATGGACCTTTGCTCTAATAGAAGGCCACTCTAAAATGTTCAGTTTGATCACAGCACAATGCCACAGATGTTGCAAGTTTTGAGGAAGAGTGCAACTGGCATGCTGGAATGTCCACCAAAGCTGTTGCCCGTGAATTTAATTTTCATTTCTCTACCATAAGCTGTCTCCAAAGTCGTTTCACAGAATTTGGCAGTACATCCAACCAGCCTCACAACCGCACACCGCGTGTAACCACACCATCCCAGGACCTCCACGTCCAGCATGTTCACCTCCAAAATCATCTGAGACCACCTGGACAGCTGCTGCAACAATTGGTTTGCAGAACCAAAGAATTTCTGTCAGAAACCATCTCAGGGAAGCTCATCTGCATTCTCGTCATCCTCACTGGGGTCTCGACCTGACCTCAGCTCGTCATCGTAACTGACTTGAGTGGGTAAATGCACACATTTGATGGTGTCTGGCTGCTGATGAACTCCATGCAAAGGAGAGGTGTTGCAGTATATAAGGCAAATGATGGTCACACCAAATACTAACCGGTTTTCTGACCCCCCCCGCCCAATAAAACAAACCTGCACATTTCAGAGTGGCCCTTTATTGTGGCCAGCCTAAGGCACATCTGTGCAATAATCATGCTGTCAAATCGGCATCTTGATATGCCACACCTGTGAAATTTGGTGTATATAGAAAATGTTTTAGAACTGAGTTCAGCTCATGAAAAATGGGAGCAAAAACAGAAGTGTTTATATTTTTGTTCATTGGGTGTGTGTGGATATACGAGGGTAGGCTGAAAAGTTCTAAGGCTCCCCATGAAGGAGTAATGCATTAACTGCATTATAGTGAGCCTTAGAACTTTTCAGCCTACCCTCATATATATATATATATATATATATATATATATATATATATATATATATATATATATATATATATATAAACTCTCAGCAGGTGTACTGCTCTTCTCTGTTTTTAGCTGCTCTTGGCTCCACACTCACCACATACAGTGCTGATATATCAAAAATATGGGGATGGGATTACCAGTACATCTACCAAATATACCGCTGCTTCAATAACATTGTGACCCCGCATAAACCCCTCGGCTTAAGTGCAGTGCTGGTGCTTTGCTATCATTTGGTCACAAAACACAACTGCTAAAGAAAAACCTGGTCTAAAGTCGAGCACAGGGTAATTAAATGGTGCAACACATACCACGGCTTTCTCAAATACCAATGGAAGCCATTTCCAACAACTTTAGCTTTACATCTTATCTAAAAATACAAATTAAGGCCTTGTACATACGGAGACTGATACAATTGTTTCCAAAATGTGTTCCGTAAACACGGCACTGTTTCAAAAAAATATCACCATACCACAGACTATAGTATATACTCCAGGCCTGTATGTGGTGCTGTAACACGCCCACAAAAAATGGAGAAAATGTGGAGCATGCACATAACCGGTGTAAAGAGCTAATCAGTGTAGCAGCAGAATCTATAACTTTTCAAAGTAGCACACTGAGTAAAATAAAGCCTTTTAAGAGAAAGAGGGTTTGCACTGATCATCTGAAATAGACTTACTTGGTCAACTGGTTCTTGAGATATTGCATTAACAAGGGTGGCAATGACAATATCTTGAATATCTCACTGTGACCTTGAAATTGATCCCAAGGTCCCCGTAATTGACTGGTGTTGAGCGATCACCCAAGTACATCCTTATGCTAAATATGGATGAAACTGGTCAAGTGGTTCTTGAGATGTTGCGTTAAACCAAAAAAGGGTGGACAGACAGACATGCTAATCACGAAATCCCCCCATGTTTCATACTGGGGGATAAAAGTGTCTATCAGGCTGATCCTTACCAGATGTGATCAGTCTTTTCATCTATTTAACCACAGGGTGCACAGCAGATTTAGAGGAAAAGCTGCATTCACAGCCCAGTTTTTCACAGGTTGCATTCACGTGCATGGGCAGCCTGACTGAGGAATTTGCCGATTGCCTGTGTGCTTACAGTCCTGGAAACTCCTGAGCTCGTAATATTAAAAAAATAATAATAAAATAACCGGGAAAACAGAGGGAACACCCAAAATTTGAAAATCTGTGTGATGGTACAACACTATTATTCCACTGCTTAAGGACAGCCCTGATACTATACAATTCAATTTATTTTATTTATACAGCACCAAATCGCAACAAAGCTGCCTCAAGGCGCTCCATATGAGTAAGGTCTAACCTTACCAACCCCCTGAGCAAGCATGCAGGCCACAGTGGTAAGGAAAAACTCCCTCTGGTGATAATGAGGAAGAAACCTCAAGCAGACCAGATCCAGAGGGGTGACCCATTGACCCAATTTTTTTTTAAGGATTGTTCAAAAGTTTCTTTACAAACGAGCAACAAAAACAGAGTCCTTCATTAAAAATACAATAGAGTCCGTCTTGGGTCTCTAATATATATTGTCCAGCACCGGTAGGCTGCAGGCCAGGACCTCCGGTCAGTCGTGGAACGGGCGCGACTTCCCGAGGTCAGTCCGGCACCTTGGTGGTGCTGGGCCAGGATCAGTCAGTGGTGTTGTCAGTGCCTCGGACAAAGAAAAAGAGCAAAATCAGTCGGCTGGAAAAACTGCACCTAAGGTATGAGATTAGCAGAAAATCGACAAGGAAGTAAAGAGAATACTACGGTGATCACTGGTAGGTAGCCCTAAGCTTCACTAACAGACCCAGAATTTAGATGAAGTGAGGCTGAGACCTGTTCTGCTGCTAATGAGTTCAAGGGATAAGAAGCATAGTTCCATACTATGCCAGTATGCTAACCATACGAGAGGGAGAATAGGTTATCTTAAGTCTGGACTACAAACACATACCCTGATGTCAGTGAACAATCCTCACACAAAGCAGCAGATGCAACAGGTGACATTTCAAATGTCAACAGCCACATTTCCAGTGTTGTGTCTCTTTCCCCTGCCGATTGTGTTGTGCATGCCGATTCGTGTCCTTGCCCTCTCGACAGCAGCGTGAAATCACCTACTGCACTTGTGTTTTAACGGCAATGACTGATCACACTCCAGTTGGCTGAATTTTATGTTATGTCCAGAGCTAATTAGGTGACTTTAACCAATCACATTGCACCCAGCAGCCTGATTTTGCATTATGTAAATAATGTGGTCAGACACGCCCCAAATGTACCTGCACCACGAATTACAAACTATGTTCTGTAGATTGTGAAGATGCAAAAACAGCTGCACAGTACTGTATGTGTTATATTTTCTACTCACCTTTTGATGCATAGCTGGCAGATACCAGACGTTACAGACAAGGGCCCAGCTGGTCATCATCCTCAGCAGGTAACTGACCATGCTGTATTTGGAACTATTCCAGAAAGCATCTCCAAATTTTGGGTCATACTGAAGAAAAATAAAATAAATAACTAAAAGCCAAATTATGATGAACACTTTCAAAAAGGTACCACGCTGAAATCCACGACTTACTTTAATAGCTACCGGGTATATCGTTGCTCCGATTTCAAAACTGCCCTTTTTAAACATCATGACTGATGTATTGTTGATACACGTCCCTGTGAAACCCAGAGATCAGACGACAGTTGTGAGAGTGTTTTCCAAGCCTATGTATCAGCTCTTTCATCATAAACTACAATAACAATGCTTACTGAACATTATCACGACACCAAATTCAAACAAGTACTGCGTTTATGTGCAAACATACGTAATTCTCGTGTTCAGTTCAGCCACACCTACCCTCAGGAAATATCAGTATAGGAAGCTTCGTCTTGTCACTCACATGATCCTTCAACCTGAAAGCAACAACTGGGTGACACAAACCATTTTACAGAAGAGGAGGAAATGCATGTTGTGCCCCGTGGCTTTTTTTTTTTTTTTTTTTTTAACTTCAAACATTACCAATATGTGCAATGGGTGTCTGTACGACTCACCGTTGAGTCAAAACATTACCAGCATGTCTTGCTCTTGACTGGGTAATTAAAGGTACAGAGACCCCAAAAGGATTTCAGAGGGTCAAAAACATTTAGGGGCAGCATGGTGGCTTGGTAGTTAGCACCGTTGCTTCATAGCAAGAAGGTCATGGGATCAATTCCCACCCGTGGCCTTTCTGTGTGGAGTTTCCATGTTCTCCCCATGTTTGCATGGGTTCCCTCTGGGTGTTTCGGCTTCCTCCCACATTCAAAGACATGCAGGTTAGTTGGATTGGAAACTTTAAATTGTCTGTAGGTGTGTGTGTGAATGTGCTTGTTTGTCTATATGTGGCCCTGTGACAGACTGCTGTCCTGTCTAGGGTGCACCCTGTCTCCAGCTCCCCGTGATCCTTACTTGGAGTAAGCAGCTGGAGATGAGTGAGTGAGTGAGAAACCTGTGGCTTGCAACTGTAGACATAGTAAAATGCACAAAAAAAAAAAACCTTTTGGTCACTAGGTGGCGATCTTTCATCTCTGCCCTCTCAAACCAGACGTGGGGACAGGATCGAACCATAGCTCTCTGGATGATGCCCATCAAACCGCCATGTACCTGACCAACCTGACAAACACACACATATAATCACAGCAGTTTCTTATGTTTCAACATAGAATCTTAAGAGTCATGTGAATTAAAATGTGAGAAGAAGTCATGCTTCTGTGTACCATAGCATAACAGCCATCATTGCAGAGAATTACAATGTCAATGGGACTGGTGTGATTGGCAACACAGAGCCCTCCTTTCTGGGGTTTATTTTCCCTGTTGTTGTAAGCGGAAGACAGAATGTCGATATCAGCAGGAAAAGCTGTTGCTCATCTTTGGTGTGCATTTGGACGGTAAGGAGGATCACTCACTTGTTGTGATAGCGGATGGCAGCAGAAAGTCCGCGAGCACAGATCCTATAACATATGACATGAACCCATTCGCTCAGCCAGGACTTGATCCTAAAAAAAAAAAAAAAAAAAAAAAAAAAAAGATGAGCACAAATGAGGAGAAAGCCATCTGTTTCAGGGTGTAACTGTTAGAAACAGTAAATCCATAGCTGGATTGTTAGATTTTGGGGTCACCTCCAGTTTGGGAGCAGTCCCACTGCAGATGTTCCAATGACCAACCAGCTGAGGCCAATGCAGGCCAGCATCATCCTGGAGGGAGTGTTACATAGTCAGCCTTTAATTCTCAAGCTACAAAAATAAAACAATTTAAAATATAGTACTGTGGAGATGTTTTAAACACTGTATGTAAAACTTATTTTTGTTAGCTTTATTAGTCGGTCAACAGAAAATATCTACAGTGTTTAAACATTTTGACTAAGATTTATTTAGGATTTAATTAAAGAAATTGTGTTGCAACTCTCAAAAAAAAAAAAAAACTTCACAACTGCTGATTAATGCTAAACAGCAAAATTGCACAACCCGATTTTCTTATAAATTTTAACAAACCACCTAAAAGAAAATGTACCTACATCACTTAAAACAGCTGAAAAATGCAGTCAGTGAATATATTAGATGAGACAGACAGATCGACGAGACCATCCCCCTCCAGTCAAAAACAATATGTGTTGTCAACCTCTGACGCAATAAATCACAGTGGCATACAATAAAGACAAACCTCACACAAAAAAAGCTTTGCTTGTGAAATATCCCATAGACGTGTCTGCCACCTGCTGGATGCTTAGTGGAGGCCACACTGCTGATGGATTAGGAGGTGGTGCAGTTGCCATATAGAAATATAATAAACCAAAGAATACAGAGTATGTAGTGAGGTTTTTGTTCATAACTTTTATCTCTGCAGCATCTACATGGAGGAGAGAATTAAAAAATATATCTGACATTAAACTGTGCAGTACCTGAGAGGGGTGAGGATGCAGTACCTCACAAAGATACCAAGGCCATAAACAAGCGTCAGCTTCAGGCTGATGTACTGAAAGTTGTTGTTATTACGAGTCAGTAGGTTCCACGATACCAGCTCCTCTGAGGTGAACCGCTGGGTCACCTAAAGTTATAGCGACAATTGGCAAAAAACAGAGAAAAGTCTGAAATGTGGTCAGTAAAAAAAAAAAAAAGCTTATACAGCACAACAGTTTTAGGCACATAAAAATTTTGAGCCACAGGAATTAAATCTGGCATATCCAAATGTAATTCCAAAAAATAAAGAAAATGATCTGAGAATTTCTCTGACAAAACATTTTCACATTAAAACAAAAATGATTTCTTTGAATGTGCACCATCTGGTACATGATGACAAGCACTTTTGCACCGATTACTCAAACTGATGGCAAATCCTAATTACGTCCATCAAGGACGTAATGAAGACATCGGTGTTCATTTATTTATTCATCTGTCTGTTAGCAGGATTACATCAAAACTACTGTACGGATTTTGACTAAATTTTCACAGCTACATATTAGACCATGGAAAAACCCATTAAATTTTGGAGGTGATCCAGATTCTGGATCAAGTTTCACTTTATATAGGCTTTGAAGGACTGCTTCAAAACTACGTCACGGACTCTCATCAAATTTGCACCACAGAGATACTAGTGCATGGAAGCCTCCACTGAATTTTGGAGGTGATTCAGATCCTGGATCAAGATTACCCTTATAACGTCAGAAATCTCTGATTGCTCTTGTTATAAATAAAACTTGATTTTCTAAGAAACTGTATGAAACCACTTAAAAGATATAATTGTCAAAATGAGCAGCGGTCACACATTTTTAGTTATCAACATGTTTAGCACATTTAATATGTTGGGAAAGGTTTTACGTATATTTAAAAGTTTGGTACTTAATCCCTCACCACCCACCCACACACAAAATACTGTATGTACATACAGTAAACTTAAAAAATAAATAAATAAAAAGTACCTCATCTTCTACAATACTCTCAATTCCTCTTCGGCAGAAATAGAAACAGTCACTAAGTGTAAAATCGCCACCAACTGGTGGTTTGGGGCGACTGCGTCTGAGCTCCTCCAGTTCTTTCTCCATGGAGCCATTGTCCCTCTGGATGAGACCTCAGACATAAAGGCAAACAGACACAGAGATAAATGTTTGGAAGAAATCACCACTGCTGCAGTAAACCAAAAGATAACGGGACACTGCAAGGCTGGATCTTCTGATAGTGAGAGATGACTGAGTCAACAACAATAAAAAAGAAAAAATGTATAACCTCCACCAGCAACGTTTTTCACCCCTGTTTGTTTTTCTGTCTGTCTGAACAGCCTGCAGCCCACAATTTTTCATATATCGTTATTAAATTTTTACTAAAGATTCATATCCTGATAGGCAAGAAGTGATTCAACTTTCAAGGGCATAGGTCAAAACCAGGAAAAACTCCTTCTTTAACATTGATTTTTTTTTATTATTGTTATTATTTAACCAGGTTAGTCCCATTGAGATCAAGACCTCTTTTGCAAGGGAGACCTGGACAATTATACAGTTTCCAATTCACCTAACCTGCATGTCTTTAAATGTGGGAGGAAACCGGAGGACCCTGAGGAAACCCACGCAAACACGGGGAGAACATGCAAACTCCACAAAGAAAGGCCACAGGTGGAATGAAACCCATGACCTTCGTGCTGTGAGGCAGCATTGCTAACCACTAAGCCACCGTCCACCATAACTGTCAAAAAGATCAAATTTCTTTCATATTTTTGAGTGTTATGTAGGATGGTACCCTTTATTGACTGAAAGCTTGATCCAGAGCTAATCCCAATTACCCCATGTAAGGTATATATTACATTATATCTTAATCAGACGTGCCCCAGTCACTCTTATATTTGAAAGTGTGGTGCAGACTATCACCTGCCAAAGTTTGATCTGGACCTGGATTGCGGAGTTGTGGACATTTGAATTTAATATTGAAAAGCCCATTTGGTGTACATTTTGCATTATAGCTCATCAAAAGTGCCTCAATCACTCATTTTTATGTTATGGATTTAAAAACACCACCAAAATTAGGCTGGGAGTCCTTGCCAGGATATTTTAGGCTACGTTAGGACCTCTTTGAGATGCACAGAGGATACAGGCCCTGATGTTTTGTAGTGATTCTTTTTATGCTTGAACTCTGACAGGCCTCCAGCTGTTTCGAGCGGAGACTCCAACAGACTCCATTCTCATGAAAGCGCAATTGCTTTTCCCTCCCACTCACACTTTGATTCCACTGCAACTTTGTATCAAGATTTACAGTTATCACTTTAAAAACAATTCAACTTCATTAAAAAAAATGTATTTTACACTGTTATGTAAACTTTGCAATTAATCTGCAGTTCATATACATACTGAACCGTATGTGTGTGTGCACGTGTATGTGTGTTGGTGGGGGGGGTCAGATCAACCATGCTTTCTTAACCACTACATGAAACACTCTGCTGTTAGATCAGACTATCAGTAGTGAATCTGAAAGCTAGCACCAGATGAGATAGGTCCACAGCGTCTGATAACACAGAGGACAGAGTCCAAAATTTTGAACGAGCTGTTCAGTCTCAGCTTCACTGTCTCAGATCAAGAAGCTCGACTATGTTTTTTATTCTGTGCCCAAAACTAGCATGTTGGCGATGTAGAGTCACATTGTACTGATCGTCTAATCTGTACATGTTACAACACGAATAATATGTGACTGATAGTGTTGTGTAAGTCTGTGTCATGAGATAGGCAGAGATCCCACAACGTCATAGTGTCATAAATTCTGTGCGGTTACACAGTCACTGCAGAGATGATCCCTCCTGTACGTTTAAATGTGCCACATAGCCATCAGCTGCAAGAACTGCATGTGTATGCAGAATTCAAAGACATTCCTTGTTGCATTTACTCTTCTCAGTTACCAAGTCAAATTGGGCAATGCCTGGACTTGTGTCACAACAAAGTCAGTATTGCAGCATACATGTCGCTAAAGCAGTTAAGCAATGAAGAAAATCTGTATGAGAAAAAAAATAATGCTTTCCACGGTTACCACATAGAGTTTCTATACAATCATTCCAGATTTGTATTGAAACAATTATTTAATTGTCATGAATTACTGCTGAAGTGTTTTGACAGGATAAAGTTTTAGCCTTTAAATGGAGACAAAGGTTTAAAGGAGCTTCATTGTGTAAAATCTGCTTTGTCTCTTACAGTTAAATATGGCTGGGTTCCATGTTAAATATCTTCAAACACATGCAACTGTGCATCAGTCCGTCTGCCAGTGTCACAGCAGTGAGCAAAATGTAGTCCCAAAACGCATTCCTTCATATGACACGCAAGTCAATGTTTGGACTCAAAGAGAGATGGGGCACAGCGAGCAGCCACTCCTTTCAATGCAAAGCAACAGGCACAGAAACTGTTTTTTAAAGACAGACTTGAAAAGTCTGTATTTAGAATGCATCGCCTCAGTGTCTTTAGTGTATTTTTATGACAAACGTTAATATCCTGATCACTTGACTGTCAGCAAAATATATTCAATCAATCAATCAATCAACTTTTTTCTTATATAGCGCCAAATCACAACAAACAGTTGCCCCAAGGCGCTCCACATTGGAAGGCAAGGCCATACAATAATTATGAAAAACCCCAACGGTCAAAACGACCCCCTATGAGCAAGCACTTGGCCACAGTGGGAAGGAAAAACTCCCTCTTAACAGGAAGAAACCTCCAGCAGAACCAGGCTCAGGGAGGGGCAGTCCTCTGCTGAGACTGGTTGGGGCTGAGGGAAAGAACCAGGAAAAAGAGATCGATCACTAATGATTAAATGCAGAGTGATGCATACGGAGCAAAAAGAGAAAGAAACAGTGCATCATGGGAACCCCCCCACAGTCTACGTCTAAAGCAACATAACCAAGGGATGGTCCAGGGTCACCCGATCCAGCCCTAACTATAAGCCTTAGCGAAAAGGAAAGTTTTAAGCCTAATCTTAAAAGTAGAGAGGGTATCTGTCTCCCTGATCTGAATTGGGAGCTGGTTCCACAGGAGAGGAGCCTGAAAGCTGAAGGCTCTGCCTCCCATTCTACTCTTACAAACCCTAGGAACTACAAGTAAGCCCGCAGTCTGAGAGCGAAGCGCTCTAATGGGGTAATATGGTACTACGAGGTCCCTAAGATAAGATGGGACCTGATTATTCAAAACCTTATAAGTAAGAAGAAGAATTTTAAATTCTATTCTAGAATTAACAGGAAGCCAATGAAGGGAGGCCAACACGGGTGAGATATGCTCTCTCCTGCTAGTCCCCGTCAGTACTCTAGCTGCAGCATTCTGAACCAACTGAAGGCTTTTTAGGGAACTTTTAGGACAACCTGATAATAATGAATTACAATAGTCCAGCCTAGAGGAAATAAATGCATGAATTAGTTTTTCAGCATCACTCTGAGACAAGACCTTTCTGATTTTAGAGATATTGCGTAAATGCAAAAAGGCAGTCCTACATATTTGTTTAATATGCGCTTTGAATGACATATCCTGATCAAAAATAACTCCAAGATTTCTCACAGTATTACTAGAGATCAGGGAAATGCCATCCAGAGTAACGATCTGGTTAGACACCATGCTTCTAAGATTTGTGGGGCCAAGTACAATAACTTCAGTTTTATCTGAGTTTAAAAGCAGGAAATTAGAGGTCATCCATGTCTTTATGTCTGTAAGACAATCCTGCAGTTTAGCTAATTGGTGTGTGTCCTCTGGCTTCATGGATAGATAAAGCTGGGTATCATCTGCGTAACAATGAAAATTTAAGCAATACCGTCTAATAATACTGCCTAAGGGAAGCATGTATAAAGTGAATAAAATTGGTCCTAGCACAGAACCTTGTGGAACTCCATAATTAACTTTAGTCTGTGAAGAAGATTCCCCATTTACATGAAGAAATTGTAATCTATTAGACAAATATGATTCAAACCACCGCAACGCAGTGCCTTTAATACCTATGGCATGCTCTAATCTCTGTAATAAAATTTTATGGTCAACAGTATCAAAAGCAGCACTGAGGTCTAACAGAACAAGCACAGAGATGAGTCCACTGTCCGAGGCCATAAGAAGATCATTTGTAACCTTCACTAATGCTGTTTCTGTACTATGATGAATTCTAAAACCTGACTGAAACTCTTCAAATAGACCATTCCTCTGCAGGTGATCAGTTAGCTGTTTTACAACTACCCTCTCAAGAATCTTTGAGAGAAAAGGAAGGTTGGAGATTGGCCTATAATTGGCTAAGATAGCTGGGTCAAGTGATGGCTTTTTAAGTAATGGTTTAATTACTGCCACCTTAAAGGCCTGTGGTACATAACCAACTAACAAAGATAGATTGATCATATTTAAGATTGAAGCATTAAATAATGGTAGGACTTCCTTGAGCAGCCTGGCAGGAATGGGGTCTAATAAGCATGTTGATGGTTTGGATGAAGTAACTAATGAAAATAACTCAGACAGAACAATCGGAGAGAAAGAGTCTAACCAAATACCGGCATCACTGAAAGCAGCCAAAGATAACGATACATCTTTGGGATGGTTATGAGTAATTTTTTCTCTAATAGTCAAAATTTTGTTAGCAAAGAAAGTCATGAAGTCATTACTAGTTAAAGTTAATGGAATACTCAGCTCAATAGAGCTCTGACTCTTTGTCAGCCTGGCTACAGTGCTGAAAAGAAACCTGGGGTTGTTCTTATTTTCTTCAATTAGTGATGAGTAGAAAGATGTCCTAGCTTCACAAAGGGCTTTCTTATAGAGCAACAAACTCTTTTTCCAGGCTAAGTGAAGATCTTCTAAATTAGTGAGACGCCATTTCCTCTCCAACTTACGGGTTATCTGCTTTAAGCTACGAGTTTGTGAGTTATACCACGGAGTCAGACACTTCTGATTTAAAGCTCTCTTTTTCAGAGGAGCTACAGCATCCAAAGTTGTCTTCAATGAGGATGTAAAACTATTGACAAGATACTCTAACTCCCTTACAGAGTTTAGGTAGCTACTCTGCTCTATGTTGGTATATGACATTAGAGAACATAAAGAAGGAATCATATCCTTAAACCTAGTTACAGCGCTTTCTGAAAGACTTCTAGTGTAATGAAACTTATTCCCCACTGCAGGGTAGTCCATCAGGGTAAATGTAAATGTTATTAAAAAATGATCAGACAAAAGGGAGTTTTCAGGGAATACTGTTAAGTCTTCTATTTCCATACCATAAGTCAGAACAAGATCTAAAATATGATTAAAGTGGTGGGTGGACTCATTTACTTTTTGAGCAAAGCCGATAGAGTCTAATAATAGATTAAATGCAGTGTTGAGGCTGTCATTCTCAGCATCTGTGTGGATGTTAAAATCGGCCACTATAATTATCTTATCTGAGCTAAGCACTAAGTCAGACAAAAGGTCTGAAAATTCACAGAGAAACTCACAGTAACGACCAGGTGGACGATAGATAATAACAAATAAAACTGGTTTTTGGGACTTCCAATTTGGATGGACAAGAGTTATAAAGAAATAAATTAAATTTTGCAATTCCAGAAGTGCCTGAAAACCTACTCAAATCTCATTTCATCTCCATTATTTTACATATAAACTAGAATGTTTCAAGTATTATTTTTTTTATCTTAACTTTGACAATTACAGCCTACACCTCAAACTAACAAAAATCAAGTATCTCCCAATATTAGAATATTTCATTTCAAGTTCGAGTAAGCCACTATTTTGTAGTATGAATACCATTAATCTGTCAGTCTGGTTCAGTACACACAACCACAATTATGGGGAAAGACTGCTAACTTGACAGTGACACCCTCCACAAGAAGGGTGAACCACAGAAGGTCATTGTTGAAAGGGCTGGCTGTTTACACAGTGCTGTATCAAAGTATATTCATGAAAAAAATGATTAGAATGGAAAAGTGTGGTGAGAAAAGATGCACAAGCAACAGGGATGACCTCTGCCTTAAGAAAACTGTCAAGAAAACACAGTGCAAGAACCTGGGCAAGCTTCAGAAGGAGGTGACTGAGGCTGGAGTCAGCACATCAAGAGCCACCACACAGACATATCCAGGACATGGGCTACTAGTGTTGCATTCCTGCTATCAAACCACTCCTGAACCAGAAATGATGCCAGAAGAGTCTTGCCTGGGCTAAGGAGCAAAACAACTGGACTGTTGTTAAGTGGTCCTTTTCAAGTGAAAATAAATTTCACATTATATTTAGAAATGAAGGTTCCAGAGTCTGGAAGAAGACTGGAGAGGCACAGAATCCAAGTTGCATGAAGTCCAGTGTGAAGTCTCTGCAGTCAGTTGTGATCTGCTGGTGTTGGTCCACTTTGTTTTCTCAAGTCCAGGTCTACCAGGAAATTTAAGAACATTTCATGCTTCCATCTGCTGACAAGTTTTATGGCAACGTTGATTTACTTTTCAGGCAGGATGTGGCACTGAGACACAAAGACCCAACAATAGAGACGAGCTGAAGGCTGGTATCAAAGCAACCTGAGCTTCCAGAACACCTCAGCAACGCCACAGGCTCCATGCCACACCACATTGATGCAAGAAGTCATTCAGAAAGAGCTCCAACCAAGTACTGACTGCATGAATGAACATAGTTTACAGAAATTCAACAGTTACTGTTAAAAAAAAAAAAAAAAAAAAGAAAAAAAAAAGACTTATTTTTTGGACTATTATGAAATATTATAATATAATAAGATGTGTTTTTTTTTTTTGTTTTTATTGTAGGCTGTCAAAGTTTACAAAAATGTTTTAAAAATGTTTGTATGTAGTGAGTCTAGAATATATAAAATTTTCACTATAAAATTATAATTATTTATTTTTTATATTGAACTTATTCATATTATGATAAACACTGAACATGACCCGGAGCAAGAAATACAGGGCACAGGTTTTACAGTACCCACATGCATTTTTTTTTTTTGACAGATTTTGGACTTTTCATGTTTTCTATCATCTACAGATTATGTTGGTTGGTTGTCCATTCGGCTACTCCCGTTTTATGTTCGGGGTCGCCACAGCAGATGTAACCAGATCCGCATTGATATATTTGGCACAGGTTTTACACCGGATGCCCTTCCTGACGCAACTCCAGTGTTACCTGGAGAAACACACACAGCCGCTGGTTTTCCAAAGAGGTCTCCCATCCAAGTACTAACCGGGTCCCGCACTGCTTAGCTTCTGAGATCTGACGGGATCAGGCTGACACAGAGCAGATCGGCTGCTTATCATCTACAGATTATGTGATGAGTTGTAAATATAAGTGATAACAGTTGACGTCAGAAACTGGATATTGTGCTTACCATTAGGCGCAGAAGCTTTGAGCATTTGCTTCTCTGTCCTTGCCTTCTGGATCTTCAGTGTGGCCCACTATGAAGAAAAAGACAACAGGATACTAGTGCAATGATAAATCATCACAAAGCTTGTGAGAAACAGAGGAACGTGAGTGACTGTACCTCCAAAGTTCTGACCAGGATGCTCATGTAGATCTCCGAGATGCCCAGTGAGATGCCGAACATTGCTGGCAGCATGATGAGGGTGATGATGAGACAAAGCCAGACCTTCAGGCCCCACAGGGCCAAGGCCCACAAATCCTCCATGCTTGGTTTAGTTCCCTGAGGTTTGGAGAGCAGCCCTGTGGACCAGGTGTGGAGCAGTCCTGTGGGGAGACACCGTGCATGAACTTCTCTCAGTCAAACGCAGCAACTCCAAACAAACTGAACGTGCACACTGCAAAGTCTATCAACAGACAAACCACATTATGATAAAAAAAAAAAAAAAGACACGCGCGCTGACAAACAACGGTTAACACTGACGCTCAGTAACTCTACAAACACCACACTGTCACACCAAGTTATTTTGGGTTTATTCTCTCTTATCACGGTGCCGAATTTCCAAGAAAAAAATCTCACCTGTCAGCCTTTTCTGTCCATGTCGTTTGTTCCGAAGACAAAAACTGAATAGACACAGACCACGCCCACTTAGAAGAAGAACAAAGTTCACTGTGCACCGCCCATAACCTCTTTGGCACCGCCCATCCGCGCCCCCATGTGGCCACACAAGGAAAAGCAAACACGTGGGCTAACAGCTCCAACAACACGTGTCCAAAATCTATGGTTTTGACATCGCGAATCATTTTTTTTTTTTTTTTTTTTGAGGGGGGGGGCTTCCTGGTGAAAATACTGATGAGGACATTATTGTGTTTTTGAAGAATGCACTGTTTTGTTTTGTTTGTTTTGCTTACTGGAAAAATTCTGTATCCATAAATGTAAATTTACAGGTCAGAGGCTTTGCTTAGCTGCATTTATTCAGGCATTCAAGCAACACATCATTACTACTTCATACTCTGTAGATGGATTGAGGCGGTGGCTGATGTTTTACGGAGGCTGTAGCGGACAGTCGTGAAGACGGAGCTGAGCCAGAAGATGAGGCTCTCAATTTATTGGTCTATTTACACTCCTTTCCTCACCTATGGTCATGAAAATTTGATAATGACTGAAAGAATAAGGTCACGGGAAGGTCACGGGATACAAGTGGCGGAAATGAGATTCCTCTGTCGGGTATCGGGGTTTACACTCCTGGAAAGAGTGAGAAGCTTGAGTATTCAGGAGGGACTCAGAGTAGCGCTGCTGCGTCTTTGCATCGAAAGGAGCCAGTTGAGATGATTTGGGCATCTGGTCAGGAAGCCCCCTGGTCATCTCCAAAGGGAAGTCAGGCACGTCCAACTGGGAGAAGGAATGTTTGTGACCCAGATGCCTCAGAAAATGAATGTTTATATATGTGTATATCCCTTGTTTGCACTCGTGGTCGCCACAGCAAATCCAAGGTAGATCTGCATGTTGAATTGGCACAGGTATATATATACACTCAACAAAAATATAAACGCAACACTTTTGGTTTTGCTCCCATTTTGTATGAGATGAACTCAAAGATCTAAAACTTTTTCCACATACACAATATCACCATTTCCCTCAAATATTGTTCACAAACCAGTCTAAATCTGTGATAGTGAGCACTTCTCCTTTACTGAGATAATCCATCCCACCTCACAGGTGTGCCATATCAAGATGCTGATTAGACACCATGATTAGTGCACAGGTGTGCCTTAGACTGCCCACAATAAAAGGCCACTCTGAAAGGTGCAGTTTTGTTTTATTGGGGGGGGATACCAGTCATTATCTGGTGTGACCACCATTTGCCTCATGCAGTGCAACACATCTCCTTCGCATCATCCGTGAAGAGAACACCTCTCCAACGTGCCAAACGCCAGCGAATGTGAGCATTTGCCCACTCAAGTCGGTTACGACGACGAACTGGAGTCAGGTCGAGACCCTGATGAGGACGACGAGCATGCAGATGAGCTTCCCTGAGATGGTTTCTGACAGTTTGTGCAGAAATTCTTTGGTTATGCAAACCGATTGTTTCAGCAGCTGTCCGAGTGGCTGGTCTCAGACGATCTTGGAGGTGAACATGCTGGATGTGGAGGTCCTGGGCTGGTGTGGTTACACGTGGTCTGCGGTTGTGAGGCTGGTTGGATGTACTGCCAAATTCTCTGAAACGCCTTTGGAGACGGCTTATGGTAGAGAAATGAACATTCAATACACGAGCAACAGCTCTGGTTGACATTCCTGCTGTCAGCATGCCAACTGCACGCTCCCTCAAATCTTGCGACATCTGTGGCATTGTGCTGTGTGATAAAACTGCACCTTTCAGAGTGGCCTTTTATTGTGGGCAGTCTAAGGCACACCTGTGCACTAATCATGGTGTCTAATCAGCATCTTGGTATGGCACACCTGTGAGGTGGGATGGATTATCTCAGCAAAGGAGAAGTGCTCACTATCACAGATTTAGACTGGTTTGTGAACAATATTTGAGGGAAATGGTGATATTGTGTATGTGGAAAAAGTTTTAGATCTTTGAGTTCATCTCATACAAAATGGGAGCAAAACCAAAAGTGTTGCGTTTATATTTTTGTTGAGTATATATATATATATATATATATATATATATATATATATATATATATATATATATATATATATATGTGTGTGTGTGTGTGTGTGTGTGTGTGTGTGTGTGTGTGTGTGTGTGTGTGTTTATAATGTACATTCTGTTAATATTTACAAAGATTGTAAAAAATGAAGTTAAAGGAAAACTATTCTCATCAATCTTTCATCTGAAACTGATGGGTGAAGCTGTGTATAAAAATGCTGTCATTCCTAAATGGTTAATGCAGTGTTTAAAGCTGAGTTAAAGCTTAATGTCTGCACTACAAGCACATTTTGAATATTTCAGTTCTACTCCACATGTGGTGTTGTACAGACTCAACAACACAAATATACAAACTTATTACTAGAAGTATGTAAGTGTGCAGTACAAAATTATGTCAATGTCAAATTATATATGAAGAGAAGCAGTATTATTATATCCTTTATTTAATCAGGTAAAGTCTCATTGAGATTAAACTCTCTTTACAAGAGAGAACTGGCCAACAAAGCAGCATAACAATAATTACAACAAACATAATTCAAACAAACTTCACCATATACCATAAAAGAATAAAATTACAAATATCCAGTTAAAAAGCAGTAAGTTCTATATAGGCCCTGAGACACATTGGTGTTGGTGTTTATGCACAGATACAGTAACGTGAAGTGGATGAGAGTCGACGAGTCCACTTGGATAGGACACCAGACCTTCACAAGTTATTTTCCACAGCCAATACCCACTTACAGCTGGATTGTTATGGTTAGAGGTTTGGGTGGAACCAAACCATTGCAAGCAATGGACCCAAATGCAGGGAGCTGGACACAGAGAAGAGTACAATGGAAAATACATTTATTTATAATAAATAAAGTAAAGGTGCTGCACTGGGGTGCCTGCAGAGTGGAGAGATGGCCTGCCTCCTGGCGTTGAAATGAGGAGCTGCAGGATCCCTAGCCAGTCTTGAAGGGTAATATCAACTAAGCCTTCAGGGTTCAGAACCAAGCGGACGCTTGCCTCCGAGACCAGGAACTGAGCTTTTGCTGTGGGATGCTTCGCCATCTTAAGCACACAGCTGGAAGATGCAGTCAAGGTCACAGAGCGGCATTCAGGTTTGATCTTCTTGGAAACTGCCTGGATCATCGAAGGTGACTCTGGAAGCTGGCGAGGAAAAACAAGGCAACAGACAAACATGGCACACAAGTATCTGGCAATACATGAACAGAAAGTCAGAGTTTAAAAAGTCTATCAAAAATCAGTCACTTATCTGATTCAGGTGTGAAACAAAACCGAAGGCGCCATCTAGTGGAGAAACTAACACATGACACTGGTAAAACAAACCGAGTTAAAACCAGGCTCTGAGAGAAATCCTTACGTGGATGGACTTATGCGTTTTTGAGTTGCAAGCTCTGGCATGCCAATACGAACATTTTACTCAGAAAATATATATCAATCAATAGCAGACCCTTCTTCCTTCTCTTTCAATGTGTGGTTTTGAAGTTACATGTAGCCTGAAAAGAGTTTTGTTTTCATTATTTAAATAGTTTTATTTCCAAAGCCTGGGTCTGTTGGCCACTAAGGCCAAGGTGGCTTATTTTCTTACTGGATCAACCACACATGTTCTTTGGGGATAAATTACAAATTGCTCCCTATCTGTGTTTTGAAGTTTTTTTGAGTCGGACACTGAACCACAAATTGCTGCCGGTGTGCAGGCCGGCACCTTACAT
Source organism: Thalassophryne amazonica (assembly GCF_902500255.1). Classification (NCBI taxonomy): domain Eukaryota; kingdom Metazoa; phylum Chordata; class Actinopteri; order Batrachoidiformes; family Batrachoididae; genus Thalassophryne; species Thalassophryne amazonica. Next base: position 84,380,067 of record NC_047107.1, read on the forward strand.
GGAAGTGGCGCCAGTGTGTGAAAGTAACTGGAAGTCTCTGCGTTTAAAATCATTTGCTTCAGGGAAGCGTACAAGGGTATTTCAAAAAGTTCTCGGCCTCACCCAGAAGAAAATGTATCTGGAGGCTAAAGGTGTTACCTTGTTCCTTGAAAGCGAAGCTTGAACATCGGTGGCCCAAGTACAGCTCTGAAAAAATTCTGCCGAGCCTTAATTAATGTCAGATTTATTTGGACTGGATTAGCAAAATAAAACAAAAATTGTCGTGTATGTATGTGCTTTAATGATTACTCTTCCTGATAATACAGTGGGGTTTGTTTTAAATAATTATTGCTGAAGAACCATTGATTGTCCTGCTGACTCACAAATATACAGACACAAAATAAAAATTCAAACTTGGTCATAAGGAATTTCTCAATTATTTTTTAATTAATTGTTTAAACCATGAGTTTTTAAAAACTGGAGTAAAATGAATAACTAAACGTCTTTGTGTTTAACTATCACTGTCATCTGTGGAAATTTTTCTCAGCAAAAAACAAGAAATATCAGTATGTCTGACATGGAATTTGTTCAGAGAAGCAGAATCATTCTCACCACTGTGATGCAAATTTGAAAAAGTGACAATCTAATTGCCAGTTTTTGGTGGCATCATCACCAGTTGCAGATATTAAAAACAAAAAAAAAAAACATTTCAGACATTTTCCTTGCTACACTTACAAGCGCTTACGTACTACTACTCTTATGTACATGCCGATAACTGCTGGGTATCTCATCCACATAAAATCCTTAGAAGATTGCCTTGCATCAGTGAGAAGCTGGATGTCTAGCAATTTCCTACTTTTAAACTCTGATAAGACTGAAATGATGGTATTTGATCCAGTGAGACATCTGCATCAATTTGACCAGTTAATGCTTAGCATAGGCTCGTGTGTCATACATCACACTGACAAAGTGAGGAACCTTGGGGTAATTTTTGATCCTATGTTGTCCTTTGACCTCCATATTAGAGATATTACGAGGACTGCTTTCTTCCACATGCAAAATATAGCAAAGATTTGTCCCATCCTGTCTATGGCCGATGTTGAGACCCTGATTCATGCATTTGTTTCTTCTAAATTGGACTACTGCAATGTTCTATTGTCTGGTTTACCGCAGTCCAGCATTAGGGGTCTCCAATTGGCTCAAAATGCTGCAGCCAGACTTTTGACACAAGGCAGAAAGTTTGACCACATTTCACCCATTTTGGCATCTTTTCACTGGCTTCCTGTCCCAGTGAGATCAGATTTTAAGGTTCTGCTACTAGCCTATAAAATTGTTCACAGACTGGCACATCCCTACCTAGCTGACCTAATTAAACCCCATGTACCGGCCCAGGCTTTGCGTTCTCAGAGTGCAGGACTACTTTGTGTCCCTAGGGTGAATTAAAAGTCTGTGTGTCACAGAGCTTTGTCTTATCATGCCCCTGTTTAGTGGAATGAACTCCCTGCGTCAATAAAACAGTCAGATTCTGTGGAGACTTTCAAGTCCAGACTTAAGACACACTTATTTTCCCTTTGGCTAGCATACTGTCGTAATATGTTACTATGCTTTTTACTCTTTTAATTCATTTTATTAGGAATTGTTTTTGTAATTTGTGTCAGTATTTGTGTCTGTAGCATGGCCCAAGCAGAGTCCCCTTTGAGTCTGGTCTGCTTGAGGTTTCTTCCTCAGAGGGAGCTTTTCCTTACCACTGTCGCCTGTGTGCTTGCTCTGGGGGTTGGTAAAGTTAGACCTTGCTTGTGTGAAGCGCCTTGAGGCAACTAAGGCATTTGGCGCTATATAAAATTAAATTGAAATTGAAATTACACAGGGAAACATTTATGAGAAATATGGCAACAGTTTCTGTGTGTAAAGTTTTGTCTCCCACCTAAGATGAACAAAGGGTCCTCCTGATTATTTTTGCAGTTTCACACGTTTCAGAGTCTGTTGCACATTTGTGTAAGAGCAGACTTCAGGGGGTCTGTCTGGGTAACATCTCAGTGAACGATAAGACTGAACTTCACTCAACCTTCTGCGCCACAATCTGACTTTTAAACAAACACACATTTCCAGCTACATTTATATTTCACTGGCGACATGCCATAATGACCTACATAAATATGAGCTGTCATCCTGTAAAATCTCTCCACTCATATGATTTTAATGCAGTGAGAGAGCTGTGCATGATAAGATGTTATATCTGGATTTGGGCTTAATAAATCAGACTTTCCAGATGTGTTGCAAAAACACAAGCCCACTTTGTCCTTCAGCGTTACAGCATGTTGCTTCTAACAAGGCAAAACGCGTTCGCCACAACACATCAGTGTTTACGGCTGAGTGCTGGTTTTATTGGGTTGTGTGTTTGGGGAAGGCCACAGCCTGGTACTGTTCTCACATCTCCTGAGCAGATAAGGAGAACGTTTGGGCCTACTGAGATAAAGCCAGTGCTTCTAATCTGTGTGGGACGGCAGCTTGCAAAGTTAATTTTAGATTATGGTCTCAGGAGAATGTGCAGCAGAAAAGACATGATTCTCACAGAAGTTCTCATAAGAGAAATGTATTAGTCTCTGGTATATAAGAGATGGGCATATGGATCCCAATCAAGAGACTCTTTTTATGGATGCACAGTGCCCTCCAAAGCTATTGGGCCTGCTGGTATTTCCCGCATTTTATTTTGTTGATGTCATTCCAAATACAAAAAGTAATTCAGGAATTTCGATATAAAAATTTCTAAAATTATCTTCCTTAAACTCAAACTGAAAGCAAATCTCTACAACTTGATATAAATTAATTAAAAATATAAAAGCCAAGATAATGGGTTGCATGCCAAGGTCCCCTTTGGTATAATACCTGTAAATAATCAGTTTTAATGCCAGTTTTCTTCAGACAAGTCAGTGGATGGATACATGAACATTTGCAAGTCACTGAATAGGTCTTGGACTTTATTTACATCAATTATGAAGAAATACAAAAAGTATGGCATTAACTCAGCCACATGAGGTGTGCAGCCAGTACAGTGCCAGTCCCAAACTGGGATAAATGTGTAGGGTTGTGTCTGGAAGGGCAGCCCACAAAAAACAAGCCAAAATAAATATGCAGAGTACAAATGAATTTCCATACCGGATTGGTCGAGGCCCGGGTTAGCAATGACCGACACCAGTAGTGTTGCCTGACAGGGTGCTGGCAGAAATTGGGATACTGTTGGGTGAAGAAGAGGAGGAGGAGGATAATGTGTCCAGAGACAGCGGGAGAAGAGGAAAACTAGAAGGGTGGAAGTTAAAGTTGGAACTTTGAATGTTGACAGTGTGAGTCTTTGGCTGGTGGCAGGATTACTCAGAAACTACAAAATGTCATCAGTTTTGTTTATGGGTGGGACATGATGGAAGAGCCCATTAAATAGTGAATGGATCCAGATAATGTGGAAAAACAAGGGTTTAAAAAATTCTTTTAACATTGGGATATAGACTTTATTGGTGCAAATTGGGTCTTGAGGTGGGAGCTGTAGCCTGAGCTCTGTCTCTGTTATTTCATCACTGTGCATTTGTGTTCAGACTTGTCCTTAAATGCTACCCGAAGCATATCATTTTACAAGACAATTTGCTGCCACTAAAACAATGTGATATCTTTCTACACCACACTTCAAAACAAGCAGTAAATGAAAACACTCATTTAATTTCTGTGTCATTTGTTCACTTCCATAAGGTGATGGTCTAGTGGTTAAGGCATTGGGCTTGAGACCAGAAGATCCTCGGTTCAAATCCCAAACTGACTGGAAAATCACTAAGGGCCCTTGAGCAAGGTCTTTAATCCCCTATTGCTCCCAGTGTGTACTGAGTACCTTGTATGGCAGCAACCTCACATCGGGGGGTGAATGTGAGGCATTATTGTAAAGTGCTTTGAGCGTCTGATGCGGATGGAAAAGTGCTATATAAATGCAGTCCATTTCTGTGTTTGGTGTACTGAATATTTTTTGTAGCATTCTATATTCCAAAATCTGCATTCAGAACCCTTGGAAGTTTGGTGATTCCAGCCTCTAGCATGGGGAAAAATGCCTTGAACGCTACATTGGGCAGAATTTCCATAATGACACTTGTGGGGAAATTAATGTCGCAGCCCCCTTTGTGGCTGCTGGGACAACAATGTTACTAATGTTGAAAATTCATCTTTAAATTAATATTAAAAATACATTACTGCTTTACGTAATATATTCATATTCTGCACACAATTAGTTAAGATACCAGCACCACACATCAGCAAAACCATCTTTGACAATTTGATTTAGCCCCAAAGATAACGTTAGCCTAGCTGTACCGTCTAGAAGTTGTGATCATGTTGGGATCACCAGTGTAGAATTTGTGTTGGATGAAGGAAACACAATTTCCTCATTTTGGCAATGCAAGTACACGCCGTTTATTTCTCTCGTTAATTCTACAGTTTGTATACATTTTGTATACATTTGTATCATCATTATAGATGCTTTATTTCACAGAATTCACAGACCTTATATCATATGCAGCTCTGTCATACAGCGGGAACACACAAAGGAGACAAGGAAACACCAGCATGTGAGACAGCATGTCATATGCATAGAGTACACATGGGCATAGAGTACACATGGGCAATTGCCAGCTATGCTTGTTTTTTATAGCTGGCATACAGAGACCTTCGTATGAGTAGAATACACATTGCATGCTTTGGTGTCTTAAAACATGCAGGACATGGGACCATTGTTTGTGCTCCACACATCTGGGCATGTTAACAGATCAGAGAACAGACAGCAGATCACTCAGTTTTTGTCCAAAACGTGATGAAAGATCGCTACAATTGTGATAGAGGCTAAGTAGTTGATCACTCAGATTACAGAAGTGATCTCATGAATACACTTTTTCCAGAAGTAGGAGTCTTTCTGAATGTCTGAAGGTTAAGTACGCAGTGGGGGGGGGTTTCGACTTGGAGGACTATGAGGAAAATAGGATGCATTGCCTTGATTATGACATCACTCCCAGTTGGGACTTAAAACTTTTTGAGGAAAATGGCACACAGCATTTGATGTCCACCTCTGACACTTATAGACAGTGGGGTTGTGTAATCAATATCCCTTTGGATTTTTGAGCTCATGACCTATGTCTGGCCCATGACCTATGACCTATGTCTGGCCTCAAAAAGGTCAACATGCATCAATGTTATAAAAAAAAAAAATCAAAACAACAACACCAAAAGCATACAGTTGACTTTAATAAAATACTTTCTTTAGTATTTATGGATTTTATTGTTAAATAAGCAAAAAAAAAAAAAAATGGTGATCAGTTACTTCAGTATTGCATCTAGTGTTGTTATGACAGTTATTTCTGGCACATCTGCACAGATCTGTGCATGGAACATTATTTTATAGACATGTATAAATGTTTGCATCTCCGCATTTATTTACGTATTTATTGCAATTACCAAAGCAATATGCAAGTTCTATTACACAATCATGCAATTGCATAAAATCACAGTTACCAAGAAATCAATTAGCCATGAGATACTATTCCAATTATGCAACTGCTAAGTAGTAAGTAAATAAATAAATCAATCATTTGGCCAGAGGTTCCCCATGTGGCAAAGCATTTAGAGACACAATTACCATGAATTTGAATGGCCATAAGATATGGAATTGCTGGAGAATAAGTACATATAAATAACTAAACGAATGAATGAATAAACAAAAACAAAGGCCAGAGGTTCTCCTACATCAGGGGTATTCAACTCATTCCAGAAATAGCTGAGAGGGTGCAGGTCTTCTTTCCGTCAGGTGATTTCACTGATTAACTGACTCCAGCTACTCAAAGTGATGTTAATCAGTGAAATCCCCTGATGGAAAGAAGACCTGCACCGTCTCGGCCCTTTCTGGAATGAGTTAAATACCCCTGTCCTACATGTCTAGCAGTAAAGCATTAAAAAAATCACTGTAGTATTACTATGAATTAGACTGTCAGATCATTAGAAATGATAAGGCTGTGTGTGATCATGTATTTCATGATATCGATCGATGCATCAAGTATTGGTCTATTCAAATTTATTTGAATATCAATGGGTCATACATAACCACCAACAGAATTTATGCAGACAAAAACAGCGTTATAATCTTCATTGTTTTTCATGGTTCACTGTTACCATGACCAACATGTTATACTAATACTTCACAATCTTCAAAAACAGCCAGCGAGGTAGACAAAGGCAGTAATACACAGTCAGTGAGTCACAGAGTTTGATTTGTCATATAAAATTTAACCTTACATGAAATGAAATATTAAACTTACCTATGTATAGAAGCTGTAGCTTCTACTTTCTTTTTGATGCTCTTTGTAGTTCTTTCAATCCATTCTGAGTCAGTAAAAGGTGTAGCATGTCTTGGGTAACTCACCATCGTCAGGTATTGGAGGTTTACTATTATTATTACTGAAATCTGTAGGCAGCCATGTTGTCACTGACTCTGTGTTACGGCCATTGTCACTGGCCAATTGCTTGTAATCAATGGAACAATTGGTGAGTTCCGTTCAAGGTTTAACTGGTATTTGTAACATGTATACAAGGAATCAAAAATCTAAATAACTCATTAACATTAATGTACACAGATCTTGTGTGTGAAAAGTGTTGTGTGGGCCGCTGAAGAGGAGGTACTGCTGGCCCACCACCAGAAGGCGCCCTGCCTGAAGTGCGGGCTTCAGGCACGAGAGGGCGCTGCCGCCTCAGGAACAAGCCGTGGTGACAGCTGTCACCCATCATCCGTGACAGCTGTCACTAATCAACACATCTGGTATAAAAGCAGGAAGACACCTCCACCAAACTGCCGAGATATCATCTTCATCTGGAGGTAATACTCTCAGCCCTTTTTGTGAGATTTATAAATCTGTTATTGTGAGTGTCTGCAGGAGAACCGGTCGTTTTTGCGGAGGCTGTGCAAGACGGCGCTCCTTTTCATCTGAGACCGCTGCAACGTGTTGAGTGAGAGGTGGAGGTGGCATTCCCACCATTGTTACTGGGTGTTCACACACCCACCCTTTGACTATCTTTTGCTTTCTGCCAGCAGTACCAGATCCGACACGCCGGGAAGGTGGCCACCTGGGGACTCCGAGACTTGGCGGCTCCAGTATTCCTTGGGTTCAGGTGGCGGTGGAAATCGTGTGGTTCCGGTTCGTTTCCAGACGGGCGTCTCCTATCGTCGAGCCTGCCCACACGACACCTTCATTAATTGACTGTTGCACATTCTGAATCTGCTGTGTTTGGTTGTGACATTCACAACAGTAAAGTGTTATAATTTGTCTCCTTCCATTGTCCGTTCATTTACGCCCCCTGTTGTGGGTCCGTGTCACTACACTTTCCCAACAAAAAGTAACTGAACATTTTCTGTAATATTCTCTACCAAATGTACAAAAATCATGACCACACTTTTTATGGGTCACGGAAAATCACAATATAATGGCCATCCCAGTCTTGTTTGAGGGCGGGTGCTAAAAGGTTGAAATACGATGCATATGATGCAATAATACTACATCCTGTGACAGCCCTCATGTGTCCCCATCAGAAACATGGCACTTTCTCTGAGTTTTTGGGTAAATTACATGGCAAAAAAAGTGAAAATGCAAAGAAAAAGTGATGATGCGGTGGAAAGCGGACATTTGTTGTGGTTTGTTTATCAAGGCGGTTGTGTAGGCGAGAGAACGCAGCTACTCTGGCTCGGTGTATAGGCTAAAAGATATCAATACAACCTCTCCCATTTGCCTTGTCTTCCCTTCTCCACTGGGAACCGAAAACACTGCACTTTTTGGGACTGCTTCGGTGATTGCAGCTGAAAACAAAACAGTACACCATCTTTCTTGTGAAGTTATGCTGTGTTTGTGTTACGCATTGGCAGGCTGTCCCTGAAAGTGGTCAAATAACCCGCAATATTACGCAGGAGTTCAAACAAGACTGCGCCGCCCCATTTGTCCTATTGAGGTTTCAAATCTCGCAAAATCTCGAAAAACTTCGGAGAGGTCGCCGCGCTGCGAGATGTTAGTAACACTGAGAACTGCATTGAGACAGTCTGATCTGGCTGCACTTTAACCGCTGCACAAGGACAACACCATTAATATCGCAACATAAAACTCTTTGTATATTGTGCCTAAAACTCTTGTGAATATATTATCTGAGTTTATAGATGTTGTTATTGTGTTTGTTTTATGTAAACATGACAGAAGCTCAGGTTGTTTCTCCGTTATTTTTAATGGGAATAGCTGGGAGCTGCCATCGCTTCTTGTTCATGTCAAATACTTACTTACTTGGGTAGAAAATGTCAGTGTGTTATGTCTTGCTGTTTAATTGCTGCGCACATTTATCTCCGACGCGAAAATTTGCCAGTTGTGGATCACTGAAGCAGCAGCCTCGTGTCAGGACTTGTGAGTCATGTGGACTTTGGGGCTCATCTCAACATCACGAATGGTCATGAATGTGAGGGCTTTTACTTTTTAATTCAGGAGAAATCTCACCTCCACACTTCATTTTTTGCTTGTAAAAACGTATAACAGTGCCTTTCGAAACTAAGTAAATTCTCATTTAATAAGTATTATTTCTATCATTTTGTGTTCAAAACACATTCTCAGGCACAGTGTGTATCATTCTGCATTAGAAGGGCTCCAGCCAGATGCCAGGAATGAACCCAAAGTGACACAGAGTGTCGTAATCCAGAACCGGCAAAATGACCCATTTCCGGCAAATAGTTGCACCACACATAATGTGGCTTCACACTTTAAGTAGAAGGGCTACACCATCAAGACTTTTTCAGCGAAATAACATCCAAATGCCAAATACAACAATACACAATAAAGGATATTCAGTTGCATTATGGCTTCATATAGCAGGACTTTTAAAAAGGTGATCCGGAACTGGGCAACCGTCTGTACTACATATTCACTACATATTCTGAAGCCACTAAACACCCCGCCCCCTTACCCCCACCACCCCCATTTTAACAGCTGCTACGCCCCTGAATCGCTGCAGTTCTCCTGCTTTGCTCCTCCTCAGTCCTGCAAAGAAAATCAGCTACTGCATAACAAGAACACCCCTCCCCCTCCCTCCTCCTCCTCCTCCTCCTCCTTCTTCTTCTCCGTGTTCAAACCCCCGGTCCGTGGCAGTGTGTGTGTGTGTGTGTGTGTGTGTGTGTGTGTGTGTGTGTGTGTGTGTGTGTGTGTGTGTGTGTGTGTGTGTGTGTGTGTGTGTGTGTGTGTGTGTGTGTCCTCGGTGCAGATTTGGGAGCTGCTTCATGTCATGACACAAGTGGTCGCTCTCACCGCCACCGGAACTCCGATGTCCACGACTCTTCTCCGAGCTTTGAGTTTGATCACATGAAATATGCGATGTTCTCAGGGCAGCCCGTTTCTTTTTCTGCTACACTTGGTTTTCATTGTGGCAGCCGGCCACAAAGTGCTCTCCGACTCTGGAAGATTTCTCTCCCTGTTTGCAGAACAAGGTCAGTGAGCTGCTGTGCGTTTTATTGGTTATTTTAAAACGTGCATAGATGGATCCTCTGATTGAATGCATCCGTTCACGAAAGTTAAATGCTCTGTTCTCTTCTGCAGGTCAGTTGCCAGAGTCGGATCTGTCTGTTGTCCATCCGGTGAGGATCAGCTGTGATGGACGCTTCATCTCCCACTCTGTGTCTCATCACTTTGGGGGTGGGAGAGTCAGGCGTGACCTCCAACCCCCCAGTGTGGAGGGAGAGGTTTACTACAGAGTCAACTACAAGAATCACACTTTAATGTTCAATCTGACTGCAAATAACCTCCTGCTGTCAGATGACTACATCCTGGAGAGGAGGACCAGCACTGCCAACAGGACTGCGCATGGTTCCAGTGGCAGAAGCTCCTGCCACCTCCTCGGAACCGTGTCAGCTTCTGATGTGAGAGGAACCGCTGCCATCAGCACCTGTAATGGGCTGGTAAGGAGTGTGTGTGTGTGTGTGTGTGTGTGTGTGTGTGTGTGTGTGTGTGTGTGTGTGTGTGTGTGTGTGTGTGTGTGTGTGTGTGTGTGTGTGTGTGTGTGTGTGTCACAGCAGGCCTGTTAGAGGGTCTCAAACTGAAGCTCCATGGGCCACATATGGCCAGTGAGTCAGTCATTTACATGTCCTCTCATGTATCATCTGCTAATGATGATTATTGATTCATTTAGGACCCATAAAAAAACATTGTTTATCATCCTTGACATCAGAAAAAAATTGATGGAGGGTGTATTTTTTTTTTTTTTTTTTTTAGTTTTCTCTGATACAAGAGAGAAGGATTTTCTTCAGAAGAAGATGAATTTTCAGCTGCAGTTTGCCAGAAGGCACACGGAATAGAATGTGTCAGCACAGAGCTACAACTCCCTGAGGAAAACAAACTCACCTTGCAACCACTGTACTTAGCGTCCAAGCTACCTCCATTGTCAAGCGGCAAATTACGGGCCCAGCTCGGTAAACTTTGGCCGGATTCTGCTAAAGCATACTCGCCACCTAGCAGACATGCCTGTTCTTGCACCAGCTGTACTGCCGTCAATGAAATTCGCCAAAATAAATAAATAAATAATTGATGCAGGCTGATTTCGGCATGCAGATGGGGATGATAAAGTGATGTTTTTTATGGGGCCTTATTTAACATTTTGGAATGAATTGGGGATAGAGAAAAAAACTTTTTTTTTCTTCTAATCAAACATTAACCTCCGGTTCTGCAAAATGAAGCCAATGCAGAAGTGCCACAAGCTGCAGTTCTTCTAATGTCCTCTTGATGTTGACTTTAAAAGCAAGACAGAAACCCATGTTAAAATATCCAACTTTACTGCAGAAATAAACATGTTTAAAAGCTGGGACAAAAAATGTTTTATTCTCAAAAACAGAACTGCTTGTTTGCTCATTTATGACAGAGATATGGGAGGAGTCAAGTGAATTTTTATATAACTCATCGGTTTAGCCAGTGGTTGACTTTTTAGGTCATACACCAATGTGTACATCCTGACCAAGTTAGCACACTCCTAACGGGTGGCCGTAAGCTGCACGATTACGTGTGTGTGTGTGTGTGTGTGTCCTTTCTGAGCAAATACTTACAATAATATGGCTTGCTGTGTGGTTAAATTAAGAAGTATTTTCTTGAGTATTTCAGTTAAGTAAAATTGTATTTTTTTCTTTTAATTTGTGTGTTAGCACCGTTAGCACTAATTGGGAGGTACTGATAGCTTGGTTAGGGTTAGCTGTTAGATAGCGCCATGGTTACTGAGGCACTGTGGCTTCTGTGCTTGCTCTTGGGGTTGGTAAGGTTCGACCTTACTTGTGTGAAGCGCCTTGAGGCAACTTTGTTGTGATTTGGCGCTATATAAATGAAAATAAATTGAAATAAATTTGAAAAATATGTCAGTGGTAGTTTTTGTTTTTCACCTGAGTCCAGGTTACCTAGCATGTTAGCCTTAGTTAGCTTGGTCACAGAGTTTGTTTATTCCACCTGACACAATCCTGTTAGTTCGCCTTGAGAAGGTGTTCCAGTATGATTTGCAAAACAATTTCACTGCAGTTCTCAGTCTTTGTCATCGCTCAGGTGTTTTTCTTTTCACTTTCACCATCAGTCACATGATCACAGTAGAAAGTCTTTGTAACCCTTGAATGCACTGTGGTGCTTTGTTCTGCACTAACAGTAATGGATTTTGGCACATTTTTATTGACTGGACCAATGCTGTTTGACAGATGGCGAGTCGGGAAAGTTTTGCTCTTCAGCTCACGCTGCCATGTTTGCAATCAGTAGCTCAGCTACAAAGAATTGAATGCAGCTGGTCAACAAAAAGACGAATGAAGAGCTCATTATGTGAAAGGTTTTATTTCCGAAATGAGACAGGATAATCACTCGTTCTGTCGTTCATTCATTGTGGAGTTTTTAAGATGTTTTAAGGCTTTTACTTACGATCAGGGATTGGCTGCTTTGGACATGCATTTTAATTTTTGAAATAATAAATAGTAATACTGTGAAACAAAGCCATCGCGAGAAAATGAACTCCCTGAAATGAACGGACGTGTCGGGTTTCGGTGTGTTAAGCTGTCACAGCAGGAATGCCTCTCCTGCAGGGTCTTGCCTCCTGCCTGTCCGTCATGTTTGTCTGGGAGTGCATGTCCTCCTTCTGCCAAATGCTTTAAAACATTTGCTACAACTGAGTCAGAGCAAAGAGGAAAACATGCCTTTAACAGCAGCACCATCAAATTAGCCCAAATCCACCTCTGGATCCACCAAACAGTCAGAAAGGTGAATGGGGTTTTCTTAATGAGATTCATTGTTTCATCAGGTTTTGTAGTGATCTGATGACAATCTCTTGAGTAATCCCGCTAACAGGTATAATAAAAATGATAATATTAATAATAATAATAATAATAATAATAAATGCCACTGAAATCAAAACCTCCTAGAGATGCAATGAACAGTGTCACAATGACTTTGAACACAGTCTCTCATATGAACTTCTTTCTAAGTACCACATGGTAGTGCTATAGCCTTAGTGTAATACAGGTAATCCTCATTAAGGGCCCCTTCACACATAGTGTGAATTTGGTCAAAGTGCACGAAGTGCACATGAAGCAGGAATCGTATGCAAAACGTGCAAATTCATAGCTGCCTTGAACGTCTTGTACATCTGTTGCTACAGTTCTTTGCGCACACCAGTGGCTGGAAAACAGAGTGTGCCCTGTGAGAGCCCATTGAACCCTCTCGCGGCAGGTGTCGGCCAAATTCCAGCTGACACACATGAACATCTAATGCCGCTCGTTTGGCATTTAGAGAATATGTGGCCATTCGTACTATCATCACGAAAACAGTCAGCAGACGATCACTGTCGAGCTGGATATGAAATTTGTTTGAGTGCCTCCACGACTGTGGAGTTTCCGAGTGCACATGTGACATGCCAGAGTGTTGGCTCCCCCCACAACATATGTGTGCTTGTGTCGCGCTCCCCCCCCAACACATGCATGCGTGTGGTTCATGCCCCCCAGGCGAGACGCTTCTCATCTGTTCATAGAGTGACACCTTGTTCTGTGCGCTGAACAGACGGGGGCGTGGCAGCTGTTGACAACTCTGGTCCTGGATATCAGAGCTGCAGAACACGTGTGTTTTTATGTATTTTGATGTCCTCACATTGAAATACATAAAAACATATATCACTTCTGCAACGGACTGGAGATCGCGCACATTGACAGGCTGTTCCAGCTGGACCAGACTGCCAGTTCATGTGGACATGCAGCAGGCGATCTGAATGTCACGTCTGTCTGACAGGACGGTGAGCGGGGTGCCACAGGACCATATAACAGGCGAACAGTACAACAAATATGCCACTTTCAGTCACATATCAGCAGAAATACACCATACCAAATGCTGTTTGGCTAGTTATCACAGCGCTTTTTTTTCTTTTTTAGAAAATACATTTATCTGCTTGATGATTTAACCATTTCACGCTTATGTTATGAGACAGTGATTGTGGCGCAGTGGTAAAGTTTCTGTCTGGTAATCAGAGTGTGTGGGTTCAAATCCTGTGAGTGGCATTTTTTTAATTTTATTTAACCAGGGTTATTTAAACGCAGGATTGTGTATTGCATCCCCTTTTATGTATTACGAGGTCTGTCCATAAAGTATCATACCTTTTTATTTTTTCAAAAACTATATGGATTTCATTCATATGTTTTTACGTCAGACATGCTTGAACCCTCGTGCGCATGCGTGAGTTTTTCCACGCCTGTCGGTGACGTCATTTTCAGAAGCTGTTAGAGACTGGCACCTGGAAACCATTCGAAAAATTTATCTGGCTTTCAGTGAAAATTTTACGGGCTTCACAGAGAATAAGGACTTTAACTACAGGGTTAAGGACCCCTTTAAGGACGGTCGGTGCGCCGCGCTGCGAGCTGCGACGATGCGGCACAAACCACTGGATCATTTCTAAGCTGATGGCTCTGTGGATACGAGACCATCGTGTGCTCTTTCTCTGGTTATCACAAGACCTGGACATCAGCCATTTTCCGGCAGATTTCACTTTTAACAAGAGATTTTGTCATGGAAAGCCTCCGTGCGTCACGACCGATTCGCTGATGAAGAGAGACAAAGGAACACCTCCGTTTCGGAGTGTTAGACGACAAGTTGGGACATGTCTATCTCGGCTTTCAGTGCTTACCAGTCGAGTGAGTATAAAAGAACTTGTGGAGAGCCAGACATGTCCCAACTTGTCCTCTAACACTCCGAAACGGAGGTGTTCCTTTGTCTCGCTTCATCAGCGAATCGGTCGTAACGCGCGAAGCCTCCGCGCGGCTTTCCATGACAAAATCTCTTGTTAAAAGTGAAATCTGCCGGAAAATGGCTGATGTCCAGGTCTTGTGATAACCAGAGAAAGAGCACACGACGGTCTCATATCCACAGAGCCATCAGCTTAGAAATGATCCAGTGGTTTGTGCCGCATTGTCGCAGCGCGGCGCACCGACCGTCCTTAAAGGGGTCCTTAACCCTGTAGTTAAAGTCCTTATTCTCTGTGAAGCCCGGAAAATTTTCACTGAAAGCCAGATAAATTTTTCGAATGGTTTCCAGGTGCCAGTCTCTAACAGCTTCTGAAAAAATTCTGATGGAAAAAAAGTCCTTTTCATTCCGCCATTTCCAGACAATGAAAATCCGACGAGGGGGCGGGACCACTCTTTCCACAAGGCGTGCTCACAGGCGAATGATGTCACCGACAGGCGTGGAAAAACTCACGCATGCGCACGAGGGTTCAAGCATGTCTGACGTAAAAACATATGAATGAAATCCATATAGTTTTGAAAAAAAATAAAAAGTACGATACTTTATGGACAGACCTCGTATTTATATCAACCCAGTGATATTCACTAATTATACAGCTGGTTTTTATGTATATCTTCCTCCACATCAGCAGCACGATGTGGTGCAGCTCATCCCACAGTGCGAGCAGCTGCAGCAGCTTGCACTGTGTTCCTGCTCGAAAGACACTGTCGCGTGCACGAACCATCGCACCGGGATCGTGCACGCCTGCCCGTCGGCGCATTGTTTCATGGTGCACTAATTCAAACTGTTTTGTGCTGTTTCGCTGTAATTCAACCAAATTTGCACGATGTGTGAAGGGGCCTTAACTCATGTTTGCGTAAGTCGCGTTTTGGCTTTACTTACGATCGATTTGTGGACCCTGAAAATTTAGTCTATTGTATAAAAGTAAATTTTGATTTGACCGTTTAAACATGTGCCCGCCACACATGTAAAAATTCCGGCCCAATCTGAACTGGCGGGAAGGATCTAAAGAGGAAAGTCACATCCAAAAACTTTGAATCGTCCGTACTGACGAAGCCCTCATCGCTGACGTGCAGCAGCCAGAGGAGGAAGAAAAAGATTCTGAACCCACTCCAGATGAAGAAATCATCACCATCCAGGAAGGAGTCACACTTCAAATGGTCAAAACTATTGTAATATGGCACGGTAAGCTGATTTTAAGTTTTTTGTTTTTTTTTTTTTTTTTGGTCAACCTCATTAACTTGCAGTTTCAGACAACTCACAGTCTGATTTTGTGGACCCCAACTTACACGAGTTAACAAGGTTCACCTCTATGTGGATTTATTGGAAACAAGAGAAATGTACACTCACTGGCCACTTTATTAGGTACACCTGTTCAATTGCTTGTTAACACAAATAGCTAATCAGATAATCACATGGCAGCAACGCAGTACATTTAAGTATGTAGATGTGAAGAAGATGACTTGCTGAGGTTCAAACTGAGCATCATAATGGGGAAGGAATAGGGTATAATGCCTCGTTTCCACTGAGCAGTCCGGGTCGGAACGGTTAGCTCTGGCTTGGCTTACGTTTTCACCAACAGCAGTACCTTTTGTCTGGTAGGCAGAGCATGTACATGTCGACATCGACATACACATCATCAAACGTGTACACTGTTGCACAGCCTCGCCCCCTCCACACATAGCCCACACAGTGTAATTAAATTTTTTTGAAATTTAATTTATTTTTATTATATTTTTGTCTTGGTTGATCATGGGATTCTTTTTTCATCACATGCGCAAGAGTCGACTGGTGCCTGTGGTAAAATAAGTTCATTTTCTTGTTGTGGAACAAAGCGCCAGCATTCTCTGGTTCAGGTTGAGAAATTCACCTGGAGCAGACAAACACAGGAGTTCTTTAAAAACTCTGCGGTTCTTCAGCCATGACAAGGAATTAAAGAATTTCCCAGATGTCATTTTCCAAAGTAAGGATGCTTTATGTGGATAAGTTTTTGTCAGGCTGTTTTGATGAATCTGACTAAAACTATGTAACAGATAAGATTAAGACTTCATGTATACACAGTGTGTGAATGGTAAGCTACATCCTTTAATATTTGAAACAGTCTGAACTGCAGGACTGCAGCGTTCACTTTTGCTGCTGAGCCAATCAATGCACAGCAGTGGCTTAGCACCTCCCTTTGTAACTGGTCCATTATTTTGGGACACCAGCCAAAGGGTGCCAAAAAATGGTACGGCCAATTATTTTGGTACCCATTCCTGAGTCTCTATATGGAAACGCACAAAATAGCGTGCCGTACCGATCTAGACCGCTCGGTGGGAACGAGGCTCAAGTGACTTTGAAGGTGTCATGGTTATTGGTGCCAGACAGGCTGGTCAGAGTATCTCAGAAACTGTTGATCTACTGGGAGTTTTACCCATAACCATCTCTAGGGTTTACAGAAAACAACAAAAACAACATGAACGCTATAAAGATAGAGAGGCCAGGTACCATGTCGCGATTGCTGAGTCACTGGTGAAGGTGGAAGGGCTTATAAGCAGGTGCAATGATTGTGGAAAGGTGCGTTAATCAGCTCCATGATGCTACGCTTGTAAAAACAGAAAGAGAGGGGGAGCAGAGCAGAGCAAACACCAAGACGGCACAATAATGTGATTGCTTTTAATGTTGTAATCAGTACAGAGTAATTAGTAAAATATTAATGTGACTATTCCTGTGACTGTGAATGCTTTGAAATTGTGTACAGTAGGGGCAGGGCTTCTACCTGTGCAGGTATCTTTTTGACTGAACTTTGACTTCATGGACATTCATTTAATGTTAAAATATAAAAGGAACCAGGTTTTTTTAAATAATAAAAGTAGCTGCTCTGTAAAGAGCCTTTGTTTTATTAAGAAGGGTAGCAGCAATTGTGAGTTTTCAGAGAGGACAGGTGAGCTGAACCCTCAGGACATTAAAGCAGATGAAGATCTCCTCTGCAGCTTCGACCTCTTGATGGAGATTTGGAGACACTTTCCTCACATTTTGAAGAGTAGAGATGTTCTCTTCCCCCTTCTGGACTTAAGGTTTGGTGTTCTTCTCCATTACTGGAAGTTCTGAAATGCATCTGTGGGACAAGTGAAGAAATATATTTCTTAAACTGCAAAGAAACACGAAACAGTGCTGTGCTGTCACAGCAGTAACAATTAAAAAACTATTTAGTAGATTTATTTGGTAAAAATAAAATATATCAAACAATTTACAAATATAAAACGTTCACTCAGCTTGAATGAGCTTTTGATTCTGTAGCTAAAGGCTAAGCTAATGTTAGCCGGTAAAACTTCAGTGTTCAGTGGTAGACTAACGTCATGTTTTATTTACAGATTACTCAGTCACCTCAGACAAATTTGCAGAAGCTCCTTTGCTCAAACCGGGTGTGTGTATATATCCAAAAGTGAAGAATTTTGGAGTGTGTCTGCTCTATCACACCAGCTGCTGTCTCTCTGACTGAGTCTGTGGGTCTCTGGCCAGGTCAGCCACTTCAGTTTACTGTTTACTTCAGTTTACTTCACTTTCACTGTAAAAAGCTCCTCCCAGCAGGGTGATGTCTGTCACTTGTTCTTCTGCTTTTTGCTCCTAATCTTGGTCAGCGTTGTTCAGCGGACGCTTGAAAAGCCAGATAGTGACGAAGAAATCTCCGCTCCCTCTGTGCGTCCAGGCACAGTGTTACCGCATATACTCTTGCAAAAATACACGAGCAGATGCAGCAGAATGATCGCGCGATGTGCGCAGTGTGAAAGGCCCGTTACACAGTGCAGTCTGGCTGCCCTTGACATGCACAGTAATAATAACATAAACAAAAAGTCAAGTATCAAGTTGATACTGAAACCTTGCTGCTTATCACATGGTTCTGGTGGCCACCAAATGCGCTGTTGCATTTGTGGTTTAATAATCCA
The DNA here is from genome assembly GCF_902500255.1 of Thalassophryne amazonica. NCBI lineage: Eukaryota > Metazoa > Chordata > Actinopteri > Batrachoidiformes > Batrachoididae > Thalassophryne > Thalassophryne amazonica. The sequence goes on from NC_047107.1 coordinate 84,398,308, forward strand.
GCATCATTTGTCTCTACACATTGATGTAGCAGCAGCAGTATATTCTTCTCTAATTTTTCCATCATGTTCTGTCACCGATAGGAGCTTCATACTGCTGCCTCACAGCTGGATTTTTAATTGCTGCCTTTCTTGGTGATGATGTTAAGAAATTACTTGTCTTGAGCTGCAGTTGTGTGTGGGCAAGAGTTGTTTTGTGCACAGCTTCATCTGTCCTTTATAAAATTGAATGCTGGTTGTAACTTGTGGACTGAACAGAATCAAAGGAGGTTGTTCTGTTAAAGTATGTAAGACTTTAGGCTTAGTCCAGGCAGGCTGAGCAGGATCGTCTGTTTTGAAGCTGATACTACAGTCACACCTTTTCATTCCACTATTAAAAAAAATTGTGCAGACTGAGAAACCGAAATCACAGTTGTGAGCCATATTTATTAACATGTAACTATATCTGCACAAAGTCAAATATATCTTTTACCTGTGTTACTTACTGTACAGTCACCTGTTCAGAGTAATTGTCTGTAGGTTGCTGTAAGTGTCAGGGATTTTTTTTTTTTCCTGTGGGAAATTGTTCAAGCGTAGGTTTTTTTAATCCCTGAGGCATAAAACGAAACAAGTGAACACAGGTTCAGGCCCATTATAATAGTATTTTCTTCACTTAAATGAATTTGTCTTTTCCCACTATCCACAGCAAAAAAGATAATGTCTGCTTCATCACCCTATGAGGTAGAAATATTTTTCATGCCACAAAGTATGCGTAAATCTATATTTAAGAAAAAACAAAAACCTTGGAAAAATTTGTTGGGATTAAAGGGGTGATAATGTAAAAAGTTGGTGTTTCTACCTTTCATATCTACAGTAGCATGAAAATGTTTGAGCATTCTTGGGCTTCTACATCAGATTTATTTAAAAAATATTCAGGCTTAGCTTTATTAAAATTTCTAAAATGGTCTTTAAACTTACAGTGAAAGCAAATCTCCACAACACAATATAAATTAAATAAAAATATAAAAATCAGCCGTCTGGACAAGGTCTAACAGCCATGATAACATGATATTACAGATACATCTCCTAACACATAAGGTGGACTGACAATGGATCTGTAATATCATGCACATTATGGGCATAAGTGGCACACCGTGCAGAGCCTTTGACTTGCCATGGGATAGGGCACCGCACAGCTGCATGTGATATTACAGCTATGATGATGGTCATAATTTACATACATTATGTAACCCATGAGAGGGCACGACAATGTATCTGTAACAGCTATGTCCCGTGACCTGCGCAGCGAATCAGTGTGTCTCAGAGCTGGACTGCACCATGCACGGCTGAACGGGCTGTCAAAGCTGTAATAAACATCATATCACAGAAACATATATGAAGGACTGGTGTTGCAACTGTATTACCAAGCCATCACAGTATGAGTGGAATAAATAAAGCTTTGGAACAGCTCCAGGTGGACCCGCTCTGTGCCAGCCAGCCTGCAGCTGGGCTAGACTGAAAGATGTAGCAGGGGCGCAGGTGGGCAAACATTCAATCATCTTTATACTTTTATTTATTCACCCTTTTGATACTTATGTGTCAGAAATCATTACGTATGGATCAGTAACATAATACATAGACGCATTTGGCACCATGGCCGCAGCTACATGAAATCAAAGGTGTCCGGGCTTTTTACAGGCCTCCGGCGATGTCCTGGCCTTCTGTACCCCTCCTGCGCTTTTCAGTTTGGTCGGGCTAGCAGCTGATCGAAGCACTGAACGTGCATGTGGCTTGTACACGTGTGCTCAGCTGCGTGTGTGTTCTCATAAACAGCTGACCGCATTCCTGCATGTGCGCCGGAGTCAAACCGCTGATTTTCTGGTGGGTAAGAAAGAGAGAGAGGGTGCGTGTGCAACATGGGGGAGGGGGGCGCTGATGCGTTAATGTCAAGACCTGCCTTACCTCTCATATTTTATCCAGTATATGGACTGCTGTGTGACATACAGGGTCCCCTGTACATGGGTTCACTGCATTGCACTGTGACTGGTGGATGTTACCGGTAATAACGGCTGCGGGTGTGCAGGTCGGTGAGCAGATGTCTGTAATAATCCAATCACATATGCACTACAGTGAAGCAATAGTCAGAGGACCCTTGCCCTGCCATGCTCCCCCCCTCAGTGGCTTCCACCCAGACCTCGGGTGGCACATACAGCATTGGACATTTTGCTGGCATTGTGGGATTTTGTGCTGTGTTCTTTTCATTCTTTGTCTTTTTTATTTTATTCTGTTTTTATTTTTCTTGGTACATGCTGTGTTGTATCCGCATTCGACCTGTGCTCGGGTAGTCGACCTGGATTCGGGAGCTCCTGCACTCTGAAGTCACAGAGCAACTTTTTTTAGACACGTCAACGAATTAAAGTATTTTCAGATATTATTTTCCAAACTCAGGAGGCTGTATATGGATTATTTTTCTTCAGGATTGTGTGATGATGAATTCCACGAACAGATAAGACTTTTTATTTACTCTGTGTGTGAATTTACGCCGCATGAAGACTCTGGCTTTCAGCCAATCAATGGACAGCACTGATGGACGTATTTCGACTTCTAAGTAAATTACATGCGAGCCTGTAAAAATCCATACATTTAGCCGCATCATTGTTTAAGCCACAGTGTGCAAAACATATGAAAAAGGAGCATCTTATAATCCAGAAATTACGTAGCGTGTGTGTGAAATCCCCCAGTGAGATGATAACATCACGTTGCTGTAAAGGTGTATCGGGTGTCATAGTATCGGATAAATTTTATGAATACAAGTACAAGTAAATGAATACGGGATCGAGCTGATACCCGTTACTGGTATCGGGATCGATGCATCCCTACTTGTAACTTACCAAATTAAAAAAAGCATATAATGAGGATAAACTATTATTGATTTTGATTTTATCATGTTAACAAGCTGGAGAGAATACACTCATTTATTCATTCACTCACTCCATTTTAAAGCCTAGGAGTATTGCAGTTAAGAGCAACATCGGCGTGCACCTCTCATTCTGTCCTGTTAATCACTGCTAAGACCACAGGCTCTGTGTCACAGCACAGAATTTATTCTACATCTAGTTGGCCTTTACTACAAAATCCACAGAAGCAGGAAACAGAAGTAAAGCAGTTCCACATGGCTGCCGTATTTAGCACACAGACCTGTGTTATGGTAACCTCCTCTGGCTCTGGTACCTCACACCCAAACACGTTTCCTCTACGTTAGAGTGGGGGGATTAATGGAAAGGAGGAGGAGGAGAAGGGCAGGAGGTGGCCCAGGGAGCAGTGGTGGCTAAACGTGCAGCGTGAACTCCAGTGTAGAGCTGTTCTGGCTGACAGATCAGTCAGGATTTCGAGGGAAATGTGTGACAGAATAATCCTCTGCTTTTGCTAAAACAAAGCTCTTGGTACACGCTCCTCTCATGCAGAATATCTTTGTTTGTTTTGCACAGACATCACCCAGATCTGTACGTGGTAATTTCAGGATTACTAGTGTCACCTAAACCACACTGTAGATAGTCCATGCAGGTGGTGTTGCACAGCAGGACTGCGTTTGCAACGCAGATCATGCAGAGAAGTCCTCGAACTATTTGGACAGGCCTCTCTGCAAAATTCCTCTCTGGTTGATCTGCTTTCCAACACCTGCTTTGTTCACTGCTGGAGCACATTTTTGGAAAGATAACACACACAGAAAAATATATAAGTCGCTTAAGAAAGATGATAACAGAAACTGTCCAAGAATAACCTCTATCATAGATCTCATATATGTCAGAAATGTGTGTTTTTCTCTTGCTGGGAGGTGATCCAATGCAGAGCCAAACTGATAATCTGGAAAAAACGTTAAAGTTGTCATACAGTAGATGGGCTTTGGAGCAACAGTGAAATTTGAGTTTCCTCTGGGAAGTATTCGCCACCCTCCAGAAAATATCAGCTTGCATGCTTTGTGGATGATTCCACTGCTGCTGTGGGACCCTTGCTGGCCTGGTGCCATGCTCTGAGTCAAAACCCTGTCTTGCTGAAGAAAATTAATTTGGAACATTAAAGGCACTAGGAAAGTACGGTCCAGGCCATGTCTGGGCAGTCCCACATAATTTGCATTGCATTGATCATTATAGAATCTAAATAGCTACTAGGTGATGCTCTTTTATTACATTTGTCAAGTATATTATGTTCTCTGTTTAATTGTTTGCCATCAGGAGATCTTAAAAGGACAAGAACAGATATAAATGAACTTTGGTGCAGCGGTAGGCCTTGTATCAAGGAAGAGCTGATACAATTTTAGTGTGGATCCAAATCAAGGGGCAGATTTTGCCTTTGATTGGTAGGCTTTGATCTTTGATCTGGATTCCTTTGATCCTGATCTTGTGTTTGAGCTATATTCATGAACTCTTTGATCTCAAATGCCGGATTAAACCAATCAGGAATCAGTTGCAATCAGCAATTGGGAAACTCAGGATCAAAGATGAATGATGAAGATCAAACATCAGTGATCAGTATCGAAGGTAATTGATTAGGATTAAAGATCTTGGATCAGGATTAAAGTTCAGGGATCAGGATCCTCAATCTTGCTCATGTATCAGCTATACATTTTGCTTCAGCAATGTTAAAATTAGGTTTTGTAAATTACAATACTTGTGGATAGACAATATTTTGTGTAATTAAAACATCTTTGATGAAACCTTGCTTTGAAGTGGCATCAATCGTTAGAAATACATCAGTAAATGCTCTAGCTCCAAAAAATACTACATACTGCCATGGCTGTGGGAAGAGGATTTGGGTTGGGAGTACTGGAGCAGGGTGTCCTGCTAATCCAACAAGAACACATCCAAAAAGCCTACACACAATATTTAAACAGCCTAAAATGTCCTATATCTAATTTGAACCCTGTACTCTGTGACAGAGCACGGACATTGGGCATACACACTAGGCATGTGAATCTCATCACTGACAACAATTTGATATGCATCTCGATACACTACCAGCAATACGATACATATAGCGATGCATGATGATACTGATACTGTTACCGACTGCAATCTGTAACATTGCTAATACCAATTCACTTTGATATGTATTTGATGGCGATTCATTTCCTCACAATGCACAATCACAATGATGCGATTTGGTGTGATTCAATGCAATTCAACATTATGCAAAGAAATTACACCAAAAATTTAAATAGAAAATAAGAAGCTGTAATTCAGTATGGTACTATGATATTCTTATTCTTTTTTTTATTCTACTAGAGCCAGAGAATTTGTTTTACTCCTTATAAGCAGCAAATTGACCAGATTCAACATTAAGGAACAGGAATCAGTTTCCTCATATGTGAAACCCGTTTCATCACACTGTCAGTCCTTAAACAGTACAGTAAGACATCACTCTCAATGAGTGACTTAAAGTGCCTTGGCAAAAGTCTTTTGAGATACTTTTTTACCAGTTTTGCCAAGTTAGGGGGCGCAGAGGCAGCCACTGCATTCTTTCCAAACGACCTGCGTCTTGTCAAGTTTCCCATCTTTTTAAAAAGCTAAAATAATTCCAAACACCTGATGTAACTGTTTTAGGTGCATCAAAATTCTCCTACAACTGCTCGCGCCTTTGTCACGGGCCTCCATTTTAAAATAGATTTGTTGCGGTACAGATGTGCTTTCAGGCTTCCATCCATGGTGCATTCAGTGTGCATCAGAAAAAAAATTGATGCTAGCACGCAGCGAACAGTCCATCGCGATTTCATCCGTCAGTTGAATCGATGCACACTGAACGAATCGATACACTCGCATCATGCATGTTTGTATCTAGATACCAATTCGTATCAATTAATTTCCACATCCCTAATCCCCAAGTGTTGCAATTGACTTTATCAGATATCAGATTCTTTTTCTTTTTTGAACGCAGTGTGTGTGTGTGTGTGTGTGTGTGTGTGTGTGTGTGTGTGTGTGTGTGTGTGTGTGTGTGTGTGTGTGTGTGAGACCCCCATCCACCCTTCCCGATCAGCCTTCAACATCCAACTCAAAGCCAACCGACAACTTCTATCAGGAAGGGCTGACCACCAAAACAACACGAAGACAGACACGGACGAATGACAAGTGGTGAAGGCAATAACTGTGAAGTGAGACACCGAGGAGACTGCGCCTCAACCATACACCCTACCAGGACAAACAGGGCCTCAACCATACACCCTACCAGGACAAACAACAACATATGAACAAACAGTGACAGCAACAGTCTGTTGTCTAATTAGTGAGCATCCATACCCTAATCTAGGACACCAGAGTGTTAATCCCCTTGAGAGCATCTAAAACCGAATTGTGGTGATGGCCACAAACACGCAGCCATCCAAACACAGAGACCCAGATCACAGCTAAATATCTGATCACTACTGTGGCTGGTGTGTTGGGCCAAGACTAAAGTACAGAACCTTACCATATGATATGGACCACTACGGCACGTTGAAGCCATACGGCTGGCCGCGAGCGACGATGGCAACGGGCCCAGGACGCGGGGCCCCGGAAGAAACCAGGACAAAAGGGTAGCGGAAGGGCACAGGGGCCAGGAAGGGCAGCCCCCAGAGCCACAGGGGCAGACAACGAACCAGCAGGGAGCGGCCCGGCGGCGCCAGAGCGCACACCCAACACAGCCCCCCCCCACAGAGGCACGGGGAGCAGCCCCATACCCAAGGGAAGCACACAGGGCACCAGCAGAGCCCAACAATGGGGGGACCCCAGAACCACACCACTCCTGAAGGCGGGAGCGATCGGCGGCAAGGACGGGGGGCAAAGAAGCCACCTCAACTGAATCCAAAACACGGGAAGGGACAACCGAGCCATACAAGGGCGGGGCCCTGCCCCCAGTCAAGAGGCGAGGCCCAACCCCCAGGACCAGGAAGCATGAGGCCCCCACGACACCCAAGCCCCCCAGCACAGCCAGCAGGACCCCTCCAAACTCCCCCCCACCCTGGACCCCACACCAAACACCAAAGCCCAAGACCAGGAGACCACCCAAGCGAGATCAGGGTACCATCCCACGGAGACCACAGCCCCCCAACCCCCCACCAGCTGTCGACCCCCAGCGCATCCCCCGTGCCCCACCGCCACCGCCCACCCCCCAACGGGCCGTGGGACCCCGAGCCCTGCTCTGGGGTTGTGGGGCCCTGCTCAGATATCAGATTCTGTTATCGGCCATATAGCTTTATAGAATACTTATTCAGAATTACTTATTATTGTCAGAAACTCCCAACATTAAATTTTTGTATAAATAACAACAGGGGACCAATTTTTAAATGGCAAGTTAGGATATGACGGATCCAGCCATATTCTTCTTCTTCCAATAACGTACTTGGCCCCGAGGTGCAGTATCGTACATGGGTTTTATTCTTGTGATAAGAACTCTTTTCACTTTGTTATTACCTGTGAGGATCTCAGTATCCAGAACAGGGTCATGCATGTGCGTAATGATCAGTGTAGTCCCAGTGCACCAGCCATTCCTTACAGCTAATTTCTTGAGTGGCATGACAGTGGCTGCCACCTCCACATTACCGGTAAGTGCATGGGGTTTTACACCAGTTGGGGTATGACTGTGTCGGAACTCTTGGCTGTATTAATGTTCTTCATCTTGACTTTGTTTGACAATATTATCAATACTTTAGTATGTTCCCTCTTTCCAAAGGGACCGCTGCTCCCCATTTGTACTTCTTGAACACTGTTTATGGACAAACCTGTGGTTGGAGCATTTTTTTCTGCCAAAAAGTAGACATGTTTAGGATGTCAGAATGACCCAGAAACTGCATGAATGACAACGATCTCCGAGCATGGCCTACTTTTTCCACATCTGTTCTTGGCTCCTGAAATACACAAGATGATTGTAAGAATTGGCTGCAAATATCCTGAGAATTCATGTGGTTTTTGCTCACCACTGTACATCTGTATGTTATATATTCTATTAGTAGGTCGCATACTTTTTGCATCTAAAAGTTCTTCAGCTGTACTTCTGAGGATTGTGACTCTTTTCATCAAGTTGTTGAAAGAATGATGTACCCTTCTCTTATTCTGTCTTTTACATGTTGGTTTAGTGTTGGAGGGAGGGGATAACAGAGCAGTCTGGGCTTGTTTGTCCAAAGTTTGACACGTGCACAAAAAAGTCGACATGTGCACATGTATAAAATCTCAAAAATAAAGAAAATTGGAGCCATCATATGTATGTTTAAGTCATAGAAATGTGACAGAATGCTTGTATTGTGACAGCCTTCTTGTGTTTTTTTAATGTCTATGTATTTATGGATGCAGCAATTTGTACGTGTGTTCAGCAGCAGACATTTGATCACCAGAAACCTGCACCAGTAACAACATGCAGAGAATACTTAAGAAACGCTCTGCCACCGCTGCTGCAGACAGAGAATGTGCTGCAGGCCAGGAGAAAAGGAGGGATGCACTTAGTTCAGGGAAATTAACTAAGGAGTGACTTTTTGGCACCCTGAAATGGCCTGGCGGTCCATCCATGCTGTGCCTCTCACCCAGTGGCTGCTGGGATGGGCTCCAGCCCCCCTGCACGCCTTAGTTGAAGTAAGCATTCATCCATCTATCCATTTTCTATACCCCCTTACTCAATTACGGGTTTGAAGTAATCAGGTATAGAAAATGAATGAATGAATGACTTTTTTGACTTCTTACCTGTAATTGCAACAACCATTACTCAAGCACCGCCCTCTAAGACAAGAAGAGGGTGTTATAATCATCTCTGTATAGACGTACAAAGGTGATTTGCAAAATTCAGACATTTGCGATTGTCTTAAATTGTCTTGTCTTGTTTTATGGCCCCATAGTCAGATCATAAAATATTTGGACAGTGACACATATATTGTCATTTGCCTGTGTACATAACCACAATGAGTGACCATACAAGAAGAAGCCTAGTGAGGGAAGCCACCAAAACTTCCATGAGAACTTTGAAGGAGTTGTAAGGTTTTGTTGCTGTGATTGAAGATACAATGCGTAGGGTGACTGTTGTCTTTGTCATGTTCCGCATCCATGACATAAGCAGTATTTGTATGTATTCCTTTTGGCCACTCCCATTTTTCCTCTGGGATACCAGAACAGATCTGCTATTCATCTGGATGTTGGTTTTGCACAGTTTGTCATGACTTTGGCATGATCAGGGCACTGAGCCCATTTTCCCCCTTTCTGTTGTTCTCTTTCTGCCCCAGCTTTGAGTTTTTACTTGTTTATTTTCATCCTGGTTTATTCTCTGTTATGTTGTCACTTTTCTTTGTTACTTTTTACTTTGGCCTTTCATTCAGGTCTGTTCTAGTTTTCTTCAGTCAGTTGTGTTTTCATTTATTGTTCATTAATTTATCACTTGGTTATCTAGTTCCTCTCATTTGTAACATTTGTTGTGCTTTAATGTCAGCTTTTGTTTTCTGTTATTGTTTGTCACTGCTTTTCTTATGGTTTGTTTTACCACCTTGTTTTCTTAGTCAGTTTCTGTTTATTTTAGTTTTAGTATTTATCTCTATTTATTCCCATGTAGTTTTCATTAGGTTATCACTTGTTTATTTTGTTGTTATCATAATTGTCACCAGTTATGCTTACTTATCGGGTTTTGCTTTCTGTTAATTATTTAGTCTTTGAGCCCGAATTAAAGACCATGATTTCTTTTACACCCAAGCCTAGTCCGGGAGTCTGCATTGCGGGCCCTACCGCTTCGAGTGCCTGGCACCCCCCCATTGTGCACAGTTTTTACACCAGATGCCCATCCTTATGCTACTCCTGTTGTATATGGAGAATGGGGCAGAGTGGTCTTGAACCTGGTCTCTTTGGGAGACAAGTGCACTAAACACTTGTGCAAAGTCACAGGCTGCAGTTAATTTGTGTAGCACATCTGGCCCTTGGGCCTCCAGTTTGAGGTCCCTCCACTCCAATATAACTTTTCAGTTTTAGTAATTTTGTAGGAATAACATTACAAAATAGAGACTTTGGAATTAATTACCTGTTTTCAAAGTTGTATGATTATAAGTAAGAGTGATATTGTTATTTTTATTTATTTTATTTACAGAATTCCTTCTTTGATTAAATTAAGATTGAGCTGTGTGTACTGGTGGGAACTCTGCTCACCGAAGAAACGGTCAAACATGTTTACTGTGAGAACTTTTATCTATGTATTCTCAACAGAGAGGATTCTTTGCCTTGCCCGAGGGACATTACTTTATCGAGCCAATCCAGAAAGCGCCTGGTAATCTTGCAGAGACTCCAGAGCCACATATCGTTTACCCTAGACTCACTCCCGGAAGTCAAAGAACTAAACGCAGCCCTGAGGCCAAAGACTCGCCCGGCCCCTGTGGAGTTCAAGGTGTGTGTGATTTTTGCAGGAATATTTTTCTGTGCTGTGTCTGTCCCAGGTACTTAACCTGAGGCCTCCTGCTATCTGCTGTAGATACTCCCAAAGACTGGGCCATGGTGGAGAGAGAGAGGGAGGAATGGGAGAGGGAGCATCAGAGGGGGAAGGCTCCTTCCCGCTCCCAGCGTTCGGTCAGCAGGGAGCGCTGGGTGGAGACCATGGTGGTGGCTGACTCCAAACTTATCGAATACCACGGCAGCGACAATGTGGAGTCCTACATTTTCACAATAATGAACATGGTGAGTAGAAACAATCTGTTTTACGATTTTTCCAAGTGAGGGGGCCCTGATGTTTGGGCGGGACCGCTGTTGGACACAAGTAGTCAGTACTTTTAATATCAAATAAGCAATTTACCCTTCAAGAATAACCAATACAAGTTCCTTCCACACATTTGGTAAATACATTTTTTCATGAATGATCTCTCTGTCAACAGGTTGCTGGGATCTTTCATGATGCCAGTATTGGAAACGCCATCCACATCATCTTGGTTCGCCTCATTCTACTACATGGAGAAGAGGTAATGTTTCACCCAATGTTTCAGCCATTTCAAGCTGATCAGGTGTGAACACGGCCAACACAAAAAGTGGGGGAATAAACAGAAACAAATCAACGTTAACGACCATGAGAACACACACATGCACACATATACATGCCGTATTTTCTGGAGTATAAAATTTTTACTAGCAGTGGTGGGCACAGTTCCGCTAACCATTAATTATCGAAGCTAATGTTTTCATTATCGGATTAGCTTTTCAAATAACTTTGAAAACCATCAGCGGACCAATTATCTTCCGATATATTTTGGTCCGATAATTTTTAGACCGCTAATATATTATTGCAGGCTTAGTCAATAAAGTTTTAACAGTTAATAAACATTTTTTAAGTTTGTTATCAAAGATTGTAGAGCTTAGCTGTTAAATGTTTTGTAGTAGATGTGTAGTTCTATCCTCCTCAAACAGAAGAGAGCTGGTTTCAGGAGAAACCACTGTACTCTCAGGAATCAGAGGAGAACTGGTCACAGAAGTGAAACAAACGCGAGAGCAGAAAAAAATAATTTCTCTTGACACCCTGCTAACTAGCTGGCAATAACCCAAGTCCCAAGTCATACAGAGGCATACAGTTTTAACTTATGGTTAAAATTTTAACCAAACAAATTTCGGACAAGTTATTTAAATTAACGTCACATCTGAAGTTTTATAAAGTGAAAATATCAGCTATATGTTTTAGTTTTAAAGTATTGCACTAATTTTAAAGGTTTTAGTGTATCCGCAGTGCATTATGGGTACCATAAAAGTTCACTACAGGAGAAATGCATTGAGACGCTCTGATCAGGCTCCACACAGAAAACAGCATTAAACCCTTTGTATATTATGCCTAAAACTCTCATGAATATATTCTCTGGGATTATAGGTGTTGTTATTGTGTTTGTTTTATGTAAAAATGCCAGAAGAAGCTCAGGTGGCTTCTCCATTATTTTCAGTTGGAATCACTGTGAGCTGCAATTGCTTCCTGTTTGCTCTTTAACCTTCTGGGGCCGACGCCGTCGTATACGACGACTGGGACCAAGCTTTACTAAATTCTAAATAACGTTTTAATGATAAGAGATAGAAACTTACTTTTTTTTTTGCTGAAAAGTTAACTCCGCGGACTTTCGAGCCAGCATCCGCCATCTTGGTACTCCCCATAGAAGCTGTGTGATGACGTGCGGAAAGTGTGTCCCCAATCGGAATTGGTTCACCGTCACATGGTTTTCCAAAATCCAATCGTAGGGCAGATTTACCTCACGTGCTAAACCAAAGATTGTTTTTTTCACAGATGTCTTACTAGTTTGCCTGTAAATGCCATTTGAATAGCTCCCTGGCTGCTCTCTCCAATGTGCCCTGCGCCATTACGCACAGCGATCACTGAAAGTGAGCAGACCGAGGGCCTCTCATACAATATCACGTGCTCAAACAAAGAGTGTCTGAGTATCAGGATTACTCCACTAGCTTGGCTGTGAATGTTACTGGATCAGTCTGTGGCCAGCTCTCTCCCTCCACATAAAGCACCATTTACCATATCAATGAAGCAAGGGGAAGGGGCCGCTCCTCAGAGTGTAAATAAGCCAGGAAGTGTGAAAAGTGCTTTCGGAGCAGGAAAGAACAAACATGCAGTCAACTTTATAGAAATATAAATTTGTGATGCGAGCTTTGTGTAATAGCAGACAGAAATTGCTTTGAGATGAAGACAAACATCATCAAACTTTATTGCAGACTCCAACGTCCAAATAGACATACCATCACATACAAAAGATAAAACAAACATATAGTATAAAAAGGCATTATATCACCTAATATTAAAATATATATATATATATATATATATATATATATATATATATATATATATATATATATATATATATATATATATATATATATATATATACCTAAAAAATGCTTGTGCAAATTCAATAAAAGGCATCTAAGATATAGGAGCAATAAAAGATGTGCATACACATTCTATAAAAGGCACAAATAACAGTATTTCCACATATAGGATTGGTATCTGACAGAACTGTACCTGGGATTGGTCAACTGCATAATAAGATTATTCTGGGACCCCTGCAGTCTACATATCAACTTGTACATCAGTCTTCTCATACGAAACACATAGACCATTTTGTATATATTGTTCAAAATGTGCATTTGTGTTTATTGTTAGAACATTTATATTGTACAGTTTTTGTGCAAGACTCCAAATTACCTTTATAAAGTGTAAAAATAGTTGTTTATTATAGTTTGCTCTGTGTTTTGAATAAATGTGTGTGAAAATTATTTCCGCTTTATTTTTTTTCCTTTCTTATTTCTGATTGTAAACCTTTATTACACTTCTAAAACACCACTATACCATATAAATTCTGAAAGTACAGGTTGTCCTGAAAAAAGACACATAACACTTGATTGTGGGATGCAGGGTGAGCTGTTAACAGCAATAATAAAACATTTAGGCCAGACGAGTGAACTGTCCAAAAATGCCCTTGGACCCCAGAGGGTTAACATTCTGCTTATTGTCCTTTACAACACTGTCTGTCCTCTTTGTTCCAGAGTACTATATATACGATGTCTGAAATTTGGTTTGCATTTATTAAATTCCACGTAGATTAAACGTAGTAGACATGGATTATTTATTTGGAATATTTGCACTGCTATATTCTGTTAAGGAATAATGACTTTTTTGGTGTGTGTGTAGAGAGTTGAGCTTTATAACTTAATCCATTTTGTTTCTTCTTGCATAAAGTGATAAATGTGACTTATACTCAGGTGTGACTTATACTCCAGCAAATACAGTACGCACAAACTTGTTTATGCAGTGTTGGGGCCAATCACACTGTCAACCCCTTCGTGATCGTGGTGTCAACACTGATCTTTGACAAAATAATCATACAAGTTCTCAGTGTGCCTTGAACTCCATCTGGATAGTTTCTTGTCATTAATTCTGTTTTTGATTACGCTAAAGTTACTCATTCACTCACATGTTTGACACCACTAATCACGCACAAAAGCAACTTCAAAAGCATACTTTTTAAACCAAGTTTGTGAAATGTGAACATGATTAAGGTGCCGAAGAGGTGTGCGAGACAACAGTGTTTGCTTCAATGCTTGATACGAGAAATATGTTTTCATATCTCAAAAACGTTTTGTGACTGGCAAAAACTAACACCAGATTCGGATTCCTCTCACGGATACCTCACATTACCAAAAATCTGTTGAAAAACTCCATGAGAGAAAAAATCATGTTGACCAGTGTTATTGATACCATCTGTGATGAAAATAATCATTAGTTGCTGCCCTAATGGATGGATGAATGGATACTGGCCAAGTGGTTAATGCGCTTGGTTTCAGTTCAGAAGGTTCCGGGTTCAAATCCCACCCCTGCCACATTTCTCCATGTAATGTGGAGTTGCGTCAGGAAGGGCATCCGGTGTAAAACTTGTGCCAATTCAACATGCAGATCCACCTTGGATTTGCTGTGGCGACCCCGAGTGCAAACAAAGGAGCAGCCGAAGGGACTTACTATTTATCCTTATCTGCTTCAAAGTAACTCACGTAAGAAGTCATCCTGTCAGGGAACCGACAAAGATGTGCCTGATGTTTGCATCTGCTGGTTGTGGAATTCCTGTTGGGTAAACTGTTTTACTGAATAATCATATTGGTGATGTGATTCTGTGTGTTCTTACAGAAAGAGTTGAAAATTGTTCATCATGCAGACACCACTTTGGCCAGTTTCTGTGCCTGGCAGAAAAACCTGAATCCCCAAAGTGACACTCACCCAGCTCATCATGACCTGGCTGTTCTGGTCACCAGGTAGTCACACAGCCAATCCACACACAAATATTATAATCAACAGGTACCAATGCAGTGTCATGAGGCTCCGGGTGCTGACATTTATCATCCAATGCATTTATCATCCAATGCTGGGGAAGCATTCTTAGTAACTAAATAAGTATCCTTAAAATAGTTTGAATGGCTGGGAAAAAAATTCTATGCTTACCTCTGATATTCTATTTTGTGTACATCTAATTCTGTCAGATCTCAGAAATGAAACATAGTAAGTTGTGATTAGTACTTGAACTGGAGCTGTGTCAGGAAGGGCATCCAGAGTCAAAATTGTGCCATATCCCAACGCAGGTCTGTACTGGATCTACTGTGATGACCCTGGATAACTGGGGCAACCGAAAGACAAACAACATTTATCACACATCAAAGCACTCCATCCATCCATCCATCCATTTTCTTCTGCTTTATCCGGAGTCGGGTCGCGGGGGCAGCAGCTCAAGCAAAGCCGCCCAGACCTCCCGATCCACACACACCTCCCCCAGCTCCTCCGGGGGAACCCCAAGGCGTTCCCAAGCCAGCCGAGAGATGTAATCCCTCCAGCGTGTCCTGGGTCTTCCCCGGGGCCTCCTCCCAGTGGGACGTGCCCTGAACACCTCTCCAGCGAGGCGTCCAGGGGGCATCCGAAAAAGATGCCCGAGCCACCTCAACTGACTCCTTTCGATGTGGAGGAGCAGCGGCTCGACTCCAAGCTCCTCCCGAGTGACCGAGCTCCTCACCCTATCTCTAAGGGAGCGCCCAGCCACCCTGCAGAGGAAACTCATCTCGGCCGCTTGTACTCGCGATCTCGTTCTTTCAGTCATGAGCCAAATCTCATGACCATAGGTGAGGATCTGAACGTAGATCGATCGGTAAATTGAGAGCGTTGCCCCCCTACTCAGCTCTCTCTTCACCACGACGGTCCAATACAGCGACCGCATCACTGCAGATGCTGCACCGATCCGTCTATCGATCTCATGCTCCATCCGTCCCTCACTCGTGAACAAGACCCCGAGATACTTAAACTCCTCCACTTGAGGCAAGGACACTCCACCGACCTGAAGAGGGCAAAGCACCTTTTTCCGGTCGAGAACCATGGCCTCAAATTTGGAGGTGCTGATTTTCATCCCGGACGCTTCACACTCAGCTGCAAACCACCCCAGTGCATGCTGAAGGTCCTGATTTGACGAAGCCAACAGAACCACATCGTCCGCAAACAGCATAGACGAGATTCTGTGGTTCCCAAAGCACTCCATGACATCAATACAACAAGACAAAGTACAATTGAAACATGGTTCAGAAAGAACAAAAGCGTCAAAGCCAATTGAATTTATTAGTACAGTGCCAAATCACAACATCAGTCACCCCAAGGTACTTCACAAGATTGAGGGGAACCTTACCCACCCCTTGAGCAAGCACATTGGCAGCAGTAGTTGTTACGATTTTGGCTGGCTCTGGGCGTAGATTCAATTTTTCCCCCTTTCTTTTTCCCTTCACATGCCCCAGCTTTGATTTATTAGTTGTATATTTTCGTCATGGTTTATTCTGTTATGTTTTACGTTGTTACTTTTGATACTTTAGCCATTGTTTAGTTCCATTCCAGTTTTGTTCAACCGGTTTGTGTTTTGTTTATCACTTGTTTATTTTGCTCTTATTTATGTTATGCTGTAATGTCGAGTTCTGTTTGCTGTTATCATGTAGTCACTGTTTTTCTTATAGTTTGTTTAACCACTTTGTTTTCTTAGTCAGTTCCTGTTTAGCTTTAGTATTTAATTTCCATTTATTCACTGATTAGTTATCAGGTTCATGCCCGGCCCATTGCATATTTTACTCTGTCCTCGGTTTCTGTTTTAGCTCTGTTCATAGTTCCCTCACTCCCATCTGATTATGTTCACTTCACATCCTGCACCTGCCATCATGTCTTCATCCCTCACTTATATTTGATTATGTTCGCTTTACTGCACCTGCCTTGTGTCTTTGTCTCTCAAGGTGCGTTTACACATAACCAAGACGGGTTACGAATGTCATTTTTCTGTCATTCGTGACACAAAACTCTTGCTTGCCTCTACTGGTGGTTGGCTCTCACTGCGGTATTGTATCACTTCCTGTTCTGGAGCACAGCGGTGTTTTGCTGTATCTGTTAGCTGTTTAATCTGCACAGTTAGATTGATCTAGTTACCTAGATAACGATTTGCTTCACAGTGTAATCTTCACGTGCCTTAACTAAAGCACTCCCTCTGCTGAATCACCTCTAAATTATTTACACATTATTCACTTTGTGTGTTTTTAGGAATCCGCTAGCTTAGCGCAGCTACTAGCTCTTAGCCGGTTTAGCATGGAGGCTTCTCCTGTCTCTCCCGCACTTTTCTGCTCTGGGTGTGAAATGTTTAGTTATTCCTTGGCCTCCTTTAGCAGTAATGGTACTTGTAATAAGTGTAGCTTATTTGTAGCTTTGGAGGCCAGGCTGGGCGAATTGGAGACTCGGCTCTGCACCGTGGAAAATTCTATAGCTAGCCAGGCCCCTGTAGTCGGTGCGGACCAAGGTAGCTTAGCCGCCGTTAGTTTCCCTCTGGCAGATCCCGAGCAGCCGGGAAAGCAGGCCGACTGGGTGACTGTGAGGAGGAAGCGTAGCCCTAAACAGAAGCCCCGTGTACACCGCCAACCCGTTCACATTTCTAACCGTTTTTCCCCACTCTGCGACACACCCACCGAGGATCAAACTCTGGTTATTGGCGACTCTGTTTTGAGAAATGTGAAGTTAGCGACACCAGCAACCATAGTCAATTGTCTTCCGGGGGCCAGAGCAGGCGACATTGAAGGAAATTTGAAACTGCTGGCTAAGGCTAAGCATACATTTGGTAAGATTGTAATTCACGTCAGCAGTAATGACACCCGGTTACGCCAATCGGAGGTCACTAAAATTAACATTGAATCGGTGTGTAACTTTGCAAAAACAATGTCGGACTCTGTAGTTTTCTCTGGGCCCCTCCCCAATCAGACCAGGAGTGACATGTTTAGCCGCATGTTCTCCTTGAATTGCTGGCTGTCTGAGTGGTGTCCAAAAAATGAGGTGGGCTTCATAGATAATTGGCAAAGCTTCTGGGGAAAACCTGGGCTTGTTAGGAGAGACGGCATCCATCCCACTTTGGATGGAGCAGCTCTCATTTCTAGAAATCTGGCGAATTTTCTTAAATCCTCCAAACCGTGACTATCCAGGGTTGGGACCAGGAAGCAGAGTTGTAGTCTTACACACCTCTCTGCAGCTTCTCTCCCCCTGCCATCCCCTCATTACCCCATCCCCGTAGAGACGGTGCCTGCTCCCAGACCACCAATAACCAGCAAAAATCTATTTAAGCATAAAAATTCAAAAAGAAAAAATAATATAGCACCTTCAACTGCACCACAGACTAAAACAGTTAAATGTGGTCTATTAAACATTAGGTCTCTCTCTTCTAAGTCCCTGTTAGTAAATGATATAATAATTGATCAACATATTGATTTATTCTGCCTTACAGAAACCTGGTTACAGCAGGATGAATATGTTAGTTTAAATGAGTCAACACCCCCCGAGTCACACTAACTGCCAGAATGCTCATAGCACGGGCCGAGGTGGAGGATTAGCAGCAATCTTCCATTCCAGTTTATTAATTAATCAAAAACCCAGACAGAGCTTTAATTCATTTGAAAGCTTGACTCTTAGTCTTGTCCATCCAAATTGGAAGTCCCAAAAACCAGTTTTATTTGTTATTATCTATCGTCCACCTGGTCGTTACTGTGAGTTTCTCTGTGAATTTTCAGACCTTTTGTCTGACTTAGTGCTTAGCTCAGATAAGATAATTATAGTGGGCGATTTTAACATCCACACAGATGCTGAGAATGACAGCCTCAACACTGCATTTAATCTATTATTAGACTCAATTGGCTTTGCTCAAAATGTAAATGAGTCCACCCACCACTTTAATCATATCATAGATCTTGTTCTGACTTATGGTATGGAAATTGAAGACTTAACAGTATTCCCTGAAAACTCCCTTCTGTCTGATCATTTCTTAATAACATTTACATTTACTCTAATGGACTACCCAGCAGTGGGGAATAAGTTTCATTACACTAGAAGTCTTTCAGA
The DNA here is from genome assembly GCF_902500255.1 of Thalassophryne amazonica. Lineage (NCBI taxonomy): Eukaryota > Metazoa > Chordata > Actinopteri > Batrachoidiformes > Batrachoididae > Thalassophryne > Thalassophryne amazonica. Next base: position 84,417,190 of record NC_047107.1, read on the forward strand.
AAGCACTGTTACTAGGTTTAAGGATATGATTCCTTCTTTATGTTCTCTAATGCCATATACCAACACAGTGCAGAGTAGCTACCTAAACTCTGTAAGTCAATCAATCAATCAATTTTTTTATATAGCGCCAAATCACAACAAACAGTTGCCCCAAGGCGCTTTATATTGTAAGGCAAGGCCATACAATAATTATGTAAAACCCCAACGGTCAAAACGACCCCCTGTGAGCAAGCACTTGGCTACAGTGGGAAGGAAAAACTCCCTTTTAACAGGAAGAAACCTCCAGCAGAACCAGGCTCAGGGAGGGGCAGTCTTCTGCTGGGACTGGTTGGGGCTGAGGGAGAGAACCAGGAAAAAGACATGCTGTGGAGGGGAGCAGAGATCGATCACTAATGATTAAATGCAGAGTGGTGCATACAGAGCAAAAAGAGAAAGAAACAGTGCATCATGGGAACCCCCCAGCAGTCTATGTCTATAGCAGCATAACTAAGGGATGGTTCAGGGTCACCTGATCCAGCCCTAACTATAAGCTTTAGCAAAAAGGAAAGTTTTAAGCCTAATCTTAAAAGTAGAGAGGGTGTCTGTCTCCCTGATCTGAATTGGGAGCTGGTTCCACAGGAGAGGAGCCTGAAAGCTGAAGGCTCTGCCTCCCATTCTACTCTTACAAACCCTAGGAACTACAAGTAAGCCTGCAGTCTGAGAGCGAAGCGCTCTATTGGGGTGATATGGTACTACGAGGTCCCTAAGATAAGATGGGACCTGATTATTCAAAACCTTATAAGTAAGAAGAAGAATTTTAAATTCTATTCTAGAATTAACAGGAAGCCAATGAAGAGAGGCCAATATGGGTGAGATATGCTCTCTCCTTCTAGTCCCCGTCAGTACTCTAGCTGCAGCATTTTGAATTAACTGAAGGCTTTTTAGGGAACTTTTAGGACAACCTGATAATAATGAATTACAATAGTCCAGCCTAGAGGAAATAAATGCATGAATTAGTTTTTCAGCATCACTCTGAGACAAGACCTTTCTGATTTTAGAGATATTGCGTAAATGCAAAAAAGCAGTCCTACATATTTGTTTAATATGCGCTTTGAATGACATATCCTGATCAAAAATGACTCCAAGATTTCTCACAGTATTACTAGAGGTCAGGGTAATGCCATCCAGAGTAAGGATCTGGTTAGACACCATGTTTCTAAGATTTGTGGGGCCAAGTACAATAACTTCAGTTTTATCTGAGTTTAAAAGCAGGAAATTAGAGGTCATCCATGTCTTTATGTCTGTAAGACAATCCTGCAGTTTAGCTAATTGGTGTGTGTCCTCTGGCTTCATGGATAGATAAAGCTGGGTATCATCTGCGTAACAATGAAAATTTAAGCAATACCGTCTAATAATACTGCCTAAGGGAAGCATGTATAAAGTGAATAAAATTGGTCCTAGCACAGAACCTTGTGGAACTCCATAATTAACTTTAGTCTGTGAAGAAGATTCCCCATTTACATGAAGAAATTGTAATCTATTAGACAAATATGATTCAAACCACCGCAACGCAGTGCCTTTAATACCTATGGCATGCTCTAATCTCTGTAATAAAATTTTATGGTCAACAGTATCAAAAGCAGCACTGAGGTCTAACAGAACAAGCACAGAGATGAGTCCACTGTCCGAGGCCATAAGAAGATCATTTGTAACCTTCACTAATGCTGTTTCTGTACTATGATGAATTCTAAAACCTGACTGAAACTCTTCAAATAGACCATTCCTCTGCAGATGATCAGTTAGCTGTTTTACAACTACCCTTTCAAGAATTTTTGAGAGAAAAGGAAGGTTGGAGATTGGCCTATAATTAGCTAAGAAAGCTGGGTCAAGTGATGGCTTTTTAAGTAATGGTTTAATTACTGCCACCTTAAAAGCCTGTGGTACATAGCCAACTAACAAAGATAGATTGATCATATTTAAGATCGAAGCATTAAATAATGGTAGGGCTTCCTTGAGCAGCCTGGTAGGAATGGGGTCTAATAAACATGTTGATGGTTTGGATGAAGTAACTAATGAAAATAACTCAGACAGAACAATCGGAGAGAAAGAGTCTAACCAAATACCGGCATCACTGAAAGCAGCCAAAGATAACGATACGTCTTTGGGATGGTTGTGAGTAATTTTTTCTCTAATAGTTAAAATTTTGTTAGCAAAGAAAGTCATGAAGTCATTACTAGTTAAAGTTAATGGAATACTCAGCTCAATAGAGCTCTGACTCTTTGTCAGCCTGGCTACAGTGCTGAAAAGAAACCTGGGGTTGTTCTTATTTTCTTCAATTAGTGATGAGTAGAAAGATGTCCTAGCTTTACGGTGGGCTTTTTTATAGAGCAACAGACTCTTTTTCCAGGCTAAGTGAAGATCTTCTAAATTAGTGAGATGCCATTTCCTCTCCAACTTACGGGTTATCTGCTTTAAGCTACGAGTTTGTGAGTTATACCACGGAGTCAGACACTTCTGATTTAAAGCTCTCTTTTTCAGAGGAGCTACAGCATCCAAAGTTGTCTTCAATGAGGATGTAAAACTATTGACGAGATACTCTATCTCCCTTACAGAGTTTAGGTAGCTACTCTGCACTGTGTTGGTATATGGCATTAGAGAACATAAAGAAGGAATCATATCCTTAAACCTAGTTACAGCGCTTTCTGAAAGACTTCTAGTGTAATGAAACTTATTCCCCACTGCTGGGTAGTCCATCAGAGTAAATGTAAATGTTATTAAGAAATGATCAGACAGAAGGGAGTTTTCAGGGAATACTGTTAAGTCTTCTAATTCCATACCATAAGTCAGAACAAGATCTAAGATATGATTAAAGTGGTGGGTGGACTCATTTACTTTTTTAGCAAAGCCAATAAAGTCTAATAATAGATTAAATGCAGTGTTGAGGCTGTCATTCTCAGCATCTATGTGGATGTTAAAATCGCCCACTATAATTATCTTATCTGAGCTAAGCACTAAGTCAGACAAAAGGTCTGACTTAGTGAGATAGAGTATCTCGTCAATAGTTTTACATCCTCATTGAAGACAACTTTGGATGCTGTAGCTCCTCTGAAAAAGAGAGCTTTAAATCAGAAGTGCCTGACTATAACTCACAAACTTGCAGCTTAAAGCAGATAACCCGTAAGTTGGAGAGGAAATGGCGTCTCACTAATTTAGAAGATCTTCACTTAGCCTGGAAAAAGAGTCTGTTGCTCTATAAAAAAGCCCTCCGTAAAGCTAGGACATCTTACTACTCATCACTAATTGAAGAAAATGAGAACAACCCCAGGTTTCTTTTCAGCACTGTAGCCAGGCTGACAAAGAGTCAGAGCTCTATTGAGCCGAGTATTCTTTTAACTTTAACTAGTAATGACTTCATGACTTTCTTTGCTAATACAATTTTAACTATTAGAGAAAAAATTACTCATAACCATCCCAAAGACGTATCGTTATCTTTGGCTGCTTTCAGTGATGCCGGTATCTGGTTAGACTCTTTCTCTCAGATTGTTCTGTCTGAGTTATTTTCATTAGTTACTTCATCCAAACCATCAACATATCTATTAGACCCCATTCCTACCAGGCTGCTCAAGGAAGCCCTACCATTATTTAATGCTTCGATCTTAAATATCTATCTTTATTAGTTGGCTATGTACCACAGGCTTTTAAGGTGGCAGTAATTAAACCATTACTTAAAAAGCCATCACTTGACCCAGCTATCTTAGCTAATTATAGGCCAATCTCCAACCTTCCTTTTCTCTCAAAAATTCTTGAAAGGGTAGTTGTAAAACAGCTAACTGATCATCCGCAGAGGAATGATCTATTTGAAGAGTTTCACTCAGGTTTTAGAATTCATCATAGTACAGAAACAGCATTAGTGAAGGTTATAAATGATCTTTTTATGGCCTCAGACAGTGGACTCATCTCTGTGCTTGTTCTGTTAGACCTCAGTGCTGCTTTTGATACTGTTGACCATAAAATTTTATTACAGAGATTAGAGCATGCCATAGGTATTAAAGGCACTGCTCTGCGGTGGTTTGAATCATATTTATCTAATAGATTACAATTTGTTCATGTAAATAGGGAATCTTCTTCACAGACTAAGGTTAATTATGGAGTTCCACAAGGTTCTGTGCTAGGACCAATTTTATTCACTTTATACATGCTTCCCTTAGGCAGTATTATTAGACGGCATTGCTTAAATTTTCATTGTTACGCAGATGATACCCAGCTTTATCTATCCATGAAGCCAGAGGACACACACCAATTAGCTAAACTGCAGGATTGTCTTACAGACATAAAGACATGGATGACCTCTAATTTCCTGCTTTTAAACTCAGATAAAACTGAAGTTATTGTACTTGGCCCCACAAATCTTAGAAACATGGTGTCTAACCAGATCCTTACTCTGGATGGCATTACCCTGACCTTTAGTAATACTTTTTTGATCAGGATATGTCATTCAAAGCGCATATTAAACAAATATGTAGGACTGCTTTTTTGCATTTAAGCAATATCTCTAAAATTAGAAAGGTCTTGTCTCAGAGTGATGCTGAAAAACTAATTCATGCATTTATTTCCTCTAGGCTGGACTATTGTAATTCATTATTATCAGGTTGTCCTAAACGTTCCCTGAAAAGCCTTCAGTTAATTCAAAATGCTGCAGCTACAGTACTAACGGGGACTAGAAGGAGAGAGCATATCTCACCCATATTGGCCTCTCTTCATTGGCTTCCTGTTAATTCTAGAATAGAATTTAAAATTCTTCTTCTTACTTATAAGGTTTTGAATAATCAGGTCTCATAGTACCATATCACCCCAATAGAGCGCTTCACTCTCAGACTGCAGGCTTACTTGTAGTTCCTAGGGTTTGTAAGAGTAGAATGGGAGGCAGAGCCTTCAGCTTTCAGGCTCCTCTCCTGTGGAACCAGGGGGGTTCCCATGATGCACTGAGTGTTTGTTTCTCTTTTTGCTCTGTATGCACCACTCTGCATTTAATCATTAGTGATTGATCTCTGCTCCCCTCCACAGCATGTCTTTTTCTTGGTTCTCTCCCTCAGCCCCAACCAGTCCCAGCAGAAGACTGCCCCTCCCTGAGCCTGGTTCTGCTGGAGGTTTCTTCCTGTTAAAAGGGAGTTTTTCCTTCCCACTGTCGCCAAGTGCTTGCTCACAGGGGGTCGTTTTGACCGTTGGGGTTTTTACGTAATTATTGTATGGCCTTGCCTTACAATATAAAGCGCCTTGGGGCAACTGTTTGTTGTGATTTGGCGCTATATAAATAAAATTGATGAATTGATGATGATGATGACATTCCTGACATTCTTAATGTGACTTAACGCATCTGAATAGGTTTCTTAAGAGTGCGTGTTGGTGTGTGATATTCTTGATATTCGTGGAGCATGTTTTTGCCTGTCAAAAAATCTTCCACGAATGTCACACTCCACCCTCATTTTGTCTCACGTCGTGGAGGTCACAACTGAGCGTGTTGATCCGTCTTGATGAGTAGTGATCCTTAATAGAACGTGACAACGTTCGTAGTGGTTCCTGTGATGGTTCTTGGAGCCCAAACTGTCACGCATTATTATGAAGTGACACGGAAACTGTCAAGTTTTGACACGACTTGTAACGCGGCGTCACATTTCACTGAGCGCCACGACGGATCAGTTTTCTGTCACGTGCGCACAATTAAACTCGGCTCCAAATGTCGTTCCACAGTTCCTGCTGAAGCTCCTCAGGATGCCCATGCAGGTGTTCCACCTGAGCGGGAGAACGAGTCTGAACCAGAGGAGCTAGAGACTCACGTGCAGCCAGACATCTCTGCACCTCCTCCAGTCCGACGGAGGAAGAAGCGCGCGCACAATTAAACCCTGCTGCACCACAATCAGTTTGATTGCTGACACCAGGTCGGCCAAAAGCCTCATTTCAGTGCTCCTGCAGGTGTTACACCTGCTGCATGTGCCTGATGTTTGGGGAAATGCGCGAAACGAGAGCCCCATGAAGCCACACATCTGGCTCTGTCCTCCTCCTCCTCTCTGCGCCACTCCATGGCACAGAGCACAACTACGCATGCAGTCACAAAGTTCTTCTGAAAAACGGAAGCGATCTGAATTCGGTTGGATGAATATGGGTGTGTGTGTGGAGACAGTTCACCTTGTTCACAACGTGACAGAACTTAACGATGCGCTGTTACGCGCAATAGCGCGATAGCGAGCAACAACACGGAGCACTATTCTTGACCGTGTGTAATGGTTCCTGATAATTCTCCAGCAACACGTGCCATTAATCGTAACGTGTGGTAACAGGTTGCAGCAGTTCCTGAGGAGACCTGACGCCTCTGCCCCGAATCATCACATTCGTGATCAGCGGCCAAGAATGTGTACTTCGTGGCATTCGTGACTTGTCGTCGTTATGTGTAAACGTAGCATCACTTTGTTTCTGTCTGCTTTGTGTTTTCATTCACTCACGCTCTTGGCACCTGTTCATGTATCTTTGTCTTTTCTTCACTCCACCTTGTGTTGTCCTCCCTCACTGTCTTGTACCATGCTTAATCTTCGTTCACTGCCACGCCCTTTTCTAGATTGTTCCTCAAGTGCACCTTGTTAACTCCTGCCTTATTTAAACACCTCCCAGCCACCACTTCCCTGCCAGTTTGTCATCATTTGTACACATCCTAGCCCTTGTTTTCAGTTTTTTCAGTTTTGCCTAGCCATGTTTTTTGAAATCTGTGTTTTTGACTACCCCTTTTGCGTCATCCCTGAAACCTGTGTTTGCTCATGCCACTACCCCTGCCTGATTATGACTTCATTTTTGCCTAGCCCTGTTTGCACCTTTGCTCCGCTGACTGACAATCTGTGTACCGAACCTGAGCCTGAATTAAAGATGACGACTTCTTTTACACCTAAGCCTGGTCTGCGAGTCTGAATAGAGGGTCCACCCTCTTTGGGTGCCTGGCACCCGCTCGGCTTGTCAGTAGTAAGGAAAAACTCAGGTGTTTTTTAATTACAGGAAGAAACCTCAAGCAGACCAGACTCAGTGGCGTGACCATCTGCTTAGACTATACTAACAACAAAATAACAAATAAAACAAAGTTGTCACACATGCAAAGACCAAATCAGCCATAGACATATAGAATCCAGTGGTTGCAATGACACATCACTCAAAAGACATGGAAATGATGAAGGGCATATTCTTAGTAAATGCACCACAATTGGCAAGTTGGTGGTCAAAGCTGTATCAGTTATAGAAGAAATATTCTCTAGAATTTGTCTCTATGATGCTTCCAGACGTCCTCAGCACACTCCAGATTTCCACAGTTTTCTTATGGATTTCACATGTCGCAGTCCTGGAAGGATCGCAGTGGAAGAGATGGATAGTGAGAAGAATCTATGAAGCTCCGAAATGTGTCAGCAGTGCCTAGGTCCTGGTCACCAGTGGTTCCTCTTTTCATCAACAACTTGTCCTTAGACAGAGAACAATGCAGAAATCCATCAGCCAGAGTGAACCATTCACAGTAACTCCATATACAACAGCCAATTAACTGACACAGTGATAACATGTTGGCTGGTAACATAGTCCTATGTTTCACTAACATTCTCCAAAATTTGGATGTGATAAGACTGAGTCTTTCTCCACCAGCAACAGCAATAAATGAAGTTGGAGAGAAAGACAGTGATTCAATACAATTAACGCTGTCAGTTATAACAGATCTGGATTTAAATACGTCCACAGAATCAAACTGTTTTATCTCAGCAGGCAGAGAATTTCATGGAAAAAGCCCACACTAAGAAAACATTCTGTGACCCGCTGACTTGTTCTGTTGTGTGGGCCGCTGAAGAGGAGATACTGCTGGCCCACCACCACCAGAGGGCGCCCTGCCTGGAGTGCGGGCTCCAGGCACCAGAGGGCGCTGCCGCCTAATGGGAGTAGCCTGGGTGACAGCTGTCACCCATCACCAGACTCAGCTGTTCCACTCAGCACAGAGGTATATCAGGAGGACGGCATCTCCACCTCAGTGCCGAGATATCGCCTTACGTTAAAGGTAACGTTCTCTGCATTAATATTCTGATTAACTGGCTAAAAGATTTGTTAAACCTTTGCAGGACAGCTGATTATTGTGAGCTAAATTGCTTGGAGAAGTACTCACCTTTCTGCAGTATTGACGTGAGGTGGAGTCAGCTTCTTCCCTCTCTGTGTACTGGGTGCAGCCGCATCCACACCTGTGTGTTTGTTCTCTTGCCAGCAGTACCGGATCCGACGAGCGGAGGCAGTGGCCACCTGGGAATTCGGGACTTGGCGGTTCCAGTATTTCCAGGGTTCGGTGGCAGGGGAAATCTGGGTGGTTCCGGCTCGACTTGGACGGACGTCTCCTACCTTCGAGCCTGCCCACACGACACCAGTGGAATTCGGTGTAAACCCAAATTGTCAATTGTTGTATTGGTTGTGCATTTTCACAACAGTAAAACTTGTTATTTACTTTCTCCATTGTCCGTTCATTGCGCCCCCTGTTGTGGGTCCGTGTTCCAACACTTTCACAACATGTTCTTTACCTTTGAATACACAGTAATCCTGCATCCCAGGAATGCAGCGTACAGGTTGGTCCACAAGGTTGATTTAAATCTGCCAGATAGGGAGGCATTTGTCCATGTAATAACAAATCCTTAAAAATCTGACCTCACATGAACAGGAAGCCAGTGACGGAAGGCCAGAACTGGGGCAATATTGTCAAACTTTCTTCTCCTGGTTAGAACCCTTTGAAGACCTCTGATGCGTGCAAGCCATAAAATAATCAGGTCTGAATTGCACAAAGTCATGAATGAATCAATCAGTCAGTCAAATTTTAACTCCCCATAGTTGTAGCAGGATAGTGCGTTCATCTGGCAAATTTTATTTAGAAGTCCCAAGGTCAAAATACAAACTTTGGGGTGAGTGTGTGTTTGTGGTAGTTCCCCCAACACTGTGGAACAAGGTAACTCCTGATTTACACGTTATTTATGACTTAACACTTTTTAAATCAAAGCTCAAGATTTATTTATTTAGTTCCCCCTTGATGCGCTAGTTGACTTCAATCGTGTTATGTGTGAAGGGGCCCTTAGCATTAGCTGATCAAACTAGTGTCTGTGTCTTGCAGAACCAATGACCATCATATCAGTCTTGTCTGAATTTAAAAGTAAGAAATTACAAGACATTCAGTATTTCACTGACAGCAGACAATCCTCTAAAACAGTGGTGTCCAAAGACATTCCAGAAAGGGCCAAGAGGGTGCAGGTTTTCTTTGCAGCCACTGACTCCAGCCGGTGATTTCACTGATGAACTCAAAGTGACATTAATCAGTGAAATCACCTTCTGCAGTCAGTGGCTCCATAAGTTGTAAGTTACTCATAGGTCAAAATACATCCATTGATTGGCTAAAGGCTGCAGTCCTCAAGTTAACAGTTCAGATTGTTACAAATATTAAAACCATTCACACACGGAGTAAATATAAAGTCTTAATCTTACCTGTTCATTTTAGTCTGATTCATCATCACAGCCTGATGAAAACTTATCCACATAAAGTGTCCTGATTTTGGAAAATGACAACTGAAAATACTTTAGTTCCTTGTCATGGCTAAAGAAATATAGAATTTTAAAAGAAGTCCCTCTGTGTTTTGTGCCACTACAAGAAAATTAACTTATTTTAGTTGAAAGAGTCACAGCGCCTCATTCATTCAAGTCAGTGTTTACCACAGGCATCATTCGATTCTTCAGTATTCCACATGTGATGAAAATAAATCCCATGATCCATCAAGACAAAAATTTAATTAAATTAAATTAAAAAAAAAGTTAAATTACTCTATTTGGCCTCCGTGTGGAGAAAATAGGCTGCGCAACAGCGTACGTGTGCTTGATGACATGCTTGTCAATATTTAAGTGTTCCGCCAGCCAAGCAAAAGGGTTCTGCCGACGGAGGAAATGCAAACCAAGCCAGACTTAACTGTTTCAACACTTATCATACCGTGCCGTACTGACCCAGACCACTTGGTGGAAATGCTGCTGTCAGCATATGTTGGCTAAATTATCAAGGTGTGACAAGGCCCATAGATTCAATACTGGTCTATAATTTTTCAGTGACCCAGGATGTGTGTTGGGTTTCTTAAGAATTAGTTTAATTACTGTAGGTTTAAAGCATGAAGGAGCAGAACTTGCAGTAAGTGACAGGTTAATAATTTTCAGTGTAGTAGGTCCAAGTGAAGCCACAGGTCCTTAAACAGTTTAGTTGGTAACAAATCAAAGAGACAAGTCATATTTTGATCAGTATCCAGAGTTAACGCCCGTTTTAGTTACAGGATCACTCAGTCTGCTTTGGTTGGATGTTATTGACCTAATATCCTCTATCTTCTTTTCAAAGTCATCCAAGAAATTTGGGGCTGTAAATAGCAAAGATCTTGCACATGGCTGCATTTGAATAAGTTTGGCCACGCTCAAACAGGAATTTGGGATTATGCTTATTTTTGCAATTTAGGTCAGAATAATAAGCTTTCTTTGCAACAATGCATGCTTGTACTCCAATAAGCCGTCAACCAAGATAAAAATATCCCATTTAAGAGTGACGCCATTTGCACTCCAGATGCTTACACTTATGCTTGAGATATCATCGGTATTCCTCAAACCAAGGTGTTTCGTGTAAGTGGAGCAAACAGTCAGATCCAACGGAATAATCCTAATCAGTACTGTGTGGTTTTTGCTACCTGGTCTCACAGCAAGTCGTGATTCAGCAGCACAAAATATACATTAATCTATTGGTTATTGTGAGGAAAAGCGCCTCATTTTCGTCACGGCGGCACAAATTCATTCTAATTCATTCTGTAATGGCTGCACGAAATTAAAAGTAAAGGGGGGGGGGGGGGTCGGGGTGGTTAAGGTTAGGGTTGGGGGTAGGAGTAGGGTTAGTAATAGTGAGTTTAAAAAAACCCAACCCTGTCACAAAAATTTGATCATTTCGTGACAGGAGCATGAAAAAAAAAAACGTGAGACTGGGCTGAGTTTTTGATGTATTTTCTGAACCGGTATTCAACTGAAATTTTAAGTAACAGTCACCTCTATAGTTATCTTCAATTTCACTTCTTTTGGTCATAGTTGATTATATACTGTGGGCTGCATAATATTTTTTTTCACTGGGGTGTGTTTGGACCCCAGTTGGGATTCTATAGCAAAATTCTTGTGCTCCACTAGTGTCTCAGTGACAACGGTGGAAGATAACAACAGCCTTGGTGAAGAAGACTGTGTCCTCCATGTGCAGGAGCATAACTGATTCTTATTATTGAATAACCAGGCAAAAGAGTGCACAACCTGCTGTTTTTTTTTCTGCCTTTTCAGACTAAGAAACATATGTATGCAAAATGTTTGTACAATGCTTGAATGGAGCAGACATAACATCTGTCCATACTAACTGAAGGAGTCATGCACATATACACACACACACACACACACGCGCACACAGTGTGTGATTGTGGAAATCTTGTATGTGCACCCATTATTTGCTTGTATTTCTCCTCCAGGAAGGACATCTGTGCTGGGATGAATCACCCCTGTGAGACACTGGGTCTGTCCCATCTGTCTGGAATGTGCCAACCACACCGCAGCTGTAATATCAACGAGGATTCAGGCCTACCTGTCGCCTTCACCATTGCTCATGAAATGGGTCACAGGTCTTTATGAGTGCATTTGTAATTACATACACTCAACAAAAATATAAATACAACACTTCAGTTTTTACACCCATTTTCCATGCATTCTAGCAAGTGCTGTAAGACTAAAGTGCACACAAAAGGTTTATTTTAGTAGAATTTTGTTCATAGATTTGTTAAAATTCATGTTCATGAGCACTTCATCTTTGCCATGGTAATGCATCCACCTTTCAAGATGCTGATTAAACGCCATGGTTATTGCACAGACCTGCCTTGGATCGCTTACAATAAAAGGTTACTCTAAAATGTGCTGTAAAAGGGTACCGGCCTTGGCTAAGGGAGTAACATTTGATGAACTGGCATTCCATCTACTAGGGGAATTTGTATACACCGTTTAAAAAGAGGTGGAAAAAAACAACTGAAAATTCCTTTGTTTTTAGGTGGTGGTGGTGGTGTGTGTGGGGGGGGGGGGGGGGGGGGGGGGGTGGAAGCTATGGTCGCCAGAATAAAATTTCTCATATAAAACCATTGTAATTTGCAAAAAAAAAAAAAAATAATAATAATAATAATAAAAGGAGGATGATGTCAAGATAGCCTTGAACTGGGGCTGTTCCCTTTGGGAAGTAAGCACAATAACTGAATCCATTTGATCCAACTGCTCTATAACCTACTCAAAACAAAACAATTTTTTTCAGAACTCCTCATATTAACATACTTTGTACAACTACAGTTAAAAATATTTGGATATGGCAAAATGATATAGGATTCATTATATTTTCAGAGTATTTCCTCCTGAGTGACAGCACAATGATGCAAACAGTACATGTACTTGCCTCCCAAGCAAAACATGAGAGGTTTAAAGCTGGCTGAAGCCCATTGTCTTCATACAGCTTCTGTTGGTGTGGAACTTCTGCAGAAATAATTAATTTAAAAACAGCACGATAATGTTCATTTAGAAAAAAAAAGTTCTTGGAGGGCAACACAGTGGCTTCGTGGTTAGCATTGTTCCGTCACAGCAAGAAGGTCCTGAGATTGCTCCTGTATTCATTTGGGCTCCCACTGGGTGCTGTGGCTTCCTCCCATTTTCAAAGACATGCAGGTTAGGTCAATAAGAAACTAAACTGGCCGTGGTGTGAATGTGTGTATATGTGGTCCTGCAATAAACTGGCGGCCTGTCCAGGGTGTGCCCAGTGAACCTTGGGATAGGCTCCCCCATGACCCTTAATTGGAACTAGCACATTGATTAGACACTACCTAGATTAGGTAGTGTTTATAAAATGGGTAGCTGACATTTTTCAAGGGTGGTAATAAATTATGCAAAGTTTCTATAATGAGTTGGAATGGTGTGAGTCCAGAATGTTTTAGAACCTAATGCCGTGTTTACACATAATGACAAGTCACAAATGCCACGAAGTATACATTCTTGGCCACTGATCACGAATGTGATGATTTGAGGCAGAGGCGTCAGGTGTCCTCAGGAACTGTTGCAACCTGCTACCACGCGTTACGATTAATGGCACGTGTTGCTGGAGAATTATCAGGAACCATTACGCACAGTCAAGAATAATGTTACACGCTGTTGTGTGCTGTTCCGCGCTATTGCGCGTAACAGCGCGTCGTTACGTTTTGTCACGTTGTGAATGAGGCGAATTGTCTCCACACACACACACACACATACACACATCAATCAGCTGCTGAACATTTCAGATTGCTCCAGTTTGCTCCTCAAAATCTAGATTAATCCACAGCAGAAGAACTTTGTGATTGCATGCTTAGTTGGGCTCTGTGCCATGGAGTGAGACAGAGAGGAGGAGGAGACGGAGAGAGCCAGATGTGTGGCTTCGCCCGGCTCTCGTCTCGCACGTTTTCCCAAACATCAGGCACAGCAGCAGCAGGTGGAACACCTGCAGGAGCACGCCGAGGAGCACTGGAATGAGACTTTTAGCCGACTTGGCATCACTGTCCTTCTTCAGCATACCGTAGCAATGAAACTAAATGCGGTGCAGCAGAGTTTAATTGTGCGCACGTCAGAGAAGAATGCTGTCACGCTCTATTAAGGATCACCACTAATCAAGATTGATCAACACACCCAGTTGCAACCTCCACGACATGAAGTGAAATGAGGGTGGTGCGTGACATTCGTGGAAGATTTTTTGACAGCCAAAAACATGCTCCATGAAAATCACGAATATCACGCACCAACACGCACTACTAAGAAACCTATTCAGATGTGTTAAGTCACATTAAGAATGTTAGGAATGTGCCAAGAATGACGCAAATATGACATTCGGAAAGCGTCCTGCCTGTAAATGCAGCATTAGACCTTAAACCTCAACAGTTTTTAGAGGAAGGACTCACCCCTTTTATTTCCTGTTAATTATGTAATTTTTTAAATGTTAATTTACTGTCTTAATGTATTTATAAATTGTTTAGGTTCTTGTTATCATATACACACCATTATTATTGTTATTATTTTATTTTATTATTCTATTTTGTCATTTGATTTTTAAATGGATGTTGTAATCTGGTGTATTTACTACACAGCACCACACTGGTTGTATTTTTAAATGACTGATTTAAATGAAAATAGCAGTTCACTCATCACTGAGGTTATCACTGATTAATCATAATAATTTTTTATACATTTCAAAATTTTAAATAACTACTCACAGGTCTTCAGAAAGACAATATGCAACAGTGGCATTGTACCAATTTTAGGTTTCTGTTCCCTTGAGATGACTACGTTATAACTACAGATGCACGATCACTTTATTTATTAAGCAGCTATGTTGCTTGCGTCTGAACACAGCTTTGGAATCCATCATGACGGCCAGGGGAATGACTGCGAGCTGGAGGGAAGGCACCCGTTCATCATGTCCAGACAGCTGATGTATGACAGCTCCCCGCTCACATGGTCACCCTGCTCCAAGGACTATATCACCCGCTTCCTTGAGTAAGGCCATTAAATATATAATCATAACATGATTCATCTCCACAGGCCATTTTTCTTTATTGCAGACAACACAAATAGTCTGCAAATAGGGTGAACTTGAAAGCCTGTCAAGTTACTTTGAAAGGAGAAGGAATGCAACTTTTCCGGGAATCTTCCTTGGTGCATTGGACATGTATGTGCAGATTGGAGTGGAGTCAGTGCAAATGATCCAAAAATCACAATGGGTGTGGCATTTGTTGGAAGAAAACAAAGCCTCAAGACATTCATACTCAGCAGACCACAACTATGAACTCACATGAATAAAAATTCCAACACAAAAGATTCTAAACTAGCACTTCTCAAACTTTGGCACTCAAATGCACCAGCATCTGCTTTGCTTTTTACTGAAAACCTGCACTATAATAAATCCTGGAGTTTCACTCCGGCATCAACACAGATTATTCTTGAGTTCCTGCAAAAATGACAGGCCAGAATTTGTTTCATTTTGTCCTATGAATTGCCATATTCATCTCTGTGAAATGTTAGCATTAAATTATTTGATGTAGTACTGTGGTGTCAAACTCAAATCACTTCAGGAGTGCCGGAGGTGTGTGTGTGTGTGTGTGTGTGTGTGTGTGTGTGTGTGTGTGTGTGTGTGTGTGTGTGTGTGTGTGTGTGTGTGTGTGTGTGTGTGTGTGTGTGTGTGTGTGTGTGTGTGTGTGTGTGTGTGTGTGTTTGGCTGTGGGTGGGAGGGGTCAAGGAACCAAATAACTTTGGTTGTCAAAAGTATCAGTGTCATGCCCCTACAACATTTTACGATGGGTCTTGGCTTTGTAAATTTTGACATTTCTGAGATGAAATGTGAAACCTGAAGTTGGTAACCATAAAATACTATTAAGAAATCACGGGCCAGCTTATTCTTGGACTTTAGTTTAAGTGATGCTTGACACTGTGCAACACCAAAGGAAACAACTTTCACATAAATATAAAAACAATAATAATGATATAGTCATACTTTTATTGGCTTCTACTCAATGTTAAAAGAAAACACTTATTCAGAGACATTCAGAACCATTCCAAAATATTGCTGTGTGCTGCTGCAGTGACTCAGCACTTAATGCAGGATTTTTTAGGACCCCTTCACACATAGTATGAATGTGGTCAAATTGCGCATGAAGCAGGAATCGTATGCAATACATGTAAAATCGGAGCTGCTTCTAACGACTCGTACACCTGTTGCTACAACTATTTGTGCACACCACTGGCTGACAGAGTTTGCGCTGTGAGAGCCCATCGAACACTCTTGTGGCAGGTGTCGGCCAAATTCCAGGTGACATGCATGCACACCTAACACCGCTCGCTTGGCACTTAGAAAATGTGTGACCATTCGCACTATTAGCATGAAATCAGTCAGCAGATGATCACTGTTGAGCTGGATGCGAAATTTGTCTAAGTGCCCCCACGAGTGGGGCATGAAAGCAACACACATGCATGTGTCTCGCATGTGTGTGCGTGTGTCACCCATGCCGGGGGGGGGGGGCACACTTGCATAAAATGCTGATATGTATCTGATCACATGGGGGCTGGACAGCAAAATGGTAAATGGACTGCATTTATATAGCGCTTTTCCATCTGTATCAGACGCTCAAAGCGCTTTACAATAATGCCTCACATTCACCCCGATGTCAGGGTGCTGCCATACAAGGCACTCACTACACATCGGGAGCAATAGGGGATTAAAGGCCTTGCCCAAGGGCCCTTAGTGATTTTCCAGTCAGGCAGGGATTTGAACCCATGATCTTCTGGACTCAAGCCCAACACCTTAACCACTAGACCATCACCTCCCCCAGGTGCCTCCCCGTGCCACACAGCACGGGGAGACACCTGACCACATAACAGAGAGACACGTTGGTCTGGGCGCTGAACAGACACGGGGGGTGTCTGCTCACAGCGACTGCTGTTGTGATCTGTGCTCCTGGATGTCCTGGCTGGAGAACACCTAATGTGTTTAGAAGGAAATGAAGTTACAACATTCCACCATGAGGCGTGTGTCTCTGCCTGCTGTCCTCATATGGAAATTCATAAAAACATATTTCGCTTTTGCGACAGGCTGGAGAGCACGCAGATTGACAGGCTGTTCCAGCTGGAATGGACCGTCAGTTCATGTGGACACGCAGCAGGCGATCTGAATGTCACGTCTGTCTGCCGCAGGACCATATGACAAGCCAACAGTGCGACAAATACGCCACTTTCAGTCATGTATCAGCAGAAATGTGCCGTAACAAGCACCGTTTGGTCAGTTATCATGGCGTTTCATTCTCTTTTTTAAAAAATGCGTTTATCTGCTTGTTGATTTTAGCCATTTCACGCTCCTGTTATAAGACAGTGATTGTAGCACAGTGGTAAAGTTTTTGTCTGGTAATCAGAGCTTACAGGTTCGAATCCTGTGAGTACCATTTATTTTTTATTTAACCAGGGTTATTTAACCGCGTGATTCTGTATTGCGTCCCCTTTTATGTATTATTTATATCAACCCAGTGATATTCACTAATTATACAGCTGTTTTTATTTTATTTTTCTCAACATCAGCGGTGCTGTGTGGTGAAACACGTCTCAGCTGCTCGCACTGTGTTCCTGCTCACATGACACCATCGCGTGCACCATACCATCTCAGCGGTGTTTTCGTGGCTTGCTCATACGAGCTGTACTTATTCGTGTGTGAAGGGGCCCTTAGAATTGCAGTTCATCTTGTTTGCTTGGTCTGTTCAAAATTCACCTAAAATTCATGAACTGAATTGAAATTCAAGAGCCATTTTTAATTCAATTTTGAGTTTTGCATGGCCTGGTGATAATAGCATATCACTGTAGTTTGGGTTTAATACAGCAGGTCATGCTGCAAATCCTTCTTTAGTTTAATGTGATGATGGAACTCATCATATGGGCTGTATGTAGTGCCACACAGAGCATGGCATAGGCCATGAACCCATAGCTTGTTAGCCTTAGCCATCCCTCAAGTCACCCATTTGAGACCAGTGATTTAGCCATATTCTACTTGGAAGCAAGGGCTACCAATTTTGTTCTCAAACCTCTTTTTGCTGAAGTTATAGTTTCTTTTTTGCAGGGCTTCAGTCCAAATTAAAAAAAAAACCTGGTATTTCTGAGCAAAATTGCTGCTTTAAGATTTTCCACTTTTGGATTCCAAATAATTCTTGAACTGGTTAGAGCCACCAGATAATAATGGTCCATGAATTTGTGCTCCCGTCATGAAAATGTAGTGGTTTTCATGACGGTATCACAAACTATAAATGAATGATCTATTATCTTTCGGGCATTATAACAAAAATCTCTGTTGATATAGGCTATATTTTACTGTATTGCTAATGCTAAAGTTAAACTAGGCTGTCCTGGGGTCATTGTTTAGGTTAACTTCAGCTCTTTCCAACATTATTTCTCTTTACATGTTAGCTTTTCCCTCAAACATTGATGAAGTTGATGTCTAAAACCAGCATTTTTAAGGTACATATTACAATATTTACTTCCTTAGGTTCAAAATGAGCAAACCACACCAACATTTTTACTTTAATCACCTACCACTAGTAAATTTCTCTCTGCCATTCATGATGTTCAGGGGAAGAAAAGACGTGAACTCAGCATCAGCAAGCATTAAATGTTGTAATTTGGAATAAAAGATCAACAAAAACATTATTAATCTGTTACCATTATTTCAAATAGGTATTTCTGTTCTGGAAAATGAATAAATTTCTTGAACCAGTTCAAAGCCTTGCTTTTACGTTTTAGCTGGTTCATTAATTTTGTTTCATGTCTTCAATTCTTTCCTGTTTGTATTGGTTTTTCTATTTTATGTTTCATATGCTCTTGGTATTAATATCTGTATATTAGCCGTGGTTGGGGTTCCTGTTTGGATGACCGTCCATCTAAGAGAGACCTCACCACCCCATTGGCACGACTCGGCATCCGCTATACCACACACCACCAGTGCCAGCTCCAGTACGGCGCAGATGCTACTTTCTGCACCGAGGTGGATGTGAGTATCTGAATTTCACTCACATTTCTTTTTGTATGGTTGTAGAACAAAAACCGAGCTGAATTTTATACATTTTATAATTTTTATATACTTTCTTTAAAAAACCCAAAAACAATGAGTCAACCTGTTTCACAATAGACCTGTCTATGGTGTGCCCCGCCTCTCGCCTATTGATGGCTGGGATAGGCTCCATCCCCACCAATCCTCCATCCTTTTGACCTTTAAGTAGAATAAGTGGGTTCAGAAAATTAATGAATGTATTACCCTAGAACAGGGGTGCCCAAGTTCGGTCCTCGAGATCTACCTTCCTGACACTCTTAGTTGTCTCCCTGCTCCAACACACCTGAATCCAATGAAAGGCTCATTAAAAGCCTGCTAACGAGTCTTTCATTGGATTCAGGTGTGTTGGAACAAGGAGGCAACTAAGAGTATCAGGAAGGTAGATCTCTAACTTGGGCACCCCTGCCCTAGAATATATGTTGTATTTTTTGCTGGTGATATATAAGGTGGCTGCTTTAATTTCAAATCTTTGTCATTTTGATTCCAGGTGTACAGCCTTTCAAAGTTATAAAAAGCATTTTCTTCAGCACCACTAGAATTTTATTTATTAGCCTTTAAATAGGGGATTCATAATATGATATAACAATAACAATTCATTAATTTTACTATAGAGGGTACTCAGACCGCACCCTCTATAGTAGAGACAGAGCTGGAAACTGATGGAGGATTTTCATCAATTTCCCTGGTGGAAGTCAGTGAGGTAGTCAAACAACTCCGCAGTGGCAAGGCCCTGGGGGTTGATGAGATCTGTCCAGAAACGCTGAAGGCTCAATGTGTGGAGGGACTGTCTTGGATGAGACGTCTCTTCAACACTGCATTGAGGTCTGGGACAGTGTCCAAGGAGTGGCAAACTGGGGTGGTGGTCCCCATATTTATAAAAGGGGACCAGTGTGTGCCAATTACAGGAGCATCACACTACTCAGCCTTCCTGGTAAAGTCTACTCCAGGGTGCTGGAAAGGAGGGTTCAGCCGATAGTCAAGCCTCTGATTGAAGAGGAACAATGCAGGTTCCATCCTGGTCGTGGAACAACCGGCTGGCTCTTCACTCTCATAAGGATCCTGGAGGGTGCCTAGGAGTATGTGTATGAGTATGTGTTTTGTGGACTTGGCGAAGGCGTATGATTGGGTTCCCTGGGAGATACTGTGGGAAGTGCTGCGGGAGTATGGAGTGACAGTGTCCTTTCCCAGGTCCATCCAGTCTCCCTACGCACAAAGCGAGAGCTGTGTTCGGGTGCTCAGCAGTAAGTCGGACTCCTTTCCGGTGGAGGTTAGCCTCCGCCAGGGCTGTGCTTTGTCACCAATCCTGTTTGTGATATTCATGGACAGGATATCAAAGCGTAGTTGGGGGAGGAGGGTTTCCAGTTTGGTGGGCTCAGGGTCTCATCACTTCTTTTTGCAGATGATGTAGTCCTGTTGGCTTCATCAGCTTGTGACTTCTAACAGTCACTTGTTTGGTTCGTAGCCGAGCGTAAAGCAGCTGGGATGAGGATCAGCACCTCTAAATCTGAGGCCATTGTTTTCAGCAGGAACTTGCTGGGTTTCCCTACTCCGAGCAGGGAATGTGGTCTTACCCCAAGTGAAGGAGTTCAAGTACATCGGGGTCTTGTTCATGAGTAAGGGGACAGTGGAACGCGAGATTGGCTGGAGAATCAGTGCAGAAGGGGCAGTATTGCATTCACTCTACCGTATTGGTGATGAAAAGGGAGCTGAGCCAAAAGGCGTAGTTCTCGATCTACTGGTCAGTGTTCATTCCTACTCTCACCTATGGTCATGAGGGTTGAGTCATGACCGAAAGAACTAGATCGCGGGTACAAGCGGCCGAAATCGGCTTCCTTAGAAGGGTGGCTGGTGTCTCCTTTAGAGATAAGATGAGAAGCTCAGTCATCCGTGAGAAGCTCGGAGTAGAGCCACTGCTCCTACGTATTGAAAGGAGCCAGCTGAGGTGGTTCGGGCATCTGGTAAGGATGCCCGCTGGGTGCCTCCCTAGGGAGGTGTTCCAGGCACCTCCATCTGAAAAGAGACCCCAGGGAAGACCGGGGACTAGGTGGAGAGATTATGTCTCCACACTGGACTAGGAACGCCTCGGGATCCCCCAGTCAGAGGTGTTCAATGTGTCCTGGGAAAGGGAAGCCTGGGGTCCCCTGCTGGAGCTGTGGCCCCCGCGACCCAATCCTGGATAAGCGATTGAATATGAGTGATGATGAGTCCCCCAAAGGGGAAAATTTCAAAACAACAGATGGCCTTGAATTACTTACAATAGCAGTCCATAATAGCGATGTCATAGCTCATGTGGGGGCTTCTCCTGACTTGTGCAAGGGATGACAGCTAATCAGAGTAGAGATGCATGGTGATATCGGCTGGCTGTTCTCTTGAATAAAATAATCCAACATAGCGAAAAATGCTTTGAAACAGTTTATTTCTAAATAAATCTAATATGTTTCTCAAATATTTAAAGTTAGCAATAAATAAACACTTCTTAATTTAAAAACACTGTTTTTGAAACTGGATAACACCACTGAAGTGATTTACAAGGCATCTTACAGATGTTCACGTGCACGCCCTGTGTACGCTAATCACGTGAGGTCAGAGGCCACTTCCGGTAATTTCAAAACCTCATGCATGTGTCTGCAGATGGCATTAAAAGGAAAACAGAATATTCATTTTGGAATTCACCCTGGATAAATATGATTTCTTCATTAAAATGAGCTGTAATTTTGCAACATGTTTCAAAAATAACCCGATACTAAATTTCGTCAGTTTTGTGAAATTTGAAAGGCTGTACAATTTTAAGTGGACGTATGTTTGAGAAGCTAATCCCCCCTCCTGATTCAGGGTCACTACAGTACGATTTGGCACAATTTTTTTTACAGCAGATACCCTTCCTGAAGCAACTCCAGTCTTACCTGGAGAAACTCACAGCCCCTGCATGCACAAACCAGAGTGGCTGCTCAAGTTTTAAAAAGCTAATTTTTTGTGTATTTTGTGTTTTGCTTATTCAGAATGTTTGCCAGATTCTGTGGTGTTCAGTGAATGGTTCCTGTCGTTCCAAACTTGACTCGCCTATAGACGGCACTCGCTGTGGACCAGAGAAGGTGGATATTAAATTAATATAGTGACTGTTGGAACGTTCTCACCCTGAGGATGAACAACAGCATGTAGAGTGTTTTAAAAAAGTGTTATATTGGAGTGATTTCTCCTTTATTAGTGGTGCATCTCAGGAGAGTGTGTGATTGTGGGGAAGCTGCCAGAAACCGTGAATGGAGGTTGGGGTCAGTGGAGTACGTGGTCTCACTGCTCTCGGACCTGTGGAACTGGAGTTCAGGTTGCAGAGAGGGAGTGTAACAGCCCAAAGTAAGATCCACTGTACAGCAAACTGTTGTCTTAAAGGTGTGTTATTGCAGCTCTGCACTGTGTGCAGCAAGTTAGCCGACCCCAGAACTGCCTGTCGTGCTACAACGGCACTCTCCATGGGAAACAAAGTTGTTGTTCCACAATTTTGGAAATTCTGACTTGTGTGTTATTAGCATCTCCTCCACTGTGAGCACCATCCCTGAACCACTCGGCACTTATTGGCTGCATATACAACGGTTAACGCGATGCACAATCATAGATCTACAAAATTAGAGCTTGTAATGTGGCCCGCCTCCGCCATGCACTTCACATTCTTCCATGCAAGGCTGTCCCAACACGCCACATACATAATAACGGAGGAGAAACACACAAAATATGATTCACCACGATAACATGAACTGCTTTTGCAAGGATATTTTTTACTTTTCCGCAACCAGTTCTCTTCTGTGAAGTGATTTTGTGATCAGTTGGCTGATTCAGAATGTGTTTTCCACAGACCCGAGTTTGGGGGCAAGTATTGCACGGGAGAAAGGAAGCGCTATCGCACTTGTAACACAAAACCTTGCCAGATAAATAAACCAGCGTTCAGAGAGATGCTGTGCAGCGAGTTTGACACCGTGCCCTACCACAATGAGCTCTACCAGTGGATTCCTGTGGTTAATCACAGTAAGTAAGAAAAGCCATAAATACACACTGCCATACTACTACTACTACTACACACACACACACATGCAAGGAGAGAGGGCTGTTATGTATTTTTATTGGAACATTTTGGGGAGATTAATAAACTTACGCATTTTTAGAAACTACAGATAATCAAAGAAGAGCGTTGGACACCCGTGTGTGACATGAATCACACAACTGAATTGTGACTCAGTGACACTGTAACAAGTGGCTCTGTGTGGCTTTGATATGTGATAACTTCTGTCCAAAGTTAAACCATTTTGTCACTGACTAACGCACAACCCTTACACCATGTTGACCCCACACTGGTGCCAAACTGTTTGAGTTAAATCTTTCAAGGCTTTTCATGGTGCACCCCTGGTCAAAGGTCATGTAACTAATGTAAAGGTGATCTATGACTTCATGTTGGTGTTCACTAGTAGCCATATGTGCCATTAATCCGTTCCACAGAATAACTATTTTGTGTGTGTGTGTGTGTGTGTGTGTGTGTGTGTGTGTGTGTGTGTGTGTGTGTGTGTGTGTGTGTGTGTGTGTGTGTGTGTGTGTGTGTGTGTGTGTGTGTGTTAAAATTTGACTGTGGCCTGTGACCTTGACTTTTTTTGTGTACATATTTATTTTAAACAAAGTTTGATCCAGATTGGATCAAAACTCTTCAAGTTAACATAGATAGACACAAGGACTAAAACAACACTTCAAAATATGCTGTAAATACTGTATGTATGATTCCTTACTCCTACAGTATATACAGATACAGATACTTTGTTGTCATTGCAACAAGTAAAGGTACAAGCCTTTCAGTGCAAATATGAACCTGAGTAAACTACACGCATACTTTAAAGGTCTGGGGAAAAAAGAAAATAACCTAAAATTTAACAGAATGAAAAAGGTGTGTTCGAAGCGCAAATTAAAAAAAAAAAAATAAGTACGTAGTTATAAAAAAGAGATAATGTATGAAAAAAGAGAAAAGTATGTACAAAACTGGATGTTTCAGTGGCAGTGGATATTGCACATGAACAAATATTGCACTCATTTCAAGTGTGGCATGTGACCTGGATATTTGGTTCCAGTGGCATTCAAAGCTCTAACAGCAGTTGGGTAGAAACTGTTTTTCAGTCTATTTGTACTTGCTTTAATGGCCCTGTACCGTCTGCCTGATGGCAGTAGCTCAAACAGAGAGTGGCCAGGGTGGGATGTGTCCTTTAGGATGGTGTTTGCTCTCCTGAGACAGGAAGAGACATGAAGGTCCTCCAGTAATTTTGTCTGCCATTTTGGTAACGTTGTGGAACTCTTTCCTGATGATCCCTGTGCAGCTGGCAAACCACTTACAGAGGCAGTATGTGAGGATGCTCTCCATGGTAGAGCGGTAAAAAGATACGAGCAATCTCTGGTTTATGTTATTTTTCCTGAGGATTCTCAGAAAGTGGAATCGTTGCTGTGCCTTCTTTACCAAATATGTGGTGTTCCTGTTCCAGGTCAGTTTCTGGACTCCCAGGAAATGGGAGTCCCTGACCCTTTCCACACAGGTCCCCCAATGATAATTAGGGATGGGTATCGAGAACCAATTCTTTTCGAGAATTGTTAAGAAATGATTCGATCCACCGACATCAATAGCCTTTTTGCTTAACGATTCCCTTATTGGTCCTTCAGAGTGGCCGTTGTTTTTCAGGGTGTTTTATTTGGAAAATGATCATTTATTTACGTTGATTGCAGACCCTGCAGCGGGTCTGTGATCAACCGCTTCTGCAGCGGCTGTTCTTGAAGCTTGAAGCAACAAAGCAGTGCACCAACTCAGTGCTTCATTGGTTCTCTGCTTCACTGCTTTTCAGAAGCAGTAAGTCCACTTCTTAACCCCTCTCAAAGCCATTTAAAGATGTCAATCGTGAGTCACTTTTGTGCGGATTAAAGTCACTAACTGGGACTCTTGTCTTGTTGCGAGCAAGAAACGAAAATCGTCCTCCGTTCCATTCGCACAGCTACAAACGCTGTGCCGCTCTCTGCTGAGTCAAATTAGAGTCCGGTCTGAATTAATAACTTCAAAGCGAATCGCTGTTTTAAATCAAATGACACATCTTTCCAAATGCTGTAATACAGACAATGAACTACAACAGACTTAAACGTTGTTATCTGCCCAAAATGAGACGTCCTCTGCTGTTTATTAATGACATTGATCTTTATGAATTACATTGATGCTGACGAACAGCGCAGCCATTTGCAAGAGCTCAGCTCAGAGGTATGGAGTTAGATTTACGCCTTTGTCTGAAAGGAAATGCTTTTGGAAAAAAAACTACAGATTTTGTTTATTTTTGTTTATGTCCAGAGATCAAGGATCCAGTGACCAATTTCATATTTATTTACTTTAAGACTCAATAAAATGTTATTGACATAGAAAACCTGTAAGGCCTACTTTTAGTACACAGAAGATTCACAGGAGGTATCGATAATGGCATCAATATCAATAAAATCTTATCAATACCCATCGCTAATGACAATAGGCTGAATGCCTGTTTTGTTTCTCCTGAAGTCTATGATTAGCTCCTTGGTTTTGGATGTGTTCAGGAGCAGGTCATTTCTCTGTAACACACCGTCAGCTGTTCCACCTCATCCGGTAGGCGGACTCATCTCCTCCAGTGATACAGCCTACCACTGTGGTGTCATCCGCATACTTAATGAAGGTGTTGTGGTGTGGATAAGGATGAAGAGCAGCAGGCTCAGCATGCAGCCTTGAGGGGAACCGGTGCTGATTGTGAGAGCTGTGGATATGTGTGGGCCAATCCTGACTCTGTGAGCGATCTGAGAGAATATGTATGTTTATGTATAATTATGCCTAAAAACAGGCAGCACAGTGGCTTAGTGGTTTGCACTGTTGCCTCACAACAAGCGGCTCCCAGGATCACTTTCTCCCTTGTCCTTTCTGTGAGGAGTTTGCATGGTCTGCTAATGTTTGCGTGGGTTCCCTCTTGGTTCTCCACCTTACTCCCACTTCCAAAAACATACAGCTTAGATGAATTGATGACTTTAACTTTACCATAGGTGGGAATGAGTTTGTTTATTTTTTATGTTTGTCTGCGAAAAACTGGCACCCTGTCCAGGGTTTATCCCACCTCTCTTCCAGTGACTGCTGAAATAGGCACCATACCTCCTAGTGACCTTTAATTGGAATAAGCAGGTTCGGAAATGAATGAATAGCAACTTAAAGACTAAAATGGATTTGCTGTGGCGACCCCAAGTGCAAACAAGGGAGCAGCCGAAGGGACTTACTTTTTATTGTACAGATGTACAATAATTCAACGCTTTTACTTTAACCCATTAATGAGTCAGAAACGACAAACAGCAGTTCTTGAATCAAATGTTCTATACTGTGGTCCAGTAGCAGTGCTGTTGTGCCATAATTTGTAGATTTTTTTAGGTTTGAGTACCGCCTGTGGGTGTTCTGTGTGTAATGTACACGTTTTCATCAGGTTTCCTTGGAAACACCTTGGCTTTCTGCCCTTATAAGGAGACATGTAGTTTAGAGACAGTATTACTGAACCAGACAACACTATCAAAGTGTTAATGAAATACTTTCACAAATGTTTGCTTAACATTTATGGGAACCATTGGTGGAGCGTTAGCATCGACTTTGAGGTTGTTAAGTTTGCTGTTTCAGATTTGCAGTGTGTTTTAACCACAATGACCGCCATCTTGGAAAATGGAACCTCCCCTTTTTGGATTATAAATTGCATATAGTTTATAAATATATGCATAGATTGGACACACACACCCTCAAACCCCCTCCAGATTTCAGCGGCAATATAATTTTTGACCTGACATTATTAACATGTCTCAGACTGGTACGTGTGATTTCACATGTAGCTCAGCAGAGGGCAGCATTTACACGAGAAAGTTATTGATGTAATTTAGTGGAGACACTCTTTCAGGCACCACACTTCTGTTTGTGTTTTTGTCTCATTTGTCACATGAAAATCAGTGTTGATATATAAATGTAAATGGGGTCATGTGTTTTTACTTTTGTAAAAATATTGTTTTCTGTGTGACGTATTGTTCATTTCCGTCCCTGTTACAGTACATCCATGTGAGCTGCACTGTCGACCTGTCGGCGAGAATTTTTCGGAGAAGATGCTTGACACCGTGACAGATGGAACGCCGTGCTACATGAACAACAAGTCCAGAAACATCTGCGTCAATGGAGTGTGCAAGGTAGTGTGGCTGGGTAAGAGACTATAAGAGGCTCAGGGGTTATAGCGGGTCAGCGTTTTAACCATGCTGCAAAGGAACTGCAATGAAGCACAGCGGTGTTTGGACAAACGTTGTGGTTGTGCATCTTTGTATATTTGTTTGTAGGAGGTGGGATGTGACTATGGAATCGACTCGAACGCAGAGGAGGATCGCTGTGGAGTCTGTCTGGGGGATGGCACAAGCTGTGAGACGGTCTATAAGAGTTTTGATGGGGGAGAAGGATTTGGTGAGTTCAGCACAAAGGTAATCCAGACCGCTTCAGCATCTCCAAACAAGTTCAATTACTCAGACAACAGAGAACACATGTGGAAGCAAAGCTTTGATGCATCCAGCAGAATGGTGTCAAAGCAAAATAGAATTAAGAAAGTCATTTCAGGACAGTTTATTAGCATGACGCCATTGTGTTGTTTCTTTGTTGCCGTGATAACATTCTTGTCCACATCTTGCAGCTGTTTGTCCAGTTGAACTCTGCTGGTGTGCTGACGTGTGTTCACAGTGTTTCTGTGCTTGTAAAAAGCACAACTCACCTGCAGAATCAATACCTCAAAAACAACAAAACCATCCCTCCCTCAATCTTCCCCTCCTTCATCCATGCCGCTTACGGCCTCCTCTCCAGATAACCAGCCCAGATGTGTAAGACATGAAAAGGCTCAGACTAATGGCAACCCTCCTCCTCGTTTGCACAAACACAGAAACAGACACACCTCCCCACAAACATCATTAAACTCCAGAGACCCACTCGTAGCTGCTTTCGTTCCTCCCCCCCAATCCGTGTGCAATAAAAAACAGACAGGGCATTACCCCTCACACGTCGTATGCTCACACACATGCCAGCCTCCCCCGCAGGCCTAACCCAGCCTCCATTAAAGATCAGAGACAAGCTGTCTGCTCGTCTGGATGCTGTTGGGAGTGTGGCAGCAGGCATGGTGGGCCATCCATTACCTCCCCATGACTCCCCCTCCCCGCCTCTTCCTGCTTCTCCCAGGCTACGTGGACGTGGGTGTGATACCTGAGGGCGCGCGGGACATCCTGGTGCAGGAAGTGGAGGAGACGGGTAACTTTCTAGCTTTGAGGAAGGAGAGGTCAGAGGACTACTTCCTCAATGGCAACTACATCATCCAGTGGAACGGGGAGTACGAGGCAGGTGGAACAATGTTCTACTACGAGCGCAGCGGGAACATGGAGAACCTCACTGCTCCTGGACCCACTACAGAGCCAGTCATGATTCAGGTAGGTTGAAATATCTCACAGGTAAAATCTATGTAAAGAGAATAGTTCAGTGATTCCCAAAGTATGGGGTGCAGCTACCTGGTGGGCTGTGAAGGTAATGCAGGTGCATCATGAGAGCCATAAAAAAAAAGAAAGGCGTCAGTTGGCTGACGTATACCCTACTCACTTTATGCTGCGTTTACATATAGGCAAGACGCGTTACAAATGTCATATTTGGGTCATTCTTGGCACATTCCTGACATTCTTAACGTGACTTAATGCATCTGAACAGGTTTCTTAATAGTGCGTGTTGGTGCGTGATATTCGTGATTTTCATGGAGCATGTTTTTGGCTATCAAAAAATCTTCCACGAATGTCACGCACCACCCTCATTTCGCCTCATGGCGTGGAGCTCGCAACTGAGCGTGTTGAGCCATCTTGATTGGTGGTGATCCTTAATAGAGTGTGACAGCATTCTTCTCTGACGTGCGCACAATTAAACCCTGCTGCACCACATTCAGTTTCATTGCTGCAATATGCCAAAGAAGGACAGTGACACCAAGTTGGCTAAAAGTCTCGTTCCAGTGCTCTTCAGCGCGCTCCTGCAGGTGTTCCACCTGCTGCATATGCCTGATGTTTGGGAAAAAGAGCGTGACGAGAGCCACGTGGAACCACACATCTGGCTCTCTCCTCCTCCTCTCTGCGCCACTCCATGGCACAGAGCCCAACTAAGCATGCAGTCACAAAGGTCTTCTGCTGTGGATTTTGAGGAGCAAACTGGAGCGATCTGAATTGTTCAGCAACTGACGGTTGGATGAATGTGGGTGTGTTTGTGTAGAGACAGTTCGCCTCATTAACAACATGACAGAACGTAACGTAAGAATTCCACTTACAAAGCTTCAACAGTTAGTGTCCTCAGTTCCCAAACGCTTATTGAGTGTTGTTAGAAGGAAAGGTGATGCAGCCGATCTGCTCTGTGTAAGCCTGATCCCGTGAGATCTCAGAAGCTAAGCAGTGCGGGACCTGGTTAGTACTTGGATGGGAGACCTCTTTGGAACACCAGCGGCTGTGTGTGTTTCTCCAGGTAACACTTGAGTTGCATCAGGAAGGGCATCTGGTGTAAAACCTGTGCCAAATATCAATGCGGATCTGGTTGTATCCGCAAGAAATCAGAGAGTCTGACAGCACTCAGTGCCTACTGAAGTAAAGAACTGGAAGAAAAACCTGTGGACTAATTGCCTTTCATGACAGATGGCTATCGCTTTTTTAAGAGCTATTTGAAGCCGGTTTAGAACGAGCTAATGTATAATTGAACACAATTTAGAATGTGTTTCAAGTATTTTTGAATCAGTTTAAAACAGTCTGTCATTTTGCATGGTATTTTCTTGCTAAGTGACTTGCATAATTAAAGAATCTTTGCTTTTATTTATTTTTGATGATCAAGTTATGGAGTAATATCTAATTGTTTCCAGTTGCTGTATCAAGAGAAGAATCCAGGTATAAAGTATGAGTACAACATCAAGAAGCACAGAGACATGGAAAACGAGGTTCTCCAACCTGTTTATAGCTGGCGACATGGTGCATGGACAGACTGCAGCACCACCTGTGGCCTAGGTTGGGATTTAATATTAATTAATTTTTATAATATTTATTTTTATTTGTGTGTGTGTGTGTGTATATATACAGTAGTGTTCAGAATAATAGTAGTGCTATGTGACTAAAAAGATTAATCCAGGTTTTGAGTATATTTTTTATTGTTACATGGGAAACAAGGTACCAGTAGATTCAGTACATTCTCACAAATCCACATAGTCACATAGCACTACTATTATTCTGAACACTACTGTGTGTGTGTGTGTGTGTGTGTGTGTGTGTGTGTGTGTGTGTGTGTGTGTGTGTGTGTGTGTGTGTATAAATATACATACATATATATATATATATATATATATATATATATATATATATATATATATATGTATGTATGTATACGAGGTCTATTAGACAATAAACCGACCCTTTTATTTTTTTTTTAACTATATGGATTTGAATGACATGCGATTACACCAATCATGCTTGAACCCTCGTGCGCATGCGTGAGTTTTTTCACGCGTGTCGGTGACGCCATTTCCCTGCGGGCAGGCCTTGAGTGAGATGTGGTCCCGCCCTCTCGGCTGAATTCCTTTGTTTCACACGCTGCTCGAGACGGCGCGCGTTGCTTTATCAACATTTTTCTGGACCTGTGAGGAATATCCGAGTGGACACTATTTGAGAAATTAAGCTGGTTTTCGGTGAAAAAAACCACCTCCGTTTTGTGTGTGCCGCATGGCGCAAAGCAACGCCGTGATGAACCACCGACAGTTGTCTGAACTCCATCTCAAAGCCGTCCTGTGAGACCAAAACGGAGGTGTTCCTTTGTCTCGCTCCAGTAGCGAATCCATCGTGACGTGCAAAGCCTCCGCTCGGCTTTCCATGACAAAATCTCTTGTTAAAAGTGAAATCTGCCGGAAAATAGTTGATGTCCAGCTCTTGTGATAACCAGAGAAATGGCACACGATGGTCACGGATCCAGACAGCCATCCGTTTAGAAATGAAATGGTCATTCAGCCTGTCGATGGCGGCTTTGGAGCGCGGTGCGCCCCACAGCCGCTGGGGGCCATCCTTAAAGCGACAGTAACACTCCTTATTCTCTACCAAGCCCGTAACATTTTCACCGAAAGCCAGATAAATTTTTCTAATGGTTTCTAGCTGCCAGTCTCTAACAGTTTATGAAAAAATTCTGATGGAAAAAAAGCCCAAATCATTCCGCCATTTCCTGACAATGAAAATCCGCCGAGGGGGTGGACCACTCCTCAGTCAAAGCCTGCTCACAGGCGAATAACACAACCGACAGGCGTGGAAAAACTCACGCATGCGCACGAGGGTTCAAGCTTGTCTGACGCAATCACACGTGATTCAAATCCATATGGTTTTTGAAAAAAATAATAAGGTCGGATACTTTTCTAATAGACCTCGTATATATATATGTATGTATGTATGTATATATATATATATGTGTGTGTGTGTGTGTGTGTGTGTGTGTGTGTGTGTGTGTGTGTGTGTGTGTGTGTGTGTGTGTGTGTGTATTTATTTATGGAAGCAAAAGGATTTTTGCTACATTGTTGTTTTGATTGGGTAAAGCATCACCTGTGCATGTATTTTGTGTTTTAGGTGAGCAGAATCAGCCAGTGCGGTGTTTCGAGATGGATACGGGCGTGGTGGATGAGTCTCTGTGTGATGCAGAGAGCCGTCCAGAAGACAGACACCGCAGATGCAAGAATATGGATTGTCCTGCCAGGTCTATATTCTCACTGTCTTTGTTATTTTATACAATTTACCAGGGTTTTTTCTTTTCCCTCTGTTTTTACTAGCATGAAAACAAAAGTTTGGCCATAAAACAAGCGTTTCACTTGGAGAGCTCCAAGTGTCTTAATTCTCTGCAGCAGCTTTGTGGAAATATTTTTCTGGTTATATTTTCAGTGACAACATGAGGATTGGCATGTTCCCTCATACTTTTCTGAATATAGTCACACTTATCAGCTGTCACTTATCATCATTCCCCTCTCCCTCAGGTGGTGGGTGGGAGGTTGGCAGCAGTGTTCAGCCACCTGTGGTTCAGCCGGAGTGCGCAAGCGGACTGTGCTGTGCGTGCGTACAGTTGCAGGAGAGGAGAGGGTTCTGCACCCTGTGGAGTGCAAGCATCTCCTTAAACCCAAACCTGTGGTGCCATGCAACAGAGACATCCCCTGTGGACAGGACTGGGCTGTAGGTAACTGGGAAGAGGTAAGCTTTTAACTTTAACCTTTGATCTTAGCTTTTCTCATAGTCAGATCTTGCAATCTATTAAAGAAGACACTTTCTTTGGTTAAGAATACAGAAAACAATGTACAAGAAGAAAATGTACAAACATTAATGATTTAAACAAATTTATCAAGCGCAGTCTCGTTTGAGGGTGGGCGCTAAATGGTTAAAATATGACATATATGAAGCAATAATCCCACATCTGGGGACATCTGTATCTTTACAATACCATTCTATTGAGAAATCTCAATTGGTTTTTAGAAAATGTTTTGAATCCCAGACTCCAGCAAATATTGAGGGGCGGGCTACAGCTCCATCGAGTCCTACCTACAATAGCCATTCATAGTGACATGTGAGACCCATTGTATTCTACAATGTCACCCCACCCCCAAAGTGTACAACTGATTAAAGTGTTAAACGAAATTGATAAAGTATATTTCCTTCCTGAACAGTAATATTGTATGTACTTGAACATTTCTGCATTCTTTCTTTCCTCTACGCAGTGTCCTGTTACATGTGGAGGAGGCGTACGCTCACGGACAGTTACATGTGCATTAACTCCCCAAAAAACCTGCGATCTTGCTACTAAACCTCGTTCCAGATCCCTGTGTGCCCTGCAGAACTGTCCTAATTCAAGTCTTCGTAGACGTCTCTTGCCTTTCCCTAAATATCGCCGCATTTACCCACCAAAGAGCCACCCTACCAAGAGTCCTGCTCCACCTACCTGGGTACCCATGAGCAGCACAGCCACAGTTACACCTACAGTCACTGACTATGTGAGGAAGAAAACGACCAACAAAGAAATTACAACCACATTCATCCCAACAACTACATCCCCCATGACTACAGCCCCTATAATCTCAGAAACAAAAGACGAGTTCAACGCCACAATAAGAAAAAGTATGGGTGCAGAAAATAAGGGAGGAGTTTCTTTCCCTACTGAAGCCACCTCTGCTGAAAAGGACAAAAAGCTGACTGATGTGGGAACAGTAGAAGAGAAGGAAGAGAGAGAAGATGGAAGTACACCAAATATGGAGATGTACACGCCAGGATATGATTATGTTGTTGAGGACAGGACAACAATGGAGGGGGGCATTATTGATCTGGATGTTGTTAGCACACCTACACCATTCAGAAGTTCCTTTAAACTGCCCACCACCTCAGCAGCACCGCATATATTCATCAGTCACATTTTAAGTCCATACACTATGCAAACAACCAGAACACCCATAACAACCTCCCACTCCACCGTGCACACTACTACTGGAATACTGGCCAAGACCACACACCAGTATCCCTTCTCCAAACCTCACACCACCCTACATGTAAATTCTTACAGTCACTGGACACAAAGAGTTCTCCACACCACTCCCAACAGGAAGTCAGTTCAGTGGAAAAGTCACTACACAACACGGGTCCCAACCTCAACTGTGAAACAACCATTCAGTGCCACAGCATCACCCCAGCGACCCACAGTGAAGATAATCAAACTGAAAAAGCCAGACCAGAAATCAAAGAAAAGTACCTCTTCCTCACGTCCTAAAAAGCCTCTTTTGCACTCAAAAGGCAACCACACCGAGAGCCACAACCAGCAACCAGATAGTCCCATGACCAGTTCCACCAGTGACAAGAGCAACCTGATGGCGAGAGAACCTGTCAGCATGGACGTGTTCTGGGTTGTAGGAAACTGGAGTGAGGTTGGTTTATGTTTGCATAATAATATTAATCCAGTCTTTTACCCAGTAACACAAATGAAATTTTCTTTACAGGAATGGAAACTTGTAAATGTTTTCCTCTTGACTTTCATGCATCTTTGGGTTAGTTATTTTCATTGTCTGTCTATAATTTGAGAAATGTTTGCGTGTGTATTTGTTTGTTCCACTATTCCTTCAAGGTGCTTGGGCCACTAGTTTCCAGAAGTACTGTCCTCATATAGGTTAAACCCCAAATTGTCCTTAAGGGCTTTGTTTTGTCCAAGGTTAAGGAACTACTGTCTCAATGAGAACAATTGATGTAACAATTTGCATAGTTTTTTTTTTTAATTATTTCATCATCATCATCATTTCATCTCATCTTCAACCACTTTTCCGGGTTTGGGTCGCGGGGGGAACAGCTCCAGCAGGGGACCCCAGACTTCCCTTTCCCGTGCGACATTGACCACCTCTGACTGGGGGATCCTGATGCGTTCCCAGGCCAGTGTGGAGATATAATCTCTCCACCTGGTCCTGGGTCTTCCCCGGGGTCTCCTCCCAGATGGACGTACCTGGAACACCTCCCTTGGGAGGCGCCCAGGAGGTATCCTTACCAGATGCCTGAACCACCTCAGCTGGCTCCTTTCAACGCGAAGGAGCAGCGACTCTACTCTGAGCCTCCCACAGATGACCGAACCTCTCACCCTGTCTCTAAGGGAGACACAAGCCACCCTCCTCAGGAAGCCCATTTCAGCCGCTTGTACCCGCAATCTAGTTCTTTCGGTCATGACCATAGGTAAGAGTAGGAACAAAGATTGACCAGTAGATCGAGAGCTTCACATTTTGGCTCAGCTCCCTTTGTGTCACAGCAGTACGGTAGAGTGAATGCAATACCGCCCCGCTGCGCCGATTCTCCAAACAATCTCATGCTCCATTGTCCCCTCACTCTTGAACAAGACCCTGAGGTACTTAAACTCCTTCACTTGGGGCAAGACCCAGAGTAGGCAATCCATTGGTTTCCTGCTGAGAACCATGAGCTCAGATTTAGAGGTGCTGATCCTCATCCCAGCCGCTTCACACTCAGCTGCAAACCGATCCAGTGAGTCTTGGAGGTCACTGGCCAATGAAGCCAACAGGACCACATCATCTGCAAAAAACAGTGATGAGACAGTGAGCCCACCAAGCCGGAAACCCTCCTCCCTCCGACTACGCCTCGATATCCTGTCCACAAAACACATGTAGACTGGGTGGGCATACTCCCAGGCACCCTCCAGGGTCCTTGTGAGAGTAAAGAGCTGGTCGGTTGTTCCACGACCACGACAGAACCTACATTGTTCCTCTTCGATCAGAGGTTCGACTATCGGCCCAACCCTCCTTTCCAGCACCCTGGAGTAGACTTTACCAGGGAGGCTGAGTAGTGTGATGCCCCTGTAGTTGGCACACACTCTCTGGTCCCCCTTTTTAAATATGGGGACCACCACCCCAGTTTGCCACTCCTTAGGCACTGTCCCAGACCTCAACGCAATGTTGAAGAGAACCACTCTCCTTGATCGGGGTTCAATTATTTCAACTTAGTTATTTCAACAGCTGAGTTAATGCCACAAGACATCTATAGTTATGTTGACATAACTTTAGTTAATTTGAAATAACTTAAAAATATCTATGCAAATTGTTACATCACTTTTTCTCGTTGAGACAGCGGTTCATTTTTTAGAGTGTAGGTAAGTTTTTCACTTCAATTTGCACCACAATTGGCACATAAGTGGAAGCAGATTCTGGAATTACCCAGGCAAGGTCAAATTTGCCAAAGGTCAATCATTGGGATCAAGGCCATTGGGCTCAATGGTTAAAATTTAAGTTTTTCATTTTGGTTGATAACCAACTTGGCACACACTTGTAGATGGGTTCTGAAATTGCCCAGGTGAGGTCAAATTTTGTCAAATATTAATCATTAGGGTCAAGGTTCTTGGGGTCAATGGTCAAAATTTAAATTTTTCACTTTGATTTGCATTGAATTTGGTACACATATGGGAAGTGGGCTCCGGAATTGCCCAGCAAGGTCAGATTTGCCAAAGGTTAATCATTGGGATGCAGCTCATGTCTGTCTCTTTGTTGACTGACTTGTACTTTGTTGACACCCCAGGTCTTTTTGCTGATTTCTACTAAATTTGGCATGTCAATGAAGGTTGGCTCAGAAATTGTTAAAAACTTCACTTGGCAAACTCCATCTCAGAATCAGAATAGCCTTTATTTGTATCTTCCAAGAATACAAGGAATTTGACTCCGGTTTGAGCTGCACCCTCTCCATACAAGCATGTGTAAATATACACTAAACACTAAATAATTCACAATAAAAATGTGTGCAAAGGAGAAACAGACAAACAGGTTGAAGTTGTACATGAGGTATATGAATTAGTGAGGGTTTTTTTTTTTTTGGCAGATTAAATTGTTCATCAGTGTGATGGCCTGTGGAAAGAAACTATTCCTGTGTCTGGCTGTTTTGATGTACAGAGCTCTGTAACGTCAACCAGACGGGAGGAGTTTAAACAGTGTGTGTCCAGGGTGTGAGGGGTCTGGAGAGATGTTACCAGCTCGCTTCGTGGTCCTGGATGGAGGGCAGGCTGGCTCCAATTTATTTTTTCTGCAGACCTGACAGTTCGTTGAAGTCTGTGTCTGTCATGTTTGGAGGCAGATGGAAACCAAACAGAAATGGAGATGCTCAGGACAGACTGAATGATGGCTGTGTAAAAGATGAGCAGTTCATGGGGCAGGTTGAACTTCCTGAGCTGTCTGAGGAAGTACATCCTCTGCTTCGATTCAGTTTATTTTTTCAATTTATTTTCATTCATATAGCGCCAAATCACAACAAAGTTGCCTCAAGGCACTTCACACAAGGTCTAACCTTACCAACCTGCTGTGCCTTTTTCCTGATGGAGTCTATGTGGGAGGTCCACTTCAGATCCTGGGAGATGGTGGATCCCAGGAACCGGAAAGTGACCATATTAGACACAGTGTTGTTGAGGGTTTTTGGGGTAGGGGGGTGAGCGATGAGGTGTTTCTTCTGAAGTCCACTATCATCTTCGCAGTCTTGAGCAGGTTCATCTCCATGTTGTTCTGACCATACCAAAGGACCAACTGTTCCACCTCCTGTGGTCTGTATGCAGCCTCATCACCATCCTGGATGAGACCAATGATGATGGTATCATCAAAGCAAACTTTAGGAGTTTAACAGAGGGGTTCCCTGAGGTGCAGTCTTTGGTGTAGAGGGAGAAGAGCAGTGGGGAGAGCACACACCCCTGAGGGGTGCCAGTGCTGGATGTGATGCTTCCCAGCCTCACCTGCTGTGTCCTGTCAGTCAGGAAGCTGGAGATCCACTGACAGGTGGGAGCTGGCACAGAGAGGTTGGAGAGTTTTTGGTGGAGAATGTCGGGGATGATGGTGTTGAACACCCAGCTGAAGTCCATGAACAGGATCTTCACGTACGTCCCTGCAGAGTCCAGGTGCTGCAGGATGTAATGCAGATCCCTGTTGACTTTGTCCTCAACTGACCTGTTTGCCCGGAAGGCAAACTGCAGGGGGGCAATCAAGATCAATGTCACTGGGGACAAAATGTCAGACTGCTGTAGATGTTACTGTCTTTGTACCCGAGGGTACTATTACTGAGTAATATTAAACTTATTTGATTGTTAGTTCACTTGCTTGAAGTAGTTTATAAAATTAATCCATCAAAGACAGCACTTCTGTTATTTTCAGTTAACGTGCAAGTAGGGCTATTTGGAAAAGTATTTTTTCATAGAAGCGCCAACAGTATAAACAGCTTTATGCATCTCTTTAAGAGTTGCACAATACCAGTAACCTTGAGAACTCCTGTTTACTATTAGATAATCAAACTCAAAAGGCCAATAAGAAGCAATGGACTTTGCTAAAGATTGATAAATTGGTGCCTGATTTTAACATTGGCGGATACTTGATCTCAGCAGTAGTTCAGTCCGCACAAGACCACACAGATAAAGTTGAGTGATCTCAGATATGTTGTACATCTCTGCCAGTTGATTTTCATAACTGATTAAGAAGCATGTATGAAATCTGGCCATGTAGGTATGAGAAGTGCTCTGCAGTAATACATTATGTGTGTGAGTGAACAGGCTAAAAACATGCATGTGCATGCACAAGAACACTCCTTGTAACAATGCTGACTTGTTATTTTCAGGAGTTCTGGGACATCAATGCAATGATGATTTTTGCATGAGAACAATCACACACTAAAAACCAATCGAAGCATAAATTAAGAAAAGCTCCTCCCTGTCCAGTGCTCAACCTCATGTGGGATTGGTGCAGTATGGAGGACGATAGCATGCAGCTCCCAGAATGATGACGACTGTGCCAGCCTGAAGAGACCTGAGCCTGCTCGCACGTGTCACCTGCAGCCCTGCGCCACATGGCAAAGTGGCAGCTGGAGCAAGGCAAGTAACATTAGATACCTGCAGTCACTGAATCAGGTAATCACTTATTATTTGTTAATTACACTTCTTTCCTAAATAACAGTTACAATTAATTCCTTAATTTTATTCCGGTTAAATAAAAAAATCTTTGTCAAAACCCTGTAACTGTTAGAATTGTGTAAGAAGTGGGTCACCCCTCCGAGTCTGGTCTGCTTGAGGTTTCTTCCTCTTTATCACCAGAGGGAGTTTTTCCTTACCACTGTCACCTGTATGCTTGCTCAGGGGGGTTGGTAATCATCCTGAATCATCTGAATGGTTTCCACCTGGCTGTCGCCCAGTTTCTGGCAAAATTTGATGCGGTGCTACTCCAGTCGTTCCGTCTTTTTCCTTGAAATGAAAATCCGCCGAGCGCACAGCACACGTCCCACACAAAGGCTGCTTACCAGGAAATGACGCAGTCGACAGATATGAAAAAGTTCGCGCATGCGCACAAAGGTTCAAGGTTTGCTCATGCAAGCACACGTGATTCAAATCCATCAGGTTTTTGCAAAAAATAAAAAGGTCCGATACATTTCTAACAGACCTCGTACATCATCAGCCATGATTTTTGGAATGATTTTATATTCTTGATTTTGATGTCAAATTATTCCCAGTGTTGCCACAGTTACTTTGAAAAAGTAATCCAATTACTGATTACTGATTACTCCTTGAAAAAGTAACTTAGTTACATTACTGATTACTCAGTTATAAAAGTAACTACGTTAGATTACTAGTTACTTTTTTAGTTACTTTCCCCAGCTGTCGACAACAACCCTCTGCCACCTCAACATGACAATGATACTTGTTTAGCCAAAACTCGCTTTATAGTCACCCTTTCTTGACTTCAATGAAAATAAATACTTGTTTTATAAAAAGTAAAATAAAGACCTCTTTCTTGACCTCATATTTAACTGTTGACAGCAGTGTAACAGTAAAACTTGCAATTTCTAGCCTACATTGTTTATAAATGTAACTATTAAATTCTTTCTTGTGAGGGTGTGAGGTTGCTCTGTTTTGCCTGGTTTTGTTTTTTCTGTTTGATTGTTCTTTTGTTTGTTTCTTCTTTTGTGTGGTCTTTTTCTGTGTCTCTCTTGGTGGGGGTGTCTCTGCCTTCTGGACCACGCCCTGTTCTGGGCTCCTCCCCGCGCACCTGCTGTCTATCTTCTGCTAATCACCTGGATGTATATATACTGCTCATTTTGCTCTGTTTCCTTGCCAGATTGATGCGCCCTGTGCCTTCTCTCCAGCCTTTGATTCCGTGTTCTGCCCGCCTCATAGTGTCCTCAACCTCCAGCCTGTTTATTCCGACCTCGTCTTAGCCTGATGTTTTTGGTTCTGTCGCTGTGTTTTTTGGACTGCCTTTTTGTGTACCGACCCTTGCTGAATCCTCCACTAAAGACTACCAACCAGAGCTACCCGTGTGAGCCTTGCATTTGTGTCCAAGCCAATCATCCCGACAGATCAATCTGGCCAACAATGGACACAGCAGGCTCAGATCCCTTTCAGCTAGCGGTGCGTCACCACAGTCAGCAGCTTGCACAACAGGAAGACAGACTTGAAGCACTTAGCTCTGGGTTTAGCGAACTTGCTAAACGCCAGGACGCCGTTATGTCTTCCATCACTGAGCAGATGAGTCGGTTACTGACACAACGCAGCCCTCAGGCATCGTCGGATGCTGCCACCACTGGTTCCGGTCCACCTCCACCAGCACCCACAGCCGCCTCACCAGTATCTGCATCAACCCCGGTGTTGTGTAACCAGCTGTCTCAACCCGAATGCTTTTCTGGGGAGACCGGAGACGTCCGACCGTTCATTACGCAGTGTGAACTCCATTTTGAACTGATGTCAGCCATGTTTCCTACCGATAGAGCCAAGATCGCTTATATAATCACTCACCAGACCGGACGTGCGGCGACCTGGGCCACCGCTGAGTGGGGTCGCCAGTCACCAGTTTGTGCTTCTCTCTCAGCCTTAACCACCGCCCTTGAACAGGTTTTTCAGCACACGGGCCCTGGTCGCGAGGCAGCACGCTCGCTTATGAGGCTAAGGCAGGGCAGCCGCCGGGTCACCGATTACGCCATTGACTTCCGCATTCTTGCGGCCAAGAGTGAATGGAACCAGTCGGCTCTGCTAGATGTCTTCTTCCGGGGTCTGTCCGCTGACATTCAAGAACAACTCGTAGCAGTGGATTTACCAGAAGATTTGGATAGTCTTATTGCACTGGCAATCCGTATGGACCGTCGTCTGCAGGACCGCCCACGACGAGGAAGCCGCTACCCGGAACAACATGCCGACACGCCTCCAAACCGACCTTCCTCCTCCACCCACGCTCGGCTCGACCCTCCTCCCCTCAGTGCTGAGGAACCCATGCAGCTGGGACGCACACATCTTTCCCTTGCGGAGAAACAGCGCCGCCGTGAGGGTGGACTCTGTTTTTACTGTGGACAGCCTGGACATATGATTTCTAATTGTCAAGCCAGGGGTGCCACCGTGCGGTCAAAAGCAGAAGTGCAGGTGAGTCTTAATTCCATTTCAACCGTTTCGCCTCAGAACATTATTCCAGCTAAATTAGTATCCGACCACTCCACTATTACTGTATCAGCTTTTGTTGACTCTGGTTCTGATGCTAATCTAATCTTATCCTCTCTCGCTAGGCCCCTTCACCTTAAGATGTATAAGGTCTGTCGTCCACTGGTGGTACGTGCCGTGGACGGTCATTTTATGGGCCAAATTACACACCGCACTCAGTCGATTACA
This sequence comes from Thalassophryne amazonica, assembly GCF_902500255.1. NCBI lineage: Eukaryota > Metazoa > Chordata > Actinopteri > Batrachoidiformes > Batrachoididae > Thalassophryne > Thalassophryne amazonica. The sequence goes on from NC_047107.1 coordinate 84,458,148, forward strand.
ATGATAGTATCTCACATACACTCTGAATCCATCAGTTTTCATGTACTGGATAAGATGACTCACCCAATCATTCTGGGGCACCCCTGGTTACAACGTCATGGGCCCAACTTTGATTGGGTAAAGTGTGAAATTGTTTCATGGAGTCCGGCATGTTACAACGTCTGTCTGAAGAACACCATTTGCGTTTCTCAGGGGTCCAATCCTGATCTCACCGGGGTTCCTGAATGTTATCATGATCTGGCAGCTGTTTTCAGTAAAGCCAAGGCGAAATCGTTGCCTCCACATCGCGATTACGATTGCGCTATCGAGCTCCATCCCGGGGCGTCACCGCCACGCGGTAAACTCTATTCTCTTTCAGCTCCGGAGCGCAATGCTATGAACGAATATATTCAAGAATCCTTGGCAGCAGGGTTGATACGTCCTTCTTCATCCCCCGCCGGGGCGGGTTTTTTCTTCGTCGAAAAGAAGGATAAAGACGCTCCGCCCCTGTATCGATTACCGGGGCTTAAATGACATAACTATTAAAAACCGTTATCCGCTCCCGTTAATCACCTCCGCGTTTGAGTTATTAGAAGGAACCACAATCTTTACCAAACTCGATCTGCGAAACGCCTACCACCTAATCGAGATGAATGGAAGACAGCCTTTACCACCCCCTCGGGGCATTATGAATATCTCGTCATGCCCTTCGGACTCACAGCCGTGTTCCAGAATCTGGTCAATGATGTGTTACGGGATTTTCTCAACAAATTTGTCTTTGTTTACCTAGACAACATTCTGATTTTTTCCCATGATTTGGCCACGCACAAACACCATGTCCGTATGGTCTTACAGACCTTGTTACAAAACAACCTTTTTGTGAAGGCCGAAAAATGCGAATTCCACAGATCCACGATTTCTTTTCTCGGTTTCGTGATCTCCGCAGGCGAAATCAAAATGGATCCTGCTAAAGTGGTGGCAGTTCAGGAGTGGGCAGCACCCACATCCCGCAAGGAGGTTCAGTGATTTTTGGGTTTTGCCAACTACTATTGCAAATTTATCCGGGGCTTTAGTTCTATCGCAGCACTCCTGCATGTCGCGACCTCAACCCTCCACTCGTTCAACTGGACGCCTGAGTGTGAGGAGGCATTTAGAGTCCTAAAGAATCGCTTTACCACGGCCCCCGTGCTGCTCCTCCCTGACCCCGCTCGGCAGTTTGTGGTTGAAGTCGATTCCTCCAATGTGGGGGTGGGGGCAGTCTTGTCTCAGCGAAATCCCGCAGACAACCGGCTACATCCATGTGCCTTTTTGTCTAAGAAACTGTCCTCAACGGAACGGAATTACGGCATCTGCGACCGCGAACTGTTAGCGGTAAAAGTGGCCTTGGAGGAGTGGCGGCACTGGCTAGAGGGGGCACAATACCCATTTGTGGTCTACACAGACCATAAAAATATTGAATACCTCCGCACCGTAAAACGCCTTAACTCTCATCAGGCCCGTTGGTCCATTTTTTTCAGTCGTTTCAATTTCACCTTGTCCTACCGTCCGGGCTCTAAAAATGGTAAACCGGACGCTTTATCTCGTCAGGGGGAGCCTGTTGACGCATCCGTAGAGCCGGAGTCGATTCTGCCCTCCTCCTGTTTTGTGGTCGCCCTTACTTGGGACATCGAGTCACATATAAGATCCGCTGTAGGGGATGCACCTATCCCCACTGGGTGTCCACGAGGGAAGCTTTTCGTTCCTCCGGCCCTCAGGGGCGAAACCATTCGCTGGTGCCACGACACGTGTATGTTTTGTCACCCAGGTATTAGGAAGACCCTTTACCTTGTGCAGCGGAGATTCTGGTGGCCTGGGATAGTCAAAGACGTCTCAGAATATGTATCTGCCTGTCACGTTTGTGCTATGCACAAATCATCCAATCAACTGCCCACTGGTGCCATACTGCCGTTACCAATCCCGGTTCGTCCATGGTCTCACATCTCGATGGATTTTGTAACTGGGTTTCCTCCTTCCAAGGGACATACGGTGGTCCTGACCGTCGTTGACCGCTTATCTAAAATGGTCCATTTTATACCTTTGAGCAAACTCCCGTTGGCTAAAGAAACTGCTGTGGTAATGTTGAATCACATCTTCAAGCTACATGGGTTGCCTCAGGATATAGTATCTGACCGGGGCCCACAGTTCGTGTCCCATTTTTGGAGGGAGTTTTGCCGTCTCCTCGGGGTCACCTCCAGCTTAACCTCGGGCTACCACCCACAGGCCAATGGGCAGGCGGAGCAGGTTAATCAGGAGTTGGAGAAAGGGCTTCGGTTGCTAGCGTCACGTCATCCCACTTCCTGGGCCGATCAACTCCCTTGGGTGGAACTCGCACACAACTGTTTGCCCTCCGCTTCCACTGGTTACTCTCCGTTCCACGTGGTCTTTGGTCATCAGCCCGCGCTCTTCTCTTCTGTCGACCTTAACTCCCCGGTTCCTTCGGTGCTTAGCCTGATCCTCCGTTGCCAACGTACCTGGGAGCGGGCTCGGGCTCTTCTGTTGCGTACTGCGGTCTCTTATAAAGCCTCCGCTGACCATAAACGGTCTGCGGCTCCTTCTTACGCCGTGGGCCAGAAGGTATGGTTATCGACCCGTCATCTGTCCCTTAGGGGCGTGCCCCGGAAACTGGCTCCCCGGTTTGTTGGACCGTTCCCGATCTCCAGGGTCATCAATCCTGTCTCAGTCCGTCTTCGTCTCCCCCGGTCCATGCGTGTCCATCCCACGTTTCACGTCAGTTGTGTCAAACCCGTTCGGTCTAGCGTTTTGTGCCCTCCGGCCGTTCCCCCGCCGCCCGCCCGCTACGTGGATGGTGGCCCTGTTTTTTCTGTGCGCCAGCTCTTGGCCTCTCGCCGTCGTGGGCGCGGTTTGCAGTATTTGGTTGACTGGGCGGGGTTTGGTCCTGAGGAGCGGTCGTGGGTCCCCTCCTGTTTTGTTTTAGATCCTGGTCTTGTTCGTGCTTTTCATGCTGCCCACCCTGCCGCGCCTGGGCCGCCCGGGGTCGGCCGTGGCGGTGGGGGTACTGTCAGGGTGTGAGGTTGCTCTGTTTTGCCTGGTTTTGTTTTTTCTGTTTGATTGTTCTTTTGTTTGTTTCTTCTTTTGTGTGGTCTTTTTCTGTGTCTCTCTTGGTGGGGGTGTCTCTGCCTTCTGGACCACGCCCTGTTCTGGGCTCCTCCCCGCGCACCTGCTGTCTATCTTCTGCTAATTACCTGGATGTATATATACTGCTCATTTTGCTCTGTTTCCTTGCCAGATTGATGCGCCCTGTGCCTTCTCTCCAGCCTTTGATTCCGTGTTCTGCCCGCCTCATAGTGTCCTCGACCTCCAGCCTGTTTATTCTGACCTCGTCTTAGCCTGATGTTTTTGGTTCTGTCGCTGTGTTTTTTGGACTGCCTTTTTGTGTACCGACCCTTGCTGAATCCTCCACTAAAGACTACCAACCAGAGCTACCCGTGTGAGCCTTGCATTTGTGTCCAAGCCAATCATCCCGACATTTCTAACATTTTTCTAACATTTAAATTCTCTCTAAACATTTTACTTCTCGAAATTATTATTATTATAAGTAGTATTAGTAGTTGTAGTAAAAAAAGGCTTCAAAACTGGACCTTTAATCTAGGGGTGTTGTGGGGGGGCACATCCTTGCCCCACGCCCCCATTCCTTCTGGATTCGCCCCTGCTTTGGTGGTTGAGCACAAAGAATGGATAACATTTATTTATGCAGAAAACATGACCAGATTTACAGGTAAGAAAGTTTTATTGCGTTTTCACATCATGTGGTCCACAGAAGGAGACTTTAGGTGCATTTGAGTGAAAAATAGTGTTAGTTGTTGACGCGTCGCGGAGGATCAGCTGTTTTTAACGACCAGATATGGAGCGACTCAGCTCAGAATTCTAAATAAAGAAGGAAAAAACATAAAAATGTCTTTGTAAAGCTCAGTGCAGGTGTGCTGTTGTCACCGTGCTTTAAGAGGTGAGGACGAGCTGCTGCAGAAAACCGTGGATGAAAAGCTCACAGCTCGCTTAAAGTGGGCAGTTCAGTCAAACCCCGACCCCCTGCCCACGGACCAAGTTTAATGCTGCTATCAACCCACAATGCAAAAATAATAGTAACGCACAGTGACTTCGAGAAGTAACTTTAATCTGATTACTGATTTGGAAAGATTAACGCGTTAGATTACTCATTACTAAAAAAAAGTGGTCAGATTAGAGTAACACGTTACTAAGTAACGCGTTACTGGCATCACTGTTCCCAAAACACAAAATCATTTCCAATTTCAATTACATAATCAGTTGAAAGATTGCTCTTCAAGTGTGTTCTCTCCATCCATCTAACCTAAAAAAAAAAAAAAAAAGATTTTCAGGAAAATTATTCAATTGGATCAACCAGGAAATTGCATCCTCAGTAATTTAAGGACAAAATCTGTTCTATAGCCTTTTTGGTTACTGAGATACAGCAAGGGGTCATTTCATTGGGGGCAAATGTCATAAAAATGGTATTTTCCGAAAAAGCAATAGAAAATTGGAGTCTATGAGTTATTGAATCTGCTTTCGAGGTCGCGTGGCAACTGAGGGCTTACTAGTGGGTAAATTTTGTTGTTTTTGGAAATGCTTCAGTTTCTGTCAATATGTTACACTTAATTGGATAGAAACTTGTATTTTGCATATAGTTTGATACCAAAATTAAGTACATATGACCCATGGTTTCTTAAATATGACATAGTGTCTACAGAAGCCTGTACGGACACTACTTTTAAGTAGTGTCTCTACTTTTAAGATTAGGATTAAAACTTTCCTTTTTGCTAAAGCTTATAGTTAGGGCTGGATCAGGTGACCCTGAACCATCCCTTAGTTATGCTGCTATAGACGTAGACTGCTGGGGGGTTCCCATGATGCACTGTTTCTTTCTCTTTTTGCTCTGTATGCACCACTCTGCATTTAATCATTAGTGATCGATCTCTGCTCCCCTCCACAGCATGTCTTTTTCCTGGTTCTCTCCCTCAGCCCCAACCAGTCCCAGCAGAAGACTGCCCCTCCCTGAGCCTGGTTCTGCTGGAGGTTTCTTCCTGTTAAAAGGGAGTTTTTCCTTCCCACTGTAGCCAAGTGCTTGCTCACAGGGGGTCGTTTTGACCGTTGGGGTTTTACATCATTATTGTATGGCCTTGCCTTACAATATAAAGCGCCTTGGGGCAACTGTTTGTTGTGATTTGGCGCTATATAAAAAAAAAATTGATTGATTGATTGATTAAGAATGAGTGAACTAAGAACAACACTAAGAATTTGCACTAAGAATGGTCTTCTTCATCCTTCAAATAGCTGGTTCATTCAGTTAGTTAGTGGTCAATATATAGGTCATGCATTGTACAATTAATACTTTTCCAAAGGTGAAAATGTTTCTACTGCAGTTTATTACATCAGGTATTTTCTGAGTCTTTTGTTGATATTGTCCACAGTGTCCAGACAACTGTGCAGTGATGGGAAGGAGGTATCGCGATGTCCAGTGTGTTGATTCGCAGAGTAAACGTCCACTTCGACCTTTCCACTGCCAGGCTGTGGCCAGCAGACCCCTCAGCACCTTGTCATGTCTGCACAAACCTTGTCTGACCTGGAAAACGTCACCATGGGGACTGGTAGGACAAGAGCACGATGATGCCTAAAACCATTTTAACATGAACCCTTTGAGGAGTAATATTTCATCACAGCTACCATTTCAGCAAAAGGCTATAATTATTGCCATTCTATGACAGTACAAAGGTACTGTGAGTGCTATGCAGAGAAGTTGCAGAATCTTTGAAATTTTTTCTGTGATTACTGATGTTTGCCAAGGGTGTGTTCTGTCTCCTACATGGTTCAATGTCTGTATGGACTGGTTGTTGGTGAGCTTTGTGGAAACCAGAGGCTGAGGAGCCTTTTTTTTTTTTTTGGCAAGGAAAGGTTTACTGACCTTGATTTCATGGACGATGCTGTGATCGTTGCAAAATCAATGCATGGCCTGGTTGCAGCAGGTGAGAATCTGAGCAAACAATCTTATCTGAGGTTTGTGCATCTGGTTTTGTAATCATCCTGGATCAAGACTAAGATTCTGGCTTTTAATGACTTCCTGGACTCAGCCATCAGAAGTGTATCTGTATGCCATGCAAGAGTTGAACCTGTAGAGACATCTACTCACTCTCTTCCAGTTCATCATATTATGACACTTGGTCAGTGTCCCATTGTGCCACAGTGTGATGAGTTCAGAGAGGTGAATGGAATGTAAAAAGCTTATGGCATTATGAGGTAGCTGGACAGAAGTGTTTTTCAATACCGATATCTTTGTAGGAGAAAAAAGGTAAAAGTCTTTTGTGCTTACTGTATTACTGTATGGTTTTGAGACTTGAACACTAACCTACGATATAACTGGATCCCTCTGGTACTAAATCTCTTAGTAGGGTCCTTGAGTACCACTGGAATGCCTTTGTGTCAAACAAGTGGTTACTTTGGGAGACTCAGGTGTGGAGGTCACTTGTATTGTGAGGAAACATCAGGTATGACATTTTGGTGTCTTTCTCTGGGCATGATCCCATGCATAGCTAAGTGTTGAGAACCCCAACAGCTGGAGTAATCCAAGGGGGTGCCCAAGTTTCACCCGGCTATGGCAGGTTGATGGTTACTTTTTTGAGGTGGGGATGGATCAGTGGGCTGCCTGAGTAGTCTAGGACCTGGCGGTTCTGTAGTTTGATTCCCAGACCTAACCCGACCTGACCTGTGTCAGTATGTTGCCTCTGCTGTATCACAGTGAGCAGTGGGGCCATTGCAGAATATTACGTAGACAATAACAAGGCTTAAGTTCAGTGTGTTGAAACTAAAAATGGCACCACTGGATTTGTTTGGTGTTTTTTTTTTTTTCTTTTCTTTTCTTTTTAAAATGTTTTTCATGTTGTGTCTGAGCTATAAGAGCAGGTGTCCTTCTGTTTCTCAGTGCTCTGGTATCTGTGGTGAAGGCATCAGGGAGCGACTGGTTTTCTGCCCTCAACCTCATCAATGCAGCGAGCTGCAGAGGCCAAACACCACAGAGCCGTGCAAACTAAAACCCTGCACTCACTGGGAGGCTGAAGACTGGGAAGAGGTCAGGCACATATGATTTTCCTGAGGCACTGATGACATTTTTAAATGTTGTCTGCAATGAATGTGTGGTGTCTGCACTGGTTATGATCATGCATTAATGTGTCTGTGTATGCAGTGTTCAGTGAGCTGTGGAGGGGGCCAGCAGCAGCGTGACGTCAACTGCATGAGTAAGGAGGATTTGGCTGTAATGCCAAGCATCCTGTGTGACAGTAGTTCGAAGCCAGAAACACTCAGGAAGTGCAATATGGATAAATGCAAGACCAGCACAGGTTGGTGTCCGGCATTCACTCTGTATATGTGTTTTACTGGGAATTTTACTTTCAGGATTGATTCAGCTAAGTTCATAACAGTCATCCCTAATATTGTCAGTCTCTCATTGTGAGTAAACCTTGATGTTGTCTTAACAAGCTACAGCAGGGGTAGGCAACCTGTTCCAGAAAGAGCCATGAGGGTGCAGGTTTTCTTTGCAGCCACTGACTCCACCAGGTGATTTTACTGATTAATATCACTTTGAGCAAATGGAATCAGTTAATCAGTGAAATCACCTGGTGGAGTCAGTGGCTGCAGAGAAAACCTGCACCCTCATGGCTCTTTCTGGAACAGGTTGCCTACCCCTGAGCTACAGCTTTAATGAGGCACAGTTATTTGCACCCTGGTCTGCTGTGCCTCTGATTGGCTTTGTCATCTTAACAACAATTAATGCAAAGCTTATGGACAAATGCTTATCTACACTCAACAAAAATATAAATGCAACACTTTTGGTTTTGCTCCCATTTTGTATGAGATGAACTCAAAGATCTAAAACTTTTTCCACATACACAATATCACCATTTCCCTCAAATATTGTTCACAAACCAGTCTAAATCTGTGATAGTGAGTGTGTGCCATATCAAGATGCTGATTAGACACCATGATTAGTGCACAGGTGTGCCTTAGACTGTCCACAATAAAAGGCCACTCTGAAAGGTGCAGTTTTGTTTTATTGGGGGGGGATACCAGTCAGTATCTGGTGTGACCACCATTTGCCTCATGCAGTGCAACACATCTCCTTCGCATAGAGTTGATCAGGTGGCCTGTGGAATGTTGGTCCACTCCTCTTCAATGGCTGTGCAAAGTTGCTGGATATTGGCAGGAACTGGTACACGCTGTCGTATACACCGGTCCAGAGCATCCCAAACATGCTCAATGGGTGACATGTCCGGTGAGTATGCCGGCCATGCAAGAACTGGGACATTTTCAGCTTCCAAGAATTGTGTACAGATCCTTGCAACATGGGGCCGTGCATTATCCTGCTGCAACATGAGGTGATGTTCTTGGATGTATGGCACAACAATGGGCCTCAGGATCTCGTCACGGTACCTCTGTGCATTCAAAATGCCATCAATAAAATGCACCTGTGTTCTTCGTCCATAACAGACGCCTACCCATACCATAAACCCACCGCCACCATGGGTCACTCGATCCACAACATTGATATCAGAAAACCGCTCACCCACACGACGCCACACACGCTGTCTGCCATCTGCCCTGAACAGTGTGAACAGGGATTCATCCATGAAGAGAACACCTCTCCAACGTGCCAAATGCCAGCGAATGTGAGCATTTGCCCACTCAAGTCGGTTACAACGACAAACTGGAGTCAGTTCGAGACCCCGATGAGGACGACGAGCATGCAGATGAGCTTCCCTGAGAAGGTTTCTGACAGTTTGTGCAGAAATTCTTTGGTTATGCAAACCGATTGTTTCAGCAGCTGTCCGAGTGACTGGTCTCAGACGATCTTGGAGGTGAACATGTTGGATGTGGAGGTCCTGGGCTGGTGTGGTTACACGTGGTCTGCGGTTGTGAGGCTGGTTGAATGTACTGCCAAATTCTCTGAAACGTCTTTGGAGACGGCTTATGGTAGAGAAATGAACATTCAATACACGAGCAACAGCTCTGGTTGACATTCCTGCTGTCAGCATGCCAATTGCACGCTCCCTCAAATCTTGCGACATCTGTGGCATTGTGCTGTGTGATAAAACTGCACCTTTCAGAGTGGCCTTTTATTGTGGGCAGTCTAAGGCACACCTGTGCACTAATCATGGTGTCTAATCAGCATCTTGATATGGCACACCTGTGAGGTGGGATGGATTATCTCAGCAAAGGAGAAGTGCTCACTATCACAGATTTAGACTGGTTTGTGAACAATATTTCAGGGAAATGGTGATATTGTGTATGTAGAAAAAGTTTTAGATCTTTGAGTTCATCTCATACAAAATGGGAGCAAAACCAAAAGTGTTGCATTTATATTTTTGTTGAGTGTATAAAACTGGGAAATAAACTGAATGTAAGAGAAGTGTAGGAAATATGTGTATCTGAATGAGTGGATTCATCCGCCAGCCTTTCAGAATTCTTCACAGCTTGTATTTGAATTAATTTAAATTGTCACTTTTGCCAATGAATGAATATTAAGATGAAATTGAGAAGAATAGTGATGACATTTCTGCAATACCCCTCTCGAGCTGGAGGAGTGACTTGAATTTAGAGCGAAGAGTGTTGGGAAAGGGTCGTAACACAAACCCGCAACAGGGGGCGCAAAAGAACGGACAATGGATAAGACAAAGAGTAACAATTTAATGTTGTGAATCGCACAACTAAATACAGATACAGATAGTGCCAATTGTACACAAGGTGACGTGCGGGCAGGCTCGAAGATAGGAGACCTCTGGCGATCTGAGAGCCGGGACCCACACAGCTTCCACCACCAACGGCCTGAAGAACACCGGAGCCGCCAAGTACTGAGTCCCCAGGTGGTGATTGTTGACAGCTGGTGTAAATGAGTGACAGCTGTCACTCTGTCTCGGCGCCCTCTCATGCTTGAAGCCCGCACTCCAAGCAGGGCGCCGACTGGTGGTGGTGGGCCAGCAGTACCTCCTCTTCAGCGGCCCACACAACAGGACCCCCCCCTCAACGGGCGCCTCCTGGTGGTAGAAATCAGCCAGGAGGGCCGGGTCCAGGATGAAGCTCCTCTTCACCCAGGAGCGTTCTTCGGGTCCGTACCCCTCCCAGTCCACCAGATATTGAAAACCCCGGCCCTTCCGACGGACGTCCAGGAGCCGACGAACAGTCCATGCCGGCTCCCCGTCGATGATACGGGCAGGAGGTGGTACGGGTCCAGGAGTGCAGAGTGGTGAGGCGTGGTATGGCTTTAACCTAGAGACATGAAAAACTGGGTGAAGCCGGACTGAGGATCTTGAGTATAGAGAAGGGTCCGATGAACCGGTCTTTGAGCTTCTGTGATTCAACCTGCAGTGGGATGTCCTTGGTAGACAACCACACCTCCTGCCCAGGCTGGTATGCAGGGGCCGGGGAACGCCGGCGATCTGCATGGGCCTTAGCCCTCGTCCGGGCCTGCAACAGGGCAGAACGGGCGGTCCGCCACACCCGGCGGCACCTTCGCAGGTGGGCCTGGACCGAGGGGACCCCGACCTCTCCCTCCACAAGTGGAAACAAAGGGGGCTGATACCCCAAACATGCCTCGAAAGGGGAGAGGCCGGTAGCAGACGAGACCTGGCTGTTGTGGGCGTACTCGATCCAGGCCAGATGGTCACACCAAGCCGCCGGATGCGCGGAGGTTACGCAGCGGAGAGCCTGCTCCAATTCCTGGTTCGCCCGCTCTGCCTGGCCGTTCGTCTGTGGGTGATACCCGGATGAGAGACTCACGGTGGCCCCCAGTTCCTTACAAAAACTCCTCCAGACTTGCGAGGAGAACTGGGGACCACGATCCGAAACGATGTCTGCTGGTATCCCATGCAGACGCACGACGTGGTGGACCAGGAGGTCTGCTGTCTCCTGGGCCGTCGGGAGCTTCGGGAGGGCCACGAAGTGGGCCGCCTTGGAGAACCGGTCCACTATCGTGAGGATGACTGTGTTACCCTGGGACGGCGGGAGGCCCGTAATGAAGTCCAGGCCGATGTGAGACCAGGGGCGATGAGGCACAGGCAGGGGCTGGAGGAGGCCCCTGATCTTGTGATGATCCGCCTTGCCCCTAGCACAGGTGGTGCAGGCCTGGACATAGTCCCGGACGTCGGCTTCCAGTGACGCCCACCAGAAGCGCTGCTGGACTACTGCCACGGTCCTACGCACCCCGGGATGACAGGAGAGCTTGGATCCGTGGCAGAAGTTCAAGACGGCAGCCCTGGCCTCTGGTGGGACGTAAAGTCTGTTCTTTGGACCGTTCCCCGGGTCCGGGTTCCTGGTCAGGGCCTCCCGGACGGTCTTCTCCACGTCCCATGTGAGGGTGGCCACGACAGTGGACTCGGGAACGATGGTCTCGATGGGGTCTGACAACTCGGCCTTGGCTTCCTCTTCGTGCACCCGGGACAGTGCGTCGGAACGTTGGTTTTTAGTCCCGGGACGGTAGGTGATCCGGAAGTCAAAGCGTCCAAAGAACAGGGACCAGCGGGCTTGCCTGGGGTTCAGCCGCTTGGCGGTCCGGATGTACTCCAGGTTCCGATGGTCCGTGAAAACCGTGAAAGGCACCGTAGCTCCCTCCAACAGGTGTCTCCACTCTTCAAGAGCCTCCTTCACCGCGAGGAGTTCCCGATTGCCCACGTCATAGTTGCGTTCTGCGGGGGTCAACCTACGGGAAAAGTAGGCACATGGATGGAGAACCTTGTTGGACTCCCCGCTCTGGGACAGAACGGCTCCTATCCCTGAGTCAGAGGCGTCCACCTCCACTATGAACTGGCGAGTAGGGTCAGGCTGCACCAGAACTGGTGCAGACGAAAACCGGCGTTTCAACTCCCTAAACGCGGCTTCGCACCGATCCGACCAAGTGAAGGGGACTTTAGTGGAGGTCAGGGCAGTCAGGGGGCTAACAACCTGACTGTACCCTTTAATGAACCTCCGATAGAAATTTGCAAAGCCGAGGAACTGTTGCAGCTTCCTACGGCTTGTTGGTTGGGGCCAATCTCTCACCACCGCAACCTTGGCCGGATCCGGGGCGACGGAGTTGGAGGAGATGATGAACCCCAGGAAGGACAAAGAAGTGCAGTGGAACTCACACTTCTCGCCCTTCACAAACAACCGGTTTTCTAGTAACCGCTGCAGGACGTACATGCTGGACATGAGACTCAGGGTCTGGAGAAAAGATGAGTATATCATCCAGATATACGAAGACAAACCGGTGCAGGAAGTCCCGCAAAACGTCATTAACCAATGCGTGGAACGTCGCGGGGGCGTTAGTGAGACCGAACGGCATGACCAGGTACTCAAAATGACCTAACGGGGTGTTAAATGCCGTCTTCCATTCGTCTCCCCTCCGGATCCGAACCAGGTGGTACACATTCCTAAGATCAAGTTTGGTGAACATTTTGGCTCCATGCAGGGGCGTGAACACCGAATCTAACAGGGGCAACGGGTATCGATTGCGAACCGTAATCTCATTCAGCCCTCTGTAGTCAATGCATGGACGGAGTCCGCCGTCTTTTTTATCCACAAAAAAGAAACCCGCACCCATCGGGGAGGTGGAGTTCCGAATCAACCCGGCGGCTAAGGAGTCCCGGATGTAGGTCTCCATCGATTCGCGTTCCGGACGTGAGAGGTTGTACAATCTACTGGACGGGTACTCAGCGCCTGGAATCAAATCGATGGCACAATCGTACGGTCGGTGCGGGGGAAGAGTGAGTGCCAGATCTTTGCTGAAGACGTCAGAAAGATCGTGGTACACCTCGGGCACCGCCGTCAGATTGGGGGGACTGTGACCTCCTCTTTAGCTGTAATTCCGGGTGGAACCGAGGATCCAAGACACTCCCGGTGGCAGGTTTCGCTCCACTGCGTCACCACCCCAGACGGCCAATCAATCCGGGGATTGTGCTTCACCATCCATGGAAATCCCAGAATCACTCGGGAGGTAGAAGGTGTTACATAAAACACAATCTCCTCCCTGTGATTCCCAGACACAACCAAGGTTACTGGCTGTGTCTGATGTGTAATCAACGGGAGTAGAGTGCCATCTAGTGCTCGTACCTTCAATGGTGAAGGCAGGGCCACCAGAGGAAGCCCTACTTCCCTAGCCCATCTGCTGTCCAGCAGATTCCCTTCTGACCCCGTGTCTACCAGTGCTGGGGCATGAAGGGTTAAATCCCCATACAGGACTGTTACTGGGATTCGTGCTGATTTATGGGTTTTCTCTGTGTAAATATTATGACCCACCCTTAACCCAGTTCCTAAGGATGGGCGTTGGAGTTTTGATCATTTGGGGCAGACTTTTAACATGTGCTCACAAGAGCCACAGAAAAAACACTCCCCGTGGGCCAGTCTCCTTTGTCTGATATTAGGTTTTAATTTGGCCCTGCTCGTGTCCATAGCTTCGTCAGCAGCGGGAGCTGTTGCCACACGGAGCCCTCTGGCAGTGGAACGTGGGGAAGACGACACCCTTTCGGACCCGGAGGAGAGAGGGACGGCTTGAGTCCGACCACGCCCCCCGGCCTGCTCCCGACGGTGTTCACTCAACCGGTTGTCTAAGCGTATAACCATACTGACAAGCCCATCGAAGTCTTGCGGTTCGTCCTTAGCCAATAAATGCTCCTTCAGTACTGGAGACAGTCCGCTTATGAAGGCGGCGCGGAGCGCAACATCATTCCAGCCGGACCTCGCAGCCGCAATGCAGAAGTCGACTGCATAATCAGCTGCGCTTCGGCGCCCCTGTCTCATTGACAGCAGCACGCTCGAGGCGGTCTCGCCTCTGTTGGGATGATCAAACACCTGTTTGAATTCCCGTACAAACCCACCGTATGACGTCAGGAGCCACGAATTCTGTTCCCAAAGCGCCGTAGCCCAAGCGCGTGCCTCACCTCGAAGCAAATTAATCACATAAGCCACCCGGCTGGCATCTGATGCGTACATAACTGGAGGGCTTAAGTAAGCTTCAGGGGACGGTGGGGGGGTTTGTTGAACGGCCAGTGGAACGTCTGTACGTGGCCCAGAGCCAGCAGGAGGAGTCATTGCAGCAGCGCTCGAGTCGCGCGCTTCCACTCTGGCGGTGAGAGCCTCCACCCTCTGATTGAGGACTGCATTTTGCTCGGTTACCAGATTTAACTGAGCAGTGAAAGCGGTAAGGATTTGCTGCAGATCACTTACCACGCCTCCTGCTGACGCCTGCGCTCCTTGTTCTCCCATTGGCTGTTCAAGCTGTGGTTGACGCCCCTCGGGATCCATGACGAATGGCCGAGAAATCCTGTTGGGAAAGGGTCGTAACACGAACCCGCAACAGGGGGCGCAAAAGAACGGACAATGGATAAGACAAAGAGTAAAAATTTAATGTTGTGAATCGCACAACTAAATACAGATACAGATAGTGCCAATTGTACACAAGGTGACGTGCTGGCAGGCTCGAAGATAGGAGACCTCTGGCGATCTGAGAGCCGGGACCCACACAGCTTCCACCACCAACGGCCTGAAGAACACCGGAGCCGCCAAGTCCTGAGTCCCCAGGTGGTCACCGTCTTCTGTTGCAGACCCTGGTACTGCTGGCAGAAGATGACAAAACAGTTAAGGTGAGTGTGTATCCACACACCCAGTAATCCTTGGAACTAGTTCCTTCGGGAGGGAGAACCTCCACCTCCAATAAAGAACAAACGTGCAGCTCCTGTCAGTCGCTTCCTTAGGAGGAGTGAGAGGCGAGGACGTCGCTGACTCTCACTGTGTACCACTCCATCAGGGACTGAGACGCAGGAACACGGCTGCAAAGCAGAATAATAATGATAATAATATCATTAGATACAGCAGAGAAGATTACCTTTGACGGTAGTAGATTTCTCGGCGAGGAGGTGGAGTAATGATCCGGCTTTTATAGAGATGACGGTGATTGTTGACAGCTGGTGTAAATGAGTGACAGCTGTCACTCTGTCTCGGCGCCCTCTCATGCTTGAAGCCCGCACTCCAAGCAGGGCGCCGACTGGTGGTGGTGGGCCAGCAGTACCTCCTCTTCAGCGGCCCACACAACAGAAGAGCATTCTGGAAATCACACTGGGAGAAAATAGAGTGAGGATGCATGCTCCACTCTGCCAAAAAAAATTGAGAAAATATACAAATTCAAAGCAAAAGGGTACACAGATGTTTTTATGTTACATGAACGCAAGTCTAACATGTAGCTTCTATGATATATAGAGTCAAGTTTTATGGGTGAACACATTCAACTCATGTAGGTTTAACATAACATGCAACAACTTAAAATTTAACTTGCTTAGTGAACATAAAATTATGGAAAGTATTTCCACCAAAGTAAAATGGGTTAATGTAGCCAGAAACAATTTTGCTGAGTGACCTAAATGTAAATTTGTTGGGTCAACATGATGAATTTGCATTACTGTTACTTAATTACCATGGGGCAGGCCAACTGCATTTGTAAGGGTAAATGAAACAAAAACAACAGTAAGTCCCATTGGCTGTTTGTTTGTTTGCGCTCGGGTTCGGTACAGCAAATCCAAGGTGGATCTGCATAAATTGTTCTGATCCAACACAGCAAAGTTAAGTGGACAGGGCAGTTGTAGTGGCCAAGTGGTAAGTGCACTTGGGTTCAGTATGAAAGGTTCCTGGTTCAAACCTCACCCCTGCCATATTTCTCCATGTAATGTAGAGTTGCATCAGGAAGGACGTCTGGTGTAAAACCTGTGCCAATTCAACATGCAAATCCATCTCAGACTTGCTATGATGACCCTGAGTGCAAACAAGGTGGCAGCCAAAGGTACATACCTTTTATTTTTGTTATATTTACCCTTACAAATCTAGTTGGCCTAAACTATGGTAATTAGGTAACAGTAATGCAAATTGATCATGTTGACCCAACAAATTTACATTTAGGTCTACATTTACCTTTTCAAATCTAGTTGGCCTGAACTATGGTAATTAGGTGGTGGAAATATTTTATAGAATTTTTTTTATGATCACTGAGCAAGTTTTTTTTGTGTGTGTGTGTTCCCTCCGGGTGCTAAGGCTTCCTCCCACATCCAAAGCCATGCAGGGTAGATGAATTTGGAAACTTTGAATTGTCCGTAGGTGTAAGTGTGGTGTGACTGTTTGTTTGTCTATATCTGGCCCTGCGACAGACTGTCATCCTGTCCAGGGTGTACCCCACCTCACGCCCTATGATTGCTGGGATAGGCTCCAGTCCCGATAACCTGATCCTGGATAAGCGGTTGAAGATGTGTGTGTGTATGTGTGTGTGTGTGTGTGTGTGTGTGTGTGTCTTTCTAAATTGAGTAAACTCAAAAATTTATTGCAGCCAACCAGTCAGTTTTTGTTTTGTTTTGTTGCTCCTTGCAGGTGACACCCTAGCACCACACCAGTCTCTACCCTCATGTGGGCTTGGTGAGGTGAATCCAACCTTACAAAATCACCCACATCAAATAGGCTACAAAATGATTTGCCATGTGTAGGTAGAAGTTGAAGGCATGTGTAGAATGTGGTAAGTGCAACAAGTGTAACTGCAATAATGTATTGAGTTTAATTCCAAATTATTTCTACTCCTCCTACTCTTACATAAATTCTCTCAAGACCCTATATACAAGTAAGGGCTAGACCTTACTGACCTCCTGAGAAATCACATTGTAGAACGTAATAAGGAAAAACTCCCTCAGCATTGTTTGTTGATAGGAAGAAACCTCAAGCAGCCCAGACTCAGTGAGGTGAGCACCTGCTATGGCCATTCTAACAAGACAAAACAAAACACAAGATTGACAGAACATGCACTGACAGAAATGTTGCAGCTAAACAACCATATATACTTCAGTGTTCACAATGAAGGGATGTTTAAAATTACAACAGTGAAGTGTAAATTAAGAGTCCCAGTGAAACAGACTGCATTAATAAATCAGTGATTTTTGTTGACATTGAGGCAAGAGATATGTCATAGCTCACCCTAAACCTTTGTCCTGCTGAAAGCTGAACCGTTGCCCCAGTCTGAGGTCAAGAGCACTCTGGAGCTGGTTTTCATCTAGGAAGTATCTGTACATTGCTGCATTTGTCATTCCCTCAATCTTGACTAGTCTCCCAGATCCTGCTGCTGAAAAACATCCCCACTGCATGATGCTGCCACCATCATCCAAACATGACACCTGGCATTCACGCCAAAGAGTTCAATCTTTGTCTCATCAGACCAGAGAATTTTATTTCTCGTGGTCTGAGAGTCCTTCAGGTGCCTTTTGGCAAACTCCAGGTGGGCTGCCATGTGCCTTTTACTGAGGAGTGGCTTCCGTCTGGCCACTCTACCATACAGGCCTGATTGGTGGATTGCTGCAGAGATGGTAGTCCTTCTGGAAGGTTCTGTCTCCACAGAGAGCTCTGACAGAGTGACCATTGGGTTCTTGGTCACCTCCCTGACTAAGGCCCTTCTCCCGATCGCTCAGTTTAGACAGGTGGACAGTTTTAGGAAGAGTCCTAGTGGATCCGAATTTCTTCTATTTACGGATGATGGAGGCCACTTTGCTCATTGAGAACTTCAAAACAGCAGAAATGTTTTTGTACCCTTCACCAGATATATACCTTGAGACAATCCTGTGTCGGAGGTCCACAGACAATTCCTTTGACTTCATGCTTTGTTTGTCCTCTGTAGAAACATCTCAAGGATGATCAGCGGAAACAGGATGCTCCATTTTAAGCTTCATGGCAAAGGCTGTGAATACTTATGTACATGTGATTTCTTAGTTTTTATTTTTAACAGTTTTGCAAAAATCTCAATAGACCTTTTTCACATTGTCGTTATGGGGTATTGTGTGTAGAATTTTGAGAAAAATTAATTTCATCCGTTTTGGAATCACGCTGTAACATAACGAAATATGGAAAAAGTGAAGCGCTGTGAATGCTTTCCACGTGCTCCATATATCCTCAGGTAACAGCTATTAAAATTATTAAATCTACAGATTATCTTTTGATTCTCTATGTCAGAGTCTAGTATCAATATTTTTTAAACGTGAATAAAAATAGGATCTTTATTGTTTTAAATTCCCCCCACCCAATCACATATTGAGCTCCAGCGTGAGGTAGCTGCAAGGTTTTAACAAAGATGTGTGTGTGTGTTTTCTCATTTGAAGGTCTAGTATGCAAGAGGAACACCATGTCTTCTCGCTTTTGTGGCAAGCTGAAGCTGCTGGGTCGCTGCTCTCTTCGGTCAGTCCAGAGACAGTGTTGTGTCACCTGTGGACCATAACCAGCATTCAGCCCAACCATAATCCTGTATGCAGCCATGTTAGGCTCAGAGTGATGTATCGGTACCAAAGAGCTAAAAAGCACAAGACATTCTCAGCTTAAACTATTTTCTTTGTTATTTTAGTCTTTGTGAGTTTGTCATTTCTCAAAGAATAATAATTTGCTAGTAACACTGCAGTTAATGAATCAAAGGACAGAAGAAGAGCCCTAGACACATAAATATACCTTTAGACCATTACAATTATTAAAGTATCGTTTGTGGTATCATGGGCAAGCTCCATGCAAGAATATATTTTCTGTCTAAAAAACTGCCCAGTTACTGGTGTTTGAGTGCAATGATTCAGTCAAAAGTCCCTGCAATTAATCAGTCAGTAAATGAGTCAATGGATCTGCAAAATGTCCAGAAGTAACTGCATAGAAACTACGGCATATTCAGGTCTGAAATTTTGGGTCCTGATAGATACAGGTAGCAGTGGAGGTACAGGTATAGATACAGGACCAATGAACCATCTATTTGGGTCATGTTGGCATCTTTTGTAATTGACTAAAATAAAATTACTCATTTCAACAAATGTCAACAAATATCAATGCTGCATTCATGTGTTGGTTGTACATATTCCATTGTTTTCAATGTGACGACAACAGAATGTTCCACCACCGCTGGCTGTGTGTGCACACCACTTGCTGACAAAAGTTTGAAAATTTACATTTTTTTCCACGTATTGTAATGGTAAATACAAACAGATTTTTTTTTGTTGTTTTGTTTTGTTTGTTTTTTAACAATAAGGAAAGGCGGGCAATGAGATATACACTTGTTAATTAACAAGTGTAATTTGTGTGTTCTTATAAAAAGTTGACATTTTAGGCAACTACCAGAGCCAGAGCTTTCTGTTTAATTATAATGTTGTGGAAAACACAAAGCAGGGAGGTGACAGTGGACAGTAGGCATTCCCAAACCGAGCATCAAAAAGATCCAGTTGAGGTGGTTTGGGTATTTGGTGAGGATACCCCTAGTTGTCTTCCAGGCATGTCCAACTGGGAGGAGGCCCCAGTGAAGAATCGGGACATATATTTCCCAGCTGTCTTAGGAATGCCTCAGGAACCCCAAGGAAGAGGCTGAGGACTTGGCTGGGATGAGGAAAGTGTGAGATCCTGAAGTGGCAGAAAATGAAAAAATTAATTATTAAGGTAGTTTTAGTCATTTTAATCTTTCTTACAAAATTGAAGATCTAAGACTTCTAAATTAGCTTCTAATGATATCTCATGGCCCACCTGTACTACGGTCATAGCCCAACAGGGGGCTGCAGCCCACGCTTTAGGAATCACTAGTGTACAGGTTACAGCAGAAGGTTTGCAACTAGAGGTTCTTCGGTCTGAATCCATGTCAAACAGGAAAATCACATCGTTAATCAAGTCCTTAATTGCCAAGTTGCAGTCAGGCACCTCGCATGGCATCGCACTGACATTAATGTGTGAGTCTGTGAATGTGATGCATCATCATAAAGCATCTTCCTTGGATGGAAAAGTGCAAATAAAATGCAGTCCATTTAACTTTGAAATCTCTGTAGCTTTCAATTAAGCAAATTATTGCCATGTTGTTAAGCAAATTATTCCCAATGAAGATAAAAGACACACAAAGACCATGTCTTATGTTATCACCTACTGTCTGCTGCTGCAGGCAACAGTAATTCTGCTACAACAGCTGGCATGACAGGTTTTCTGCAGTCAACATGCGAATGCAGCATTAGCAACAAGACCTAATAAACAGCTTGATAGGCCTGTCCATCTTTGTTTTATGTCATGGTCTTTGTCAGTGTCGGTACGGCAAAATAGTAGGTTCACAATCCTTATGTGTATCTATCAGAACTCAAAATTTCAGAGCTGAAGATGCAGCAGTTTATACAAGTTACTCAGAAATTTTGTAAACCCATTTACTCTCTGACTGAGTGACTGACTCATTAATCCTGTGCTTGCTCTGCTAATCACAGGGAATAATACAACCCCAATTCCAATGAAGTTGGGACGTTGTGTGAAATGTAAATAAAAACAGAATACAATGATTTGCAAATCCTCTTCAACCTATATTCAGTTGAATACACCACAAAGACAAGATATTTAATGTTCAGACTGATAACATTTATTGTTTTTGTGCAAATATTTGCTCATTTTGAAATGGATGCCTGCAACATGTTTCAAAAAAGCTGGGACAGTGGTATATTTACCACTGTGTTACATCACCTTTCCTTCTAACAACACTCAATAAGCTTTTGGGAACTGAGGACACTAATTGTTGAAGCTTTGTAGGTGGAATTCTTTCCCATCCTTGCTTGATGTACGACTTCAGTTGTTCAACAGTCTGAGGTCTCAGTTGTCGTATTTTGTGCTTCATAATGCACCACACATTTTCAATGGGTGACAGGTCTGGACTGCAGGCAGGCCAGTCTAGTACCTGCACTCTTTTTCTACGAAGCCATGCTGTTGTAACGTGCAGAATGTGGCTTGGCATTGTCTTGCTGAAATAAGCAGGGATGTCCCTGAAAAAGACGTTGCTTGGATGGAAGCATGTGTTGCTCCAAAACCTGGATGTACCTTTCAGCACTGATGGTGCCATCACAGATGTGTAAGTTGCCCATGCCATAGGCACTAACACACCCCCACACCATCACAGATGCTGGCTTTTGAACTTTGTGCTGGTAAAAATCTGGATGGTCTTTTTCCTCTTTTGTCCAGAGGACATGACGTCCATGATTTCCAAAAACAATTTGAAATGTGGACTCATCAGACCACAGTTTTCTGTGTAGGCTCTCAGTTGTCCAGGTGGTTTCCATAGTAGAGAAGCTTGAATCTTCGACTGGACTGGGTTGCTTGACGCAAGGACGTTTCGCTTCAAATCGCAGAAGCTTCCTCAGCTAAAATTCTTGCTCTGGGAGTCTGGTAGAATTAGTTTTCAAGCGAAACATCCTCGCGTCAAGCAACCCAGTCCAGTCGAAGATTCAAGCTTCTCTACTATCAGACCACAGCACACTTTTCCACTTTGCATCTGTCCATTTCAAATGAGCTCGGGCCCAGAGAAGGCGGCGGCATTTCTGGATGTTGTTGATGTATGGCTTTCGCTTTGCATGGTAGAGTTTTAACTTGCACTTGTAGATGTAGTGACAAACTGTGTTAACTGACAATGGTTTTCTGAAGTGTTCCTGAGCCCACACGGTAAGAACCTTTACACATTGATGTCAGTTTTTAATGCAGTGCTGCCTGAGGGATGAAAGGTCACTGGCATTCAATGTTGTTTTTCGGCCATGCAGCTTACGTGTAGAAAGTTCTCCAGATTCTCTGAATTTTCTGATTATATTATGGACTGTAGATGATGGAATCCCTAAATTCCTTGCAATTTAACGTTGAGAAACATTGTTCTTAAACTCTTGGACTATTTTTTTCACGCAGTTGTTCACAAAGTTGTGATCCTCACCCCATCTTTGCTTGTGAATGGCTGAGCCTTTTGGGGATGCTCCTTTTATACCCAATCATGACACTTACAATTAGTGTCCTCAGTTCCCAAACACTTATTGAGTGTTGTTAGAAGGAAAGGTGATGTAACACAGTGGTAAACATACCACTGTCCCAGCTTTTTTGAAACGTGTTGCAGGGATCCGTTTCAAAATGAGCAAATATTTGCACAAAAACAATAAAGTTTATCAGTTTGAACATTATATATCTTGTCTTTGTGGTGTATTCAATTGAATACAGGTTGAAAAGGATTTGCAAATCATTGTATTCTGTTTTTATTTACATTTCACACAATGGCCCAACTTCATTGGAATTGGGGTTGTATAATCACATGATTAAATTGAACAGTTTGCATATTGATTGGAACTGGGGGAGGTTTTTGAAATGGCGAGTTAAACTAGAACACGTTTTGTAATTATGATGTTTCATTTCTTGACCTGAGGTGCTTGTTTTCAACAAGGTGCTGCTTATTTTTTTATTTTATTTTTTTATTGCCACAGTAAAGAAATGAAAAGAAAGCATATGCTTCTGTCAGGGAACAAAACATCCTTTCTCACAATTTAAAAAACAGACTTTTGTGGTCAAAACAACTACATATACATTTAAAAAGCATAATCTACTTGGCAGATGTGACCACTTTATTATTTTCTGAACAGTAATATTGTTAATAATTGTTTTTTTTCCATCATATATTTCCTATGTTTTCTGCTCACCTTCTCAGAATGAGTACTGTGTGTTTACATTACTTTGGGTACAGTTATTGGCTTTGGTCTGTTTGATATGATTATCAGTCATAATTTCCTCACGTGCAGAACGTGCACAGTTCTGCAGTCACACCTGTGGTGCTCCTCTGTTGTGAAATGGACCAATGAGAAGAGGTGTTGCAGGTCATACCCTCTCAGGCCGCTGTAAAGATGACCGCTGTCTTTGTATCATGTTGTACAGTCATTATTGTGATGATGCACACACTGTACATTACCGCCAGGGATTTGTCACCTGCACACCTCTATTATTAGTAAATGCAACATGTTTGTGCCTAAAGTGCTTTGTAACCGAGACATGAATAAAATTTTTCTTTGACTATATTTAACATGTCAGCGTGATGCCCTTAGACCACAATGGTTACGTTTCCTTAAGGTTTTGTGCCTGTCTTTGGGCTTACGGAGCAGTGACAAATTTCTCACAAAAAGTGAGAAATAAACAAATGAATGAGCTTTGGAAACCCCTGCATTTTTTTCTTCAGACACTGTGACTTGCCTTTCCTTGGAATGAAATACTTGATTGCTTCATCTGTTGATGCTCCTGTTAGTTACACTGTTGTACAAATTATTTAATTTCTATAAATTTTGTTTGCATTGCAGTGTGATGACTTGTAGGATTTTTATTATTTTGTTTTTGTCTGGTATATACATTCTATGGCAGCATGGTGACTTAGTGGTTTGCACTGTTGTCTCACACTGTTGCTAAATCTGACTCGAACCAGACTGCCAACCTC
Source organism: Thalassophryne amazonica (assembly GCF_902500255.1). Classification (NCBI taxonomy): domain Eukaryota; kingdom Metazoa; phylum Chordata; class Actinopteri; order Batrachoidiformes; family Batrachoididae; genus Thalassophryne; species Thalassophryne amazonica. Next base: position 84,481,447 of record NC_047107.1, read on the forward strand.
AATGTAAATGGGTTCTCGGTCTCAAGTCCAAGGCAACAATTTTAAATGTTATTTTGTTCATAAAATGTCATTGCACTACACCATAGTAATATAATCATACATCATACACACACACTGTTGGATATTCTATTTTGCTTTATGGCCACTGATGCCAACAAGCACATTGCTTACTGAGGGTGCCAGATAGTGGTAGATGTGTAACGCCAGAATCAGGAGCATCGGGCTCTGTTTCAGGGATTGGGTTCAGCTGCCTCAGATTTCCCAGACTATGTTATGCCAGAAAACCTGACACAAACCTGACACAGTAACACAATGCTGGGTCAAAGTGAAGCATCGTGTCCAAAATGCATTCTCGTGCTGTGTTGGTGCGTGTGTGTGTGTGTGTGTGTGTGTGTGTGTGTGTGTGTGTGTGTGTGTGTGTGTGAGAGCAAGAGAGATCGATTTGAGCTCAAATGTCAGCAAAATAAAAACTATTACTAAGGTTAGACCTTGCTTGCGTGAAGCGCCTTGAGGCAACTTTGTTGTGATTTGGCACTATATAAATGAAAATAAATTGAATTAAATTGAAATTGAAATTACCCAAAACTGTGGCTTTAGCGTTAACTGAAAATAAACCAAATTTATATATTGCCTGATTTGATATTAAATTTTATTTTCTTGCATCATAGACATCATCATTGATGATGACAGTATGATTAGAAAAACCTTTGCTGTTGTCCCTAAGATCTATATAAGTTAATCATTAGACATAGAGCTGGCAACATGCTGGCACTGCTGCACTGTATTAAGAAGGTTCTGTGTTCAAGCCCAGTTCTTTCCTGTGTGGATTAGGACTGTTGAGGTTTGTCTTTATGGTGTTAATTTCTGGTTGTGGTGTGTTAATTTTATAATTGTGACCAGATGACGGCAGTTGCAGCCGGACCATTTAAGTGTACAGCCAGTGGCGTTGCAACTTCAGCACAGGCCCCAGTGCAAGATATATTGACGGACCCTATGCGCATGTTATTAGTTATTAGGTGTGCGTGCTCAATCACGCACATGCATGTGCCCACCCACACTAGGAGGTCTATATAGAGTGTAGATTAATACCAACTGTGTTGGATTTCACAATCAAATAAAAGACTGAGGTTGTATTCGAAAGCTTTTAAGAGGTCAAGAATCTAGATTTAACACCCCAGCTCTGAATCGTATGTGGACAAGAGTGCAGCCTGCAGGTCAACATACCTCACTCATCATCACATCAAGCAGCAGGGGAGGAGCTGTCCAATTCACGGTGGTGCTGAAATCAAAAATCCTTTTTCTTGCGAAGTCAAAAGTGCACCCCTACATGATAAACCTTAATATCCCCATCACTCACTGAGGCTGAATCAGCCAGAATCACGTCTCAATGAAAATTCGACCCACATTCGGGGAGCGTCAAGGTGCATTGGAAAACGACGCACAGCATTCTCAGTGCAGTCTAAACACTCATGGCGCAGTCGAGGTGGAACCACTATCGAATGGCAGTCGAAGTGTCATCTGACCGCAGTCTGACTGCATCCTAAACAAGCAGACAGCCTAGACATTCGTGGCATTCTGATCGCATTCAGGGGGACATTTGGCATGTTTGTCACATGGAATGGTGGCCGAATGTGCCTGAATGTGCTGCTGGATTTATATTCTACAGAACCACAATTGAGCCTCAATTATACAGCTTGTAAGTGCATTCTTATTGTTTTTACTGCAATCTGGCAGCTGCTCTGGTACTATTACTGTGTTCCACGTACACTTGTACTGCATTTGGAGGCTCATGCACATGCTACATGCGCAAATCAGTTGGGGTGGGTCGGAGCGCAGTCTGGGTGTTCGACGGCTGTCCTCTGCAATTCTTATACCCTCCCCGATGTGACATGAATTCTGGATTTTTGATTTTATTTATTTATTTATTTATTTTGACATTCTGCCTGTTTCGGCTTGGCTCGTGCTAAGTGTGATGGGTCTAAGGCAAGAAGAGATGGTAATAAAATGAAGCCTACCGCATGAATAGACAAGAAATATTGTTCTGTTTTGTTTTTACACTTTATTTAAAGATCTTCTGACCAAACAGCAACCGTGTAACGTGAAAAACACAGACCTCTTGTGAAACTGGTGCACAGCCATGATCAAACAGGGAAGGGGCGCAGCAACCCACCACAGCCAGATTATTAAGATACCTCAAGTTCCCTGAAAAATATTTGGCTCAGTAGGGCATCTTAAGAGCTTTGCGCTGGACAAAATCCTCTATTACATCCCCAGTGTCGAACTCCCTGACTGTGGCGTTTTCAATGAAGAGGATAGCTAAGCCGCTCAGCCGCTCCTGCCCCATGGAGCTCCTCAGGTATGTCTTGATCATTTTTAACTTGGAAAACGATTCCCCAGCTGATGCCACTGTCAACAGCAATATCAGAAACAAGAGGAGCGGTCCGGGTCTGGACTCATTGGACTCATACTGGACCCTCGTGAGCACAATATCACAAGAACCAGGTGACCAATTTCATTCATATTTAGCATAAGCATGTACTTGGGTGGTCCCCAGACACTTTGTATTACTGATATGTATTACTCGGTTTGAATCATATTTATCTAATAGATTACAATTTGTTCATGTAAATGGGGAATCTTCTTCACAGACTAAGGTTAATTATGGAGTTCCACAAGGTTCTGTGCTAGGACCAATTTTATTCACTTTATACATGCTTCCTTTAGGCAGTATTATTAGACAGCATTGCTTAAATTTTCATTGTTACACAGATGATACCCAGCTTTATCTATCCATGAAGCCAGAGGACACCAACTAGCTAAACTGCAGGATTGTCTTACAGACATAAAGACATGGATGACCTCTAATTTCCTGCTTTTAAACTCAGATAAAACTGAAGTTATTGTACTTGGCCCCACAAATCTTAGAAACATGATGTCTAACCAGATCCTTACTCTGGATGGCATTACCCTGACCTCTAGTAATACTGTGAGAAATCTTGGAGTCATTTTTGATCAGGATATGTCATTCAATGCGCATATTAAACAAATATGTAGGACTGCTTTTTTGCATTTGCGCAATATCTCTAAAATTAGAAAGGTCTTGTCTCAGAGTGATGCTGAAAAAATAATTCATGCATTTATTTCCTCTAGCCTGGACTATTGTAATTCATTATTATCAGGTTGTCCTAAAAGTTCCCTGAAAAGCCTTCAGTTAATTCAAAATGCTGCAGCTAGAGTACTGACAGGGACTAGAAGGAGAGAGCATATCTCACCCATATTGGCCTCTCTTCATTGGCTTCCTGTTAATTCTAGAATAGAATTTAAAATTCTTCTTCTTACTTCTAAGGTTTTGAATAATCAGGTCCCATCTTATCTTAGGGACCTCATAGTACCATATCACCCCAATAGAGCGCTTCGCTCTCAGACTGCAGGCTTACTTGTTGTTCCTAGGGTTTGTAAGAGTAGAATGGAAGGCAGAGCCTTCAGCTTTCAGGCTCCTCTCCTCTGGAACCAGCTCCCAATTCAGATCAGGGAGACAGACACCCTCTCTACTTTTAAGATTAGGCTTAAAACTTTCCTTTTTGCCAAAGCTTATAGTTAGGGCTGGATCAGGTGACCCTGAACCATCCCTTAGTTATGCTGCTATAGACTTAGACTGCTGGGGGGTTCCCATGATGCACTGAGTGTTTCTTTCTCTTTTTGCTCTGTATGCACCACTCTGCATTTAATCATTAGTGATTGATCTCTGCTCCCCTCCACAGCATGTCTTTTTCCTGGTTCTCTCCCTCAGCCCCAACCAGTCCCAGCAGAAGACTGCCCCTCCCTGAGCCTGGTTCTGCTGGAGGTTTCTTCCTGTTAAAAGGGAGTTTTTCCTTCCCACTGTCGCCAAGTGCTTGCTCACAGGGGGTCGTTTTGACCGTTGGGGTTTTTCTGTAATTATTGTATGGCTTTGCTTTACAATATAAAGCGCCTTGGGGCAACTGTTTGTTGTGATTTGGCGCTATATAAATAAAATTGATTTGATTTTGATTTGATTTGATATGTCCTCTCCAGCTCACTCTTGTTCCTTGGGGGAGTAGCAACAGAGAGAGAACTGCCTGCCGTGCTCAATTCCCGTACCTCCACTTCAAAGCCGGTATTGTTCATGTTTGCTGTTATGAGACTGTCTCTTCCAGTGTCATGTCAAGCAACAGTGAGTGACAGCACTTCGAATAATGAGATTACTGCATTACCGTAAATTCTAATATAGCTCACCCTGTCATTCACTGATTATGTATCATCTACGTTTAATTCTCACAGAAATACAGGACAAAGTGTGTCCTGTAATGGTTCAATACAATACACATATTTTAGTTTCGAAATACAGGACATTCTGTTTTTCAAGGAACGGTTGGCAACCCTAAGGGCACCTTCACACATAGTACGAATAAGTACAAAACAGGGTGAATCACGGCGGAACAGCTCATGTGAGCAAACCACAAACGATCCCGCTGAAGCAGTTTAGTGCATGTGACGGTGTCGTGCATGCTCCTGCACGACACCGTCGCAGTGGGAGCACAATGCGAGTAGCTGGAGCATGTGTAAGCACATCACGCAGCTGCTGTGAGAAAAAAAAAAAACAAAACAAAAAAAATACATGCCACTCATGGGATTCGAACCTGCAATTTACAAAAACTCTGATTGCCAGGCAGAAACTTTACCATTGCGCTACCATCACTGGTCTGTAAAAGGTGTGGAAAAATGCCTGAAATCAACAAGGAAATGGAATGTATTTAAAAAACACACACATCATAAAAAAACATTGCATTTTATTGAATCCCTCTTATCAAGTGGACAATACAAGTATGAACCGTCTGTTCTTCTGTAGATGACCCATGGTCACATGTACAGTTATGAAATGACATAAATGAAGCAGTGCGTTCTTATCATGTCCACATCTGGTGAATCCAGCATGTCCAGCCCACCCTGCGCGCGTGTCCAGACAGCTCGTCATGTGGAATAGAGCTCACGTGGGTAACATAACATTCAGATCGCCCGCTGCGTGATATGATCTGAGGGTCCGTTTCACCTGGGGCAACTTGTCAATGTGGGTGCTGTGCGCTCACTCGCTGCAGCCCATCGCAAAGGCGATATATTTTTTTATGCATTTCCACTTGAGGACAGCAAGCACACAGATGCGCGTGTTTGTCAAAACACGGTACGTGTTCTGCAGCTGTGACGTCCAGGACCAGAGATGTCAACAGCTGCTACTGTTGGCAGCCAGCCATGTCCCCTGTACGTTTAGTGCACAGACCAAGGTGTCGCACTGTGATCAGATGAGAGGTGCCTCACCTGCAGGGGGTGGGGGGAATCACACACATGCCATGTGTTGGGGGTGTGCGTGAAAAACACGCACACGTGTTGTGGGGCACTCTGGCACACCACACGTGTACTTGGCAACTTCACAGTCCTGGGGGCACTTAGACAAATTTCACATCCAGCTCATCTGCTGACTGTTTTCATGCTAACAGCATGAATGGTCACACATTTTCTAAGTGTCAAGCGAGTGGTGTTAGATGTTTGTGTGTGTCACCTGGAATTTGGCCGACACCTGCCGCAAGATCGAATGGGCTCTCACAGAGCACTCTCTATCTTTCAACCGCCGGTGTGCGCAAATGGTTGTAGCAACAGGTGTACAAGGTGTTGGAGGCAGCTCTGATTTTTCACAATTGGCAAGCAATTCCTCCTTCATGCACTAGTCAACTTAAATCGTCTTGTGTGTGAAGGGCCCCTAATGACAGCCAACATCCCAAGCAGGTCTTCTACTCTCAGCTGAGTGAAGGAAAATGATCCAGAGGAGGGCAAGAGAAACTCTACAAAGACCTCCTGAAGCACAACCTCAAGAATTGCTCTATCGACTGCAAGACCTTGGAGAACACACGAGGTAATGAGCCAGCTGGTGAGTAATGATCCACACAAGAGTGAAAGTCTTCAATAAAATGCAAACAAACAACACAGAGGAGAAGAGAAGAAAGAGGAAAGTGAGAGAGCAAGATCCTGACCAGCAGAAGCTTCCCATAGCAACCATGTGCAGCGTCTATAAAAAACATTGCACATCAAGACTGGGCCTGTTCAGTCATCTCCACATCCACCATCCTGTCCAGGAAACAATGAAGAAACTATCATCCGCACCACTGAGAGATAGCCATGACAGACTGTCTGCCACTGCAGATGTCATTATAGCAAAAGGTATGTTTTTTATGTCCACAAGGATGTAATAAAATCATCTACATTTATTTACTCATTTATTTGTCTGTCTGTCTGTCTGTTAGCAAGATTACGTCAAAACTACTGCACAGATTTGGATAAAATTTTCACCACAGACAGACATTAGGCCAAGGAAGACTCCATTGAATTTTTCAGGTGATCCAGATCTGGATCCGGATTCTGCATCGTTTCACTTTATATAGGCTTTGAAGGATTACTTTTAGCAGGATTAGGCCAAAACTCTTGCACGGATTCTCGCCAAATTTGCACCACAGATACATATTAGCCAAAGAGTCCATGACATTTTGGGGTGATCTGTATCCGGATTCTGGATCACGTTTCACTGTATATAGGCTTTGAAGGATTACGTCAAAACTACTTCACAGATTCTCACCAAATTTGTAAAACATATAGATAGTATGGCATGGAAGACTCTACTTGTCAGGATTCACGGTGTGGGATAAACAGAATGCTGGACACAGAAGGCAGACTCACAGACTGTGGAGGTGGAATAATAAAAATGGTTTATCTTTAAAAAAAAAAAAACAGGTACAGGTTTGATACACAGGTAATCCAGTCAGCGTGGCAAAGGTAATCGGCAGATGTGAGGCTGAGGTGTGGTTAAAAGCAAGCTGGGTTCAGAGGCAAAGAGTAATGAAGGTATCAGACCTGAGGCAGAATCAGAGTAAAAAAACAAGGAAGATCAATAACGGCTGAACAGATGATCATGGACAAACAAGAGCAGGCAAGGCTGGAGCTGAATCTAGAAAGGAACTAACATGTGGCTGAAACTGGAGGGCTGGAAATTTGGTGCTGTAGGTGTTATGATGCCACTGTGAAGACAATCAGCTTATAACAGCTCGTGTCCAAGCCACAGGCTTAAGTAGCTAAAGTGTCATGGAGCGCTGCTGCTCGTCATTGGGCCATATTAGGTAGCGCATGCATTGTGTGGATAATAAATTCAATTACAGGAGGAGTGTATTTGTACTATAGTATTGACGTGATGACAGCAAATTTAATCAATCTGTTTTTGAAACAATTTGTACTTTAGTAGAGTTCATTACCTTTATGGGTGCAGTCAGGGTGTAGAGGGGGTCTGGTTTGGGAACCACAGAATCTCGTCTCTGCTGTTTGCGGACGATGTGGTTCTGTTGGCTTCGTCAAATCAGGACCTTCAGCGTGCACTGGAGTGGTTTGCATCCGAGTGTGAAGCTTCCAAGATAAAAATCAGCACTTCCAAATCCGAGGCCATGGTTCTCGACTGGAAAAGGGTGCTTTGCCCTCTTCAGGTCGGTGGAGTGTCCTTGCCTCAAGTGGAGGAGTTTAAGTATCTTGGGGTCTTGTTCACGTGAGAGAGATGGGTGGAGCGTGAGATCGACAGACAGATCTGTGCAGCCTCTGCAGTGATGCGGTCACTGTATCGGACCGTTGTGGTGAAAAGAGAGCTGGCGCAGGGGGGCAAAGCTCTTGATTTACCGATCGATCTACGTTCCGACTCTCACCTATGGTCATGAGATTTGGTTCATGACTGAAAGAACAAGATCGCGAGTACAAGTGGCCGAGATGAGTTTCCTCTGCAGGGTGGCTGGGCGCTCCCTTAGAGATAGGGTGAGGAGTTCGGTCACTCGGGAGGAGCTCGGAGTCGAGCCGCTGCTCCTCCATGTCGAAAGGAGCCAGTTGAGGTGGCTCGGGCATCTTTTTTGGATGCCCCCTGGACGCGTCACTGGAGAGGTATTCCGGGCACGTCCCATTGGGAGGAGGCTCCGGGGAAGACCCAGGACATGCTGGAGGGACTACGTCTTGCAGCTGGCTTGGGAATGCCTCGGGGTTCCCCCAGAGGAGCTGAGGGAGGTGTGTGTGGATCGGGAGGTCTGGGTGGCTTTGCTTGAGCTGTTGCCCCCGCGACCCGACCTCAGATGAAGCGGAAGAAAACGGATGGATAGATGGATGGGGTGAGTTGATATTAGTTACCACCATGGATGTTGTATACCTTCATTGTTTCAAAGTAGCAGCATGGCTTGTAGCAGAGCTTCAAAGTGATGACATCACAACCCTTTGATAACGGCTTGCCTGGTTCTACACAAATGGTTGCTGGGGAAAAACATTTATGCCTTTACAATAGCCTTGTTAGCATCCTATTTTTGTTCAGACAAAATCGCTACAGTAAGGGGGGATTTACTACAAGTGTATTTATGTGGAAAGTTGTACCATTCTGTTTTGCCACCGTGAGCGACGGAGTCCTTTGATCACTTCTGTGTTGCTTTGAGTTTCATGCTAAACGCTAAAGGCAAAATGATCAGAGAGACACGACTTGAGCTCCGTGGGCATCGCGGACCTGCATTTGGTTGAGGTGTATTGTATCATTTTTCACAATGTTTTTGATTACATTTTTTTCTTTACCTACATATATTTATGATATCTAAATCATATATAACGAGTGAGTAAAACGACCGGGTGTTAAAGACAGTTGCTCTGCCACAAAATTGTGGTGATGGAAGATTCGTGGGTAATGATGCCACTTGCAGGTTGATAGTCAGCAGCCAAACTGATGATTAATCCATTAAATATGTAAAATCATATCACCTTTGTTTAATCCATCACATCTGTACACAAATATGAAAAAAAAAACTGCACCTTGCACTTGGATTGCTCTTCAAAGAACAAAATGGCCATTTTGAAAAGACAGTGTAGAATCAGCCTGAGCGTTGTCATGGATGCGTGATGTCACACTTCGGAACTATATTGGTTCTCAGTGTCTGGTCAAAGTCAATTCCTTAGTTCCTTAGTTCAGACTTGACAGTCTGTGGGACCTTCTGAAAAAAAAAAAAAAAAAATTATATATATATATATATATATGTGTGTGTTGGGGAAAGTGTAGTGACACGGACCCACAAAAGGGGGCGCAAATGAACGGTCAATAGATGAGCCAAAAGGTAACAATTTAATGTTGTGAATGTGCACAACGACTATACAGACAATCTCAGAATATGATAGCAGTCAATACACAAAGGTGACGTGTGGGCAGGCTCGAGGATAGAAGACGTCTGTCCTGAGAAGAGCCAGAACCACACAATTTCCGCCGCCACCGAACCTGGTGAATACTGGAGCCGCCAAGTCCCGAATTCCCAGGTGATCACCGTCCCTGACTGTTGGATCTGGTACTGCTGGTGAAGAGCACAAACAGTGAGATGTGGGTGTGTGCACACCCAGTAACAAAAACAGTCAGAAGGTGGAAAGTCACCTCCACCTCTAATCACACACTCGTGCAGCTCCTGTTAACCACTTATCTGGTTGGAGTGTGAAGCGAAGCCGTTGCTGATCACACCAATCGCCAATCCCACAGATAAGGAAACACTTACAGGAAAACAGCTGCAAAGAAGTTCAGACTATTAGTCAGTGTTTTCAGTTTAGCAGAGAATTACCTTCACAGGTAGATGATATCTCGGCAATGAGGTGGAGATGACGCCCGGGTTTTATGGAGTAGTATGATGAAGTGTAGATGGGTGACAGCTGTCATGAGATAATGAGTGACAGCTGTCACCCCCAGCTGTGTCCGTGGCGGCAGCGCCCTCTCGTGCCTGAAGCCCGCACTTCAGGCAGGGCGCCTCCTGTTGCCCGACCAGGTTTATCCGGGTGTCGGAGGTAGAAATCGGCCAGGAGGGCCGGGTCCAGGATGAAGCTCCTCTTCACCCAGGAGCGTTCTTCGGGTCCATACCCCTCCCAGTCCACCAAATACTGGAACCCCCGGCCCATTCGACGGACGTCCAGGGGCCGGCGCACTGTCCAAGCTGGCTCCCCGTCAGTGATCCGGGCAGGAGGCGGCGCCAGACCGGGAGCACAGAGGGGTGAGGTGAGGTGTGGTTTAGTCCGGGAGACATGAAAGACAGGGTGGATCCGCAGTGAAGCCGGGAGCTGGAGCTTCACTGCAGCAGGACTGAGGATTTTGACGATCTTGAATGGTCCAATGAACCTGTCCATCAGTTTGGGGGAGTCCACCTGCAGGGGAATGTCCTTGGTTGATAACCACACCTCCTGCCCGGGCTGGTATACAGGGGCCGGGGACCGCCGGCAGTCTGCATGGGCCTTAGCCCTCGTCCGGGCCTTTAACAAAGCAGAACGGGTGGTGCGCCACACCCGACGGCACCTCCGCAGGTGGGCCTGTTGGACTTTTGGAGAGGTCAGGGCTGTCAGGGGGCTAACTACCTGACTGTAGCCCTTAATGAACCTCCTGTAGAAATTTGCAAAGCCGAGGAACTGTTGCAGCTTCCTACGGCTTGTTGGTTGGGGCCAATCTCTCACCGCCGCAACCTTGGCCGGATCAGGGGCGACGGAGTTGGAGGAGATGATGAACCCCACGAAGGACAAAGAGGTGCGGTGAAACTCACACTTCTCGCCCTTCACAAACAGCCGGTTCTCCAACAACCGCTGCAGGACCTGACGTACATGCTGGACATGAGTCTCAGGGTCCAGGGAAAAGATGAGTATGTCATCCAGATATACAAAGACGAATCGTGCAGGAAGTCCTGCAAGACGTCATTTACCAAAGCTTGGAACGTCGCAGGGGCGTTGGTGAGGCTGAACGGCATGACCAGGTACTCAAAATGACCTAATGGGGTGTTAAATGCCGTCTTCCATTCGTCTCCCTTCTGGATCCGAACCAGGTGATACGCATTCCTAAGGTCCAGTTTGGTGAAAATTTGGACTCCATGCAGGGGGGTGAACACTGAATCCAACAGGGGTAAAGGGTATCGATTGCAAACCGTTATGTCGTTCAGCCCCCTGTAATCAATGCATAGACGGAGTCCGCCGTCTTTCTTGCCCACAAAAAAGAAACCTGCACCCATCGGGGAGGTGGAATTCCGGATCAGCCCGGCAGCTAATGAGTCCCGGATGTAGGTCTCCATTGATTCGCGCTCAGGACGTGAGAGGTTGTACAGCCTGCTGGACGGGTACTCAGCGCCCGGGACCAAATCAATGGCACAATCGTACGGATGGTGCGGGGGAAGGGTGAGCGCCAGATCCTTGCTGAAGACGTCAAGGTCGTGGTACTCAACCGGCACCGGCATCAGATTGGGAGGGACTTTAACCTCCTCATTAGCATTTACACCGGGAGGAACCGAGGATCCTAAACAATTCCAGTGGCAGGTTTCGCTCCACTGAGTCACAACCCCAGACGGCCAATCAATCCGGGGATTGTGTTTAATCATCCATGGGAAGCCCAAAATCACGCAGGAGGTAGAAGGAGTTACAAAAAACTCAATCTCCTCCCGGTGATTCCCAGACACTACCAGGGTTACAGGTAGTGTCTTGTGTGTGATAAAAGGGAGAAGAATGCCATCTAGTGCTCGCACCTTCACTGGCGAAGAAAGCGCCACCAGAGGGAGCCCTACCTCCCTTGCCCATCTGCTATCCAGCAGATTCCCTTCTGACCCCGTGTCCACCAGTGCTGGGGCTTGAAGGGTTAAATCCCCGCTCAGGATTTTAACTGGGAGTCGTGTTGACAGATGTGTATGACCCACGTCAATCAATCAATCAATTTTTTTATATAGCGCCAAATCACAACAAACAGTTGCCCCAAGGCGCTTTATATTGTAAGGCAAGGCCATACAATAATTATGTAAAACCCCAACGGTCAAAACGACCCCCTGTGAGCAAGCACTTGGCTACAGTGGGAAGGAAAAACTCCCTTTTAACAGGAAGAAACCTCCAGCAGAACCAGGCTCAGGGAGGGGCAGTCTTCTGCTGGGACTGGTTGGGGCTGAGGGAGAGAACCAGGAAAAAGACATGCTGTGGAGGGGAGCAGAGATCGATCACTAATGATTAAATGCAGAGTGGTGCATACAGAGCAAAAAGAGAAAGAAACAGTGCATCATGGGAACCCCCCAGCAGTCTACGTCTATAGCAGCATAACTAAGGGATGGTTCAGGGTCACCTGATCCAGCCCTAACTATAAGCTTTAGCAAAAAGGAAAGTTTTAAGCCTAATCTTAAAAGTAGAGAGGGTGAATGTTTTGACCCCCCCTCAGCCCAGTCTCTAAGGGCAGGCGTTTGTGTTTTGACCGTTTGAGGCAGTCTCTCTGCTGATGCTCACTCGAGCCAAGACAAAGCACTCCCCACGGCCCAGCCTCCTCTGTCTGAATATGGCCCTGCTCGTGTCCCTAGCACCGTCAGCAGGGGGAGCTGTAGCCACACGGAGCACTGTGGCTGTGGAGCGTGGGGAAGATGGCTCCCTTTCGCACCCGGAAGGAAGAGGGACGGCTTGTGCCTGACCACGCCCTTCGCCTCGCTCCCGTCGGCGTTCTTCTAAGCGATTGTCCAACCGTATAACCAAATCGATAAGCTCAGCCAAATCCCGCGGTTCCTCCTTAGCCACCAGGTGCTCCTTCAGGACCGACGACAGTCCGTTTATGAAGGCTGCGCGGCGCGCAGTCATATTCCAGCCAGACTTCGCAGCCGTGATGCGGAAGTCGACTGCATATTCGGCTGCGCTCCGATGCCCCTGTCTCATTGACAGCAGCACGGTAGACGCGATTTCGCCTCTGTTAGGGTGATCAAAAACGGTCCTGAGCTCCCTCACAAACCCATTATAAGTGGTAAGGAGCCGTGAACCTTGCTCCCAAAGCGCTGTAGCCCAAGCGCGTGCCTCACCCAGAAGCAAATTAATCACGTAAGCCACCTTGCTGGAGTCAGACGCGTACATCACGGGACGTTGTGCAAAGACGAGCGAACACTGCATAAGAAAGTCCGCGCACGTCTCCACACAACCTCCGTACGGCTCTGGGGGGCTTATGTATGCTTCAGGGGATGGTGGGGGGGGTCGTTGAATGACCAGTGGAACGTCTGTATTCGGCACCGGGTCGGCAGGAGGAGGAGCTGCAGCAGTGCCCTGAGCGCACGCTTCCACCTGCGCGGTGAGAGCCTCCATCCTGCGATTAAGGATGACGTTTTGCTTGGTCATCAGGTCCATCTGAGCGGTAAAGGCGGTGAGGATATGCTGCAACTCACCAATCACGCCTCCAGCCAACGCCTGTGCACCCTGCTCTTCCATTGGCTGTCCAACAGATGGTTGATGCCCCTCGGGATCCATGACATTGGCCGAGATATCCTGTTGGGGAAAGTGTAGTGACACGGACCCACAACAGGGGGCCGGAACCACACGATTTCCGCCGCCACCGAACCTGGTGAATACTGGAGTCGCCAAGTCCCGAATTCCCAGGTGATCACCGTCCCCGACTGTCGGATCTGGTACTGCTGGTGAGGAGCACAAACAGTGAGATGTGGGTGTGTGCACACCCAGTAACAAAAACAGTCAGAAGGTGGAAAGTCACCTCCACCTCTAATCACACACTCATGCAGCTCCTGTTAACCACTTATCTGGTTGGAGTGTGAAGCGAAGCCGTCGCTGATCACACCAATCGCCAATCCCACAGATAAGGAAACACTTACAGGAAAACAGCTGCAAAGAAGTTCAGACTATTAGTCAGTGTTTTCAGTTTAGCAGAGAATTACCTTCACAGGTAGATGATATCTCGGCAATGAGGTGGAGATGACGTCCGGGTTTTATGGAGTAGTATGATGAAGTGTAGATGGGTGACAGCTGTCATGAGATAATGAGTGACAGCTGTCACCCCCGGCTGTGTCCGTGGCGGCAGCGCCCTCTCGTGCCTGAAGCCTGCACTTCATATATATATATATATATATATATATACTCACTCCCATCCGGGTCACGGCACCATTGTAGCGGCTGCACTCTGTGTTGTGTTGTTATGACTCCGCCCATTCGCTCCCCTCAGGACGCGAACTCACGATCCTCGGCATGGAAGTCGGACTCTCTAACCAGAAGGCTAAAACCCAGGGCTCTGGCCTTGTGACCAGAGAATCCTTTTGAGCTGTCATCAACCAATTAAAAAACCCCTGTGTCTGGCTTTGCTTTCCTTCAGGGACTAACTGAACCTGTGAACACGTGATTGCACTTTGAGCTTTGGAAAGTGTAAATTTGATTTTTTTTTTTTTTTTTGCTCCTCCAAATGTGAAAATGCTGTTATATTTCCTCAACAAAACACCACAAAAGCTTAGATATCAATAAAACAACCAGTGACTTAATGTTGGCCGTTTTCAAAACAAAATAAATGATTAATGACTGGCAAAAATTGCCATAAAATTACTTTTAAGAGCTTGCGTAACACAGTCCAAGTGTTCTAAAGCCAAACAATTGTGGTTTGGATTAAAAGCAGAATGTTTTCTTCATTATTCCTATTTTTGTTTTCCCACACTTGCTCTGCAGATGGCCGTCAGTAGCAAACAGATGCTGCTTATAAACCTTTAGGAAAAATGTAATATGGTTAGAGCATGCTTTGAGGGCAGTAAAGCTGTAAATACAAAGGAAAACAACAAATTTTACCATGAATGATTATAGTAGAAGCGTGGATAATGAAATTAGTATTTAAAAAGTTGTTTGCGTTTGAGCGTCTCAGTGCCTATGCCAAGCAAATCTTCCAAATGTATCATATGCCAATATTTTATAGGTCTTCTATACCAAGTTATAGTAGACATGCCAGACATATAATATAATATAATATAATATAATATAATATAATATAATATAATATAGAAAATGTATTGTAGCTCGTGTTTCTGTCCATTGCTAACACAAATATAAGTATTGCAGCACTTTATAGAGCAAAATGTGTTTCCTCCGGATTGCTATTGAAGCCTGATCATTCATGCATAGGTCTGTTTAAAAGCTCACTTGAAAAATAATCACAATCCATGATATATTTCAAATTACTAGATAATAGTGCCCATGGCTATGAAGATAGTAAGACCTTTGGCAATCTGACATTTGACCCCAGTGAACTTCACCTTCACCCACGTTTGACCTCTGACTAACCTTGCTAGGGCAATTCTGGAATCCACCTAAGTGTGAGCTCCATTTGGTCCAAACTGGGTTAAAACCAAATTCCTTGGCCTTTACTAAAATGAATTCTTTAAGGGCAATTTTGGACTGAACTGTCAGTGAGATTTCAAATTTGCAAACAGACATGGGAGGTGTAGACAAACAAACAGGCCTTTGGCAAGTTTGACCTTGCTGGCCATTTCTGGAAAGCACCTCCACATGTATGCCAGTTTTGGTGCAAATTGGAGTGAAAACTGAAATTTTGACCTTTTACCTCAATGGCCTTTAACCCAATGATTGACTTTTGGCAAATTTGACCTTGTGTGAGCAATTTGAGAACCCCACTCCATATGTTTGCCAAGTTTGGTGCAAATCGTATTAAAAGTAAATAAATTTTGACCTTTGACCACAATACATTTGACCCAGTAATTGACCTTTAGTAAATTTGTTCTCACCTGGGTAATTCCAAAACCCAATTCAAATGTGTGCCAAGTTTGGTGGACATCAAACTTTAAAACAACAACAAAAAAAAATCAAAATTTTGACCTTTGACTTTTGCTCAAGCTAATGCTTTCAATGCAATCCCGGGGTTGACCTTCATCCACATACCAAGTTTTGTAGAACAAAGGACAAAGGACCTGGGAGGACAAACAGATAGACAGACAAACTCAAATTACAGCATGATGTTGTGACCACTATATTCATCCTGCTGTGCTTTGAGACATTTATTTAATTTAATTAATTACTGTGTGTAATAACACTGTGTTCTTGCATGTGCAATACTATGTGAGCTCACTCTCTTAATTGTGTCTCACAGGTGTCTGAAGCATGGTACTTTTTTCTTCTTTCTTACCTTTTTATACATTCTGTTGCTGTTGCTGCTGTAACAATGAAAATTTCCCCATTGTGGGACAATAAATGATTTTCTTATCTTATAATGCCCATCTGCCTGTTGCAAAATAGACCGTGTGGTTACCTCACATTGCACCGCAGATGGCTGAGGACGGTCCTGTGCAGATCAGTTGATCCAGTGCCTGACCTGTAAGTAAATTCCTCTGCCTGGCTGAAACTGACACGCAGCAGAAGAGGTTGATGAGCACGCGTGCAGGATGGGAAAGGTAATGTGACAAACATCTACTGCTCACCGTAAAGCAGGAAACAACAGTCTCATCTCAGACGTTACTGGACACCCGCCGCCGTGGCGGACAGGAACACATGAAATATTTACATTTACTGACTAGCAAAAAAAAAAGCCTCCTGTGAGCAAGACAACGTAATACACAAAAACAGACTGCTGAATGTGATAAGAAGGCAGAGGAGTGTACTGTGTGCTAAATGGTTGTTGGTGGAAGAGGTCCAGTGTTGGGGCTCATCTGGACCCCATCAGGTTTTGTGTCCTGAGGCTGTCCGACTGGCATCCCTGTATCAGACCTGTTCTTTTATTAAAGCCTCTGCCTCCTGTGACCCGGCACACACAGAGTCGGCCCCGGGGAATGCAGGCAGAGACGCACACATGGTTCCCATAGGTCAGTTTGGTAATTTTTGAGTTGCGTATTTGATTTCCTCATAGACCACATATGGATTTAAGAGGACTCTGAGCGAGACAATTCTTCTCTCCAAAACATCTGCCTAATGATAGCGTATGACACGATGAGGCAAATACGCTCACGGTGAATGACACGTGACATGAAAGAGGACGTTTTTTTCATACTGACGTTGCAGAGTGCAGCAGATGTCCAGTACTAGATCCATCTGCTGCCCCAGGATCAGGATTAATCAGAGGAACACAGGCCGGAGTTGAAGAGCAGTAGACAGGCAAACTGCAGTTTCACACTCAGCGGTACACTTAAAGCTACTGTGTGTAGAATTTAGTGCCATCTAGTGGTGAGGATACAGACTGCATTATGCTGTCACTGGTTGTGGTTTTGTTTCCCTTCATGTATTCGCTTCTTTGGCGATGGACATTTATGCTCCCTTGCCATTTTGTGATAAACAGTATATCAAGATGGTGCCAACATCAGTGGCAGCCTTTCCAGCAGTTCCATTTGTTTCACTTCTTTTTTTCCCCCACTTTCTAAAATTTCATCTGGGATGAGTACAATACAGTATATACAGGAGCAACCACTGAGTCTTCTTCTTCTAATTCAGTCTACTGGTTACTCTGCAAAATCCGAGAGACAGAATATGTATGTCTCTTTATGAGCTACGATATCAAAATGGCGGCACTGCATGGTGGCGCCACATGGCGGCCTCCATGAGGGTGCCCGTTGTAGATATGAAGGGCTCATTCTGAGCTTAAGAAAACACATTAATTTGTTGTTGCAGGTAATTACACACTACTGAACTACATAATGCTGTATTCCATGTCTGCCAATAAACACCCCTAAATCCCACAGACTGTAGCTTTAAGTCAAAGTGTCACATGTCAGATCATTCTGTAAAATCACTGCTACGTTAATGATGCATTTTTGCTGAGACATCTGATTATTACCCAATGCTAAAATATGGCCATCAGGTATTGCGAAGGCTTTACGTCCATCTGTCCATCTGTCTGTGCTCAGCATAAGTCCAGTCCTATTACTGCCAGGGTCTTCAAATTCACAGGGAACATTCTTGGGACACAGACCTTGGACAAGTTCAAAGATGGTTAACCTTGACCTATTCTAAAGGGTCAAAAGGTCACATTCTTTCTCTACAGTCTTTCATTGATTACAAGCTCATACGGCTGAGGGTATTTTAACATTGTGTTGGCGTTTTTTTTTCATGTGGACATCTACCATTCATAACTGGAGTAAATTATGTTCCCAAAACTGAACAGTCATGTTTAAACCACTCTGAAAAAAGAGATGTTTGCGTCACAGCAGGAAAAAATTATCAGATTAAGGTTTCTCCAGCTAGTAATGTACATATTTTTTTTTGTTGCAGACATTTTCCCATAAACCAGATTTCATTTTCTTGTATTTCTGTCTGATTAAAAAATGGTCACACATTACACCTGCTGAATTTGTTTTCACCTTATGATATAAAGTTGTATGTAAAGGTTTGGGCACCCCTAATGATTTCCATGATTTTCCTTTATAAATCTTTGGTTGTTTGGGTCAGCAATTTCAGTTAAAATATCATATAGCAGACAAAAACAGTGATATTTGAGAAGTCAAATGAAGTTTATAGGATTTACAGAAAGTGTGCAATAATTCTTTAAACAAAATTAGGCAAGTACATAAATTTGGGCACCCAACAGAAAAAATACATCAATATTTAGTAGATCCTCCTTTTGCAGAAATAACAGCCTCTAAACACTTCTTATAGCTTCCATTGAGAGTCTGGATTCTGGTTGAAGATATTTTGGACCATTCTTCTTTACAAAACATCTCAGGTTTGTTGGTTTCCGAGCATGGACAGCCCACTTAAAATCACATCACAGATTTTCAATAATATTCAGGTCTGGGGACTGATATGGTCATTCCAGAACGTTGTACTTGTTCCTCTGCATGAATGCCTTAGTAGATTTTGAGCAGTGTTTAGGGTTGTTGTCTTGTTGAAAGATTCAGCCCCGGCGCAACTTCAACTTTGACACTCATTCATGAACATTGTTCTCAAGAATCTGCTGATATTGACTGGAGTCCATGTGACCCCCAACTTTAACTAGATTCCCAGTACCTGCACTGGCCACACAGCCACACAGCATGATGGAACCACCTCCAAATTTTAAGGTAAGTAGCAAGTGTTTTTCTTGGAATGCTGTGTTCTTTTTCTGCCCCTTGTTATGTCCAAATAATTACATTTTACTTTCATCAGTCCACAGCACCTTATTCCAAAATGAAGCTGGCTTGTCACAATTGTGCTTTAGCATACCTCAAGTGACTCTTTTTTGTGGTGTGTATGCAGAAAAGGCTTCCTCTACATTACAACATCTCCTTGTGCAAAGTGCACTGTATAGCTGAACGATGCACAGAGACACTATCTGCAGCAAGATCATGTTGTAGGTCTTTGGAGCAGGTCTGTGGGTTGAATATGACTGTTCTCACAATCTTTGTTTTCAGGTCATTTGAGAGTTGTTTAGAGGCTCCCATGTTGCTACTCATTAGAAGAGATGCAAAGAGGGGAAACATTTGCAAATGGCCACCTTAAATACCCTTTCTTGTGACTGGATTCACCTGTGTATGGAGGTCAAGGGTCAATGAGCTTACCAAACCGATTTTGTGTTCCAATAATTAGTGCTAAATGTATTCAAATCAATAAAATGACAAGGGTGCCCAAATTTATGCACCTGCCCAATTTTTTTAAATAATTATTGCACACTTTCTGTAAATACTAGAAACTTCATTTCACTTCTCAAATATCAGTGTGTTCGTCTGCTATATGATATATTTAACTGAAATTTCTCACCCAGACAACCCATCAGATAATCCGCAATAGTCACCGATGGATTACCCAAAGTGATAAAGTGAACTGTTCCATGTGTTCCACCTTTATTCTGTGTGAAGTCACGTCTTCACTGATGCTGATAAATTTCCGGTATTAGACTTTATGCTGCTTTTATTGTAATTATGTTTTTTGTTATGAGAATAGCATCAGAACGTAGCAAGAGCCAGAGGCTGTATGGAAGGATCAGAAGTACCACTCTCTGTTGTTTTGAAGTTTCAAATCCAATTCAGGGAGATAGATCTATGAAGATACACTAAACACTAAAGCTGCTGTGCAAGAAAGGAGATGAGTCCATTTTCAAACCCCACAAATCTAACTTATATTAGATTTAGAAGAAAAAACACAGGCATGGTTACATTTACAAAGAATTTGCTTCTTGGCCTGAAAAGAAGTCCTGCATATCTCTTGAGCCTGTCAGCATCTTTACAGACCTTCGTTCCTCTGAGGCATCTCTAAGGGACTTTACTGTCTTAAGGGAAAGAACACTAAGAACTGAGGGCATTACTGCATTGTTTTGACCATACTGTCTCTTGAGTCTGCTCTGAAAAAAGTTTCCAAAATTGGAAACATGATATAACAGTAAACATTTTCAAACAGGAGCTCTAATGTATTTAAGTGAGCAGAAAGATGCAGTGACGTAACCTGTCAGAAGGTCGGCGTCACAGCATTTAGTCTCACACACACATTATTCCTGGTTTGAAGTTTTATCAAGTAAATTCTGACAACACTTTTGATTGCACCTTAGTTTATATATTGACAGTACACTCCCTTCGGCTGCGTCCTTGTTTACACTCGGGGTCGCCACAGCAAATCCGAATTGGATCTCCATGTTGATTTGGCAGAAGTTTTACACCGGATACCCTTCCTGGCTCAACTCCACATTACATGGAGAAATATGGCAGGGGTGGGGTTTGAACAGAAAACCTTCCGCACTAAAGCCAAGCGCACTAACCACTTGGCCACCAAATAAAATATACAATAACCCACAATCAACAATATAAATAATTATGGCAAAGAGATATTAATAATAATAATAGCAAACAATGGTCAATTCTACAGGAACATGATATATTAGTCAGTCTTCTACTTGCTCAGGGTCATCACAGCAGTTCTGGTACAGAACCGTATCAGGATTTGGCTCAACCTTTACACCGGATGCCTTTACTGACACATCTCCAGTTCGACATGGTGAAACACACTCACAGCTCCTTGTCTTCCCAAGCAGCTAAGAACTACTCAGGACCTATTCTGCTTCACTTCTGAGATCTGACAGGATCAGGTGCACTCAGATGACCTGTGAGCTGCACTCTAAAACATTGCAGCTTCATTTAATTATGTCCACTTTACAACTCAACTTAACTTGCAAAGTTGAGTTCAATATCCAAAATCTTTATGTTAAATAGAGGTAGCAAGTGGGCATAACTAAACGAGGCTGCAATGTTTTAGAGTGTATGCA
Source organism: Thalassophryne amazonica (assembly GCF_902500255.1). NCBI lineage: Eukaryota > Metazoa > Chordata > Actinopteri > Batrachoidiformes > Batrachoididae > Thalassophryne > Thalassophryne amazonica. The sequence continues at coordinate 84,502,472 of NC_047107.1, forward strand.
TCTCCCACCGTAATATGTGCCATGGTAAACCGGCTTAATATTCACTTGATCACTTTAGTAGGAAAATTACAAGGTATTCATTAAGCCTGTCTTTTTATCTTCTGATACTGTATTTGGAAATAAAAACAACCAGCTGTGTTGTCGATCTAACCACAGTCCCAGATTGGGATTTGGGTAAAGGATATGGACAGTTCTGCTTGCAAAATGTAAAGCTGGATGTGTTGTAATTTATGTAGTCCAAATATTGTTTTTGTTTTTTTATTAATGAATTAATAATAATAATAACAGATTTTATTTGTCGGTCCCTTTCTCGACACTCATGGACATAAGGAATAACCAAAAAAAAAAAAAAAATCCATCCATCCATCCATCCATCCATTTTCTTCTGCTTTATCCGGAGTCGGGTCGCAGGGGCAGCAGCTCAAGCAAAGCCGCCCAGACCTCCTGATCCACACACACCTCCCCCAGCTCCTCCGGGGGAACCCCAAGGCGTTCCCAAGCCAGCTGAGAGATGTAGTCCCTCCAGCGTGTCCTGGGTCTTCCCCGGGGCCTCCTCCCAGTGGGACGTGCCCAGAACACCTCTCCAGCGAGGCGTCCAGGGGGCATCTGGAAAAGATGCCCGAGCCACCTCAACTGACTCCTTTCGACATGGAGGAGCAGCGGCTCGACTCCGAGCTCCTCCCAAGTGACCGAGCTCCTCACCCTATCTCTAAGGGAGCACCCAGCCACCCTGCGGAGGAAACTCATCTCGGCAGTGCAACAGCAGTCTTAATCAATCAATCAATCAATCAATTTTTTTTTTATATAGCGCCAAATCACAACAAACAGTTGCCCCAAGGCGCTTTATATTGTAAGGCAAGGCCATACAATAATTATGTAAAACCCCAACGGTCAAAACGACCCCCTGTGAGCAAGCACTTGGCTACAGTGGGAAGGAAAAACTCCCTTTTAACAGGAAGAAACCTCCAGCAGAACCAGGCTCAGGGAGGGGCAGTCTTCTGCTGGGACTGGTTGGGGCTGAGGGAGAGAACAAGGAAAAAGATATACTGTGGAGGGGAGCAGAGATCGATCACTAATGATTAAATGCAGAGTGGTGCATACAGAGCAAAAAGAGAAAGAAACAGTGCATCATGGGAACCCCCCAGCAGTCTACGTCTATAGCAGCATAACTAAGGGATGGTTCAGGGTCACCTGATCCAGCACTAACTATAAGCTTTAGCAAAAAGGAAAGTTTTAAGCCTAATCTTAAAAGTAGAGAGGGTGTCTGTCTCCCTGATCTGAATTGGGAGCTGGTTCCACAGGAGAGGAGCCTGAAAGCTGAAGGCTCTGCCTCCCATTCTACTCTTACAAACCCTAGGAACTACAAGTAAGCCTGCAGTCTGAGAGCGAAGCGCTCTATTGGGGGTGATATGGTACTACGAGGTCCCTAAGATAAGATGGGACCTGATTATTCAAAACCTTATAAGTAAGAAGAAGAATTTTAAATTCTATTCTAGAATTAACAGGAAGCCAATGAAGAGAGGCCAATATGGGTGAGATATGCTCTCTCCTTCTAGTCCCCGTCAGTACTCTAGCTGCAGCATTTTGAATTAACTGAAGGCTTTTTAGGGAACTTTTAGGACAACCTGATAATAATGAATTACAATAGTCCAGCCTACAGGAAATAAATGCATGAATTAGTTTTTTCAGCATCACTCTGAGACAAGACCTTTCTGATTTTAGAGATATTGCGTAAATGCAAAAAAGCAGTCCTACATATTTGTTTAATATGCGCTTTGAATGACATATCCTGATCAAAAATGACTCCAAGATTTCTCACAGTATTACTAGAGGTCAGGGTAATGCCATCCAGAGTAAGGATCTGGTTAGACACCATGTTTCTAAGATTTGTGGGGCCAAGTACAATAACTTCAGTTTTATCTGAGTTTAAAAGCAGGAAATTAGAGGTCATCGATGTCTTTATGTCTGTAAGACAATCCTGCAGTTTAGCTAATTGGTGTGTGTCCTCTGGCTTCATGGATAGATAATGCTGGGTATCATCTGCGTAACAATGAAAATTTAAGCAATACCATCTAATAATACTGCCTAAGGGAAGCATGTATAAAGTGAATAAAATTGGTCCTAGCACAGAACCTTGTGGAACTCCATAATTAACTTTAGTCTGTGAAGAAGATTCCCCATTTACATGAACAAATTGTAATCTATTAGACAAATATGATTCAAACCACCGCAGTGCCTTTAATACCTATGGCATGCTCTAATCTCTGTAATAAAATTTTATGGTCAACAGTATCAAAAGCAGCACTGAGGTCTAACAGAACAAGCACAGAGATGAGTCCACTGTCCGAGGCCATAAGAAGATCATTTGTAACCTTCACTAATGCTGTTTCTGTACTATGATGAATTCTAAAACCTGACTGAAACTCTTCAAATAGACCATTCCTCTGCAGATGATCAGTTAGCTGTTTTACAACTACCCTTTCAAGAATTTCTGAGAGAAAAGGAAGGTTGGAGATTGGTCTATAATTAGCTAAGATAGCTGGGTCAAGTGATGGCTTTTTAAGTAATGGTTTAATTACTGCCACCTTAAAAGCCTGTGGTACATAGCCAACTAACAAAGATAGATTGATCATATTTAAGATCGAAGCATTAAATAATGGTAGGGCTTCCTTGAGCAGCCTGGTAGGAATGGGGTCTAATAAACATGTTGATGGTTTGGATGAAGTAACTAATGAAAATAACTCAGACAGAACAATCGGAGAGAAAGAGTCTAACCAAATACCGGCATCACTGAAAGCAGCCAAAGATAACGATACGTCTTTGGGATGGTTATGAGTATTTTTTTCTCTAATAGTTAAAATTTTGTTAGCAAAGAAAGTCATGAAGTCATTACTAGTTAAAGTTAATGGAATACTCAGCTCAATAGAGCTCTGACTCTTTGTCAGCCTGGCTACAGTGCTGAAAAGAAACCTGGGGTTGTTCTTATTTTCTTCAATTAGTGATGAGTAGAAAGATGTCCTAGCTTTACGGAGGGCTTTTTTATAGAGCAACAGACTCTTTTTCCAGGCTAAGTGAAGATCTTCTAAATTAGTGAGACGCCATTTCCTCTCCAACTTACGGGTTATCTGCTTTAAGCTACGAGTTTGTGAGTTATACCACGGAGTCAGGCACTTCTGATTTAAAACTCTCTTTTTTAGAGGAGCTACAGCATCCAAAGTTGTCTTCAATGAGGATGTAAAACTATTGACGAGATACTCTATCTCACTTACAGAGTTTAGGTAGCTACTCTGCACTGTGTTGGTATATGGCATTAGAGAACATAAAGAAGGAATCATATCCTTAAACCTAGTTACAGTGCTTTCTGAAAGACTTCTAGTGTAATGAAACTTATTCCCCACTGCTGGGTAGTCCATCAGAGTAAATGTAAATGTTATTAAGAAATGATCAGACAGAAGGGAGTTTTCAGGGAATACTGTTAAGTCTTCTATTTCCATACCATAAGTCAGAACAAGATCTAAGATATGATTAAAGTGGTGGGTGGACTCATTTACTTTTTGAGCAAAGCCAATAGAGTCTAATAATAGATTAAATGCAGTGTTAAGGCTGTCATTCTCAGCATCTGTGTGGATGTTAAAATCGCCCACTATAATTATCTTATCTGAGCTAAGCACTAAGTCAGACAAAAGGTCTGAAAATTCACAGAGAAACTCACAGTAACGACCAGGTGGATGATAGATAATAACAAATAAAACTGGTTTTTGGGACTTCCAATTTGGATGGACAAGACTAAGAGTCAAGCTTTCAAGTGAATTAAAGCTCTGTCTGGGTTTTTGATTAATTAATAAGCTGGAATGGAAGATTGCTGCTAATCCTCCGCCCTGGCCCGTGCTACGAGCATTCTGACAGTTAGTGTGACTCAGGGGTGTTGACTCATTTAAACTAACATATTCATCCTGCTGTAACCAGGTTTCTGTAAGGCAGAATAAATCAATATGTTGATCAATTATTATATCATTTACCAACAGGGACTTAGAAGAGAGAGACCTAATGTTTAATAGACCACATTTAACTGTTTTAGTCTGTGGTGCAGTTGAAGGTGCTATATTATTTTTTCTTTTTGAATTTTTATGCTTAAATAGATTTTTGCTGGTTATTGGTGGTCTGGGAGCAGGCACCGTCTCTACGGGGATGGGGTAATGAGGGGATGGCAGGGGGAGAGAAGCTGCAGAGAGGTGTGTAGTCTTACATAGCCATAGGGATATAAAAAGAGCCTGTTGATACGGGGGGATGGGGGACAAAAATGGCAAGCAAGCAAGCAAGCAAACAAACAAACGTACAGCTGCTTTGGGATAATAATTTCCCATCATCAGTATTCTAGGTCTTTCATGTACACAAGAATGTGTTACTGACAAAAGACAGAAGCACAATTCTCTGTCCAACTAGGCCCACTGATGGTGTGGACGACCCCTGCCTGTGGTGCTGACGCCTGTGTGTAATTCTCATCTTCTTTATATTATTATGTTGTTTGATTTTCTATTTTCTGTTTCTTCAGCTCCCCCTCTGGCTGCCACCTTATCGTGGTGGGGGAGTTTGCGTACCCGGATGATCCTAGGAGCTATGTTGTCGGGGGCTTTGTGCTCCCTGTAGGGTCTCCCAAGGCAAACAGGTCCTAGGTGACGGGTCAGACTAAGGGCAGCTCAGAACCTCCATGACCAGTGAAAGATCAAGGACCGAAACGTCGCCCGGTATGGCGGAGCCGGGGTCCCACCCTGGAGCCAGGCCTGGTGTTGGGGCTCACGCACGAGCACCTGGTGGTCGGGCCTTAGCCCATGGGGCCCGACCGGGCTCAGCCCAAAAGAGCAATGTGGGCCCGCCCACCTGCAGAGGGGGCCATGGGGGTCGGGTGCAGAGAGGATTGGGTGGCGGTCGAGGGTGGGTGGCCCGGCAGCCCGGTCCATGCTCACAGTCCCTGGCTGTTGGGACATGGAATGTCACCTCGCTGGGGGGCAAGGAGCCTGAGCTTGTGCGGGAGGTTGAGAGATACCGACTAGAGATAGACGGGCTCACCTCCACGCACAGCATGGGCTCTGGTACCCAACTCCTGGAGAGGGGCTGGACGCTTCATTTTTCTGGTGTTGCCCACGGGGAGAGGCGGAGAGCTGGGGTTGCATTGCTTATTGCTCCCCAGCTCAGTCACCATGTGTTGGAGTTCACTCCAGTGAACGAGAGGGTCGCGTCCCTACGCCTTCGGGTCGGGGACAGGTCTCTCACCATTGTCTCAGCCTACGGGCCGAGCAGCAGTGCAGAGTACCCGACCTTCCTGGAGTCCCTGGGAGGGGTACTAGATAGCGCTCCAACTGGGGACTCCATTGTTCTCCTGGGGGATTTCAACGCCCACGTGGGCGGCGACAGTGAGACCTGGAGGGGGGTTATCGGGAAGCACAGCCTCCCTGATCTGAACCCGAGTGGTGTTCAGTTGTTGGACTTCTGTGCTAGTCACAGTTTGTCCATCACAAACACCATGTTTGAGCACAAGGGTGTCCATAAGTGCACGTGGCACCAGGACACCCTGAGCCGGAGGTCGATGATCGACTTTGCCACGTGTCTCGGACACTCGAGTAAAGAGAGGGGCAGAGCTGTCGACCGATCACCACCTGGTGGTGAGTTGGATCCGCTGGGAGGGGAGGAAGCTGGTCAGACCTGGCAGGCCCAAACGTATCGTGAGGGTCTGCTGGGAATGACTGGCGGAACCCTCTGTCAAGGAGGTCTTCAACTCCCACCTCCGGGAGAGCTTCTCCCAGATCCCGGGGGAGGTTGGAGACACGGAGTCCGCTCGTAGCTGTGGTCGCAAGGTCTCTGGTGCCTGCCGCGGCGGCAATCCCCGAACCTGGTGGTGGACACCGGAAGTAAGGGATGCCGTCAAGCTGAAGAAGGAGTCCTACTTATCTTTGTTGGTAGGTGGGACCCCAGAGGCAGCTGACAGGTACTGGCAGGCCAAGCGTGCCGCAGCCTGTGCGGTCGCAGAGGCAAAAACTCGGGTCTGGGAGGAGTTCGGGGAGGCTATGGAAGAGGACTATAAGTCGGCCTCGAAGAGATTCTGGCAAACCGTCCGACGCCTCAGGAGGCAGAAGCAGCTCTCCACCGGCACTGTTTACGGTGCGGGTGGGGAGCTGTTGACTCTGACTGGGGATGTTGTTGGGCGGTGGAAGGAGTACTTCGAGGATCTCCTCAATCCCATCATCAAATCTTCCGAAGAGGAGGCAGAGACTGGGGACCCAGAGGCGGACTCATCCATTACCCAGGCAGAAGTCACCGAGGTGGTTGGAAAGCTCCTCGGTGGCAAGGCTCCTGGGGTGGATGAAATCTGTCCTGAGTACCTTAAATCTCTGGATGTTGTGGGACTGTCTTGGCTGACACGCTTCTGCAACATCGCGTGGCGATCGGGGACAGTGCTTCTGGATTGGCAGACCGGGGTGGTGGTCCCTCTGTTTAAGAAGGGGGACCGGAAGGTGTCTTCCAACTATAGGGGGATCACACTCCTCAGCCTCCCTGGTAAGGTCTATTCCAGAGTACTGGAGAGGAGAACCTCGGATTCAGGAGGAGCAGTGTGGTTTTCGTCCTGGTCGCAGCACACTGGACCAGCTCTACACGCTCCATCGGGTGCTCGAGGGTTCATGGGAGTTCACCCAACCAATCGACATGTGTTTTGTGGATCTGGAGAAGGCATTCGACCGTGTCCCTCGGGGCACCCTGTGGGGAATGCTCCGGGAGTATGGGGTCCGGGTCCTTTGCTAAGGGCTATCCGGTCCCTGTACGACCGCAGCAGGAGCTTGGTTCGCATTGCCAGTAGTAAGTCAAACCTGTTTCCAGTGCACTTTGGCCTCCGCCAGGGCTGCCCTTTGTCACCAGTTCTGTTCATTATTTTTATGGACAGAATTTCTAGGTGCAGCCAGGGTGTAGAGGGGGTCTGGTTTGGGAACCACAGAATCTCGTCTCTGCTGTTTGCGGATGATGTGGTTCTGTTGGCTTCGTCAAATCAGGACCTTCAGCGTGAACTGGGGCGGTTTGCAGCTGAGTGTGAGGCGTCCGGGATGAAAATCAGCACCTCCAAATCCGAGGCCATGGTTCTTGACCGGAAAAAGGTGCTTTGCCCTCTTCAGGTCGGTGGAGTGTCCTTGCCTCAAGTGGAGGAGTTTAAGTATGTCGGGGTCTTATTCACGAGTGAGGGACGGATGGAGCGTAAGATCGATAGACGGATCGGTGCAGCGTCTGCAGTGATGCGGTCGCTGTATCGGGCCGTCGTGGTGAAGAGAGAGCTGAGTAGGGGGGCAAAGCTCTCGATTTACCGATTGATCTATGTTCCGATCCTCACCTATGGTCATGAGATTTGGCTCATGACCGAAAGAACGAGATTGTGGGTACAAGTGGCCGAGATGAGTTTCCTCCGCAGGGTGGCTGGGCGCTCCCTTAGAGTTCGGGTGAGGAGCTCGGTCACTCGGGAGGAGCTCGGAGTCGAGCCGCTGCTCCTCCACGTCGAAAGGAGTCAGTTGAGGTGGCTCGGGCATCTTTTCCGGATGCCCCCTGGACGCCTCGCTGGAGAGGTGTTCCGGGCACGTCCCAAGGGAGGAGGCCCCGGGGAAGACCCAGGACATGCTGGAAGGATTACATCTCTCGGCTGGCTTGGGAACGCCTTGGGGTTCCCCCGGAGGAGCTGGGGGAGGTGTGTGTGGATCGGGAGGTCTGGGCGGCTTTGCTTGAGCTGCTGCCCCCGCGACCCGACTCCAGATAAAGCGGAAGAAAATGGATGGATGGATGGATGGATGGATGTTTCTTCAGCTTTGTAAAACTTTGCAAAACCTTGTCATTGTAAGAATGGCTTAAGCAGTGGTTGAGTCTGGTCTGCTTGAGGTTTCTTCCTCAATATCATCAGAGGGAGTTTTTCCTTACCGCTGTCACCTGTGTGTTTGCTCTAGGGGTTGGTAAGGTTAGACCTTACTTGTGTGAAGCGCCAGCTTTGTTGTGATTTGGCGCTGTATAAATGAAATAAATTAAAAATGAAATTGTACAACTAAAATTCTTTTTTAATGGATCTCATGCATCAAAGTTCAACAGATGTAACAGGGTTTGTCCTCATTATGTGTCCTTTCAATTTGCTGAGTTACAAAATGATAGCCTTCATTGAGTTTGAGTTACATACATTTTTACTGTCAAAGCTCTGGGCAGAGCAGCGACTATCTCTTGAAACTCCTCCAACATTAATGGTGCAGCAGTAATCAATATAATGACGCCTGCTCCTCCCAGCTCTGTTTCCTCTGCACTGATTCAGGTTATCATGGTGGGAAGAGATGCCACAGAGGAAGCACTGATAAGACTGTTTAATTCCACAGATAAAGTCAAGCTAAGACCAGAGTTAAGACCAGAGTGCTTGCTGACAGACATCATAACAGACACAAAAGGGTCAACGAGCAACAAGAGAGTCCGAAGCTGAAGGCACCAGGATTGCAAGCAGAAGCAGATCAAGTGAAAGCATGAACAGTGGAAAAAATGTCACTGGGACAATATAACAACATATAGTTTCAACATCTAAATTAGATTTTAAGCATGCAACATATGTTATAAACATAGAGTTACAACCACTTTGCTCTCAAAGCAAAACTGTGTGTTACTTTAGTATATTCCCTCATATGTGGATAGTGATGATTTAATAAGAAAGGTCACGAACAGATCATGTTTTTAAACTTGGACTTACCTCATCAAATTTCAAAAAATTCAAATTCAAATGTATTAATTTATATAGTGCCAATTCACGACGAACTCGTCTCAAGGTGCTTCACACAACATAAAACAACAACAAAAAAACTGAATTAAAAATTTAAACTGCAATAAAAAGACCATAAAAGAATACAAGAATAAAAACACATCATAACACTAATGATAAAACAGGGAAAACAAATGAGTCTTTAAACGTGACTTAAAAGTCTCCACAGTATCAGACTGCCAAATGTGTGCCGGGAGATCGTTCCACAGAGCTGGGGCACGGTAGGAGAAAGCTCTGTGACCAGCAGACTTTTTATTCACCCTGGGAACACACAGAAGTCCTGCACCCCGAGAACGTAGGACCCAAGCCGGTACATAGGGGCTTACCAGGTCAGCCAGATAGGGAGGTGCAAGTCCATGAACAATTTTATAAACTAATAACAGTACTTTAAAATCCGATCTTGCAGCAACTGGAAGCCAGCGCAGGGACGCCAAAACTTTCTGCTTTGTGTCTGGCAGCAGCATTTTGAACCAGTTGAAGACCCCTAATCCTGGACTGCGTTAAGCCAGAAAATAGAGCATTACAATAGTCCAATCTAGAAGAGACAAATGCATGAATCATAGTCTCAGCATCAGCCATAGACAGGATGGGACAAATCTTCGCTATATTTCGCAAATGGAAGAAAGCAGTCCTCGTAATGTCTCTAATGTGGAGATCAAAGGACAATGTAGGATCAAAAATTACTCCAAGGTTCCTCACTTTATCTGTATGATGTATAACACACGAACCTAAGCTAGATGCTAGCTGATCAAGTTGATGCCAATACCTCACTAGACCAAGAACCATAACTTCAGTCTTATCAGAATTTAAAAGTAGGAAGTTACTAGACATCCAACTTCTTACTGATACAAGGCAATCTTCCAAATATTTTATGTGAATGAGATTACCAGCAGTTATTGGCATGTACAATTGAGTGTCATCAGCATAGCAATGAAAGGGAATCCCAAAGCGCCGCAGTAGATTCCTAAGGGGTGCTACATAAAGGGAAAAAAGCAGGGGGCCTAAAACGGATCCCTGCGGAACCCCAAACTTTGTGTCCCTTCATGTCCCTCATGTCATATTTATTACTGTAAGAAATCCTATTTATTTGAAATGCATAATCCTCAGCTTTATGTATTTAGTATTAATAAAATATAATTACTCTAAATCAATAATAATGACAGTATTTATTTAAAATACATAAAGTATATTGTTTGAAATAATTATAATAATTATGTTACCTATACAAGATAAATGGCATAGGTAACATAATTATTATGCAATTCAAACAATATACTTTATGTATTTTAAATAAATACTGTCATTATTATTGATTTAGAGTACATAATTATATTTTATTAATACTAAATACATAAAGCTGAGGATTCTGCATTTCAAATGAATAGGATTTATTACAGTAATGAATACGCATCATGTAAGGTTTATTTGGTAGGTTTGTATTAAAATTATAAAATAAATAAATAAATGGGAATTTGTCATGTAATAAAATCACATAAATCTTAAAAGTTAGGGTTAAATATTTCTGTGAGTGTAGTTGATCACACTGTGGAGCTCATTTTGAATCTGTACCAGCAAACCGGATCCGTGAATCTGATCATGACGATTCTAAATAGATTTCTCCCATGATCCATGCACTGAGTAAGTGAAACTTTGTTTCATATTAGTGGTTGTTTGTTTTAGAATTTTGCTGTTTGTTTACTGCACATATTGAATCTTTGGTAATGTTTTACTGAGTCCAGCTGTTTTGTGAGTTTCTACTTTCTGACATTTTGAGATTCTTATTTTTGGCCAATGCGTGAATGCAACAGTTGGGGGTTGTTTGATAGTTACTGTTTTATAGATACTATAGTTTTCTGCCATTTCTGACTAATAGTTACTGTAATTTTCTGGAGTTACTTTGTATTGTTGTGTCAATTCAGTAAGAGGACAGCAGGGAGTCTGGTGTACTGCATAATGTGACATTCTGTGTGGTGATTTACCAGAAACTGCTGCAAGAAGGCACCAGGAAAAAAAACATTAAGGTGCAGAATGCACTCCTGACAAAGGTTTGAACTGTTTGAACAGTAAACAGTTTTGGCACAGTTTGTGTATTTTAAGGAGAAATTTTTGTAAATTACAGATGAAGTACATGTTTATATTTTTAAGGCGTATCATACAGATTTTGCAATTTTTGGGGAAAGGCATGACTTTTCACTTTTTTCCTACAAAAATCATTTTTGCCACTAATATCATTATGCCACGTTTGTAGAAAAAGGGGGCTATGTTGGGAAAGTGTAGTGACACGGACCCACAACAGGGGGCGTAAATGAACAGACAATGGAAGGAGACAAATTATAACACTTTACTGTTGTGAATGTCACAACCAAACACAGCAGATTCAGAATGTGCAACAGTCAATTAATGAAGGTGTCGTGTGGGCAGGCTCGACGATAGGAGACGCCCGTCTGGAAACAAACCGGAACCACACGATTTCCACCGCCACCTGAACCCAAGGAATACTGGAGCCGCCAAGTCCCGGAGTCCCCAGGTGGCCACCTTCCCGGCGTGTCGGATCTGGTACTGCTGGCAGAAAGCAAAAGACAGTCAAAGGGTGGGTGTGTGAACACCCAGTAACAATGGTGGGAATGCCACCTCCACCTCTCACTCAACACGTTGCAGCGGTCTCAGATGAAAAGGAGCGCCGTCTTGCACAGCCTCCGCAAAAACGACCGGTTCTCCTGCAAACACTCACAATAACAGATTTATAAATCTCACAAAAAGGCTGAGAGTATTACCTCCAGATGAAGATGATATCTCGGCAGTTTGGTGGAGGTGTCTTCCTGCTTTTATACCAGATGTGATGATTAGTGACAGCTGTCACGGATGATGGGTGACAGCTGTCACCACGGCTTGTTCCTGAGGCGGCAGCGCCCTCTCGTGCCTGAAGCCCACACTTCAGGCAGGGCGCCTTCTGGTGGTGGGCCAGCAGTACCTCCTCTTCAGCGGCCCACACAACAGGACCCCCCCCTCAACGGGCACCTCCTGGCGCCCGACCAGGCTTGTCCGGGTGGCGACGATAGAAATTGGCCAGGAGGGCCGGGTCCAGGATGAAGCTCCTCTTCACCCAGGAGTGTTCTTCGGGTCCATACCCCTCCCAGTCCACCAAATACTGGAAACCCCGGCCCATTCGACGGACGTCCAAGAGCCGGCGAACTGTCCAAGCCGGCTCCCCGTCGATAATACGGGCAGGAGGCGGCGCTGGACTGGGTGCACAGAGGGGCGAAGTGTGATGCGGTTTTATCCTGGAGACATGAAAGACCGGATGGATCCACAGTGAGGCCGGGAGTTGGAACCTCACTGCGGTAGGACTGAGGACCTTGAGGATGGGGAAGGGTCCAATGAATCAATCTTTCAACTTGGGGGACTCGACCTGGAGTGGAATGTCCTTGGTGGAAAGCCACACCTCCTGCCCGGGCTGGTAAGTGGGGGCCGGGGACTGTCGACGGTCTGCATGGGCTTTAGCCCTCGTCCGGGCCCTCAACAAGGCCGAACGGGCGGTGCGCCACACCCGACGGCATCTCTGCAGGTGGGCCTGGACCGAGGGCACACCGACCTCTCCCTCCACCAAAGGAAACAAAGGGGGCTGGTATCCCAGACACACCTCGAACGGGGAGAGGCCGGTGGCAGAGGACACCTGGCTGTTATGAGCGTACTCGATCCAGGCCAAATGTTCACTCCAAGCCGTCGGGTGTGCGGAGGTCGTGCACCTGAGGGCCTGCTCCAACTCCTGGTTGGCCCGTTCGACCTGTCCGTTAGTCTGCGGGTGATACCCAGACGAGAGGCTTACAGTGGCCCCCAGTTCCCGGCAGAAACTTCTCCACACCTGCGAGGAGAACTCGGGACCGCGATCCGAAACGATGTCTGTTGGTATCCCATGCAGCCGGACAACATGGTGGACGAGGAGATCCGCCATCTCCTGGGCCGACGGGAGCTTCGGGAGGGCCACGAAGTGGGCCGCCTTGGACAAACGGTCCACTATCGTGAGTATGGTGGTGTGTCCCCGGGACGGCGGGAGGCCCGTGACAAAATCCAGACCGATGTGGGACCAGGGGCGGTGAGGCACAGGAAGTGGCTGTAGAAGCCCCTGTGCCTTCTAGTGGTCAGCCTTGCCCCTGGCGCAGGTGGTGCAGGCCTGGATGTAAGCCCGGACATCAGTCTCCAGGGACGCCCACCAGAAGCGCTGCCGGACTACTGCCACGGTCCTACGCACCCCTGGGTGGCAGGAGAGCTTGGACCCGTGACAGAAGTCCAGAACGGCAGCTCTGGCTTCTGGTGGGACGTATAGTCTGTTCTTCGGCCCTGTTCCGGGATCCGGGCTCCATGCCAGGGCCTCCCGGACGGTCTTCGCCGTCGGGAGCGAGGCGAAGGACGTGACCGGATATGTGCCGCCCCTCTCCCTTCCGGGTTCGAAAAGGGGCCACCCTCCCCACGCTCCACATCCGCAGCGCTTTGTGGGGCAACAGCTCCCCCTGCTGACGTTGTTAGGGAAATGCACAGGGCCAAAATGAAGAGGCTGATCCGTGGAGAGTGTTTTCTCTGCAGCTCAACTGAGCACACACAGAGAAACTGCCCCAAACGGCCAAAACGACAACACTCGCCCTTAGAGACTGGGCTAAGGGGGGGTCAAAACATTCAAGTAAGACACACACAAATTGCCACCCGACTCCCAGTCACAATCCTGAGCGGGGATTTAACCCTTCAAGCCCGAGCACTGGTGGACACGGGGTCAGAAGGGAATCTGCTAGACAGCAGATGGGCAAGGGAGGTAGGGCTCCCTCTGGTGGCGCTTCCTTCGCCATTGCAGGTGCGGGCACTAGATGGCACCCTCCTCCCTTTACTCACACACAAGATACAACCAGTAACTCTGGTGGTGTCTGGAAACCATCGGGAGGAGATTGAGTTTTTTGTAACTCCTTCTACCTCCTGCGTGATTTTGGGCATCCCATGGATGTTGAAGCACAATCCCCGGATTGATTGGCCGTCTGGGGTGGTGGTTCAGTGGAGTGAAACCTGCCATCGGGGGTGTTTAGGATCCTCGGTTCCTCCCGGTTCACAGGCTAAGGAGGAGGTCAAAGTCCCTCCCAATCTGACGGCAGTGCCGGTTGAGTACCACGATCTTGCTGACGTCTTCAGCAAGGATCTGGCACTCACCCTTCCCCCGCACCATCCGTACGATTGTGCCATTGATTTGGTTCCAGGCGCTGAGTTCCCGTCCAGCAGGCTGTACAACCTCTCACGACCTGAGCGCGAATCAATGGAGACCTACATCCGGGACTCATTAGCTGCCGGGCTGATCCGGAACTCCACCTCCCCGATGGGGGCAGGTTTCTTTTTTGTGGGCAAGAAAGATGGCGGACTCCGTCCATGCATTGATTACAGGGGGCTGAATGAGATTACGGTTCGCAACCGATACCCGTTGCCATTGTTAGATTCCGTGTTCACCCCCCTGCATGGAGCCAAAATCTTTACTAAGCTGGATCTTAGAAATGCGTATCACCTGGTTCGGATCCGGAAGGGAGACGAATGGAAGACGGCATTTAACACCCCGTTAGGTCACTTTGAGTACCTGGTCATGCCGTTCGGCCTCACCAACGGCCCCGCGACGTTCCAAGCCTTGGTTAACGACGTCTTGCGGGACTTCCTGCACCGATTCGTCTTCGTATATCTGGACGATATTCTCATCTTTTCTCCGGATCCTGAGACCCATGTCCAGCATGTACGTCAGGTCCTGCAGCGGTTGTTAGAGAACCGACTGTTTGTGAAGGGCGAGAAGTGCGAGTTTCACCGCACGTCTTTGTCCTTCCTGGGGTTTATACTCTCCTCCAACTCCGTCGCCCCTGATCCGGCCAAGGTTGCGGCGGTGAGAGATTGGCCCCAACCAACAAGCCGTAGGAAGCTGCAACAGTTCCTCGGTTTCGCTAATTTCTGTAGGAGGTTCATTAAGGGCTACAGTCAGGTAGTTAGCCCCCTGACAGCCCTGACCTCTCCAAAAGTCCCCTTCATCTGGTCGGATCGGTGCGAAGCCGCGTTCAAGGAGTTGAAACGACGGTTCTCTACTGCGCCAGTTTTGGTGCAGCCCGACTCTAGCCGCCAGTTCATGGTTGAAGTGGACGCCTCTGACTCAGGGATAGGAGCCGTGCTGTCCCAAAGTGGAGAGACCGATAAGGTTCTTCACCCGTGTGCCTACTTTTCTCGCAGGTTGACCCCGGCTGAACGAAACTATGACGTCGGCAATCGAGAACTCCTTGCGGTGAAAGAGGCTCTTGAGGAGTGGAGACACCTGTTGGAGGGAGCGTCTGTGCCGTTCACGGTTTTCACTGACCATCGGAACCTGGAGTATATCAGGACCGCCAAGCGGCTGAACCCCAGGCAAGCCCGCTGGTCACTGTTCTTCGGGCGTTTTGACTTCCGGATCACCTATCGCCCCGGGACCAAGAACCAGAGGTCGGATGCCTTGTCCCGGGTACACGAAGAGGAGGTCAAAACTGCACTGTCGGATCCACCGGAGCCCATCCTGCCTGAGTCCACTATCGTGGCCACCCTCACCTGGGACGTGGAGAAGACCGTCCGGGAAGCCCTGGCACGGAGCCCGGACCCAAGAACAGGTCCGAAGAACCGTCTGTACGTCCCACCAGAGGCCAGAGCTGCAGTCTTGGACTTCTGTCACGGTTCCAAGCTCTCCTGTCATCCAGGGGTGCGAAGGACCGTGGCAGTTGTCCGGCAGCGCTTCTGGTGGACGTCTATGGAGGCAGACGTCCGGGAATATATCCAGGCCTGCACCACCTGTGCCAGGGGCAAGGCAGTACACACAAAGGCCCAAGGACTCCTCCAGCCGCTGCCGGTGCCTCATCGCCCCTGGTCCCACATCGGCCTGGATTTCGTCACGGGCCTCCCGCCGTCCCAGGGCAACACCACCATCTTCACGATAGTGGACCGTTTCTCCAAGGCAGCCCACTTCGTGGCCCTCCCGAAGCTCCCAACAGCCCAGGAGACAGCAGATCTCCTGGTCCACCACGTTGTCCGTCTGCATGGGATACCCTTCGACATCGTCTCAGATCGTGGTCCCCAGTTCTCCTCACACGTCTGGAGGAGCTTCTGCAGGGAACTGGGGGCCACCGTGAGCCTCTCGTCCGGGTACCATCCACAGACGAACGGACAGGCAGAGCGGGTCAACCAGGAACTGGAACAGACCCTCTGCTGCGTCACATCCGCGCACCCGACGGCCTGGAGTAACCATCTGGCCTGGATCGAGTATGCGCATAACAGCCAGGTGTCTTCGGCCACCGGCCTCTCCCCATTTGAGGTGTGTTTGGGGTATCAGCCCCCGTGGTGGAGGGAGAGGTCGGTGTGCCCTCGGTCCAGGCCCACCTGCGGAAGTGCCGTCGGGTGTGGCGCTCCGCCCGCTCTGCCTTGTTGAAGGCCTGGACGAGGGCGAAGACCCATGCAGACCGCCGGCGATCCCCGGCCCCTGCTTACCAGCCCGGGCAGGAGGTGTGGCTTTCCACGAAGGACATCCCCCTCCAGGTGGACTCCCCGAAACTTCAGGACAGGTACATTGGCCCCTTCAAGATCCTCAAAGTCCTCAGTCCTGCCGCAGTGAAGCTCCAACTCCCGGCTTCACTGCGGATCCATCCGGTTTTCCACGTGTCACGTATCAAACCTCATCACACCTCACCCCTCTGTGCTCCCGGACCGGCGCCCCCTCCTGCTCGGATCGTCGACGGGGGGCCGGCTTGGACGGTGCGCCGGCTCCTGGACGTCCGTAGGATGGGTCGGGGGTTCCAGTACTTGGTGGACTGGGAGGGGTATGGACCCGAAGAACGCTCCTGGGTGAAGAGGAGCTTCATCCTGGATCCGGCCCTCCTGGCCGACTTCTACCGTCGACACCCCGACAAGCCGGGTCGGGCGCCAGGAGGCGCCCGTTGAGGGGGGGGTCCTGTTGTGTGTGGGCCGCCAGAAGAGGAGGTACTGCTGGCCACCACCAGTGGGCGCTCTGCCTGCGGGCTTCAGGCACGAGAGGGCGCTGCCGCCATGGACACAGCCGGGGGTGACAGCTGTCGCTCATTACCTCTTGACAGCTGTCACCCATCTACTCAACATCATCTCACTCCATAAAGACCAGACGTCATCTCCACCTCATTGCCGAGATATCATACTTCATTGGAGGTAATATACTCAGCCTTTTGTAAATCTGTTTATTGTGAGTGTTTGCAGGAGAACCGGTCGTTTTTGAGGAGGCTGTGCAAGACGGCGCTCCTTTTCAGCTGAGACCGCTGCAACGCGCTGAGTGTGAGGTGGAGGTGGCATTCCCACCGTTATTGTTACTGGGTGTACACACACCCACACTTGACTGTCTTTGTTCTTCGCCAGCAGTACCAGATCCGACAGTCGGGGACGGTGATCACCTGGGAATTCGGGACTTGGCGGCTCCAGTATTCACCAGGTTCTGGGGCGGCGGAAATCGTGTGGTTCCGGCTCTCCTCAGGACAGACGTCTTCTATCCTCGAGCCTGCCCACACGTCACCTTTGTGTATTGACTGTTGTGATATTCTGAGATTGTCTGTATGTTCGTTGTGCACATTCACAACATTAAATTGTTATATTTTGGCTCATCTATTGACCGTTCATTTGCGCCTCCTGTTGTGGGTCCGTGTCACTACACTTTCCCAACATTTTGTGGACATTTGAATTTAATATTTAAAAGCCCATTTGGTGCACATTTTGCATTATATCTCAGTCAAAAGTACCTCAATCACTCTCATTTGTGACAATGAGGTGCAAACTGGCACTCTTAATGAACAGACTTGGTTTGATCCGCATATTCTTTGACCTTGAAAATTTTTTCCAAGGTAAAGTTTCGTGGAATTGGAAGCTAGCATTGGTGGAGGTTTGTGCTCTACGAGCACAGTGCTCTAGTTTTTGTTGTGTTTTGGCTGCCTCGGTTGTTGAAGAGCACTACAGCAGATCCACTTGACATCGTTATTGGGATTTGTCACAAGTTTTATGCAGGATGTCCTTCCTTAAACAACTCCAGTTCTACGTGGAGAATCAGACACATCACCAATCTCCCCAAGTGGTCTCTCAGCCGAATATTAAGCAGAACATCGTCCACTTCACTTCTGAAATCTGACCGCATCAGATGTAGACTGAATGCTGATGTGTTTAACAGGAAGAAGCCTTTAATTCTGGATATGCTTTTTAGTCTGAAACTGCACAACATGATATAACACATTTACTGTGCCACCTGAATAGATCCTTGTCATTTCACTGGAGGATTGTATGTCAGGTGACATTCATTAGTTCTCCCATTCTATAGAGAATAGTCCACTGTATGACTGATGCCAATTAATGTGTATTTTTGTCCCATACGTTTCACTCCATTGAACGAATCCATTACTTTTTCATAAAAATGAGTAAATATGTGGAAGCTAAACCCAGTGTTCATAGGGACAGTTTTAGTGTCTGTAAAAGTGCTGTCAGATGAATAAACGGACAACTTCATATCGCAATTTTTCGCTGGACTGAGGAAACCAACACAGTGTGCTCGCTGTGCTCAGCAGTGCGTTGGCGGCTCGCCTGCGGGATGAAGACAACTGGTGTGCGGACACACAGCCGTCTCTACTGTTCCAAGAGGAAAAACCTGTCTAATTTTGAGTAAAATATCAAATGACACATATCTGTTTAGGTGTCATATTAAACAAATAAAGAATGTTTCCCATTTGTGTAATGGAAATAATTATTTCATGAGTTGAAAGAAGGAACATTCCATCTTTCAACTCGTGCAAATATTCTTACAATTGCACTCATAAACATTGATTATTTGTATAGGAACAGATGTGGGTGATTTAGTCAGGTTGGCTGGGATAGGGCGTACGGGTTGTCTCGGCCACTAAACACACTTAATAGTGGAGCAAAACATTTTTTATTTATGCACGATGTAACTAAGGGACATTAAATGCATCATTACAGGGCAACAGCTGCAACATGGCGACCTTGTGATGCGTTTTCCAAAGTATGATCCAATACACACACGTCATTGATGAGGACCACGGGCAGAATGGAAGTCCAAATAACACCTGGCTGTGGCAGATACATGATACTATTGGGATAACAACGATGGGCTGAAGGTCAGTGTGAACCCAAAGCAGGTTTATTGCATGGTGGTGGGTACAGCAAGGCACATGTTCCCGACCTTGACCTCACCTGACCCCTATCAGAAGGCTTCCCATTTTCTCTTCATTTCCCAAAGTGGCTCTGCATCACTTTTTTATTCTTATTTGTTATTGTTGTTTCATAGTGATTTAAACAGAACAGTCGATGGAGAATTTCTCCCATTGGTGTTGAATCCACTCATTCACATGCACATCTTTTACTCTCTTCCTGTTTTTCCATCTTTGCCACTTTCTGTTCCTAACACGAGCACGTAGCCAGCAGCTAATCTTAACATAACTTTGTGTGGACCTCCGTGCGAGTGGATGTGTCACCCCATGTACTGTGAAACTGTGCATTGTGTGTCCATTTGGCCTTGAGGAACCGGAGACACATGGTTCATTAAAGGGAGCCTCATTAGCTGTCTGACACCTGAGTCACAGAGGAAGGGAGAGAACTGGTGAGTGAAAATGTAGGTGAGATAACGCACTATGACAGGAGCAGCGGGGGGAAAAAAAGGTTTTTAAATGACAAGACAGCATCCAGACGGGAACTGGTGATGGTAACTTAATATTGGTTTTATCAGAGGGGGTAAAAGAGGGACGGCCTCTTGTCAGGGTTATCACGCCTAATGAGTATTAAGTGGTCCATTTCAAACCATGCTCCCTCCCTGCCCGCCCCCCCCCCAAGAAAACCAGGGCCACTCTAATTAACCTGCAATTTACAACCAAAGAGATGACTCCAATATGAGACTGTACAAGTTACATTTTCTTGCATGCAGGCATGCACAGAGTCACACACTCACACACACACACACACATGCAGAGCACTACTTACTCCCATATGTGAGAGGGGAAGTTGAGTAAAGGAGGGAGGGATCAAATAACTAACAGAATCTCACAGCTACACACAACAAACAGTCATTTTCTGTGATCGGCCTTCAGGTGAGGAGATCACACCAGAAATCCTCATCAGGAAAAACCAACGGGAACGACTCTGACTCAACCCAAAGGGAGGAAGAGGTCACTCCACACCCCCTCACCCAGCAGTTACTTCAATGCTTTATGAAGGTGGAGTTATTTGGGGGGGTAGAGAGAGAGCAAAAGGAGTTGAGGACAGAGTGAGAGTTACAGAGCAACAGAAGACGGATTATCTGACCTGCGCATGGATTCACCAAACGTCTGCTTTAAGTCTAGTTTGGACCTGTTGTGGGGTGCAGCAGCTATCAAATATTCTACTCATTTGATTTCAGTTGCAGAACTAAAAAAAAAAAACTTTTTAACATGAAGAACCTTTTACCTGGATATTGATGAGCGTTATACATTTGGATTTTTGTTTATGAACAGTTTTCTGGAAATACAAGGACCAAACTCAAGCAACCAGGACAGAAGCTTAAAATTTAGGAAGCATTATAAAGTGGAAACAAAAGGGGGAAATAAGGTTTGTTCTGAGTAATTGCTGTAATTTTTAACAATTTTTTTTCCATACTGACTTTCCAGACTAAAATGTTTTACTCTTGAAAGGAAGCTCACTTGTTGAACATTAATTACATGTGGCTGGAATTATCAAAAACAAGTCAAAGGATTTTATAGGTTTTCTTCTTCGTTCTTTAGTGGGAGCATCTTGCCTATCCTTGACTGTGGAGGTTCTCCTCCCTGCCCTCACAGACCATCCTCGCCCCCAGCAGCATGTCCCAGGCTCTGAGGCTGCCTCTAGTCCTCCACACAGCACACTACCATGACCAGATGGGCTGTTGGAGGGAGTAAGGCTACCGCTGCCTCATCCTGCTCCAGGACTAGCTCAGGGACATCTTCCTGTTCTGGGACCAGCTCCAGATTAAGGTCACCAGCACTGCTCACCTCCCCATCTTTGCCTCTCCTGATAGTCCTGGTAATTTTCATCTTCTCCATACCTGGGTCAGCTTACCATCAGCTCCGCAGAGACAGATTAAGGCTTGCCATACCACGGACTCTCAAGGTCCCACTGAACATCTCTGAGACTGAGGATGTCTTTAGGACCAGGGTCACTGGAGGTCGGACTGGGGGGCCACAGGGTAGGCATGTGCGCAGCTACTGTCATCTCCAAGGGGACATACGAAGGAGGAAGTTATTCTCATTCCAGAAGTTTTTCCTGAGGATCGATGGGAATGGAAAGGTTAATGGAACCAAGAACAAAGACGACCCTTTCAGTAAGTAAGCGTAGCAAAAACAAAACAAAACAAAACAAAAACAAAGAAAGACCCAGAAGCCGAGGAGCTGAGGTTCCCACTGGTGGCCAGTGGCCATTTATGTTTAAATATGTCACCTATTTATGACATACCTAACTCCTACAGACTTCTATGAACTTTCTTTGGATTTTGATGTAAAACCAAAAGCACCTGCTGGTTACTTCAGGCCAGAGATTGATACAAATCATTAATTAGAAAAGTGTTGATTTTAGAGGAATAAAGTAGTTTTGACACTGTAAAAATGACCCAATTCATAAAAACAGTGTGTATGCAGAAATCTCACCCCAAAATACACACTATGACTCAGTGTGACTGCATCAGAGCATACTGGCGGGGAAAAAAAAGAAAAAGAAAAAATCAGCCTCCTCATCGGTTGTCAATTTAGATGGAGCATTCTGGATTAGAGGCATCTTTTTGTTTTAAACCAGACATCCCAGCGGTATCTCTACTGTCCAAACACTCAGCACAATGATGGTAGCTCTAGGTTGGCTTTAAAAGGACCAGAGGCAGATAACCCGGCCATTATCAGGCAGTCTTCACAGCCTAGGGTAAACAGCCCTGATAACACGCATTGAAGAAGCGGACTGAGGGGTGGGGGACTAGGACATGGACACGGACATCAGTCTCATTGATGCTTTTAGTCTTTTTACCCACCAGCCCCCTTTCTGCTCTGTTTCTGTCTCTCTCCCACTCAGATTGCCCGCCTGCTAGCCGGCATTGGACTAATTACATACCCTCGGTCACAGATCAGACGTTTGTTTAAAACAGTTTGACAAACTCACTTGAAGAAACACATCTTTAAAGTGATTACATGTTCTATGTTTCGCCATATCAGTCAGTAAAATGGCATTCTCATTAGCATTCCCACTGAGCTACATGTGTGTGCGCGTCCATCAGCCAGCGGGCACTCACACGCTCCGGTGGGTGTGTGATCACAGAGCAGCCAACAACGACACATGTTCATCTCTGCTCTCATGCTCCCCCTCTTCTGTGTCGTGCATGCCCACAGTGAGTGTATATGGAAGCTGTTAATGTTTCACTTAAGAGAGCTACATCCCACATTCAATCAAGGGGACTTATGGGAAATGGCAAGGGCAGACAAAATGCAGGCCGAGATGTTTGTTTTGACAGCCAGTACGGGTCAACGTGTGTCTTGAAAAGAGATCATCATTTGTAATCAGAACATTATTTGGGAGTTGCGTAAAAAAAAATAAAATAAATAATAATAATAATAAAAAAAGCTTGTTTCACTTTTTTCTTTAAAAAAGAAGTTTCTTCACGAAAAGGAGCTGCTGACCACACCCACTCTCTTATTGGGGGGGGGGCATGTCTCTGATGGCATGTCCCATAAAACATGTGGTTATATAGTACAAAGGCCGAGCATGCCTCACAAAACCAAAAGGAGTCAAAATATGGACTTTCATTACATATGTTACACAAACTGAAAACAAGCCATTTTAGGTCTTAAATTTCTTCATAACAGGGTAGTTTCCATATGTATAGTCCTAGAATTATGGGACTTTGAGGATGTTTGACATGAAATATCAGTCATGCTTTGCTGTAAAGATACAAAATTACAATACTAATTCTTTAAAGTTACCTGATTCAGATTCACCTCATAATAATTGTAGATATGCACCCACTAAACTCATCTGCCTTGATTTTTGTTTGTTTGTTTATTTCTTTGTTTTTAAACCAACCCACTGCTTCTGCACATTTCCGGAGACTTTTCAAAGGGGTGTAAATGGGTTTGAGTTACTGGATGTGAGGTGACCAGGGTGGGTGTTTGGGTCTCTGCAGGTTCATGAATGACATGGCTGAACATTATTTTGGCCACATCAAAGCTGCACATCTTCAGTATCAATGATGGTGCCATAAAAAAAGAGAAGCTGTGCCCTGAGGGAATCTGGGGACACTATGCATGGATTATGTGCCCTGATATCAGGTTCACAGTGTAAAGGATACTACACAACAGCAGCTTCAGTCTCTGGTCCCTGGGGCCAGACATGATCCAAGGGTTGACATCCTTTGTAGACCCCCGATAGAGGCTCAAAGTGATAAAATATCTTGGAGATGACCTGCCTTTTCCTGAAGTTTTACAACGAAGACACATGAAGTGTTGTTTTTGTAGGCATAAAAAGTGATGTGTTTGTGAGGTGTGGGAACGCTGGTTTTGGGTGCTGCCTGTGGCTGGCTCACTGTCTGTTAAAGACCCAGCATTCACCCTCCCGCAGATTTATGGGGATGCCAGTGCAAAACTATCCCACATGGCTTTCCAACCCCCTGGGAGGTTGTGCTGAGGTTATAGACCGGCAGGGAGAGATTATGTTAATGTCAGTTAACTGGGTATCAGCATAGCCTTAGTGTATCACCAAGAATACTACTACAACACCAATATAGACTTTACAGATTCATCTAGAGGTGTGCGTGATTAACAAAAACAGTTAATTATATGCGGCTGTGATGGTGCAAGAGGAAGATTTGCGTGCACGTGTGTGTACACCTCTGTGCTGCATGTGTGCAACAACACGCTTGTGCACAAGGCTCGAGCAGTATGTATCATTTGCATGTGCATGTATGCATGTGTGCGTGCGTGTGCGTGTGTGCGCATTCAACTCCTTTAATCAAAGCAGTAGGTTTTTTGTGTGGGAAACAACAGATGGTGCTCTTATGGAGGTTTGAGGAGAAAGATGTATAGCTTTTAGTGGAGGTGGGGAAGAGGTTGGATATCCCCTCTATGTAAATACACTCAGTGGGGTCCTTATCAAGTGTTATTAGTACATATCCTGATTTATGCCTCTGTCCATTCCATTTTTCAGGATGAGGGGCACAAACCGTAATTTAGACAATAACTTATCTCTTCAAACACCATTTTGTGCAACCACTGCACTTTTTTTTGGGGGGGGGGGGGGGGGGGGGGCAGGAGTATCCAGAGGGAGAAATAATAAGAATTCAATCTGCAGAGCATGGAGTTTTTTGGCATCCCACTGTGGAAAAAAACACCTTTAATTCTTGCTGTTGTGTGGTTCTGTTCCACAAACAATGCAACATTAACTGTTGTAAATCCAAACTGAGCATATCAGATAAGCCACACATTAAGAAAGAAGCTACCAGCCTGCACCAAAAAACTGCTGCTTCCCCACCTCAACAAATTAACCTGGCTGGCTGATGTTAGGCAATATTTCACATCTGTGGTCTGTAAAAGTACCTCCATATGACACAGGGTTGTCCCTTTTGATTCTTTGATGTTTTGCACACTGGCAATTTCCTCTCAACGGCAATTCTCTCCGTGTCATTTCACCCCTAATATATAACTGTATTGTGAAACTGGTAAGGCAGTGCATGCTTAATATGCTTCATTACTATGGTTTCAGAATGTAGAGCAGGGTGGGTGGGGTTAGATCTTCCTCATCTACCAAACAAAACAAACTTGCAAAATGTGTAAAAACAGACTGTGCACCAACAGCAATGAAATTGTCATGTGTAACATTTTAAAAAATTTCTGCTTCTAAATTCATTACTAGCATGTTGCCCATGGGGATCCATGGGCTCTAGATTGGGTAGTGTTTGTAAAATAGGTAGCTGACATTTTTAAGGGTGGTAATAGATTATGCAAAGTTTCTATAATGATTTGGAATGGCCTGTGAGTCCAGAATGTAATTATCAATGACCCATAAGGTGTTGGGCTTGAGGTCAGAAGATCCTTGGTTCAAATCCCCACCTGACTGGAAAATCACTAAGGGCCCTTGGGCAAGGTCTTTAATCCCCTATTGCTCCTGGTGTGTAGTGAGCGCCTTGTATGGTAGCACCCTGACATCGGAGTGAATGTGAGGGATAGCGTCTGATGCAGATGGAAAAGCGCTATATAAATGCAGTCCATTTACCATTTACCCTTGTTCACTGTTGTTACGTAATATCTAATTTCTCCAAAAATATTAGTCCTATCAACTTTCCATTTTCATGGTGTTCATCCTTGAACCAAAATACCTAAGCATACCAAGCGGCAAGTGTCAGTTCTCCCTAGTTTCTCCGTGATCAAAGTTACACACACGCACACACACAGTAAAATTACCAGTGTGAAATTAACACTGACAGTGTACATATGGTCCCACTCTGACCAGGGCAGGGCTACATGTACATTGGCAGTGTTAATTTAACACTGTCAGTGTTAACTTTACACTGGTGATTTTACTGTGCAGGCATGCACATACACAGAGGCCACTTCGTTTTTAATATATATATATATATGTTTTACTGCCCCCTGCGGGAATGGCGTATCAGTCTAGAATGTAATTATCAACATCCATTGTTCACTGTTGTTAGGTAATATCCGTAATTTCTCCAAAATTATTTGTCCTATCAACTTTCTATTTTGCAGCATTCATCCTTGACCCAAAAATACATAAACATACCAAACGGCAAATGTCAGCTCTCCCCAGTTTGTCCGTGATCTAAGCTGTACACACATATGCATACACATACACAGAGACCACTTGGCTTTTAATATATAGAGGATTTTCCACCCCCTGCTGGAATAGCGTCAGTCCAGAATGCAATTATCAACATCCATTGTTCACAGTTTTTTATGCAATATCCATAATTTGTCCAAAAATATTAGTCCTATCAACTTTCCATTTTGCAGCATTCATTCTTGACCCAAAATACATAAGCAAATAGCAAACGTCAGCTCTCCCCAGTTTCTCCATGATCAAAGACATACACACTTTACACTGGTGATTTTACTGTGCATGCATACACGTACACACAGGCCACTGGGCTTTTAATATATAAATATGGCCCAAAAAAGGAGAAAAATATTTGTTTTAAATTTTTTCTGTGATGCAAAATAATCCATGCTGTGTGGCATCTGTAACATCCCAATACTTAACACAAATGACCAATATGTCTAAGTTTATATTAGAGGCTGAAATAGCATTGAATTGTCTAGCTTCTGTCCCATTTAACCCTGAATGTGATATGAAGGAAGCTGTAAGAACAGTAGAGTTGAAGCAGTTACCACATCAACAGTAGGCTCATCAGAAAACTATTCATTCATCATCATTCTACTGTTTTTTGCCATTTTAAAATATTTTTAAAATTTTGCATTTTTAAAAAATCAAAAATTTTCTGCTTTATTTGAGACAAACTGCTTTGGTGCCTGTTTAAGCAAGTTTTAAAAGAGGTCACGATGCACAAACTCTGTAGGTATCTGTTTTTAGTTAGATGTTGGAGTTTCAAGTTAAGTGTCGTCAAAGTCCCACAATTCTGCTCTGCAAGTCAAATTTAGGCCTTAACAGGAACAATTCCTCTATCTATCTATCTATCTATCTATCTATCTATCTATCTATCTATCTATCTATCTATCTATCTATCTATCTATCTATCTATCTATCTATCTATCTATCTATCTATCTATCTATCTATCTATCTATCTATCGATGGGCTATTTATGATTATGTACAAACTTTTAATTTCTGTCATGCATGTGATGAAGATCAAAATTATTCCCTGCAATAATTCAAGACATGTCCAGTAGATAACAGCCTATGGCATATACTGTAAGCAAAACAAAGTTGTGTTTGGATTTATCTTATGCATCAAAGCTAACAACACTTACACTCAGTTTGTTCTCCTGAACAACGAGCTCAGTGGGATGGAAGATAGGCTATCAATATGCAAACCTAGTTTCAATTCCAGCTTTGTTTGACCACTACCTGTCTATGTCCTTGGACAAGGCACTTCGTTGGCATTGTTGTAGTCCACCCAGCTGTAAATGGGTACCAGCCTTGATCGGGGTCGTAACCTGTGAAAGACTTGTGTCTTGTCCAGGGAAAGTCATAGATTCTCTTCCACTTCGTGCTATGGAATCTGAGATGAGCACAAGTAGCATCACGCATCAGAGCATGTGTAGGACTTCTTTCTTTTATCACTGGATTGCCTTTTTATTTTGGTGGGTCCCTTTTACACAATTTTATGAATTATAAGTTGAAATTGATTTATTATTATTTATTATCACCAATAATGTGTATGTTAAGGACAATTGGTGATCTACATAAGTTTGATGAAGTGTTTATGACCCCTTTAAACTGCTTCACAGCAGACATGAGCTTACATTTAACTGCTTTTAAACAGCTCTAAGACAGCAATAAAATGTCCTATACTGATTTCAATCTGGTAAAATCACAGAAATGTTTTTCAACTACCCTCCACCAAGAACACACTGGTTTAAACTGTTATAAAATGTTTATTTTTTTCAAATTGTGTAAAACTAGACATCCCACCCCCTCCCCCACCCACCCACACACACTGGAATTAAACCGATGTAACTTTGGATAAAGTTGTTTTGACTGAATATCTTTCAGCATCAGGGCCCGATTAACCATAGGGGCATGATGGGCAGTTGCCCACGGGCCTCCACAAATAGGGGGCCTCCACAAAAAAATTATTACTATGACAAACCGTCGAATCGGTGTCGTCGACTGTGTCGATGACATTACCAATTCGCAATATTACATCTTACAAGTTACACCAAATGTAACAGTTTCACCATAATAGCTTCAAAACAGTAATAGCTTCTGGTCTTATTCATCGAGTATAATCTCAACCGGAAGTCGGTATTCCCCAATGTTCTATTACTACGCCAACTGGTAAACAATTTTGTCCAAAAATCAATAATTCCCATTTCCTTTTTTCAGCATGAGTGGAAGCCAGCAGCAAGACAGACACAAGGGTGTCAGGACTTTTCAAAGTGGGGCTACAAAGAGAAAGCTGGCCAAAGAGGCCAAAGAGAATTTGATGTCATGAGGGAGATAGACTTTGAACACATTGTGGCTGATTTTTATAAACGTAAAGCTAGAAGAGTTTTGATTTAGGTTTTGTAAGTGATATGTGTGTTTGTATATAATAAAATGTTTTTAAACAAAATTTCATTTTCGAGTTCTGTTACTAATGTGTTATGTTAAGTCGCGCGTACTGTAGGGGCCTCCACACCTCACTTTGCCCCTGGGCCTCCACAACTGTAAATCGAGCACTGTTCAGCTTTGAACTATTTATTTGACAACGAAAGCAATTTAAAGACATTTCTTTAATACTAAGAGATTGTGATTGATCACTTGTTTACTATTTTCTGTGATTTTCCAGACTAAATTATTTACTATAAAAATAGTAGTTGTCAGTGCAAATGATGGTTATCGTAGCAGCATTAAAGAAGAGCTGATTTTCCTACATACTGTTTTCTGAGCTCATTGTTGTGGGCCAAGCAGAGAAGAGTAAATGGAGATTTTGGAGATCGAGTGTGTATTTTGTGTGCAAGTGCACATTCACCTGCTGCAGCATTAACCCTGTGTGTGTCTCGCCCCTGCCTCCGGTGGCTGACTTTGATCAGTGATCATTACAGCCTTTCTAATCCTCACTCCACCCCAAGTCTCACTGTCATGGCTCCTCTGTCCTCCTCTGTTCTGCTTCCTTTCATCCCTCCCATGTTTACAGAGCAGCCAGAGACTGCCATAGATTGTCTTACATTCTCACTCCATACCCGACACTTGATCCTACACAGAAACCAGCTCCTCTCAGATCTTCAATGGCCGTTGTGTCACAGTCCCCACCACCACCTTGCCTCTTCAGACCGCACTGCCCGAGGTGCCACTGTTTGAACTGGAAACTGATACAGTGACGACCTCACAGAGGTGGAGAGAGCCTGCTGGGTTTTTTTAAAGAGGGATTGTTCATTGGGGACACACCTGCACCCTCCACTGTCCACTAATGTAGACAGCTAGCAGCCTTAGAGACCCCCCAGCCACTGGACAGTGGGACTGAGAGTAGATCCGACCACCGCACAAACACTCATCAGACCGAGCAGAAGATGGCAATCAGATCAAAGGACACTGTTGTCTCTCTGGAGCTCGAGACACACCGCCACAGTGCAGTGTGTGTCTGTGCAGATGTGTGTTTATTAGGGCAAAATAACAGAGACACACACACAGGAAGTGAAACAAGAAAGTCCGGGAGTGAAGCATGAAGTCAAACATGGCGTGGGAACCAGGGGGGCTTGTACACGTGCACCAGCACACCATGATACAAGGAGCGTCTGTGTTCAAAGGACACATGAGGACAGTATTCACCTATTAATTTGGAAGCATTGTGGTCTGAGCAGGTGCACAATCAATTTGGCAGTGTTAACACTGCAGCAAGTGCACAATGTTAAATTAACACTGCAGCAAGTGCATATGATCCTACTAAAAATAATGTTAAATTAACACTGCAGCAAGTGCATATGGCCCTATTTAAAATAATGTTAAATTAACACTGCAGCAAGTGCATATGGTCCTATTAAAAATAATGTTAATTTAACACTGCAGCGAATGCACATGGTCCTATTAAAAATAATGTTAAATTAACGCTGCAGCGAGTGCATATGGTCCTATTAAAAATAATGTTAAATTAACACTGCAGCGAGTGCATATGGTCCTATTAAAAATAATGTTAAATTAACACTGCAGCGAATGCACATGGTCCTATTAAAAATAATGTTAAATTAACACTGCAGCGAATGCACATGGTCCTATTAAAAATAATGTTAAATTAACACTGCAGCGAGTGCATATGGTCCTATTAAAAATAATGTTAAATTAACACTGCAGCGAATGCACATGGTCCTATTAAAAATAATGTTAAATTAACACTGCAGCGAATGCACATGGTCCTATTAAAAATAATGTTAAATTAACACTGCAGCGAGTGCATATGGTCCTATTAAAAATAATGTTAAATTAACACTGCAGCGAATGCACATGGTCCTATTAAAAATAATGTTAAATTAACACTGCAGCGAATGCACATGGTCCTATTAAAAATAATGTTAAATTAACACTGCAGCGAGTGCATATGGTCCTATTAAAAATAATGTTAAATTAACGCTGCAGCAAGTGCATATGGTCCTATTAAAAATAATGTTAACACTGCAGCGAATGCACATGGTCCTATTAAAAATAATGTTAAATTAACGCTGCAGCAAGTGCATATGGTCCTATTAAAAATAATGTTAAATTAACACTGCAGCGAATGCACATGGTCCTATTAAAAATAATGTTAAATTAACGCTGCAGCAAGTGCATATGGTCCTATTAAAAATAATGTTAAATTAACACTATAGCGAGTGCACATGGTCCTATTAAAAATAATGTTAAATTAACGCTGCAGCGAGTGCATATGGTCCTATTAAAAATAATGTTAAATTAACGCTGCAGAGAGTGCATATGGTCCTATTAAAAATAATGTTAAATTAACACTGCAGCGAGTGCACATGGTCCTATTAAAAATAATGTTAAATTAACGCTGCAGCAAGTGCATATGGTCCTATTCAAAATAATGTTAAATTAATGCTGCAGCGAGTGCATATGGTCCTATTAAAAATAATGTTAACACTGCAGCGAGTGCACATGGTCCTATTAAAAATAATGTTAACACTGCAGCGAATGCACATGGTCCTATTAAAAATAATGTTAAATTAACACTGCAGCGAATGCACATGGTCCTATTAAAAATAATGTTAAATTAACACTAAAGCGAGTGCACATTGTCCTGTTAAAAATAATGTTAATTTAACACTGCAGTGAGTGCAAGGTTCTATTAAAAATAATGATGAATTAACACTGCAGCGAGTACATATGGTTCTATTAAAAATAATGTTAAATTAACACTGCAGTGAGTGCATATGGTCCTATTAAAATAATGTTAAATTAACACTGCAGCAAGTGCATATGGTCCTATTAAAAATAATGTTAATTTAACACTGCAGCGAATGCACATGGTCCTATTAAAAATAATGTTAAATTAACGCTGCAGCGAGTGCATATGGTCCTATTAAAAATAATGTTAAATTAACACTGCAGCGAATGCACATGGTCCTATTAAAAATAATGTTAAATTAACACTGCAGCGAGTGCATATGGTCCTATTAAAAATAATGTTAAATTAACACTGCAGCGAATGCACATGGTCCTATTAAAAATAATGTTAAATTAACACTGCAGCGAGTGCATATGGTCCTATTAAAAATAATGTTAAATTAACGCTGCAGCAAGTGCATATGGTCCTATTAAAAATAATGTTAACACTGCAGCGAATGCACATGGTCCTATTAAAAATAATGTTAAATTAACGCTGCAGCAAGTGCATATGGTCCTATTAAAAATAATGTTAACACTGCAGCGAATGCACATGGTCCTATTAAAAATAATGTTAAATTAACGCTGCAGCAAGTGCATATGGTCCTATTAAAAATAATGTTAAATTAACACTGCAGCGAATGCACATGGTCCTATTAAAAATAATGTTAAATTAACGCTGCAGCAAGTGCATATGGTCCTATTAAAAATAATGTTAAATTAACACTATAGCGAGTGCACATGGTCCTATTAAAAATAATGTTAAATTAACGCTGCAGCGAGTGCATATGGTCCTATTAAAAATAATGTTAAATTAACGCTGCAGAGAGTGCATATGGTCCTATTAAAAATAATGTTAAATTAACACTGCAGCGAGTGCACATGGTCCTATTAAAAATAATGTTAAATTAACGCTGCAGCAAGTGCATATGGTCCTATTCAAAATAATGTTAAATTAATGCTGCAGCGAGTGCATATGGTCCTATTAAAAATAATGTTAACACTGCAGCGAATGCACATGGTCCTATTAAAAATAATGTTAAATTAACACTGCAGCGAATGCACATGGTCCTATTAAAAATAATGTTAAATTAACACTGCAGCGAGTGCATATGGTCCTAATAAAAATAATGTTAAATTAACGCTGCAGCAAGTGCATATGGTCCTATTAAAAATAATGTTAACACTGCAGCGAATGCACATGGTCCTATTAAAAATAATGTTAAATTAACGCTGCAGCAAGTGCATATGGTCCTATTAAAAATAATGTTAACACTGCAGCGAATGCACATGGTCCTATTAAAAATAATGTTAAATTAACGCTGCAGCAAGTGCATATGGTCCTATTAAAAATAATGTTAAATTAACACTGCAGCGAATGCACATGGTCCTATTAAAAATAATGTTAAATTAACGCTGCAGCAAGTGCATATGGTCCTATTAAAAATAATGTTAAATTAACACTATAGCGAGTGCACATGGTCCTATTAAAAATAATGTTAAATTAACGCTGCAGCGAGTGCATATGGTCCTATTAAAAATAATGTTAAATTAACGCTGCAGAGAGTGCATATGGTCCTATTAAAAATAATGTTAACACTGCAGCGAATGCACATGGTCCTATTAAAAATAATGTTAAATTAACACTGCAGCGAATGCACATGGTCCTATTAAAAATAATGTTAAATTAACACTAAAGCGAGTGCACATTGTCCTGTTAAAAATAATGTTAATTTAACACTGCAGTGAGTGCAAGGTTCTATTAAAAATAATGATGAATTAACACTGCAGCGAGTACATATGGTTCTATTAAAAATAATGTTAAATTAACACTGCAGTGAGTGCATATGGTCCTATTAAAATAATGTTAAATTAACACTGCATTGAGTGCATGGTCCTATTAAAAATAATGTTAAATTAACACTGCAGCAAGTGCATATGGTCCTATTAAAAATAATGTTAAATTAACACTGCAGCGGGTGCACATGGTCCTATTAAAAATAATGTTAAATTAACACTGCAGCGAGTGCATATGGTCCTATTAAAAATAATGTTAAATTAACACTGCAGCGAGTGCATATGGTCCTATTAAAAAATAATGTTAAATTAACGCTGCAGCGACTGCACGTGGTCCTATTAAAAATAATGTTAAATTAACACTGCAGCGAGTGCATATGGTCCTATTAAAAATAATGTTAAATTAACACTGCAGCGAGTGCACATGGTCCTATTAAAAATAATGTTAAATTAACGCTGCAGCGAGTGCATATGGTCCTATTAAAAATAATGTTAAATTAACGCTGCAGCGAGTGCATATGGTCCTATTAAAAATAATGTTAAATTAACGCTGCAGCGAGTGCATATGGTCCTATTAAAAATAATGTTAAATTAACGCTGCAGCGAGTGCATATGGTCCTATTAAAAATAATGTTAAAATAACACTGCAATGAGTGCACGTGGTCCTATTAAAAATAATGTTAAATTAACACTTCAGCAAGAGCATTTGGTCCGATTAAAAATAATGTTAAATTAACACTTCAGCAAGAGCATTTGGTCCGATTAAAAATAATGTTAAATTAACACTACAGCAAGAGCATTTGGTCCGATTAAAAATAATGTTAAATTAACACTGCAGCGAGTGCACATGGTCCTATTAAAAATAATGTTAAATTAACACTGCAGTGAGTGCATATGGTCCTATTAAAAATAATGTTAAATTAACACTGCAGCGAGTGCATATGGTCCTATTAAAAATAATGTTAATTTAACACTGCAGCGAATGGACATGGTCCTATTAAAAATAATGTTAAATTAACACTGCAGCGAGTGCATATGGTCCTATTAAAAATAATGTTAAATTAACACTGCAGCGAGTGCACATGGTCCTATTAAAAATAATGTTAAATTAACGCTGCAGCAAGTGCATATGGTCCTATTAAAAATAATGTTAAATTAACGCTGCAGCGAGTGCATATGGTCCTATTAAAAATAATGTTAAATTAACACTGCAGCGAATGCACATGGTCCTATTAAAAATAATGTTAAATTAACACTGCAGCAAGTGCTTATGGTGCAAATAAAAATAATGTTAAATTAACAATTCAGCAAGTGCATATGGCGCAAATAAAAATAATGTTAAATTAACACTGCAGCGAGTGCATATGGCGCAAATAAAAATAATGTTAAATTAACACTGCAGCGAGTGCATATGGTGCAATAAAAAAAATGTTAAATTAACACTGCAGCGAGTGCACATGGTCCTATTAAAAATAATGTTAAATTAACGCTGCAGCGAGTGCACATGGTCCTATTAAAAATAATGTTAAATTAACACTGCAGCGAATGCACATGGTCCTATTAAAAATAATGTTAAATTAACACTAAAGCGAGTGCACATTGTCCTGTTAAAAATAATGTTAATTTAACACTGCAGTGAGTGCAAGGTTCTATTAAAAATAATGATGAATTAACACTGCAGCGAGTACATATGGTCCTATTAAAAATAATGTTAAATTAACACTGCATTGAGTGCATGGTCCTATTAAAAATAATGTTAAATTAACACTGCAGCAAGTGCATATGGTCCTATTAAAAATAATGTTAAATTAACACTGCAGTGAGTGCATATGGTCCTATTAAAAATAATGTTAAATTAACACTGCAGCGAGTGCATATGGTCCTATTAAAAATAATGTTAATTTAACACTGCAGCGAATGGACATGGTCCTATTAAAAATAATGTTAAATTAACACTGCAGCGAGTGCATATGGTCCTATTAAAAATAATGTTAAATTAACACTGCAGCGAGTGCACATGGTCCTATTAAAAATAATGTTAAATTAACGCTGCAGCAAGTGCATATGGTCCTATTAAAAATAATGTTAAATTAACGCTGCAGCGAGTGCATATGGTCCTATTAAAAATAATGTTAAATTAACACTGCAGCGAATGCACATGGTCCTATTAAAAATAATGTTAAATTAACACTGCAGCAAGTGCTTATGGTGCAAATAAAAATAATGTTAAATTAACAATTCAGCAAGTGCATATGGCGCAAATAAAAATAATGTTAAATTAACACTGCAGCGAGTGCATATGGCGCAAATAAAAATAATGTTAAATTAACACTGCAGCGAGTGCATATGGTGCAATAAAAAAAATGTTAAATTAACACTGCAGCGAGTGCACATGGTCCTATTAAAAATAATGTTAAATTAACGCTGCAGCGAGTGCACATGGTCCTATTAAAAATAATGTTAAATTAACACTGCAGCGGGTGCACATGGTCCTATTAAAAATAATGTTAAATTAACACTGCAGCGAGTGCATATGGTCCTATTAAAAATAATGTTAAATTAACACTGCAGCGAGTGCATATGGTCCTATTAAAAAATAATGTTAAATTAACGCTGCAGCGAGTGCACGTGGTCCTATTAAAAATAATGTTAAATTAACACTGCAGCGAGTGCATATGGTCCTATTAAAAATAATGTTAAATTAACACTGCAGCGAGTGCATATGGTCCTATTAAAAATAATGTTAAATTAACACTGCAGCGAGTGCATATGGTCCTATTAAAAATAATGTTAAATTAACACTGCAGCGAGTGCACATGGTCCTATTAAAAATAATGTTAAATTAACGCTGCAGCAAGTGCATATGGTCCTATTCAAAATAATGTTAAATTAACGCTGCAGCGAGTGCATATGGTCCTATTAAAAATAATGTTAACACTGCAGCGAGTGCACATGGTCCTATTAAAAATAATGTTAACACTGCAGCGAATGCACATGGTCCTATTAAAAATAATGTTAAATTAACACTGCAGCGAATGCACATGGTCCTATTAAAAATAATGTTAAATTAACACTAAAGCGAGTGCACATTGTCCTGTTAAAAATAATGTTAATTTAACACTGCAGTGAGTGCAAGGTTCTATTAAAAATAATGATGAATTAACACTGCAGCGAGTACATATGGTTCTATTAAAAATAATGTTAAATTAACACTGCAGTGAGTGCATATGGTCCTATTAAAATAATGTTAAATTAACACTGCATTGAGTGCATGGTCCTATTAAAAATAATGTTAAATTAACACTGCATTGAGTGCATGGTCCTATTAAAAATAATGTTAAATTAACACTGCAGCGGGTGCACATGGTCCTATTAAAAATAATGTTAAATTAACACTGCAGCGAGTGCATATGGTCCTATTAAAAATAATGTTAAATTAACACTGCAGCGAGTGCACATGGTCCTATTAAAAATAATGTTAAATTAACGCTGCAGCAAGTGCATATGGTCCTACTAAAAATAATGTTAAATTAACACTGCAGCGAGTGCACATGGTCCTATTAAAAATAATGTTAAATTAACGCTGCAGCGAGTGCACATGGTCCTATTAAAAATAATGTTAAATTAACGCTGCAGCGAGTGCATATGGTCCTATTAAAAATAATGTTAAATTAACGCTGCAGCGAGTGCATATGGTCCTATTAAAAATAATGTTAAATTAACACTGCAGCGAGTGCACATGGTCCTATTAAAAATAATGTTAACACTGCAGCGAATGCACATGGTCCTATTAAAAATAATGTTAAATTAACACTGCAGCAAGTGCTTATGGTGCAAATAAAAATAATGTTAAATTAACAATTCAGCAAGTGCATATGGCGCAAATAAAAATAATGTTAAATTAACACTGCAGCGAGTGCATATGGTGCAATAAAAATAATGTTAAATTAACACTGCAGCGAGTGCATATGGTGCAATAAAAAAAATGTTAAATTAACACTGCAGCGAGTGCACATGGTCCTATTAAAAATAATGTTAAATTAACACTGCAGCGAGTGCACATGGTCCTATTAAAAATAATGTTAAATTAACACTGCAGCGAGTGCACATGGTCCTATTAAAAATAATGTTAAATTAACACTGCAGGAAGTGCACGTGGTCCTATTAAACATAATGTTAAATTAACGCTGCAGCGAGTGCACGTGGTCCTATTAAAAATAATGTTAAATTAACGCTGCAGCGAGTGCACGTGGTCCTATTAAAAATAATGTTAAATTAACACTGCAGCGAGTGCACGTGGTCCTATTAAAAATAATGTTAAATTAACACTGCAGTGAGTGCATATGGTCCTATTAAATATAATGTTAAAATAACACTGCAATGAGTGCACGTGGTCCTATTAAAAATAATGTTAAATTAACACTTCAGCAAGAGCATTTGGTCCGATTAAAAATAATGTTAAATTAACACTACAGCAAGAGCATTTGGTCCGATTAAAAATAATGTTAAATTAACACTGCAGCGAGTGCACATGGTCCTATTAAAAATAATGTTAAATTAACACTGGAGCAAGTGCATATGGTGCAAATAAAAATAATGTTAAATTAACAATTCAGCAAGTGCTTATGGTGCAAATA
Source organism: Thalassophryne amazonica (assembly GCF_902500255.1). Lineage (NCBI taxonomy): Eukaryota > Metazoa > Chordata > Actinopteri > Batrachoidiformes > Batrachoididae > Thalassophryne > Thalassophryne amazonica. The sequence goes on from NC_047107.1 coordinate 84,539,804, forward strand.
AAAATAATGTTAAATTAACACTGCAGCGAGTGCTTATGGTGCAATTAAAAATAATGTTAAATTAACACTGCAGCGAGAGCATTTGGTCCGATTAAAAATAATGTTAAATTAACACTGCAGTGAGTGCATATGGTCCTATTAAATATAATGTTAAAATAACACTGCAACGAGTGCACGTGGTCCTATTACAAATAATGTTAAATTAACACTGCAGCGAGTGCATATGGTGCAATTAAAAATAATGTTAAATTAACACTGCAGCAAGTGCATATGGTGCAATTGAAAATAATGTTAAATTAACACTGCAGCGAGTGCACATGGTCCTATTAAAAATAATGTTAAATTAACACTGCAGCGAGTGCACATGGTCCTATTAAAAATAATGTTAAGTTAACACTGCAGCGAGTGCACATGGTCCTATTAAAAATAATGTTAAATTAACACTGCAGCGAGTGCACATGGTCCTATTAAAAATAATGTTAAATTAACACTGCAGCGAGTGCACATGGTCCTATTAAAAATAATGTTAAATTAACACTGCAGCGAGTGCACATGGTCCTATTAAAAATAATGTTAAATTAACACTGCAGCGAGTGCACATGGTCCTATTAAAAATAATGTTAAATTAACACTGCAGCGAGTGCTTATGGTGCAAATAAAAATAATGTTAAATTAACAATTCAGCAAGTGTATAATGGCGCAAATAAAAATAATGTTAAAGTAACACTGCAGCGAGTGCATATGGTGCAATTAAAAATAATGTTAAATTAACACTGCAGCGAGAGCATTTGGTCCGATTAAAAATAATGTTAAATTAACACTGCAGTGAGTGCATATGGTCCTATTAAATATAATGTTAAAATAACACTGCAATGAGTGCACGTGGTCCTATTAAAAATAATGTTAAATTAACACTTCAGGAAGAGCATTTGGTCCGATTAAAAATAATGTTAAATTAACACTGCAGCAAGTGCATATGATCCTACTAAAAATAATGTTAAATTAACAATTCAGCAAGTGTATATGGCGCAAATAAAAATAATGTTAAATTAACACTGCAGTGAGTGCATATGGTCCTATTAAATATAATGTTAAAATAACACTGCAGCGAGTGCACGTGGTCCTATTAAAAATAATGGTAAATTAACACTGCAGTGAGTGCATATGGTCCTATTCAGAACTGTGTTAAATTAACTGTATCATAGTGTAAACTAAATCTATGAATGCTGATCAACTTGATTTAACGGGTTTTAATAGAGTTGACCTCGTACTACAATAGCGTTGCTTTAATACAGTAATGACTGAGGCCATATGCACACCCCACAGTGTTCACTTAACACTGACACATGTGTTGGGGGGCAGCTAGGACCACTCCTTTGCCCCTCTGCCTGAACAAACCCAAAACAACTTTTTTAGGGTCCTTATGACTCCAAGGCACAGTCAAGATCTTCCCAAAAATAAAAACTGGACTCAAGCCTGATATTCCAGATGGTGTCCAAAATAGCCATTTCTTCATCATATTACCTCACTTTCAAAAATATTCCATGAGAGGAATGTTTTAGGTCACATTAAATACATTTGTGTCTAAATTATTTCATTCATACTTGCCACCAAACATCTGTTTTCTATTAAAATGTCCCTAAAACGCATCATACAACAAAAACTATAATTAATAATAACAGAATGGTATATTGTTCCCAGATAAAATCCAAAATATACATGGCTATTCATTATTACTTAAAAAAAAAAAGCCTTTCATTCTTCCTTGACAGTGTTGCTCGTATGATGTCCAGTACTTTGAACTAGTTTTAAAACCTTTGATGGAGCCACTGCTTTGAAATGCCTGCTGTCGGAAAACTGTATTACAGATTTTATATAACAAGGGACACATTCAATAAAACTTTAAAAATACCAATATGTTAGGTAAACCACTGATTCTGAACAGTGATTTCTTCCAACCCTGCTTTAAACAAAGGTCAGGTCAGGTGTGGGAACATGCAACGGTACCGAGTGGTGGGCACAGTTTCGCTAATCCGCTAACTGCTAATTATCAAAGCTAATGTTTTCACTATCAGATTAGCTTTTCAGATAATTTTGAAAACCATTAGTGGATTAATTATCTTCTGATAAATTTTGCTCCAATAATTTTTAGACCTGCTAAGATATTTTTGCAGGCGTGGTGAGCAAAGCTTAATAGAAACATTTATGAAGTGGGACATCAAAGATTTGTGTACCTACCCGTTAAATGTTTTGTGGCAGATGTACAATTCTATCCTCTACAGAGGAGACAAAGGAGAACTAATCACAAAAAAGAAAAAAAAAAAAAGCTCATTTCACTTGACTACTTTACTGATTCACCGGCAATATCACTCAAGTCATCCAGAGACATACAGTTTTAACTTATGGCTAAAATTTTAACCAAACTAATTTCGGACAAGTTATTTAAATTAACGTCACTTCTAAAGTAGTATAAAGTGAAAATATCAGATATATGTTTTAGTTTTAAAGTACTGCTGTAATTTTGAAGGTTTTAGTGTGGACATGCTGTCTCCACAAAGTGCATTATGGATAATCTCATTACATTCACAACAGGAGAAATGTATTTGAGATTCTCTGATCAGGCTCCACACGGACAACAGCATTAAACCCTTTGTATATTGTGCTTAAAACTCTCGAGAATATATTCTCTGGGTTTATAGACGATATTGTGTTTGTTTTATGTAAAAATGCCATAAGAAGCTCAGGTTGCTTCTCCATTATTTTCAACTGGAATCATTGTAAGCTGCAATTGCTTCCTGTTTGCTCTTTAAAGTCTTCCTTATGTCAAACACTGTGTGTCCTCTTTGTTCCAGAGTAATACATATAAGATGTCTGAAATTCGGTTTGCATTCATTAAATTCCACGCATCTTAAATGTAGCAGACACAGACGGAATATTTATTTGAAATATTTGTTTTAGCAAGTTTTCATGGTCTCTACTACCATCTCCTGGCCAGTAGTGTTCATAGCAGTATTCGCCCTAAGTATTGAGATATCTCATAATCCTTTGCGTGTCAGAGAGTTGCAGCCTCTTACTGCAGCTGATGAAAAGAAATAAAAATGTACATTTTGGTTGTATAATGTTCATTTACAATTGTCGTCGTGGATTCTCTCTGTGCAACTCTCTGACGTGCAAAGGATTATGGGTTAGGGTCTGAGCGTCTGGACGCCAGTAGATGGCAGTGTTCTATGCATTTTGACCCCGGTTATATCAGATGGTTGTCTCATCACAACTTGACTTTTGGCTTTTGCAAATGGCTTTTTTTTTTACAAATAAAAAAATGGCAATTTTACAAAAGCACATTTATATGTCAACACCAACACACACCTCACATTAACGTGTTGGTTTTTACATACAATGAATGAGTCAACCAATCAGTGTTAGCGGAGGCTCATTTTACACATAATGTTGTGAAAGTGTAGTGACACGGACCCACAACAGGGGGCGCAAATGAACGGTCAATAGATGAGCTAAAAAGTAACAATTTAATGTTGTGAAGGTGCACAACAAATACACAGACAATCTCAGAATCTGATAACAGTCAATCCACAAAGGTGACGTGTGGGCAGGCTCGAGGATAGAAGACGTCTGTCCTGAGAAGAGCCGGAACCACACGATTTCCGCCGCCACCGAACCTGGTGAATACTGGAGCCGCCAAGTCCCGAATTCCCAGGTGATCACCGTCCCCGACTGTCGGATCTGGTACTGCTGGCGAAGAACAAAGACAGTCAAGTGTGGGTGTGTGTACACCCCGTAACAACAACGGTGGGAATGCCACCTCCACCTCTAACACACACTTGTGCAGCGTCTGTGTGACCACTTATCTGACGGACGTAGGACGAAACAGTCGCGACCCACGCCGGTCCTCTGGTTGACAGCTGCAAAACAATAGCTCTTGGAATCAATACAGGCAGAGAAAGTTACCTCCATAGAAGTACGATATCTCGGCAACGAGGTGGAGATGACGTCTGGTCTTTATGGAGTGAGACGCTGTAGAGTAGATGGGTGACAGCTGTCAAGAGATAATGAGTGACAGCTGTCACCCCCGGCTGTGTCCGTGGCGGCAGCGCCCTCTCGTGCCTGAAGACTGCACTTCAGGCAGGGTGCCCTCTGGTGGTGGGCCAGCAGTACCTCCTCTTCTGGCGGCCCACACAACACATAATCCCTTTGGCATCTGTCTGTTTGTTACAGAACTTCAGAATTAGTGCATTATTTAAAATTAACAGATATGTGTTATATTTTAACTTTGTACAAATGACAGAATTGACATTAATGGAGTTATTCTATCTGGATTCATTTGTTTTATAAATTAAAGCTATTAGTCAAAACTGCTTTATTTTCCAAGACCTCTGCCTCACAGTGACACTGCTGTATACCGTTAAAGAATAATGACATATTTTTTTGTGTGTGTAGGTAGAGTTGAGCTTAGCTGCTCCTCTTAACTGCTGCAAAGCAGTAATGGTGATATGTAGTAAACAGAAGCTTCCAGCAGTGGACAGGGCACAGAAAGTCAGCACTTGTTAGTAGTTGCAAGTGTACCAGAGATAATCCTGGCAGTTATTGGTTAGCTGTAGCTTCCAATAATTTTTTTGGGGTGGTTTAGCTTTATAAAAAGATAACTTTTCAGTTAGCTGTTTAGCTGTTATCAAAGCTAACTCTTTGGTTACCTGTGCCCACCACTGACGGTACCTCACGCCACCGCATCTATCCACCACACTGCAGAGCCACTTTGGGTCCTGGATAGCAACCATCCAGGCATGCAGACACCACCTCTCAAAAGTAACTGTCTATTGTATTTTCCATAGTATCAGTCACAGGTTTTGTTTTGTTTTTTGTTCACTAGTGTAGTCCTGTGAGTTATGCCAAAAATAAATAAATCATGTGTCTGTTATTATCATCATCATCATCATCAATAATAATAATAATAATAATAATAATAACAATAATAATTTATAAAGAACCTTTCCAGGACTCAATGCACTCAACAAAAGTTCCAATAATAAAAGTACACTATAAAAATGCACAAAAATCCCAACTTAGAGTTGATTAAAAATATCAAATGGACTTACATTTTTATTGTAGCATTTCCAGTGTTGTGTGTCAGCAACCTGTGTTCATCTGCATCAAATAACATCCACAATTTGACCCACTTGTTTATTTTTGGAATTTAAAACTCATTAACTGCCATCTGGTGTTTCATGATGTCCCTGCTGCAACAAATACACATCCAATATGTTGTCTATCAGGCAGTTGTTTGTCTATACTGCTTATTTTTAGAATTTATAAGTCCTTATGTTAAGTAACAGTACACACTGTGGTGTGCACATGTGCTACACTGAGCAGCATATGTGCTATTCAGTGTAGCATATTGTCCATTGTTAAACTCACTCCCAGCCAAACCTTGTGTTTAAAAGTAAGTTCAAAATACAGAAAAAAAAAATGTGTGAATTATACTCCAGAAATTATGGTAGGTGAAAGGTGTATCCCTGTATCCCTGTGGCCATCACCAGCCGCTGGTGTCCTCACGACGGAAGAACCTGCATGCTAGATTATACCCAGACAAACACACCACATGGCCAAAATGTTGTATCTGACGTTCTCTCAAAATGTAAGCAATAGTCCTGATCTTAGTCTCCCAAAGTAACTGTTTGTTTGACACGTCATTCCAGTGGTACCCAAACACATATTGGAAAATTCTTTCACTGCTTTTAATCTCATTCAACACTTTGTCTTCATACAACATCTTCTTTCTTTCTTTGTTCCCTGAATCTTAGGTATTCTGGAAATCACGTCGGTGGACGTGGGAGTGGTGGCCGTCAAAGGGCTGAACAGTAACTACTATCTGGCTATCAACAAGAAAGGAGAGCTGTACGGAACGGTTAGTGTCCAGGTCAAAGGTTAATCTGAACAGCGATGTTCGTGAGATTCTTCCGTCCTTATCAAAAGAGACCTTATATTTACCTCTCTCTAACCGCTGGATGCTCTTAGGCACACTGTAGTGTGCACACACAAAGTATGCAAATTAAATCAACATGGAATAAAAAAATGTCAATATGTAGAAACACATCAGATCAGTTTTGCTTTCATCACATCACGTCAGGGATAAAACATTCAAACGTGACGCCTGCTGTTTTCTAGAGAGAGTTTGGTGTCGACTGCATGCTGAAGGAGCGGATTGAGGAGAATGGTTACAACACGTATGCATCAGCCAAGTGGCGGAACAAGAAGCGACAGATGTTTGTGGGGCTAAACGTCCACGGGAAACCGCTGAGAGGGAAGAAAACCCGCCGGAAGAACACGGCCACCCACTTTCTTCCAATTATGGTCTGAACTGGAGAATGCAGCACTGGACACTGATATTTACTCCAAAAAAAGATGTAAAATAAAGACACTCACTGACTTCTACTTATTCGAAAATAAGGCACTAACACTGTTCCACACACAAGTGGTCCCTGCTCTTGACTTTGAGATGTACTTTGCTCGGAGGAGAAGATGATAATCTATGTTTTCTGTGGCACTGGATGCAATATTTATCCTTTTGTCTGTGCCAAACCAGAATGCAACCAGTATGTGTGTGTGTGTGTGTGTGTGTGTGTGTGGGTCTGTATGTGTGTATTTGTGAGAACAACCCAGAATATACTGTCCAATAATCCAAAACTGTTCCAAACTATTATTTATAATCCACTCTCTGCTGAGAGTCATTCCACCAAAGTTAATCCACATAAAAAAATGAAATGAAAGCTCTGACATGATTACTCAGTTTATCACGGTACTATTAAATAATATAGAATACAACACATTTAATGCATACATCTCATACTTAACCACTGTGTTTGGACTGTACTGTAATGATTTATTTATTTTGTGAAATATTTAACTAGAGAGGAACACTTACCAGCATTTTTTTTTTGCTTTATGTACTTTTTATAGGGGGATTATTATGTGAAAATAAAACATAATTTTCTCCTCTGTAAAGGCGTTGTGTTATTTTATACCTGCAGGTACCACAGACTGACCTCACGGTTGAGGAAGTTCTGGAAAATGTTGCAATTTCTCCCAAGTGGCGAGCAGCCTTGGTGGCCATTCTGGTCATGGTAGGGCTTATCTGACTCTACAAGGAAGGATGCCAGAGGCACAAAAGGCAACCATTACTGCCAGACACATTCCTTATGGCAACTATTGCACAAGATTAGTTCCCAAACAAACAGGAACCCTTCAAACTAACCACTTCAGCATGGCAGGATGGTGAAATCTGTGACCGTAGAAAGAAACTGACATCACTTCCTAATATTACCTGATTACTGTGGAGCTGCAACAACCCTCATCAGAAGAGGCTGCATGGAGGAAACACCTGTTTAAAGTCACTGGACCCTATCTTGTTACAGGTGCAAAGGAGAGCACAGGGCAGGTGTAACTGCTAGTTTCCAACCAATGTTGTCATTTTCCCAGCACCTGTGTTGCATAATCGTCAAAAGTACTTGCACTCACCTGTGGGCCCAGGTACATGTTGATGTTACTGGGTGCAGTAATGGTGCACTGCTACTGTAAAGTAAAATGAAGCTAGTTATATGGTCCAATAGTCAGATGCACCTTACAGAGGGGGGTTCACATTACATGATTGCACTATGCGTGCACACACTGGAATGTACATTAAACTATAAATAAGATAAAAAATTTCATTGAAACAAACATGAAAAACTAAATCAGTCATTCCCAAAATTAAGAATGCCGGGGCCCACTTTGAAATCTAAAAATCATCTGGAGCCCACCCAAAGCTTGAATCACATGAGACAAAGATGAAGTATTTATATATTATATTAAACTAGGTCTGGTAAATGAAGAATAACACATAATATAAATCCCACTATTGTGTTTTATTACCACTGACTGGTTTTAATTAATCCAATATTTTAGGTAATTTTATACTTCATTAGAAAATTGAAAATTTGAATCTTTGATTATTTATTTACAAATGATTACTTATTGACCAATGACTGTTTTTTAATCTTTGATGTTTGTTTTATGGGCAGCATGGTGGTATAGCACTGTTACCTCATAGCAGATTCAGATTCAATTTATTATTATACCCTTGGGTAAAATTAGTTTACAGTGAGTGAGTCATCTTTTTTGATAAACACACAGCAAAACACAGAACAAGACAAAGCAACAACAGTGCTAAAAAGCTAAAAGAACCACAAGGATGGCCCCAAAGTAGAATAAAAGCAAGATGAGTTAAAACATCAGTAGATAAAGTGTAAAAACATATCATACAGAGGCAAAAGGATAAAAAACTAAAACAAGAAGGTCATGGGATCAATTCCCACCTATGGTCTTTTTGTGTGGTGTTGTGTGGGCCGCTGAAGAGGAGGTACTGCTGGCTCTCCACCACCAGATGGCGCCCTGCTTGGAGTGCGGGCTTCAAGCACAAGAGGGCGCCAGAACCACTGGGAGTGACAGCCGTCAATCATCCTCAACACCAGCTGTCACTCATTCATCTCATCATCATCATCACCATAAAGGCCGGACGGCGACTCCACCTCCTCGCCGAGAAATCTCCTACGATTCGAGGTAAACTTCTCTGCTGTGATTATTGCGAATAATAATCTGATCTGTTTTGCAGCTGTTTTTCCTGTTGGTATTCCTTATCTGGGATTTTTGGCGTTTGGTGTGACTGCGACGACTTCGCCTCACACCCCAAAACCGATAAGTGGTAAACAGGAGCTGCACGTGTGTATGATTGGAGGTGGAGGTTCTCCCTCCCAGAAGAATCATTAATCAAGGTTGCTGGGTGTGAGGATTCACACTCACCACCTTCTGTTTCTGTCTGCCAGCAGTACCAGGGCCGACAACGGAGGACAGAGACCACCTGGGGACTCAGGGCTTGGCGGCTTCGGTGTTCTTCAGGCCGTTGGTGGTAGAAGCGGTGTGGGCCCCGGCTCTTCGTTCATCCGAGGTCTCCTATCTTCAAGCCTGCCCGCAGTCCTCTTGTGTATGATTGGCAGCCCTCTTGTTTACATTACGTTGTGTTCTTGTACAACATTAAATTGTTACTCCTTCTCTTATCCATTGTCCGTTCATTTGCGCCCCCTGTTGTGGGTCCGTGTTACGACACCATCCCAACAGAATTTCTCGGCCATTCGTCATGGATCCCGAGGGGCGTCAACCACAGCTTGAACAGCCAATGGGAGAACAAGGAGCGCAGGCGTCAGCAGGAGGCGTGGTAAGTGATCTGCAGCAAATCCTTACCGCTTTCACTGCTCAGTTACAGCTGGTAACTGAGCAAAATGCAATCCTCAATCAGAGGATGGAGGCTCTCACCGCCAGAGTGGAAGCACGCGAGTCGAGCGTCGCTGCAGTGTCTCCTCCTGCTGGCCCGGGGCCTAATGTAGATGTTCCACTGGCCGTTCAACTACCCCCCCCACCGTCCCCTGAAGCTTACATAAGTCCACCTGAACCGTACGGAGGCTGTGTGGAAACGTGCGCAGACTTCTTGATGCAGTGTTCGCTCGTTTTTGCACAGCGTCCAGTCATGTACGCAGCAGACGCCACCCGGGTGGCTTATGTAATTAATCTGCTTCGAGGTGAGGCACGCGCTTGGGCTACAGCGCTCTGGGAACAGCAGTCATGGCTTCTGACGTCTTACGCTGGGTTTATACGGGAATCCAAACAGGTGTTTGATCATCCCAACAGAGGCGAGACCGCCTCGACCGTGCTGCTGTCACTGAGACAGGGGCGTCGGAGCGCAGCTGATTACGCTGTCGACTTCCGCATCGCGGCTGCGAGGTCGGGTTGGAATGACATTGCGCTCCGCGCTGCCTTCATAAGCGGACTGTCTCCAGTACTGAAGGAGCATTTACTGGCTAAGGACGAACCGCAGACTTTCGACGGGCTTGTCACTCTGGTTATACGCTTAGACAACTGCTTGAATGAACACCGTCGGGAGCAGGCCGGGGGGCGTGGCCGGGCACAAGCCGTCCCTCTCTCTTCCGGGTCTGAAAGGGTGACGTCGTCCCCACGCTCCATTGCCAGTGGGCTCCGTGTGGCAACAGCTCCCCCTGCTGACGAAGCTATGGACACGAGCAGGGCTAAAGTGAGATCTGATATCAGACAAAGGAGACTGGCCCGCGGGGAATGTTTTTACTGCGGCTCATGTGAACACATGTTAAAAGACTGCCCCAAACGGTCAAACACCAACGCCCGTCCTTAGAAACTGGGCTAAGGGTGGGCCATAACATGTGCACGGGAAGACCCCGCAAATCAGCACGAATCCCAGTGTTAATCCTGAGTGGGGATTTAACCCTTCACGCCCCAGCACTGGTGGACACGGGGTCCGAAGGGAATCTGTTGGATAGCAGATGGGCAAAGGAAGTAGGGCTCCCTCTAGTGGCTCTGCCTTCGCCCTTGAAGGTACGGGCACTAGATGGCACTCTACTCCCGCTAATCACACACCGGACCCAGCCCGTGACCCTGGTTGTGTCTGGGAATCACCGGGAGGAGATAGTGTTTTACGTGACACCTTCTACCTCCCGAGTGATTTTGGGTTTTCCTTGGATGGTGAAGCACAATCCCCGGATCGATTGGCCGTCTGGGGTCGTGGTGCAGTGGAGCGAAACCTGCCACTGGGAGTGTTTAGGATCCTCGGTTCCCCCCGGAATCACGGCTAAGGAGGAGGTTAAGACCCCCCCCAATCTGACGGCGGTGCCAGGGGAGTACCATGATCTGGCTGATGTCTTCAGCAAAGATCTGGCGCTCACCCTTCCGCCGCACCGACCGTACGATTGTGCCATTGATTTGATTCCGGACGTTGAGTACCCGTCCAGTAGACTATACAACCTCTCACGTCCGGAACGCGAATCAATGGAGACCTACATCCGGGACTCCTTGGCCGCCGGGTTGATCCGGAACTCCACCTCCCCGATGGGTGCTGGTTTCTTTTTTGTGGGCAAGAAAGACGGCGGACTTCGTCCATGCATCGATTACAGGGGATTGAACGAGAGCACGGTTCGCAATCGATACCCATTGCCCCTCTTGGATTCGGTGTTCACACCCCTGCATGGAGCCAAAATATTCACCAAACTCGATCTTAGGAATGCGTACCACCTAGTTCGGATCCGGAAGGGAGACGAATGGAAGACGGCATTTAACACCCCGTTAGGTCATTTTGAGTACCTGGTCATGCCGTTCGGCCTCACTAATGCCCCCGCGACGTTCCAAGCCTTGGTTAATGACGTCTTGCGGGACTTCCTGCACCGGTTTGTCTTCGTATATCTGGATGATATACTCATCTTTTCCCCGGATCCTGAGACCCATGTCCGACATGTACGTCAGGTCCTACAGCGGTTGTTAGAAAACCGGCTGTTTGTGAAGGGCGAGAAGTGTGAGTTTCACCGCACTTCTCTGTCCTTCTTGGGGTTTATCATCTCCTCCAACTCCGTCGCCCCGGATCCGGCCAAGGTTGCGGCGGTGAGGGATTGGCCCCAACCAAAGAGCCGTAGGAAGCTGCAACAGTTCCTCGGCTTCGCAAACTTCTACAGGAGGTTCATTAAGGGTTACAGTCAGGTTGCTAGCCCCCTGACCGCCCTGACCTCCACCAAAGTCCCATTCACCTGGTCGGACCGGTGCGAAGCCTCGTTTAGGGAGTTGAAACGCCGATTTTCATCTGCTCCAGTTCTGGTGCAGCCTGATCCTACTCGCCAGTTTGTAGTGGAGGTGGACGCCTCAGACTCAGGAATAGGAGCCGTGCTGTCCCAGAGCGGGGAGTCCGATAAGGTTCTCCATCCTTGTGCCTACTATTCCCGCAGGTTGACCCCCGCTGAACGGAATTATGACGTGGGCAATCGAGAACTCCTCGCGGTGAAGGAGGCTCTAGAAGAGTGGAGACACCTGTTGGAGGGAGCTACGGGGCCTTTCACGGTTTTTACGGACCACCGGAACCTGGAGTACATCCGGACCGCCAAGCGGCTGAACCCCAGGCAAGCCCACTGGTCCCTGTTCTTCGCGCGCTTTGACTTCCGGATCACCTACCGCCCCGGGACCAAGAATCAACGATCCGATGCATTGTCCCGGGTGCACGAAGAGGAGGCCAAGGCCGAGTTGTCGGACCCCATCGACACCATCCTTCCCGAGTCCACTGTCGTGGCCACCCTCACCTGGGACGTGGAGGAGATCGTCCGGGAGGCCCAGGCAAAGAACCCGGACCCGGGAAACAGTCCGAAGAACAGACTCTACGCCCCACCAGAGGCTAGGGCTGCCGTCTTGGACTTCTGCCACGGATCCAAGCTCTCCTGTCATCCTGGAGTGCGTAGGACCGTGGCAGTAGTCCAGCAGCGCTTCTGGTGGGCGTCACTGGAAGCCGACGTCCGGGACTACGTCCAGGCCTGCACCACCTGTGCCAGGGGCAAGGCGGACCATCGCAAGACCAGGGGCCTACTCCAACCCCTGCCTGTGCCTCATCGCCCCTGGTCCCACATCGGCCTGGACTTCGTCACGGGCCTCCCGCCGTCCCAGGGCAACACCGCCATACTGACGGTAGTGGACCGATTCTCCAAGGCGGCCCACTTCGTGGCCCTCCCGAAGCTCCCGACGGCCCAGGAGACGGCAGACCTCCTGGTCCACCACGTCGTGCGTCTGCATGGGATACCGTCGGACATCGTCTCAGATCGTGGTCCCCAGTTTTCCTCGCAAGTCTGGAGGAGTTTTTGTAAGGAGCTGGGGGCCACCGTGCGTCTCTCATCCGGGTATCACCCACAGACGAACGGCCAGGCAGAGCGGGCGAACCAGGACCTTGAACAGGCTCTTCGTTGTGTCACCTCCACTCACCCGGCGGCCTGGAGTAACCATCTGGCCTGGATCGAGTACGCTCACAACAGCCAAGTATCCTCTGCCACCGGCCTCTCCCCCTTTGAAGCGTGTCTGGGCTACCAGCCCCCGTTATTCCCACTTGTGGAGGGAGAGGTCGGGGTACCCTCGGTCCAGGCCCACCTGCGGAGGTGCCGCCGGGTGTGGCGGACCGCCCGCTCTGCCCTGTTGCAGGCCCGGACGAGGGCCAAGGCCCATGCAGATCGCCGGCGTTCCCCGGCCCCTACATACCAACCAGGGCAAGAGGTGTGGCTATCCACCAAGGACATCCCGCTCCAGGTGACATCCCACAAACTCAAGGACCGCTTCATCGGGCCGTTCCCCATCGCCAAGATCCTCAGTCCGGCTGCAGTGAAGCTGACGCTCCCGGCTTCACTGCGGATCCATCCGGTTTTTCATGTTTCCAAACTCAAGCCATACCACACCTCACCGCTCTGCTCCCCCGGACCCGACCCACCTCCTGCCCGGATCATCGACGGGGAGCCGGCATGGACTGTTCGTCGGCTCCTGGACGTCCGTCGGAAGGGTCGGGGTTTTCAGTACTTGGTGGACTGGGAGGGTTACGGACCCGAAGAACGCTCCTGGGTGAAGAGGAGCTTCATCCTGGACCCGGCCCTTCTGGTCGATTTCCACCACCGACATCCGGACAAGCCTGGTCGGGCGCCAGGAGGCGCCCGTTGAGGGGGGGGTCCTGTTGTGTGGGCCGCTGAAGAGGAGGTACTGCTGGCTCTCCACCACCAGATGGCGCCCTGCTTGGAGTGCGGGCTTCAAGCACAAGAGGGTGCCAGAACCACTGGGAGTGACAGCCGTCAATCATCCTCAACACCAGCTGTCACTCATTCATCTCATCATCATCATCACCATAAAGGCCGGACGGCGACTCCACCTCCTCGCCGAGAAATCTCCTACGATTCGAGGTAAACTTCTCTGCTGTGATTATTGCGAATAATAATCTGATCTGTTTTGCAGCTGTTTTTCCTGTTGGTATTCCTTATCTGGGATTTTTGGCGTTTGGTGTGACTGCGACGACTTCGCCTCACACCCCAAAACCGATAAGTGGTAAACAGGAGCTGCACGTGTGTATGATTGGAGGTGGAGGTTCTCCCTCCCAGAAGAATCATTAATCAAGGTTGCTGGGTGTGAGGATTCACACTCACCACCTTCTGTTTCTGTCTGCCAGCAGTACCAGGGCCGACAACGGAGGACAGAGACCACCTGGGGACTCAGGGCTTGGCGGCTTCGGTGTTCTTCAGGCCGTTGGTGGTAGAAGCGGTGTGGGCCCCGGCTCTTCGTTCATCCGAGGTTTCCTATCTTCAAGCCTGCCCGCAGTCCTCTTGTGTATGATTGGCAGCCCTCTTGTTTACATTACGTTGTGTTCTTGTGCAACATTAAATTGTTACTCCTTCTCTTATCCATTGTCCGTTCATTTGCGCCCCCTGTTGTGGGTCCGTGTTACGACACCATCCCAACATGTGGAGCTTGCATGTTCTCCCCGTGTTTGTGTTCCCTCTGGGTGCTCCGGCTTCCAACCACATCCAGTGACATGCAGGTTAGGTGGACTGGAAACTTTAAAATGCCCATAGGTGCAGGTGTGAATGTGTTTGTTTGTCTGTATGTGGCCCTGCGACAGACTGGCGTCCTGTCTAGGGTGTACCCTCGCTCCCACCCTATGACTGCTGGGATAGGCTCCAGCTTAATTGGAGTAAGCGGTTGAAGGTGAATGCGTTTGTTTTAAATATATTATGTCTCAGGGGAGTAGTACCCAAACTTCATTATATTGTTGTCTGACCCCTTCAATATAAAGACACTAAAGTATATCTACATATGTAGTTTATCTATCTATATTGAATCAAAGATGTTTTTATTTATGTATTTTTAATGACCTCTCATGGCCCACCTGCAGTGCCTCTACAACCCAACAAGGGGCCTCGGTCCCCACTTTGAGAATCCCTGAACTAAATACAAGTATATACACTAGTGGAAACCTGCCACTTAAAGCCAGCATCTAAATAGCAATGTGTTATTTTTAAGGGTGCACAGCTCTGTAAAGGCAGTGACAGACTACAAACCCAAAACACACCTGTGTAGTGTGTGTTACTACTGTATGTGCTCAGTGTATGTGCTCTGTTAATCAAAAAGTGGAGTTATACCTGCCTTTGCTCCCAGACCACCAATAACTAGCAAAAATCTATTTAAGCATAAAAATTCAAAAAGAAAAAATAATATAGCACCTTCAATTGCACCACAGACTAAAACAGTTAAATGTGGTCTATTAAACATTAGGTCTCTTTCTTCTAAGTCCCTGTTGGTAAATGATATAATAATTGATCAACGTATTGATTTATTCTGCCTAACAGAAACTTGGTTACAGCAGGATGAATATGTTAGTTTAAATGAGTCAACACCCCCGAGTCACACTAACTGTCAGAATGCTCGTAGCACGGGCCAGGGCGGAGGATTAGCAGCAATCTTCCATTCCAGCTTATTAATTAATCAAAAACCTAGACAGAGCTTTAATTCATTTGAAAGCTTGTCTCTTAGTCTTGTCCATCCAAATTGGAAGTCCCAAAAACCAGTTTTATTTGTTATTATCTATCGTCCACCTGGTCGTTACTGTGAGTTTCTCTGTGAATTTTCAGACCTTTTGTCTGACTTGGTGCTTAGCTCAGATAAGATAATTATAGTGGGCGATTTTAACATCCACACAGATGCTGAGAATGACAGCCTCAACACTGCATTTAATCTATTATTAGACTCTATTGGCTTTGCTCAAAAAGTAAATGAGTCCACCCACCACTTTAATCATATCTTAGATCTTGTTCTGACTTATGGTATGGAAATAGAAGACTTAACAGTATTCCCTGAAAACTCCCTTCTGTCTGATCATTTTTTAATAACATTTACATTTACTCTGATGGACTACCCAGCAGTGGGGAATAAGTTTCATTACACTAGAAGTCTTTCAGAAAGCGCTGTAACTAGGTTTAAGGATATGATTCCTTCTTTATGTTCTCTAATGTCATATACCAACACAGAGCAGAGTAGCTACCTAAACTCTGTAAGGGAGTTAGAGTATCTCGTCAATAGTTTTACATCCTCATTGAAGACAACTTTGGATGCTGTAGCTCCTCTGAAAAAGAGAGCTTTAAATCAGAAGTGTCTGACTCCGTGGTATAACTCACAAACTCGTAGCTTAAAGCAGATAACCCGTAAGTTGGAGAGGAAATGGCGTCTCACTAATTTAGAAGATCTTCACTTAGCCTGGAAAAAGAGTTTGTTGCTCTATAAGAAAGTGAAGGTTACAAATGATCTTCTTATGGCTTCAGACAGTGGACTCATCTCTGTGCTTGTTCTGTTGGACCTCAGTGCTGCTTTTGATACTGTTGACCATAAAATTTTATTACAGAGATTAGAGCATGTCATAGGTATTAAAGGCACTGCGCTGCGGTGGTTTGAATCATATTTGTCTAATAGATTACAGTTTGTTCATGTAAATGGGGAATCTTCTTCACAGACTAAAGTTAATTATGGAGTTCCACAAGGTTCTGTGCTAGGACCAATTTTATTCACTTTATACATGCTTCCCTTGGGCAGTATTATTAGACGGTATTGCTTAAATTTTCATTGTTACGCAGATGATACCCAGCTTTATCTATCCATGAAGCCAGAGGATACACACCAATTAGCTAAACTGCAGGATTGTCTTACAGACATAAAGACATGGATGACCTCTAATTTCCTGCTTTTAAACTCAGATAAAACTGAAGTTATTGTACTTGGCCCCACAAATCTTAGAAGCATGGTGTCTAACCAGATCGTTACTCTGGATGGCATTTCCCTGATCTCTAGTAATACTGTGAGAAATCTTGCAGTTATTTTTGATCAGGATATGTCATTCAAAGCGCATATTAAACAAATATGTAGGACTGCCTTTTTGCATTTACGCAATATCTCTAAAATCAGAAAGGTCTTGTCTCAGAGTGATGCTGAAAAACTAATTCATGCATTTATTTCCTCTAGGCTGGACTATTGTAATTCATTATTATCAGGTTGTCCTAAAAGTTCCCTAAAAAGCCTTCAGTTGGTTCAGAATGCTGCAGCTAGAGTACTGACGGGGACTAGCAGGAGAGAGCATATCTCACCCGTGTTGGCCTCTCTTCATTGGCTTCCTGTTAATTCTAGAATAGAATTTAAAATTCTTCTTCTTACTTATAAGGTTTTGAATAATCAGGTCCCATCTTATCTTAGGGACCTCGTAGTACCATATTACCCCATTAGAGCGCTTCGCTCTCAGACTGCGGGCTTACTTGTGGTTCCTAGGGTTTGTAAGAGTAGAATGGGAGGCAGAGCCTTCAGCTTTCAGGCTCCTCTCCTGTGGAACCAGCTCCCAATTCAGATCAGGGAGACAGATACCCTCTCTACTTTTAAGATTAGGCTTAAAACTTTCCTTTTCGCTAAGGCTTATAGTTAGGGCTGGATCGGGTGACCCTGGACCATCCCTTGGTTATGTTGCTTTAGACGTAGACTGTGGGGGGTTCCCATGATGCACTGTTTCTTTCTTTTTTGCTCCGTATGCATCACTCTGCATTTAATCATTAGTGATTGATCTCTGCTCCCCTCCACAGCATGTCTTTTTCCTGGTTCTTTCCCTCAGCCCCAACCAGTCTCAGCAGAAGACTGCCCCTCCCTGAGCCTGGTTCTGCTGGAGGTTTCTTCCTGTTAAAAGGGAGTTTTTCCTTCCCACTGTGGCCAAGTGCTTGCTCATAGGGGGTCGTTTTGACCGTTGGGGTTTTTCATGGTTATTGTATGGCCTTGCCTTGCAATATGGAGCGCCTTGGGGCAACTGTTTGTTGTGATTTGGCGCTATATAAGAAAAAAGTTGATTGATTGATTGATTAAATGCACTTGTGTTACGGTTTTTTACGGTTCACTACAGGTTGTCAAGATAGGGCCCACTGTTTGAAAGTAATATATGTAAAAATTATTTGGTTGCATCGGTCTGTGAGGAGAAACTAGATTCATGTTCGAACTGAGCTGTGAATGTATGTGACACCAGATTGTATGAGAGGAATAGATGAGTGATATGACCTGTGTCTGACCACCCACTTCCTTTGGTAATCACGTCCAAAGTGATCAGTGACAGCTGTCTTGATGGCAGATGAAAAGACCACGGGGGAACATTAACACCGCAGGCTTCCGGGCCTCGTGCTCTTTCATCCCACCTCTCAGGACATCTATCTCAGCGAAGATTGGACTAAGAGAGGAAACATCGCGACAGCCTTGTTGCCTTTATTCTCAAATTCTTTCAAGATTCTCTCATACCATCTAAAATCAAAGGAAGAAGGTGAAACAATAAAAGAAACCATAATATGAGCCTTCAGTCAACTAGAATATATTGTCCTGTTAACGGTGGTTTCTTTTGACTTCTTGATGTGCTCCAATACATTGTGACTGCTGGTTCCCTGATGGAAGTTCTGTCCCCAAAAATGCCTCTTTCGAAGTTACAGTATTGTGCAAAAATCTTGAGGATGATGAATAAATGGCCCCAGTCGGTCACTTGAGGGTTAAAACTGAACAAGAACGAGAACATCGTGTTGATTATGATCACGTTTGTTGTCTTTGTGGAATCAACTTTACAAAGAATTTGAGTTTTATTCACATACCTGAAAAGGTTTGTTACTTGACCTACATTAAAAAAGTTCACTCACTCACTCATCTTCAACCGCTTATAATTTGTTTAATTTTTTTAATGTTGTTGTATTAAAAAAAAATCAACAAATTATTTTTCTGATGTATTTTATTTTATACTAATTTACTCATATTTATTTTTATTATTAAGAAGAAGGGGAATACCTGTGAAATTTTATGAAGTCTGCACACAAACACAAAAACAAAAAACGGTACCAAATTAGCAGGAAAAGCTATTTAGCACTATTTTTGTTTTGTGTGTGTGTGCTATAGGTTGAATAATGTCTGAATGGGAATGGTGTAGCCTGAAGGTCAAGAATATTATCCATTCAGTCCCTAAATCTTGGCATGCTTGGACTGCTTGTTAGGTGACGTGTACTTAATTTCTTCAAGGTATAAACAATACAACTTGTCATTCAACTGATTTGAAGCAAGACAGGGAAACACATTTCCATTCTTTCAGAACAACTCTTTTTACTGTAAATGTGAAAAATGTAAGAGTTTGCTGCATATCCTTTGGAAAAGTTAAAGAATTGAACCAGCAATAGCCAGAATGCCGTGACTGGTTAACTGTCATATTTTGACATTTAATTTGTGTTATTATCTATTTTAATAATGTTTTAAATGAACCCTTATAAAACTCAAATTTGGTCTTTTGCTCAGTTTTTGTGCTTTTGGCGGCCCCTGGCTGCCAGAGAAGATCTGCTACAAATGCATGCAAATGCATGCTGGAATTGGGTAGATGATTTCATGCCGGATCCCTTTCCTCAAACAGCTCTACATGGAAAATCATAAAATTGCCAAGAGCTCTTTCCCAGCCAAGTACTAGTCAGGGTCTGTCTGCTTCACTTCTGAGATATGACAGGATCAGAAAATCGGGCCCCGATCAGAAAAGCCTTCCCCATTATCCAACAATTGCCTCTGTTGTTTCTGAGTCAACTGGTTGTCAAATTCTCCTACAACTAGGCAACTCTTAAAAAATGGTGTGGAAGTCATCTTAGCAAGTGAAGAGACAGGTCCTGCTATCCAGAAGTCATCTGTGACCGCAACACACCCACCTGCAGATACAGATCCTCCACAAATCATAATTCATGGAGCTCCAGTTACTCAGTCAAGAGGTCCAGTATCTCAACCGATAACTCCAGTCACCCATCACAAAAACAAAAACAGAAACTGACTTGACTTATGAAGCAACTACTTCTACTCAGACACATGCAACAGATTTAACTCTTAACCATTTTCAAAACTTGGTGTGTGTGTATTTTACTTATTTATTGGATAACATTATTCTGAAGATAGTTTCATTTAGGAATGTTTTCTGTAGATTAGATTAGATTAGACAGAACTTTAATGATCCCTTGGGAAGACTCCCTCAGGGAAATTGAGCTTCCAGCAGCATTGTATAGCAACACACAGGGTAAGAAGCACACAGAGTATCAACAGTGAAAGTGGAAAAACAATTTGCAAATATAAATATAAATACACAAATATAAATACCAGAAATATATAATATATACTATATATATAATACTGGTTTACTGGCTACTACTGTTCCTCTCCTTCCCGTCCTCTGTCTTCCTGTTACTCCTCCTCCCACTGAGTGAAGAGTTGTACAGTCTGATGGCCTGAGGGACTAAGGAGTACATAAACAGCATTGTGGTTTATGCTTTCAGATCTTGAGACTGTGAAAATAACACCTAGTATGTCTATAAGTGGATGTGCCAAAGACTCTGAAACTACAGTGATTGGTTTCCCGAACAAAAGGCAGAAGGTTTACCACAAAGAAACTCCATTTATCAGGTTTCCTTCTGAAAAGAAAGGAAAAAAGTATGTATAATACCATACATTCCTTCCCTTCTGGCGTGTTCTTCCAAGGGGATGTTAGGCTTCTCACATTGAGACTGTAGCAATGAACACAAACAAGAAAATGACCAAAAAATAAAATGTTCAAAACGTCATGTGTTATTTAAGACTTCTTCTTATACAGATAGAATTATAACAGCTTCCCATTTTAACATATACAGAGTAATGTCAACTTAAAATTAGCAAATTACAGTTGGCTCAAAGGTTTACATACCCTGGCAGAATTTTTTATTTTGTGGCCATTTTTCAGAGAATATAAATGATAACAACAACAAAAAAAACCAACTTTTTTTCCACTCATGGTTAGTGGTTGTGTAAAGCCATCTATTGTCAAACAACTGTGTTTACTCCTTTTAACTCATAATGACAACAGAAATGAACCAAATGACCCTGATCAAAAGTTTACATATCCCAGTTCTTAACACCATGTATTGGCCCCTTCAATATCAATGACAGCTAGGAGTATCATCCCGCCATCAATCTTGATCAAGTTTCCTGTGCATTTGTAGCTCATGCATCCCCAAAACATCAGCGACCCACCTCCGTGCTTCACAGCAAGAAGGGTATGCCTTTTATCATAGGCCTTGTTGACTCCTTTCCAAATACAGCATTTATGGTTGTGGACAAAAAGTTCAATTTTGGCCAAATGACTTTGTTCTCTGTGCCGTTTGGTGTATTGTAAGCGGGATACTTTGTGGCATTTGCGTAGTAATGGCTTTCTTCTGGCGACTCAACCATGCAGCCCATTTTTCTTCAAGTGTCTCATTATTGTGCATCTTGAAACAGCCACACCATTTTGTTTCATAGAGTCCTGTATTTCAGCTGAAGTTATTTTTGGGTTTTTCTTTGCATCCCGGCCAATTTTCCTGGCAGTTGTTGTTGAAATTTTTGTTGGCCTACATGACCATGTTTTGGTTCCAACAGAATCTCTCATTTTCCACTTCTTAATAAGAGTTTGAACACTGCTGATTGGCTTTCTCGGTCCCTTGGATATCTTTTTAATATCCCTTTCGTGTTTTATGTAGTTCAATTACCTTTTCTATGACAATTCTTTTGCTTTCCCTATGACTCAGAAACCAGAAACGTCAGTGCAGCACTGGATGAAAGATGCAAGGGTCTGTCAGGAGCCCAGAAACTCACTGACCTCTTATGCATATACACACTGATTACAAGCAAACAGATCACAGGTGAGGATGGTTACCTTTTGTAGCCACTCAGACCTGTTTGTGTAAACGTCTGTGCATATCAGGCCAAAATCACCAGGGTATGTAAACTTTTGATCAGGGTCATTTGGGTAGTTTCTGTTGTCATTATGATTTAAAAGGAGTACACAGTTGTTTGATAATAAATGGCTTCACATAACCACAAACCATAACTGAAAAAAAAAGTTTTTTGTGTTATCATTCATATTCTCTAAAAAATGGGCAAAAAAAAAAAAAAAAATTCTTCCAGTGTATGTAAACTTATGGGCATAACTGTATATATAGTAAAAAAGTCAACTGTGATTTTTTACTATAAGTCAACTGACAACTCAGTATAAGTCAGTTTCCCCAGCAACTGTAATTTTAAACGATTACAGTTGCTGGGGAGAAAAACAAAATTAAAACAAAACCACAAATGGTCTATATTTTGTTAATGGCTTAAAAATAATAATTTAAACAAATATTTTAGATTTATTTATTTATTTATTTCTACATTTATTTATTGGTTGTCAGTCACAACATTTCTTTCTGAGAGAATTTAGCACTGATAGTACCAGCACATAAGGACTAAACACAGTATCAATTTTTCCTTGATTTGTCTTTAACAGTTCAAATGTAACTTACTGAAACAGATAATAAATCACCAGAGGTGTACTGACGAGTACTGAAGTACTGCTTTACACAGGCTGGATACTGTAGTTTACTGTGAGGGCAATAGAGCTCCTCGGCATCACAACTGCTGTCACTTAAAATCTTGTGCATTTCTGGGAATTGTAAATATTTGAACCTTCTCTGTTTCTCTGCCATGAGAAGAAAAGGAAAAAAAAAAAAGGCAGTAACAGAAAATAGAGAAGGTAATCTTTTATCAAAGAGGCTCTCCACATTTCTGGCAAGGGAATTCTCTGTGGAATAATATGATCCAGCTAATGGAAACAAGTGGAAAATGACTGGAGGCTGAAACAACTAATGAATACTTCATCAAGGAGTCTGGTGCAACATGTTTGTAGTAGCTACTGTGTGCACAAGTGCAGAATACACACTGAGTTGCAGCAACACGTCTGATATGTCAGATAAAAATAATAGCCCTTATTTCTCCATTAAATGTGTTGAGTAGACTGCCGGGATAAGCTCCGGTCACCCCTGTGACCCTTAAATGGAGTAAGTGGGTACTGAAAATAGATGGATGTGTTGAGTAACTATGTGGGGAAACACAGGCATAGCCTGTTTGTTGGTTTGTTTGTTTGTTTAGTTGGGTTTTTTTTTTTGGGGGGGGGGGGGTGAGCCTTGCAGTCACATGATCTTTGACTAGTGCAAAATAATGAATATTTTCATTATTAATTAAAAAAAACAACACATAAAAATATTTCAAATGAACACTTTAGAGAAGCCAATGTGACATCTTCAAACTACTTAAATTACTCAACAAATGCTTTTAAGTAACTTGCATTTCTGAATCTATGGTGGTACTTTTCATTTTTCTTTAGCTTTCCAAAATTTTATTACTATTATTATTGCTGGTGGTATGGTGAAGTAGTGGTTAGCACTGATGCCTCACAGCAAACAGGTTGTGGGATCGATTCCTGCCTGGAGTCTTCCTGTGTAGAGTTTGTATGTGTTCCTGTGGGTTCCCTCCAGTTGCTCCAGTTTTCTACCAGTTCCAAAGACATGCAGGTTAGGTGAACTGGGAATATGAAGTTGACCGTAGGTGTGTAAGTGTACTTGTCTGTCTATATGTGGCCCTGTGACAGACTGGTGTCCTGCCCATGGTGTACCCCGCCCCACGCTTTGGAACCAAAACGGTTCTGGAGCGTGCTGGGAGTCGATCATCCAGCATACTCTGCCCTCTTCATTGGCTGCATTAAACACCACTTCCACTCCTTGTCACTAGAGGGAGACAACCTGGCAACGTTGATTAAATCCCTACGGGTTGTTGTTACCGGAAGTATTTGTTGTTAACAAAAAATAAAGTTGCTTCTTGCAGCGCTGAGAAAAAGAAGACTCGGGCGGTTTTATTATGGTCCACTAACCAAACAAGCGTCAGGAAGATTCTTTGGTTGGTTTCAGACGCTGTTAGGTGGACTGTAAGTAGCTAACAAACAGAACAACCATGAACGAGCATTTCGACCGAGCTCCGGGTGCAGGCAGAGCCCGCAGTCAATATGCAGCTGCCCCAGGCCTCTTTGCTGCTGGGGACGAAGACTCCACATCATCGATTTTAAACCAGAGGCAACCGTTGAGACAGCCGCGAACATCCCCGCCATCCGCGGATATCAGCGCTAAGGACACAGACAGCGGCGGAGGTGGGAGCTGCTAACTAGCTTTTAGCCACGTAGCTTACTCACCGGTTATCACAACTTCGGTTGGCAAATCGGAGAAGCCTTACAGTCCTATTCTGCGTTAACTTATTTGGCTCACGAATACATGGATGCTAGGTAGCTATCTTATCTGTGCTTTTAAGCTCATCGACATACAGAATATTGGGTTCCATTTTCGCTAACACATGATGTAAATAAAGCACTCACTCACGTGTCTGGTTGTTTAGGCGAAGCACTCACACCGGCAAGAGAGAGACAGCAGCCGGGGGAATAGTCACTCCCGTTTGTTTACCTGTGCCATTTCAGTTTTGATAGTTTTGTCTGGATCAAAACTATGCACTCTGTGCTCAGGTTAGCTAAATGTTGCCCCTTTAGCTTAGCAGTGCTTCACACTAATATCAGACATAATCTATATTAGATTTATTTTTCAAAAAGTTTTATTTTCTCAGTGCAGTAAAAAAGGTTGCACTGATACATATATCATTCAAAGGGCATATCTTAAATTTGATGTCGACCTTATTTTATAGGAAGTGGCTGTTTTTACGTAGCTGTATGGGTTGGCGCGGAGACACGTCACTTCCTGCGAAGTGGCGAATCCAAAGGGAAGAATTCGTACTTGGGCGACTGGCCGCCTGATGAAAACAAGCTCCGGCTGCATTGGTTGTGTATTGAAATAAGCTGGTTTTGTTTTGCTTCTAACAGCCAGCTGACAGCTATCATTGCCTGGAAAAAATGAGATTTATATACCAAGCTCAGCTGAAATGAACCACTGTAAATTAAATTGACTTTATTGATGAGTCTGACCCCTGTGAAAAGTGACCAAATTACATGTACGAGGTCTGTTAGAAAAGTATCAGACCTTTTTATTTTTCCAAAAACCTGATGGATTTGAATCACGTGTGCTTGCATGAGCAAACCTTGAACTTTCGTGCGCATGCGTGAACTTTTTCACGTCTGTCGATTGCGTCATTTCCTGGTAAGCAGCCTTTGTGTGGGACGTGTGCAGTGCGCGCGGCGGATTTTCATTTCAAGGAAAAAGACGGAATGACTGGAGCAGCGCTGCATCAAATTTTGCCAGAAACTGGGCGACAGCCAGGTGGAAACCATTCGGATGATTCAGACGGCTTTCGGTGACGATGCTATGGGCATCACACAGATTAAGGAGCGGTACAACTGGTTTTAAAGACGGCCGCACAATGGTGGAGAGCGAGCCACGCTCCAGGTCGGCCATCAACATGCTGAAATGACCAGATCATTTCCAAAGTGAACGCTGTGGTGATGCAGGACCATCGTGTGACTATCCAAGAAATTGTGGAAGAGGTGGACATCAGCACTTTTTCGGTACATTCCACTGTGACAGAAGATTTGGCCATGAAAAGATTGGTGGTGAAATTCATGCTGCTGCTGACAGCGGCGCAAAAGCGCCTCCGTGTTGAAGTCTCACAGGACATGTTGTAACATGCCCACCTCTTCCACAATTTCTCGGATAGTCATACGACTGAAAAGTCACCGAAAGTCGCCTGAATCATCTGAATGGTTTCCACCTGGCTGTCGCCCAGTTTCTGGCTAAATTTGATGCGGCGCTGCTCCAGTCGTTCCATCTTTTTCCTTGAAATGAAAATCCGCTGAGCGCACTGCACACGTCCCACACAAAGGCTGCTTACTTGGAAATTATGCAATCGACAGGCGTGAAAAAGTTCACGCATGCGCAAGAAGGTTCAAGGTTTGCTCATGCAAGCACATGTGATTCAAATCCATCACGTTTTTGAAAAAAATAAAAAGGTCCGATACTTTTCTAACAGACCTCGTATTTGTATTGCGTTCGCTGGTGTTTTCATTGGCCAAAAACTGCCAACAGAGGGTGCTCAGGTAAAGTCCACTACAACCCATTAATAATCCCAAATTCTATTTGTACTGTCCTTTATTGGTCTTGTTAGGGGTTATGGTTAACGTAGTTTGAGAATCTATGTATCAACAGCAAATACATGTACAAGTACGTAGCCTCATGATAACATGACCTGTATTGACCAATGAGAGACCCTCGTACTAATGGGTTGCTGCGGTATTTACCCCAGCATCCTCTGGTGGCCATTTTTGGACGATGAAAACATTGCCAAACTCGGTACAAAATACATGTAATTTGGTCACTTTTCAGAGGGGTCAGACTCATCAATAAAGTCAATTTAATGTACAGTGGTTCATTTCAGGTCAGCTTGGTGTATAAATCTCATCATTCCAAGCAATGATAGCTATCAGCTGGCTGATAGAAGCAAGTTAGATACAAAACTAAACCAGCTGATTTCAGTAGACAAGCAGTACAGTCTGACCTTGTTTTCATCAGGCGGTCAGTCGCGGAAGTACAAATTGTTTTTTTAAATATGCTGACACATTGCCATTTGAGGTCGTTAAATGACCCCTTCAGATTTGCCTTAAAGTGTGTGTGTGTGCGCGCGCGCTTAAATATTGAAAAATCCTATGTTTCTAGGCCTCCAAACCATTTTTTCCTTAGGACCTGTAAAAGGCAGAGGTCTCAAGGGTTTAAAATTTTGCAGTTGTGAGACTATTTTAAACAATTTAGCAGGGGAGGTAGGTGGTTCAGTGGATTCAGAGTTGGGCTGTCAGCATGTAGACCTGACTTTGAGTTCTGGTCATGCTACCTGACTGTGTCCTTGGACAAGATACTTGATCTGTATAGTTCTAGTCCACAATGTATAAAAGGGTATCAGCCTTGGCTGGCTTCCCATCCAGGTGGAGCCATAGACTCTCAAATGCTTCTCACCACGGTTTGCAGGGATATGCACAGCAACCAATGGGCATCAGAGTCTGTGTAGGACTTATACATAAAACATGCAAATTTGAGACTGTCATGTATCAACCACCACCTGAATCTTTTAAAAAATTATGAATGCTGATACGATTTATTGTAGCACCAACAAAAAAATCTCACAAGAAATATACTGCATCGACTGTGACCTTGACTTATGATCTCCATATATAAACTCCTCCAAGATACCAAGGAACATAGTAATGTTTGATACTGAAAGGTTCAGCTGCTCTCAAGTTATCATGTTCATACATAGGCAAAATGACCTTGTGACAGGACTGCAAACATAAATATTCTCATTATACACAGGTGATGGAAAAAGTAGTTTTTCTGCAGAGAAGTAATGGTTATGACACCTTTAGGAGCCAAAAAAGCACTTCAAAGGCATTCCAGAGCCTCAGAAATAACTTTGTAACTCTTCCAGGATGATGTTTTTCCAACATCATGTTCCTATCTGGACATAGTATATTGTATAATTGGGTAAGAAGCAGTGTTAGCCAACACTGCTGAAAGAGTTTTAGTTAGCTGATAACAGCGCTAGCAGTAACAGGCTCTGTATGTGTCTCTTCCGTCTGATTGCCAATGGCAATGTGGATAGACATGTAGATTTAGTAACTAAGTGGTAAATACTTTACATGTCAACTTCTGTTCAATACATTTGCTTCCATAAGTACAAACAAAAATTAAACTGATGTGTTTTTCAGGTGTCATTTGTTTTTCATTTAATTTTATTTATGTGAAACAATTGAGTGTGAAAGTAATCAGAAAGTGAGCATATACTGTTTAGTTGTGCTGTAGACGTCATCAAAGTGGAAAGCAGTCGGTTTAAGAGTAGGAGGATTCCTACAATGTTAGTTTTTTGTTTGTCTTTTCGAAGCTCAGAAGGCATGTGTACACCTTTGCATTATAAAATGCAAACACAATTGATCCTGTCTCCACCTCAGATGTATGGAGTTTTAAGAGGTGTTTTATGTACTGAATTATGATTGAGTGACACTTCAACACAAGGTTTCAGATATGGGAGAGGAGAAGTGAATTTTTTTCTATATTGATTATAATGTATATGTTTTAATTTTACAACAATTAGAATTTTTGTGACATTCATTTTCTATACCCACTACTTCCAGTTAAAGGTCACAGGGATGCTGGAGCCTATTCCAGTGGACATTGCCAGTTTATCGCAGGGGCACATATAGACAGACAAGCACATTCATACCTATACCAATGTTCCCAATTCATTTAACCTGCATGCCTTTGGAAGTGGGAGGATGTGGAGCACCTGCAGGGAGGGAGCCCATGGAAACAGAGGGAGTATATGCAAACTCCACAATGAAAGGACCAGAGGTGGGAGGCAATCCCACGACCGTCATTCTGTGAGGCAGCAGTGCTAACCAATAAGGCACAGTGTCCTACGAAGCCATTTATTTATTTGTTTTTTTTATTGCTGACATTTATTCTTTTATTGTTGGAGTGTATTGTACTTAGTGCCAAATGCCACCAACAATATTATGTTTTTGTTCTCTCTCTCAGGTTTGTGAAAGGCTGAGCAAGCCCCAGCAAGGGAAAATGCCACCAGTACTTATACTGAAGCATGTAACGATGTGGATTCTTGGTTAAGTCATCAACACTTTCAGCCAGTGCTCCAGTGTTTGTCCCCTATGCTGCTTTTAGTCACAATGAAGTAAGATGACTGCACAATGTCTTTTTCCTGATATTCTCATACATTTATGAACATACAGCTTTCTTATGCTGTTAGTTTCACACTAGGAATAATGAGCTGTGACATTTACATGATACCAGTGAACAATGAAGAACAAAATCCATCAACTTTAATATTTTATGAAATAATGCAGTTGCATGCAATTCAATGATTGCATTCATAATGGTTTTTTTTGTTGTTTGTTTGTTTGTCTTTTTTGTTTTTTTGTTTTTTTTTTTGGTAGGACCCTGCTTTGTATCTTGAAAATGAAAATGAAAGCCATTACAGCGAACCAACCTTGGCTGATGCGGTCTCAGACTTCCTTGACCAGCTTGGCACCTCCCCAGGGACCTTTGACTCAGATGTTGAACATATAACTGATGTGCTAAATTCTTGGGTTACCACTGAAGAGTTGTTGCAGGAACTGGTAGAGCTGATTTACATGCAGGTTTGTCCTTTTTACAGACACACACACAGAGATTAAATTAAATTTTTATTTTTATGGAAAGGTTTTTATGGCAAAAAAGAACTTTGATCTTACAAATAAATATTTTTTTATTATTATTATTCTTGCATTCAATGTGTCTAAAACCACCCAAAATTAGTTCAAATAAGGCTTGCCAAGAATGTTTAAGTGGTATAAAACCCTATAGCAGTGGTGTCCAAAGTATTCCAGAAAGGGCCGAGAGGGTGCAGGTTTTCTTTGCAGCTACTGACTCCAGCAGGTGATTTCACTGAATAACATCACTTTGAACAGGTGAGACGAGTTCATCAGTGAAATCACCTCCTGGAGCCAGTGGCTGCAAAGAAAACCTGCACCCTCTCGGCCCTTTCTAGAATACTTTGGACGCCACTGCCCTATAACGTCCGGGGGGGGTGGCCCCGGCCCCCCGAAGCTATTAGCTGCGATAATTTACCTGGCACTAAAACGGTCCTCGTATGATGTACCAAAGGAAAAAATGGTAATGACATGATATGCGCTTGTTTTTGAATGCTTCCATTTTCACACTCTCAGAATTTTTTTTTCCCACCTGTGCTAATTAATCATTAATTAGAGCAGATACCAAGTCAGTGTGATCCATTTAGGCCCACATCCTTTTCAGGCATATTCAGTGAGACACATGGCAGTAGGATGGGACCCAGCTGGACCTACCTGAGTGCCTTAATATAATTTATAGCCAAATCAGGTCTCACCTACTCAGGCTCTAATGGCTTAAGGCTAATAATGTTACAGCTGCTAAGCCTTCTTGCACATTTCTTTCTTTTAGATGGTTTAGGGTAAGGGTATGGATTGGGGTTATGGTTCATTTTCTCTGGAATGCAGAGTTTTGAAAGTGACACCTTTAGATTGATCAAACTTTTGTAATTGCACATGGCTACGTACAGTGGGGAAATACTGTAAGTATTTGATCCCTGTCAGTTTTGCAGGTTTTCTCACTACAAAGAATGGAGAGGTCTGTAATTTTTATTGTAGGTACACTTCAACTGTGAGAGACAGAATCTAAAAAAAATCCAGTAAATCACATTGTATGATTTTTAAATAATTAATTAGCATTTTATTGCATAAAATAAGTATTTGACCCCCTAGAAAACAGAGCTTAACAATTGGTACAGAAACATTGGTCTGCCATTACAGAGGTCAGACGTTTCCTGTAGTTCTTGACCAAGTTTTCACACACTGCAGCAGGGATTTTGGTCCACTCCTCCATATAGATCTTCTCCAAATCTTTCAGGTTTGGAGTTTCAGCTGCCTCCAAAGATTTTCTGTTGAGTTCAGGTCTGGAGACTGGCCAGGCCACCCCAGGACCTTGAAATGCTTCTTACGGAGCCTCTCCTTAAGCCTGGTTCACACGACAGGATTTTAAAATTAGCTTTAGGTTTCCAAAACCTGAGAGACCACACATGTGAAGATAAAAAAATCATGGATCTGACACGTTTGGTCGTACAGTGTGTGTGGTGTTCAGTCACACGGTAAGAACAACAACACCAAACACGAACAGATTTCACACACGAACATTTACAGTTCAGACAGGAAATCTCGCAAAATCTCTCGATTAAACGTGACTTCAGAGTAAACAAACGGAGGTACTTTGTGGACTATTTAAAACAGGAAAAAAACAATACAAAAAGAAAAAGAAAAGGCGTTCTTTAAAGGAGTGGAGACAGCGCAACCACCGGACTTTCTGGTAAATCAGAACAACTGTTTTGATTTTATTTTCCGCTCCTTGCATCCATCACCTCGCTTTCTGATTGGCTACACATCACATTCTGCAGGCTGCGTGCTCGTTTGTGGTCGGAGGACACAACACACGCTGCAGTATCGGGCCAAAAAAATCCAACATGTTGAATATCTCCGATTTACAATCGGAGTGCTCCTGACGTCTGTGCAGATCACAGCGCTCTTAACACACCACACACGACAGGAATATCTGATATGATTATCTTTACCGTCATCACGATTGTTGGGGCGTACTTCAGATTGTCGGAAGGGGAAGATCAGGTCTGATATCGGCCTAATTATCCTGCCGTGTGAACCCGGCTTTAGTTGCCCTGGCTGTGTGTTTGGGGTCATTGTCATGCTGGAAGACTCAGCCATGACCCATCTTCAATGCTCTTACTGAGGGAAGGAGGTTGTTTGCTAAAATCTCGCAGTGCATGACCCCATCCATCCTCCCTTCAATACGATGCAGTCATCCCATCCCCTTTGCAGAAGAGCACCCCCGGAGTATGATGTTTCCACCCCCATGCTTCACGGTTGAGATAGTTTTCTTGGGGTTGTTCTCATCCTCTAAACATGGTAAGTGGAGTTGATACCAAAAAGCTTTATTTTGTTTTCATCTGACCACATGACCTTCTCCCATGCCTCCTCTGGATCATCCAGATGGTCACTGGTGAACTTCAAACGGGCCTGGACATGAGCTGGCTTGAACAGGGGGACCTTGCTGCCCTGCAGGATTTTAAACCATGACAGCATCATGTGTTACTAATGTAATCTTTGTGACTGTGGTCCAGCTCTCTTCAGGTCATTGACCAGGTCCTCTGTGTAGTTCTGAGCTTTCTCAGAATCCTCCTTACCCCACAAAGTGAGATCTTGCATGGAATCCCAGACCGAGGGAGATTGACAGTCATCTTGTGTTTCTTCCACTTTCTAATAAATAATCATAACAGTGTTGTCTTTCTATCAAGCTGCTTGCCTGTTGTCCTGTAGTCCATCCCAGCCTTGTGCAGGTCTACAGTTTTGTTCCTGGTGTCCTTAGACGGCTCTTTGGTCTTGGCTATGGTGGACAGGTTGAATTGTGATTGATTGTGTGAACAGGTGTCTTGTTTACAGGTAACAAGTTCAAACAGGTGCAATTAATACAGGTAAAGAGTGCAGAATAAGAGGGCTTCTTAAAGAAAAATTAACAGGTCTGTGAGAGCCAGAATTCTTGCTGGTTGGTAGGCGGTCAAATACTTATTTTATGCAATAAAATGCAAATTAATTATTTCAAAATCATACAATGTGATTTTCTGGAAAAAATTTTATTTTATTTTTTTAAGATACTGTCACACAGTGGAAGTGTACCTACGATTAAAATTACAAATTATTATTATTATTATTTTCCTCACTGTTTTTCCAGAATCTCGCGAGGCTATGTGCATCTACAGAAGCTTTCTTGTGATTCTAACATGTTTCAGGTCTTCTTGTGGAGCTTGTTTAATACTGTTGTTGCATAGAACAGCTTTCATTATATGATGATGAAGCACTACAAATCCACTGATTATTTTGTTTTTTTGTTGCAGTCAACTACTATTCCAAACTTTGCCTACACCGGAGCCAGGCTTTGTAACTACCTGTCCCATCATCTCACTATCAGTCCACCAGGTGGAAACTTTCGTCAGCTTCTCCTCCAAAGGTAATCTTGCCCCAGTAGAGTTTTGGTTGTATTGATCTCTTACTTTAAAAAATCTGGAACAGTGTGCTGCTTTCAGTTTATTCGTGTCACATTTCAATCTTTCGTGTCACATTTCAATCTTTCAGTCAGTATCTGTGAAATAAAGGCGCCATCTAGAAAGTAATCCAGTGTTTCCTGCAGATTCTATTTAAAATTAAACACTTTGGCTCCTATTGTCTTCTCTGCACAACACGGAGCACAGCAAAATCCAGGTGTCATTGTGAGTGTCCCCCAGATACAGTTATCATTTTCATGCCCAGAGATCATTTTCCCACAGTAATCAATAGTACTGAATATACTTGCATTCATGTGTATTCCTATTGGCATATTTGTCCAAAAATAAAGTGTGGTCAGACGTGAAGTTGCTGCATTCCTGTCATCTCTCACAAGAAAGTGTTTACTATTTAGACAACCTGAAAGCAGGTCTAAACTCTAGTGCAGTGATTTTATCATATTTTAAGAACGCAGCACACGCCTCTACATTACAGTTTTCCCATACAGGTAAACTCTTAGTTTTTATGTGCTGCATTAGATCGTGACTCGGATTTGGACACCTCCCAGATGGATTTGTGTTTTGTGTTTTAGACTGTGTACAGATCCTCACGTTAGGGCCATTGTACTTGTAACATTGACTATTGAGTGGGAAACAGGAAGTCTGTTGGCTTCTTCAGATAAATTTGCTAAAATGTTCATAAAAGCACAAATCAGAAGGAAAAAGTTCTCAATTTAAAGGACACATCAAATCTTGTTGCAAATGTTGCACATCTTTATCAGGTTTCCTAGAAACAATTTACTGATCAGTCAGTCTTTTATAATGTTTCTTCCTGTCTGTCTCTCTACTGTAGGTGTCGAACAGAGTATGAGCAGAAGGATGTAGCTGTTCTAGGAGATGAGGAAACTCAGAAAAGATTTCACTCCTTCGTGCTCTTTCTTGGAGAGCTTTATCTTC
Source organism: Thalassophryne amazonica (assembly GCF_902500255.1). Taxonomy (NCBI): domain Eukaryota; kingdom Metazoa; phylum Chordata; class Actinopteri; order Batrachoidiformes; family Batrachoididae; genus Thalassophryne; species Thalassophryne amazonica. The sequence goes on from NC_047107.1 coordinate 84,573,176, forward strand.
ACCTAGAGGTAAGTGTCAAAAATGTGTAATTGATTTTTTTTTTTTTCTTAGATTGATTACTTATAACTTGATCATCTTTTGTCTCAATTCACAATAATAGTCTTGCATAGTGTTACATAGTACTAAACACTGCACACCTGTAACATAATGACAAGCGTACTGTATATTGAGCCTTAAAGAGAATTCAGATAAAACGATGCAGTTCATTATGATTTGTTTTTAGTCCATTAGAAAAGTCAGTATCAAACAGTTGCTAGTTTTCCAGCCTTTTTTTTTTCTTTTTTTTTTAAGCAAGTTTATTGTTACGTAATGCATGCTGTGGAAGAGTTTTCTTTGTTTAGAAGTGCCTGTAATTTTCAATGACACTGATTGGAATAATGAGGAATTGATTCATAGGCATTTCGTTTTTTGGGACAGTCTGCTCTTTCACCCAAACCACAGTGACCCCTCAGTGAAAATCTGATACAATTCAGTGTGACAAATAACCTAAAAAGTATAAATCTACCAACATTGTTGCTCCTGGACAAGCAGTGCTGGGATTGTGAAAACATCCAGCCAGTTCAAAACCACATGCGGTTAGAAGCTGGAGTGGTACTGCATCAGCCTCAGTACATCCTCAAGCACCAGTCATATATTAGGTGCATTCAAGCTCACCTCCATCTGTCTATTTGACTGACGTGATTGCTGCAGCCGCAGGAGTGAAGTCTTAAAAATAAGAGCTGTCAATTCGAACAAATTCTGTTTCATGTTACGCCCGTGAATTGATGGCTGATCTTGCACTGTTTGCATTCTTCGTAGCAGATGAAATGTATTATTATATGGCTGCGCTGCTACGCATGTTCTGATTGGCTGATTACCGGTCAGATACTTTCCCATATCGGACCGGTTACCATGACAATCGGTCTGCAATGCGGTTTTAAGTGATAACTGTTCATTTTAATGCAGTCACAGTAAAAACAGCAGCGCTCTCCACTGTGAGAAGACTTGGCTGCGTGTGCATGTCCATAATGAATGCAACCTGTTAAAAGCAGTCTGCTAGAGGCTCAGCTTTGTGCACGCTTATACAACCCCAATTCCAATGAAGTTGGGACATTGTGTGAAATGTAAATAAAAACAGAATACAATGATTTGCAAATCCTCTTCAACCTATATTCAATTGAATACACCACAAAGACGAGATATTTAATGTTCAAACTGATAGACTTTTTTGTTTTTGGGCAAATATTTACTCTTTTTGAAATGCAACACGTTTCAAAAAAGCTGGGACAGGGGCAACAAAAGACTGGGAAAGTTGATGAATGCTCAAAGAACTGTTTGGAACAATCCACAGGTGAACAGGTTAATTGGAAACGAGTGAGTGTCATGATTGGGTATAAAAGGAGCATCCCCAAAAGGCTCAGGCGTTCACAAGCAAAGATGGGGTGAGGATCACCCCTTTGTGAACAACTGTGTGGAAAAATAGTCCAACAGTTTAAGAACAATGTTTCCATCCATCCATTTTCTCCGCTTTATCCGGAGTCGGGTCGCGGGGGCAGCAGCTCAAGCAAAAGCGCTCAGACCTCCCGATCCACACACACCTCCCCCAGCTCCTCCGGGGGAACCCCAAGGCGTTCCCAAGCCAGCTGAGAGGATTGTAGTCCCTCCATCGTGTCCTGGGTCTTCCCCAGGGCCTCCTCCTAATGGAACGTGCCCGTGAACACCTCTCCAGCGAGGCGTCTAGGGGCATCCGGAAAAGATGCCCGAGCCACCTCAGCTGACTCCTTTCGACGTGGAGGAGCAGCGGCTCGACTCCGAGCTCCTCCCGAGTGACTGAGCTCCTCACCCTATCTCTAAGGGAGCGCCCAGCCACCCTGCGGAGTGGCTATGGGCATGAGAAACAATGTTGAATCTTTGAGAAACATTGTTTCTCAACGTTCAATTGCAAGGAATTTAGGGATTCCATCATCTACAGTCCTAATATAATTAGAAGATTCAGAGAATCTGGAGAACTTTCTACACGTAAGCGACAAGGATGAAAACCAACATTGAATGCCATGACCTTTGATCCCTCAGGCGGCACTGCATCTTACTGCGTGGGCTCAGTAACATTAGGACACTTCAGAAAACCATTGTCAGTAACACAGTTTGTCGCTACATCTACAATTGCAAGTTAAAACTCTACCATTCAAAGCAAAAACCATACATCAACAACATCCAGAAACGCTACCGCCTTCTCTGGGCCCGAGCTCAAAATGGACAGACGCAAAGTGGAAAAGTGTGCTGTGGTCTGATGAGTCCACATTTCAAATTGTTTTTGGAAATCATGGACGTCGTGTCCTCCGAACAAAAGATGAAAAAGACCATTCAGATTGTTACCAGTGCTAAGTTCAAAAGCCAGCATCTGTGATGGTTTGTTAGTGCCCATGGCATGGGCAACTTACACATCTATGATGACACCATCAATGCTGAAAGGTACATCCAGGATTTGGAGCAACACATGCTGCCATCCAAGCAACGTCTTTTACAGGGACGTCCCTGGTTATTTCAGCAAGACAATGAAATGAAGTGCAAAATACGACAATGGAGACCCCCAGACTGCTGAAGAACTGAAGTCGTACATCAAGCAAGAATGGGAAAGAATTCCAAATTTTAACCTTTATTTAACCAGGTCAGTCCCATTGAGATCGAGACCTCTTTTGCAAGGCAGACCAGGACAATTATGAAGTTTCCAATTCACCTAACCTGCATGTCTTTGGATGTGGGAGGAAACCAGAGCACATTGTGGAAAGTCACGCAAACACAGAGAGAACATGCAGACTCCACACAGAAAGGCCGCAGGTTGGAATTGAACCCATGACCTTCTTGCTGTGAGGCAGCAGTGCTAACCACTAAGCCACTGTGCTGCCCTTTAAGCAGTAGCACCATAAAAATTAAGGTGTGAAATTATTACATGAAACAGCAACGTTAAATATAATACTAAACTCTTGGTATTTCAGAACCTCCATGTTGAAAAGCTGAGCCACTTTTCAGAAATGTATTATCAAACCAGTTCTGAGGAAAAAATGATTTGTATTTATAAATTATACATTTGTTAGGAGATAGTCAATCTGAAGTTCTCTGAACTACAGCCATACGACGACAGCAAACCATACGTCATCAGTTTCAGTGAAGGCTTCAGGCAGTCATGAAAAGCTTGATGCAGCTGGTGAAAAGCAATTGCAGCATCTGACTGCAGGCGACTTGCTGTGAGGTTTTCACATCATCCAAAGTGGTGATGCTGTGCAGCCCTGGATAAAGTCGGCTGAAGTTCACACCAACATGCACTGCCATTTGTTCCACAGTGTGCCACATCAAACCAAGTGCTTGTACATGGCACTGCATGAATTCGAATGCACCCATTAGATATTGTGTAGGATCCTGGGGCTTCCTGTCTTACTGCATGGTTGTCTGGGGAGGTGATGGTCTAGTGGTTAAGCGTTGGGCTTCAGACCAGAGGATCCGATGTTCAAACCCCAGCCTGACCCGAAAATTACTAAGGTCCCTTGGCCAAGGGCCTTTATCCCCGAGTTGCTCCCGGTGTGTAGTAAGCCCCTTGCATGGCAGCACCCTGACATTGGTGTGTGAGTGTGAATGGGTGAATGTGAGGCATCATTGTGAAGTGCTTTGAGCATCTGATGCAGATGGAAAGCGCTATATAAAGCAGTCCATTACCATTTGTCTCACCTGGACATTAACCTGTGACTTAAGGTGACAACTTCTGAGGATCCTTGAGAACCACTGGAATTACTTCAAATGAGTGGTTAAGTAAGGAGACTGAGATGAGGAGTATCACTTGCATTGTGAGGGAGTGTCAGCTATGATATTTTGGCTGTGTGTCCCACTTCTCTGTGCATGATGCAGTACACAGGTGCCTCCTTGTTGAAGTCCTCAGCAACTGTAAAATTCCAGGTTGATGCCCACATTTCACCTGGCTGTGGGAGATAGATGGTTACTTTAAAGAAGTGGGGATGGACTGGTTATCTGCCTTGGTGGTTGCTATCCATGACTTGTGCAGTTACGTGATGCTTCCAGACCTGACTTGACCTGTGCTGCTGCTTTTGTGCACTGTGCTGTGTTCCTTTCACTTGTACAGGGGGTCATGATGGCATTTTCTGTTTGAATGCAGTAAACCTTATGATTCACATATCATGCATTTGGTATTTCAGTTGTCAGTTATTATTTGGTGTGTTTCAGAAAAACAGCTTTTTTGTTTGTCCAGGTAAAAAGTGGAAAAGGACCTCCACGTGCAGACATCCTCCTCTGTGCTTTGAAAGACCTGTTGTTGTGTCTGTTTTCCAGTCCTGTGGATGCAAACCTCATCTGTGCTGTCAAGCTGCTCAAGGTTACACAGTTTAGGCACACTTCCAGATTTGACTTTATTCTGGGAACTTGTTAAGTTGAGGGAGGATGGGTTGTCACAAAATGTTTTCTACTTGTAGCTGACAGGTTCTGTTCTGGATGACGCATGGAGTCAAAGTGGAAAACCACACATGGAAGAGATCATCAGTAAATAGAAAACATTCTCCTGGATGCAGCCTGCAGCAGGTGTGTGTATATTTACATGGCTCTAATTTGGACAGACAAGCACAAATCTGCTACTTTCTACAGTGCACCGGAAAGTATTCACAGTGCTTCACTTTTTCAATTAAATTTATTTACTTTATATGGCGCCAGATCACAACAAAGCTGCCTCAAGGCGCTTCACACAAGTAAGGTCTAACCTTACCAACCCCCAGAGCAACCACACAGAGTGGTAAGGAAAAACTCCCTCTGATGATATTGAGGAAAGAAACCTCAAGCACACCAGACTCAAAGGGGTGACCCACTGCCTAAGCCAATCTACCAAAAGGTTTACAATACAGAACACAACACAACTGATGAGAATCCATGCAGGCATCCAGTCCACCGTCGGGGGTGGGGCTCATCGAGCCACTCATTGGATCGGTTCCTGCAGGAGAGTCTGGTCTGCATTTGTTCCAGAAATCACCTACCCCTGCACGTGGATCCAGCCGCATCTTGAACAGAGAGAGAAAGAAATGTTTCCACATTTTATTATGTTACAGCCTAAATCCAAAAGGGAGTAAATTCCCCCCCTCAAAATTCTACTCATAACACTCCATAATGACATGAAAAATGTTTTGTTTTGTTTTGGTGGGGGGTGGGGGGCAATTGGAAATTTTTGCAAATTTATTTAAAAAATAAGAAGCTAAGAAATCACTTACACAAATACACAACACAACCTTTGCTCAATACCTTGTTGATGCACTCCACTTTTTCCACATTTTGTTATGTTGCAGCCTTATTTCAAAATGGATGAAATTCATAATACAATGCTATTAGGGTAATGATAGCACGTAAACTCGCTAGCATCACATAGCGGCATGCTAACAGCTGTCACATAATCCAGTGCTAATGGGCAGTGGGATTCATAATGTGCTTAAAACATGCTTAGATTTCAAATTTTGCTCAGAAAAATATTTCTGTACATCTTCGGGTAATTTTACATTACCTGGAAAAAATGTATGTGGAGGCAAAAATGATTTTAAGTCAAAGTGTCTGAGGCTGTTTGTGGAAAAAGCCAAAGAATTGGCAGATTAACATAACAGGCTTTTAATATGAGGCCTCGAGACACGCGCAATAGTGAAAAGTCTGAACAGCAGGATTTTGAATATATGTGTGCGATCACAGCATTTCTGAGGAGATCTTTTGTACATTCAGAGAAAGGCGGGGGCACACCAAACAGTCACATACACATTTTCCAGTAAAATTAAACTTTGAGTTTCCCATGAAAACTCTAGCTGAATAGTGAATATCACAATTATTTTTTTTCTTTCTGTACAGGAGATAAGAGGGAAGATCAGGCAGAAATAATGTGGTTATTAATGCAGCTGCTTAGCTCATTAGGTTACATGGGGGCCTTCAGTGCAGATTTAAATGCCAACATTTTAGGCAGGCTATGTGTAAGACATTGAATTAATAATTTTGACACTACATGTAGCAATGTAGTTTTGAGGTTTTTTTTTTTTTTGTTTGTTTGTTTGTTTTTTTTGATAGACTAACGTACAGCTTTGGTGCTTAGAAAAGTATGCTGTAAATTTTTAATAACAACAAATGTGTGATTTTTCTGTATTCAAGTCGTACCAGAATATAAGTCACAGGACCTCCCAAAGGAGTTTAAAAAAATGTAAGTTGTGTTCTACAAAATGTGGTGTATATACATTTTTCAGAATGACTACTGAAGAAAATAATAAATTGCATTTGTAATTGCATAAAATGAACATGGTGTTTGTTTTGTGACACAGCATTTTTCCACACACACACAAACCTCACAATATAAGTGCATATTCACACCATCTTGCACATATTATAAAAAGAAAAAAGCCTCTGGCTTTGCCTTTGCTATGATGCTTGTGTTTAAATTTGCTGTGGTAAATTTTACCTTGCTAAGACCTTGCTCAAGTTCGAGGTTGGGCAGAAGAATTCAAAAACACGTTAAAATAATTAGTATCAGATCAAAATTTGTCTTTGTCTACAAATAATAGTTTCTTTACTAACTGACTTTTTTTTTTAAATAACCTGTCAAGAGCTGTTAATGATCAGAGTCAAACATGAGCAAAAACAACTTAATTAGCAGTGGTTATTATACAGTACGTATAATCTATAAGTAATCTATAAATCTTCAAACATGGGCTTGAGAAAACCATTTAACACTCACAGATGTCAAATGTAACAGTAGTTGGAATTATTTTTTGTTTGTTTTTCTCACCAGGGACGTCAGACAGATGCTTTTGAAACTAGTGGAGCTGCGATCCAGTGACTGGGGAAGAGTCCGTTCTGCTGCCGCCACTAGCAATGCCACACCAGACAACGATCCAACTATTTCATGGTGAATGTCATCAAATGTGTCAGAGGAGTAATCCTCATTTTTATTCCATTTTAAATTTTTCTGTTTAATTATGACAGTACATTTCTGCTAGAAATGGGCTTGCTATTATTTATGTAATTTATTTATTTAAATGTAGAATGAGCCTACTTTCTACACAGAAGATGGAATTCCTTTTACAGCAGCAGACCCTGGTAAGGATATTAGTTTGCAGCACCTTAAAAATGTGGAATCAGTCTTGCACTTTGTGGTTCCCTGAATAGAATATTGATATGTATTTTATAATATACAGTTTGGGCAAGAAGTAGTTGTGCTTTGGAAATGATCAGTTTATTTTGACTGCCACTAAATATTTGAGATTAAAGAATCGAAAACTTTTAATTTGGGGTTCCAGCTTTAATTTGAGGGTATTTAAATGCAAATCCTGTGGACCACTGTCGTGGAGAAAGAGCTGAGCCACAAGGCGAGATTCTCAATTTGCCATTTCATTTATGCGGCTATCCGCATCTATGCATGGATGCTTATTCGCCGACTTTGGATGGATTTCCGTCTTTTTGCAAAATCTCACCGTCTAAAAAGAACTAGCAAAACATTAATTTTTATTTCCTCAAATCCGTGAAATGGTATTTTAGTGGAAAAACTCCAAATCGTTGAGAAATTTATCATAAAATAATGGTGTGTTTACCGGAGATGGAGGCGGCCATCTCGGAATCCACAACGTGAAGACGACATACATTTTCGACTCTACCACCGCAGATTCTCTTTACGCTTACATTAGTGGTGCGAGACAAGGCATAGTGCGGTATGTCTTGATGAAGTTAACTAGTTCTTTGAATGTTGAGATTTTAATTGCCTAGTCTTAGAGCCCAGTCAAAAACAAACTAAATCAATAAAGTTTTTTGCATGAGTTAGCTATATTTGTGAACTATTGTGTTGTTATATTCAGTATATACTCCTACAGGATAGTACAACATGCCATACTGCCTGAGATCACAAGAGAAATTTAACAGCTGTTTCAAGTCCAACTTTAATCCAAATAATGCACCAAAATGCACCACAGGGCACTTAAATTCTTAAAATTTCTGCTTCGCCATGAATAGTTGCTGTCTTTTAATTTACCAAGACTTTGGATTTCTGTCTTTTTTTTTTTTTCCCCTCATCCTAAGCATCCATGTCTATGGTCATAAACTTTGGGCAATGACTGAATAGTCAGGTGGCTTAGCGACATTTTCCAATATAATTGTTACGCAGTGGATAAAAGCACCAAATTTGGCATGAGGCTTCAATAGGATGTACGAATATTATATCGTATTAATTAAATCTGAAATAGGAGCCGTCTTTTACCCAGTAGTCATGTTAATCAAAAAATTCAAAATGGTGAAGACCGAGTGAAAATATTATCCTCTAATGCCCGCGTCTCACACCGGACGCCATGCGACACCACAAATTCGCATCCCTCATCTGGTGATGGACACGCCACCATCGCCCAGTGTATCGCTCTGCTTGAGCCACATTCACACCGGATCAAATCAAATCAATTTTATTTATATAGCGCCAAATCACAACAAACAGTTGCCCCAAGGCGCTTTATATTGTAAGGCAAAGCCATACAATAATTACGGAAAAACCCCAACGGTCAAACGACACCCCTGTGAGCAAGCACTTGGCAACAGGGGAAGGAAAAACTCCCTTTTACCAGGAAGAAACCTCCAGCAGAACCAGGCCCAGGGAGGGGCAGTCCTCTGCTGGGACTGGTTGGGGCTGAGGGAGAGAACTGGGGAAAAAGACATGCTGTGGAGGGGAGCAGAGATCAATCACTAATGATTAAATGCAGGGTGTCTGTCTCCCTGATCCGACTTGGGAGCTGGTTCCACAGGAGAGGAGCCTGAAAGCTGAAGGCTCTGCCTCCCATTCTACTCTTACAAACACTAGGAACTACAAGTAAGCCTGCAGTCTGAGAGCGAAGCGCTCTATTGGGGTGATATGGTACTATGAGGTCCCTAAGATAAGAAGGGACCTGACTATTCAAAACCTTATAAGTAAGAAGAAGAATTTTAAATTCTATTCTAGAATTAACAGGAAGCCAATGAAGAGAGGCCAATATGGGTGAGATATTGCTCTCTCCTTCTAGTCCCCGTCAGTACTCTAGCTGCGCATTTTGAATTAACTGAAGGCTTTTCAGGGAACTTTTAGGACAACCTGATAATAATGAATTACAATAGTCCAGCCTAGAGGAAATAAATGCATGAATTAGTTTTTCAGCATCACTAATTTTTAGGATATTGGTAAATGCAAAAAAGCAGTCTACATATTTGTTTAATATGCGCTTTGAATGAACATATCCTGATCAAAAATGACTCAAGATTCTCACAGTATTACTAGAGGTCAGGTAATGCCATCCAGAGTAAGGATCTGGTTAGACACCATGTTTCTAAGATTTGTGGGGCCAAGTACAATAACTTCAGTTTTATCTGAGTTTAAAAGCAGGAAATTAGAGGTCATCCATGTCCTTATGTCTGTAAGACAATCCTGCAGTTTAGCTAATTGGTGTGTGTCCTCTGGCTTCATGGATAGATAAAGCTGGGTATCATCTGCGTAACAATGAAAATTTAAGCAATGCCGTCTAATAATACTGCCTAAGGGAAGCATGTATAAAGTGAATAAAATTGGTCCTAGCACAGAACCTTGTGGAACTCCATGAGTAACCTTAGTCTGTGAAGAAGATTCCCCATTTACATGAATAAATTGTAATCTATTAGATAAATATGATTCAAACCACCGCAGCGCAGTGCCTTTAATACCTATGGCATGCTCTAATTTCTGTAATAAAATTTTATGGTCAACAGTATCAAAAGCAGCACTGAGGTCTAACAGAACAAGCACAGAGATGAGTCCACTGTCTGAGGCCATAAGAAGATCATTTGTAACCTTCACTAATGCTGTTTCTGTACTATGATGAATTCTAAAACCTGACTGAAACTCTTCAAATAGACCATTCCTCTGCAGATGATCAGTTAGCTGTTTAACAACTACCCTTTCAAGAATTTCTGAGAGAAAAGGAAGGTTGGAGATTGGCCTATAATTAGCTAAGATAGCTGGGTCAAGTGATTTTTAAGTAATGGTTTAATTACTGCCACCTTAAAAGCCTGTGGTACATAGCCAACTAATAAAGATAGATTGATCATATTAAGATCGAAGCATTAAATAATGGTAGGGCTTCCTTGAGCAGCCTGGTAGGAATGGGGTCTAATAGACATGTTGATGGTTTGGATGAAGTAACTAATGAAAATAACTCAGACAGAACAATCTGAGAGAGTCTAACTAAATACCGGCATCACTGAAAGCAGCCAAAGATAACGATACGTCTTTGGGATGGTTATGAGTAATTTTTCTCTAATAGTTCAAATTTTATTAGCAAAGAAAGTCATGAAGTCATTACTAGTTAAAGTTAAAGGAATACTCGGCTCAATAGAGCTCTGTCTCTTTGTCAGCCTGGCTACAGTGCTGAAAAGAAACCTGGGGTTGTCTTATTTTCTTCAATTAGTGATGAGTAGTAAGTTGTCCTAGCTTTACGGAGGGCTTTTTTATAGAGCAACAGACTCTTTTTCCAGGCTAAGTGAAGATCTTCTAAATTAGTGAGACGCCATTTCCTCTCCAACTTACGGGTTATCTGCTTTAAGCTACGAGTTTGTGAGTTATACCACGGAGTCAGGCACTTCTGATTTAAAGCTCTCTTTTTTAGAGGAGCTACAGCATCCAAAGTTGTCTTCAATGAGGATGTAAACTATTGACGAGATACTCTATCTCACTTACAGAGTTTAGGTAGCTACTCTGCACTGTGTTGGTATATGGCATTAGGGAACATAAAGAAGGAAACATATCCTTAAACCTAGTTACAGCGCTTTCTGAAAGACTTCTAGTGTAATGAAACTTATTCCCCACTGGGTAGTCCATCAGAGTAAATGTAAATGTTATTAAGAAATGATCAGACAGAAGGGAGTTTTCAGGGAATACTGTTAAGTCTTCAATTTCCATACCATAAGTCAGAACAAGATCTAAGATATGATTAAAGTGGTGGGTGGACTCATTTACATTTTGAGCAAAGCCAATTGAGTCTATAATAGATTAAATGCAGTGTTGAGGCTGTCATTCTCAGCATCTGTGTGGATGTTAAAATCGCCCACTATAATTATCTTATCTGAGCTAAGCACTAAGTCAGACAAAAGTTCTGAAAATTCACAGAGAAACTCACAGTAACGACCAGGAGGACGATAGATAACAACAAATAAAATTGGTTTTTGGGACTTCCAATGTGGATGGACAAGACTAAGAGTCAAGCTTTCAAATGAATTAAAGCTCTGTCTGGGTTTTTGATTAATTAATAAGCTGGAATGGAAGATTGCTGCTAATCCTCCGCCTCGGCTCGTGCTACGAGCGTTCTGGCAGTTAGTGTGACTCGGGGGTGTTGACTCATTTAAACTAACATAATCATCCTGCTGTAACCAGGTTTCTGTAAGGCAGAATAAATCAATATGTTGATCAATTATTATATCATTTACTAACAGGGACTTAGAAGAGAGAGACTAATGTTTAATAGACCACATTTAACTGTTTTAGTCTGTGGTGCAGTTGAAGGTGCTATATTTTTCTTTTTGAATTTTTATGCTTAAATAGATTTTTGCTGGTTATTGGTAGTCTGGGAGCAGGCACCGTCTCTACGGGGATGGGGTAATGAGGGGATGGCAGGGGGAGAGAAGCTGCAGAGAGGTGTGTAAGACTACAACTCTGCTTCCTGGTCCCAACCCTGGATAGTCACGGTTTGGAGGATTTAAGAAAATTGGCCAGATTTCTAGAAATGAGAGCTGCTCCATCCAAAGTGGGATGGATGCCGTCTCTCCTAACAAGACCAGGTTTTCCCCAGAAGCTTTGCCAATTATCTATGAAGCCCACCTCATTTTTTGGACACACTCAGACAGCCAGCAATTCAAGGGAACATGCGGCTAAACATGTCATGCAATGCGACGCCACAATTCATCATTTGCTGCAGGAGTTGCGTCTGGATGGCAGCTGCTTTCAGTGGTACTTCTGCTTCGTTTGAGGACCTGCTGTCCCGTTCGCGCGCACATGTGAACAAAGAAAAAAACTGGCTGCTGCTGCAGTTCCTCCCTCTCCTCTTCAACTCTGTCATAATTGTGTTATAAACCAGTCACCATTTGTTTTATTATACATCTGTGTAGTTAATAAAATTATCTTCACGGACGATCTTTTGCGCGAGCACATGTGAACAAAAAAATGGCTGCTGCTGCAGTTCATTGCTCTCCTCTCCAACTCTGTCATAATTGTGTTAAATAAAGGACAAAAGGGACATAAGTCCTGCTCACAGGCTGATTCCCAGAGACAATATAAACTCCACACAGCTCCATGTCACTACATATCCAGTCCCTGATTGGTCATTGAGGTCACTGAGTCTGATTTTGAGCATTGCAATACTGTCAGGTATGATGCTTTATTTATAAACTTGACCTTTGACCTAAGGCAGGGATGCCCAACCTTTTTTTGAACTGAGGTCTACTTTTAAAGTTGACAGTGTATTGAGATCTACTAGGCCATATCAAACACCATAGCGTAGCCACAATAATTGTGCATCAATATAATAACACAATTTTCTGGCAGGTTTTAACAATAAAATGCATCACTGAAGTAAATGTGCATGGTGGGAAAAGAATAAGCACAAGTAGGCCTACGACTGGCCTCAAGTTGGAAAACTTGTTTCCTACCTTAGTGGGACTTCTGACACCAATAGGAGGAAACTGACCTTCCTACGACTTATATGAGTGGAGATATATGAAAATTCAGTAAGGTATATCTTCTATTATACATTCCAAATCTAAAGTGGAACTCTACTAGTGTAACTAAGGTACTCCTAAATATAAAAAAGAGAGAAAAAAGACAAAGAAAGAAGAAGGGACAGAGCCACCTAGGTGCCTGGTCTTGAGAACCACGGATAGAAGGTTTAAAAGCTTTTTTCCCATGGGAACTCTCTCTACTCACTCAAGCAGCTCAAGAATATGGACAGCACATACATGAGTGACACTTACATGGCAGTAAACAACATATACAAGAAATATCATAACTGCATATTATTATAAGAGTTACTACCTGAACCCTAAATGTTCCAACAGAAAAAGATTGAAATAAACATCTACCTAGTCTGTAGACATGTTGTAAAACAAATGAATTCTTCTTCCATTCTTCTCTACAAGAGTCAAGACAGAAGTCATACTACCAGAGCAAGAATTTTAGCTGAGGAAGCTTCTGCGATTTGAAGCGAAACGTCCTCGTGTCAAGCAACCCAGTCCAGTCGAAGATTCAAGCTTCTCTACTGTTGTAAAACAAAGTTATGGCTAATAGGCTAAGGTATAAGTCTGGTTATGTTATTATAGAAACAAAAACTATGATATAATACGTATTAGGTTCCTATCTAAAGTTCACCCTGCTAGCTGAGTTATGCATAGTTACTATAGAAAGACAAATTCCATGCTCTACATGCTTTCTACTGAAAACCCCAAACTTAGATACTATCTATTGATATGTATTAAAGAACCGTGTAAACTGAAGAACCATTAAAAATCTACATCATGTAAAAGAGTATAAATCCCGAAAGTTTGCTAACTATAGCCAGAAGAGCTACCGTAATTTAGCCTATAACTAGCCTAGCACAACTTGCTAATCAAAAAAACTAAATAAAGCCAATAACTAGAGTATAAAGCACAATAGTGTTGCTATACCCTACAGTAACGATCGTAACAACTAATACATCTGATATTTTCAGTCGAGTGTCGGCCATTTTGAATTTTTGCGATTTACATAAATGCCGGGCTCCTATTCCAGATTTGATTAATAGGGCCCAGTGAAGCCTCATGCCAAATTTGGTGCTTTTATCCGCCACGTAACGATTATTTCATTTACCCACCTTGCTAGAAAGAGCAAAGTCACGGAAACAAGCGCCAGAAATTCGATTCCTTCATGGGGTATTTGGCCTTACAATTACGAACAGAATGAGAAGGTGGAATATCCAAGAGGGATGTGCTTTAAACTGATTGAGACTGCGTCTGACCAGGGTGAAACTATATAATATACGAGGTCTGTTAGAAAAGTATCCAACCCTTTTATTTTTTGCAAAAACCATATGGCTTTGAATCACGTGTGATTGCATCAGCCATGCTTGAACCTTCGTGCGCATGCGTGAGTTTTTTCACGCCTGTCGGTTGCGTCATTCACCTGTGAGCAGGCTTTGTGTGAGCAGTGGTCCACCCCTCTCGTCGGATTTTTATTGTGAATAAATGTCTGAACGATTTGGAGCTTTGCTGCATCAAATTTTTCTAGAAACTGTGAGAGACCTCCAGGTGGACACCATTCGGAAAAATTCAGATGGATTTCAGGGACGATTTTATGGGGATTACACAGATTAAGGAGTGCTCCAGCGGTTTAAAGACCACCCACAGCAGCTGAGAGCGCGGCGCGCTCCGAGCGCCGATCGACAGGCTGACACCCCGCTGAAACAACCAGATCATTTCCAACGTGAAGGCTTTGTTGATCCGGGACGTCGTCTGACTTCCACAAAAATGGCAGAAGACGTGGACATCAAGACTTTTTCGGCACATTCCACTGTTACAGGAGTTTTTTCATGGAAAGAGAAGCGGAGGGATGCGCCACGGAGCCGCGAATGGTGCAGGACAAAAGCACCTCCGTGTTGGTCTCACAGGACGGCTTTCAGATGGCTTTCGGTGGCTTTTCAGTCGTGTGACTATCCGAGAAATTGTGCATGAGCTGGACATGCCAGAACATGTCCAGGCTTCATCACGGCGTTGCTTTGCGCCATGCGGCTCCACCGAGACGTGCGGAATTCCTCCGCACGTCTCTCTCAATGTGCCGAAAAAGTGCAGATGTCCACGTCTTCCGCAATTCCTGTGGAAGTCAGACGACGTCCCGGATCAACACAGCGTCCAGTGTGGAAATGAACGGCACATTTCACTGTTACAGGAGTTTTTGTCATGGAAAGAGCAGCGGAGGAATTCGGACCACTGCTCACACAAAGCCTGCTCACAGGCAAATGACGCAACCGACAGGCGTGAAAAAACTCACACATGCGCACGAAGGTTCAAGCTTGGCTGATGCAATCACACGTGATTCAAATCCATATGGTTTTTGCAAAAAATAAAAGGGTTGCATACTTTTCTAACAGACCTTGTATGTGGTGTGTGTGTGTGGTGTGTGTCTATATACAACCCTGGCAATAATTATGGAATCACCGGCCTCGGAGGATGTTCATTCAGTTCAGTTTTGTAGAAAAAAAGCAGATCACAGACATGACACAAAACTAAAGTCATTTCAAATGGCAACTTTTGGCTTTAAGAAACACTATAAGAATCAAGGAAAAAAATTGTGGCAGTCAGTAACGGTTACTTTTTAGCGCAAGCAGAGGGAAAAAAATGTGGACTCACTCAATTCTGAGGAATAAATTATGGAATCACCCTGTAAATTTTCATCCCCAAAACTAACACCTGCATCAAATCAGATCTGCTCGTTAGTCTGCATCTAAAAAGGAGTGATCACACCTTGGTGAGCTGTTGCACCAAGTGGACTGACATGAATCATGGCTCCAACACGAGAGATGTCAATTGAAACAAGGAGAGGATTATCAAACTCTTAAGAGGGTAAATCATCACGCAGTGTTGCAAAAGACGTTGGTTCACAGTCAGCTGTGTCTAAACTCTGGACCAAATACAAAAACATGGGAAGGTTGTTAAAGGCAAACATACTGGTAGACCAAGGAAGACATCAAAGCGTCAAGACAGAAAACTTAAAGCAATATGTCTCAAAAATAAAAAATGCACAACAACAAAAATCAGGAACGAATGGGAAGAAACTGGAGGGTCAACGTCTGTGACCGAACTGTAAGAAACCGCCTAAAGGAAATGGGATTTACATACAGAAAAGCTAAACGATAGCCATCATTAACACCTAAACAGAAAAAAACAAGGTTCCAATGGGCTAAGGAAAAGCAATCGTGGACTGTGGATGACTGGATGAAAGTCATATTCAGTGATGAATGTCAAATCTGCATTGGGCAAGGTGATGATGCTGGAATTTGTTTGGTGCCGTTCCAATGAGATTTATAAAGATGACTGCCTGAAAAGAACATGTAAATTTCCACAGTCATTGATGATATGGGGCTGCATGTCAGGTAAGGCACTGGGAGATGGCTGTCATACATCATCAATAAATGACAAGTTTACATTGATATTTTGGACACTTTTCTTATCCCATCAATTGAAAGGATGTTTGGGGATGATGAAATCATTTTTCAAGATGATAATGCATCTTGCCATGGAGCAACAACTGTGAAAACATTCCTTGCAAAAAGACACATAGGATCAATGTCATGGCCTGCAAATAGTCCGGATGTCAATCCAATTGAAAATCTTTGGTGGAAGTTGAAGAAAATGGTCCATGACAAGGCTCCAACCTGCAAAGCTGATCTGGCAACAGCAATCAGAGAAAGTTGGAGCCAGATTGATGAAGAGTACTGTTTGTCACTCATTAAGTCCATGCCTCAGAGACTGCAAGCTGTTATAAAAGCCAGGTGTGTGCAACAAAATACTAGTGATGTGTTGGAGCGTTCTTTTGTTTTTTCATGATTCCATAATTTATTCCTCAGAATTGAGTGAGTCCATATTTTTTTCCCTCTGCTTGGTCTAAAACAGTAACCGTTACTGACTGCCACAATTTTTTTTCCTGATTTCTTATAGGTTTCTTAAAGCCAGAAAGTTGCCATATTAATCTATTATTAGACTCTATTGGCTTTGCTCAAAAAGTAAATGAGTCCACCCACCACTTTAATCATATCTTAGATCTTGTTCTGACTTATGGTATGGAAATAGAAGACTTAACAGTATTCCCTGAAAACTCCCTTCTGTCTGATCATTTTTAATAACATTTACATTTACTCTGATGGACTACCCAGCAGTGGGGAATAAGTTTCATTACACTAGAAGTCTTTCAGAAAGCGCTGTAACTAGGTTTAAGGATATGATTCCTTCTTTATTTCTCTAATGTCATATACCAACACAGAGCAGAGTAGCTACCTAAACTCTGTAAGGGAGTTAGAGTATCTCGTCAATAGTTTTACATCCTCATTGAAGACAACTTTGGATGCTGTAGCTCCTCTGAAAAAGAGAGCTTTAAATCAGAAGTGTCTGACTCCGTGGTATAACTCACAAACTCGTAGCTTAAAGCAGATAACCCGTAAGTTGGAGAGGAAATGGCGTCTCACTAATTTAGAAGATCTTCACTTAGCCTGGAAAAAGAGTTTGTTGCTCTATAAGAAAGTGAAGGTTACAAATGATCTTCTTATGGCTTCAGACAGTGGACTCATCTCTGTGCTTGTTCTGTTGGACCTCAGTGCTGCTTTTGATACTGTTGACCATAAAATTTTATTACAGAGATTAGAGCATGTCATAGGTATTAAAGGCACTGCGCTGCGGTGGTTTGAATCATATTTGTCTAATAGATTACAGTTTGTTCATGTAAATGGGGAATCTTCTTCACAGACTAAAGTTAATTATGGAGTTCCACAAGGTTCTGTGCTAGGACCAATTTTATTCACTTTATACATGCTTCCCTTGGGCAGTATTATTAGACGGTATTGCTTAAATTTTCATTGTTACGCAGATGATACCCAGCTTTATCTATCCATGAAGCCAGAGGATACACACCAATTAGCTAAACTGCAGGATTGTCTTACAGACATAAAGACATGGATGACCTCTAATTTCCTGCTTTTAAACTCAGATAAAACTGAAGTTATTGTACTTGGCCCCACAAATCTTAGAAGCATGGTGTCTAACCAGATCGTTACTCTGGATGGCATTTCCCTGATCTCTAGTAATACTGTGAGAAATCTTGCAGTATTTTTGATCAGGATATGTCATTCAAAGCGCATATTAAACAAATATGTAGGACTGCCTTTTTGCATTTACGCAATATCTCTAAAATCAGAAAGGTCTTGTCTCAGAGTGATGCTGAAAAACTAATTCATGCATTTATTTCCTCTAGGCTGGACTATTGTAATTCATTATTATCAGGTTGTCCTAAAAGTTCCCTAAAAAGCCTTCAGTTGGTTCAGAATGCTGCAGCTAGAGTACTGACGGGGACTAGCAGGAGAGAGCATATCTCACCCGTGTTGGCCTCTCTTCATTGGCTTCCTGTTAATTCTAGAATAGAATTTAAAATTCTTCTTCTTACTTATAAGGTTTTGAATAATCAGGTCCCATCTTATCTTAGGGACCTCGTAGTACCATATTACCCCATTAGAGCGCTTCGCTCTCAGACTGCGGGCTTACTTGTGGTTCCTAGGGTTTGTAAGAGTAGAATGGGAGGCAGAGCCTTCAGCTTTCAGGCCTCTCCTGTGGAACCAGCTCCCAATTCAGATCAGGGAGACAGATACCCTCTCTACTTTTAAGATTAGGCTTAAAACTTTCCTTTTCGCTAAGGCTTATAGTTAGGGCTGGATCGGGTGACCCTGGACCATCCCTTGGTTATGTTGCTTTAGACGTAGACTGTGGGGGGTTCCCATGATGCACTGTTTCTTTCTTTTTTGCTCCGTATGCATCACTCTGCATTTAATCATTAGTGATTGATCTCTGCTCCCCTCCACAGCATGTCTTTTTCCTGGTTCTTTCCCTCAGCCCCAACCAGTCTCAGCAGAAGACTGCCCCTCCCTGAGCCTGGTTCTGCTGGAGGTTTCTTCCTGTTAAAAGGGAGTTTTTCCTTCCCACTGTGGCCAAGTGCTTGCTCATAGGGGGTCGTTTTGACCGTTGGGGTTTTTCATGGTTATTGTATGGCCTTGCCTTGCAATATGGAGCGCCTTGGGGCAACTGTTTGTTGTGATTTGGCGCTATATAAGAAAAAAGTTGATTGATTGATTGATTAAATGCACTTGTGTTACGGTTTTTTACGGTTCACTACAGGTTGTCAAGATAGGGCCCACTGTTTGAAAGTAATATATGTAAAAATTATTTGGTTGCATCGGTCTGTGAGGAGAAACTAGATTCATGTTCGAACTGAGCTGTGAATGTATGTGACACCAGATTGTATGAGAGGAATAGATGAGTGATATGACCTGTGTCTGACCACCCACTTCCTTTGGTAATCACGTCCAAAGTGATCAGTGACAGCTGTCTTGATGGCAGATGAAAAGACCACGGGGGAACATTAACACCGCAGGCTTCCGGGCCTCGTGCTCTTTCATCCCACCTCTCAGGACATCTATCTCAGCGAAGATTGGACTAAGAGAGGAAACATCGCGACAGCCTTGTTGCCTTTATTCTCAAATTCTTTCAAGATTCTCTCATACCATCTAAAATCAAAGGAAGAAGGTGAAACAATAAAAGAAACCATAATATGAGCCTTCAGTCAACTAGAATTATTGTCCTGTTAACGGTGGTTTCTTTTGACTCTTGATGTGCTCCAATACATTGTGACTGCTGGTTCCCTGATGGAAGTTCTGTCCCCAAAAATGCCTCTTTCGAAGTTACAGTATTGTGCAAAAATCTTGAGGATGATGAATAAATGGCCCCAGTCGGTCACTTGAGGGTTAAAACTGAACAAGAACGAGAACATCGTGTTGATTATGATCACGTTTGTTGTCTTTGTGGAATCAACTTTACAAAGAATTTGAGTTTTATTCACATACCTGAAAAGGTTTGTTACTTGACCTACATTAAAAAAGTTCACTCACTCACTCATCTTCAACCGCTTATAATTTGTTTAATTTTTTTAATGTTGTTGTATTAAAAAAATTAAACAAATTATTTTTCTGATGTATTTTATTTTATACTAATTTACTCATATTTATTTTTATTATTAAGAAGAAGGGGAATACCTGTGAAATTTTATGAAGTCTGCACACAAACACAAAAACAAAAAACGGTACCAAATTAGCAGGAAAAGCTATTTAGCACTATTTTTGTTTTGTGTGTGTGTGCTATAGGTTGAATAATGTCTGAATGGGAATGGTGTAGCCTGAAGGTCAAGAATATTATCCATTCAGTCCCTAAATCTTGGCATGCTTGGACTGCTTGTTAGGTGACGTGTACTTAATTTCTTCAAGGTATAAACAATACAACTTGTCATTCAACTGATTTGAAGCAAGACAGGGAAACACATTTCCATTCTTTCAGAACAACTCTTTTTACTGTAAATGTGAAAAATGTAAGAGTTTGCTGCATATCCTT
This sequence comes from Thalassophryne amazonica, assembly GCF_902500255.1. Taxonomy (NCBI): domain Eukaryota; kingdom Metazoa; phylum Chordata; class Actinopteri; order Batrachoidiformes; family Batrachoididae; genus Thalassophryne; species Thalassophryne amazonica. The sequence continues at coordinate 84,593,375 of NC_047107.1, forward strand.
TGGAAAAGTTAAAGAATTGAACCAGCAATAGCCAGAATGCCGTGACTGGTTAACTGTCATATTTTGACATTTAATTTGTGTTATTATCTATTTTAATAATGTTTTAAATGAACCCTTATAAAACTCAAATTTGGTCTTTTGCTCAGTTTTTGTGCTTTTGGCGGCCCCTGGCTGCCAGAGAAGATCTGCTACAAATGCATGCAAATGCATGCTGGAATTGGGTAGATGATTTCATGCCGGATCCCTTTCCTCAAACAGCTCTACATGGAAAATCATAAAATTGCCAAGAGCTCTTTCCCAGCCAAGTACTAGTCAGGGTCTGTCTGCTTCACTTCTGAGATATGACAGGATCAGAAAATCGGGCCCCGATCAGAAAAGCCTTCCCCATTATCCAACAATTGCCTCTGTTGTTTCTGAGTCAACTGGTTGTCAAATTCTCCTACAACTAGGCAACTCTTAAAAAATGGTGTGGAAGTCATCTTAGCAAGTGAAGAGACAGGTCCTGCTATCCAGAAGTCATCTGTGACCGCAACACACCCACCTGCAGATACAGATCCACAAATCATAATTCATGGAGCTCCAGTTACTCAGTCAAGAGGTCCAGTATCTCAACCGATAACTCCAGTCACCCATCACAAAAACAAAAACAGAAACTGACTTGACTTATGAAGCAACTACTTCTACTCAGACACATGCAACAGATTTAACTCTTAACCATTTTCAAAACTTGGTGTGTGTGTATTTTACTTATTTATTGGATAACATTATTCTGAAGATAGTTTCATTTAGGAATGTTTTCTGTAGATTAGATTAGATTAGACAGAACTTTAATGATCCCTTGGGAAGACTCCCTCAGGGAAATTGAGCTTCCAGCAGCATTGTATAGCAACACACAGGGTAAGAAGCACACAGAGTATCAACAGTGAAAGTGGAAAAACAATTTGCAAATATAAATATAAATACACAAATATAAATACCAGAAATATATATATATAGTATATATAATACTGGTTTACTGGCTACTACTGTTCCTCTCCTTCCCGTCCTCTGTCTTCCTGTTACTCCTCCTCCCACTGAGTGAAGAGTTGTACAGTCTGATGGCCTGAGGGACTAAGGAGTACATAAACAGCATTGTGGTTTATGCTTTCAGATCTTGAGACTGTGAAAATAACACCTAGTATGTCTATAAGTGGATGTGCCAAAGACTCTGAAACTACAGTGATTGGTTTCCCGAACAAAAGGCAGAAGGTTTACCACAAAGAAACTCCATTTATCAGGTTTCCTTCTGAAAAGAAAGGAAAAAAGTATGTATAATACCATACATTCCTTCCCTTCTGGCGTGTTCTTCCAAGGGGATGTTAGGCTTCTCACATTGAGACTGTAGCAATGAACACAAACAAGAAAATGACCAAAAAATAAAATGTTCAAAACGTCATGTGTTATTTAAGACTTCTTCTTATACAGATAGAATTATAACAGCTTCCCATTTTAACATATACAGAGTAATGTCAACTTAAAATTAGCAAATTACAGTTGGCTCAAAGGTTTACATACCCTGGCAGAATTTTTTATTTTGTGGCCATTTTTCAGAGAATATAAATGATAACAACAAAAAAAAAACCAACTTTTTTTCCACTCATGGTTAGTGGTTGTGTAAAGCCATCTATTGTCAAACAACTGTGTTTACTCCTTTTAACTCATAATGACAACAGAAATGAACCAAATGACCCTGATCAAAAGTTTACATATCCCAGTTCTTAACACCATGTATTGGCCCCTTCAATATCAATGACAGCTAGGAGTATCATCCCGCCATCAATCTTGATCAAGTTTCCTGTGCATTTGTAGCTCATGCATCCCCAAAACATCAGCGACCCACCTCCGTGCTTCACAGCAAGAAGGGTATGCCTTTTATCATAGGCCTTGTTGACTCCTTTCCAATACGCATTTATGGTTGTGGACAAAAAGTTCAATTTTGGCCAAATGACTTTGTTCTCTGTGCCGTTTGGTGTATTGTAAGCGGGATACTTTGTGGCATTTGCGTAGTAATGGCTTTCTTCTGGCGACCTCAACCATGCAGCCCATTTTTCTTCAAGTGTCTCATTATTGTGCATCTTGAAACAGCCACACCATTTGTTTCATAGAGTCCTGTATTTCAGCTGAAGTTATTTTTGGGTTTTTTCTTTGCATCCCGGCCAATTTTCTCGGCAGTTGTTGTTGAAATTTTTGTTGGCCTACATGACCATGTTTTGGTTCCAACAGAATCTCTCATTTTCCACTTCTTAATAAGAGTTTGAACACTGCTGATGGCTTTCTCGGTCCCTTGGATATCTTTTTAATATCCCTTTCGTGTTTTATGTAGTTCAATTACCTTTTCTATGACAATTCTTTGCTTTCCCTATGACTCAGAAACCAGGAAACGTCAGTGCAGCACTGGATGAAAGATGCAAGGGTCTGTCAGGAGCCCAGAAACTCACTGACCTCTATGCAATATACACACTGATTACAAGCAAACAGATCACAGGTGAGGATGGTTACCTTTTGTAGCCACTCAGACCTGTTTGTGTAAACGTCTGTGCATATCAGGCCAAATCACCAGGGTATGTAAACCTTTTGATCAGGGTCATTTGGGTAGTTTCTGTTGTCATTATGATTTAAAAGGAGTACACAGTTGTTTGATAATAAATGTCTACACATAACCACAAACCATAACTGAAAAAAAAAAGTTTTTGTGTTATCATTCATATTCTCTAAAAAATGGGCAAAAAACAAAAAAAAAATTCTTCCAGTGTATGTAAACTTATGGGCATAACTGTATATATAGTAAAAAAGTCAACTGTGATTTTTTACTATAAGTCAACTGACAACTCAGTATAAGTCAGTTTCCCCAGCAACTGTAATTTTAAACGATTACAGTTGCTGGGGGAGAAAAACAAAATTAAAACAAAACACAAATGGTCTATATTTGTTAATGGCTTAAAAATAATAATTAAACAAATATTTTAGATTTATTTATTTATTTATTTCTACTTTATTTATTGGTTGTCAGTCAAACATTTCTTTCTGAGAGAATTTAGCACTGATAGTACCAGCACATAAGGACTAAACACAGTATCAATTTTTCCTTGATTTGTCTTTAACAGTTCAAATGTACTTACTGAAACAGATAATAAATCACCAGAGGTGTTATGACGAGTACTGAAGTACTGCTTTACACAGGTGGATACTGTAGTTTACTGTGAGGGCAATAGAGCTCCTCGGCCTCACAACTGCTGTCACTTAAAATCTTGTGCATTTCTGGGAATTGTAAATATTTGAAACTTCTCTGTTTCTCTGCCATGAGAAGAAAAGGAAAAAAAAAAAAGGAGTAACAGAAAATAGAGACGGTAATCTTTTATCAAAGAGGCTCTCACATTTCTGGCACGGGAATTCTCTGTGGAATAATATGATCCAGCTAATGGAAACAAGTCGGGAAAATGACTGGAGGCTGAAACAACTAATGAATACTTCATCAAGGAGTCTGGTGCAACATGTTTGTAGTAGCTACTGTGTGCACAAGTGCAGAATACACACTGAGTTGCAGCAACACGTCTGATATGTCAATAAAATAATAGCCTTATTTCTCCATTAAATGTGTTGAGTAGACTGCCGGGATAAGCTCCGGTCACCCCTGTGACCCTTAACTGGAGTAAGTGGGTACTGAAAATAGATGGATGTGTTGAGTAACTATGTGGGCAACACAGGCATAGCCTGTTTGTTGGTTTGTTTGTTTGTTTAGTTGGGTTTTTTTTTGGGGGGGGGGGGGGTGAGCCTTGCAGTCACATGATCTTTGACTAGTGCAAAATAATGAATATTTCATTATAATTAAAAAAAACAACACAATAAAAATATTTCAAATGAACACTTTAGAGAAGCCAATGTGACATCTTCAAACTACTTAAATTACTCAACAAATGCTTTTAAGTAACTTGCATTTCTGAATCTATGGTGGTACTTTTCATTTTTCTTAGCTTTCCAAAATTTTATTACTATTATTATTGCTGGTGGTATGGTGAAGTAGTGGTTAGCACTGATGCCCTCACAGCAAACAGGTTGTGGGATCGATTCCTGCCTGGAGTCTTCCTGTGTAGAGTTTGTATGTGTTCCTGTGGGTTCCCTCCAGTTGCTCCAGTTTTCTACCAGTTCCAAAGACATGCAGGTTAGGTGAACTGGGAATATGAAGTTGACCGTAGGTGTGTAAGTGTACTTGTCTGTCTATATGTGGCCCTGTGACAGACTGGTGTCCTGCCCATGGTGTACCCCGCCCCACGCTTTGGAACCAAAACGGTTCTGGAGCGTGCTGGGAGTCGATCATCCAGCATACTCTGCCCTCTTCATGGCTGCATTAACACCACTTCCACTCCTTGTCACTAGAGGGAGACAACCTGGCAACGTTGATTAAATCCCTACGGGTTGTTGTTACCGGAAGTATTTGTTGTTAACAAAAAATAAAGTCTGCTTCTTGCAGCGCTGAGAAAAAGAAGACTCGGCGGTTTTATTATGGTCCACTAACCAAACAAGCGTCAGGAAGATTCTTTGGTTGGTTCAGACGCTGTTAGGTGGGACTGTAAGTAGCTAACAAACAGAACAACCATGAACGAGCATTTCGACCGAGCTCCGGGTGCAGGCAGAGCCCGCAGTCAATATGCAGCTGCACCAGGCCTCTTTGCTGCTGGGGACGAAGACTCCACATCATCGATTTAAACCAGAGGCAACCGTTGAGACCAGCCGCGAACATCCCCGCCATCCGCGGATATCAGCGCTAAGGACACAGACAGCGGCGGAGGTGGGAGCTGCTAACTAGCTTTTAGCCACGTAGCTTACTCACCGGTTATCACAACTTCGGTTGGCAAATCCGGAGAAGCCTTACAGTCCTATTCTGCGTTAACTTATTTGGCTCACGAATACATGGATGCTAGGTAGCTATCTTATCTGTGCTTTTAAGCTCATCGACATACAGAATATTGGGTTCCATTTTCGCTAACACATGATGTAAATAAAGCACTCACTCACGTGTCTGGTTGTTTAGGCGAAGCACTCACACCGGCAAGAGAGAGACAGCAGCCGGGGGAATAGTCACTCCCGTTTGTTTACCTGTGCCATTTCAGTTTTGATAGTTTTGTCTGGATCAAAACTATGCACTCTGTGCTCAGGTTAGCTAAATGTTGCCCCTTTAGCTTAGCAGTGCTTCACACTAATATCAGACATAATCTATATTAGATTTATTTTTCAAAAAGTTTTATTTTCTCAGTGCAGTAAAAAAGGTTGCACTGATACATATATCATTCAAAGGGCATATCTTAAATTTGATGTCGACCTTATTTTATAGGAAGTGGCTGTTTTACGTAGCTGTATGGGTTGGCGCGGAGACACGTCACTTCCTGCGAAGTGGCGAATCCAAAGGGAAGAATTCGTACTTGGGCGACTGGGCCTGATGAAAACAAGCTCCGGCTGCATTGGTTGTGTATTGAAATAAGCTGGTTTTGTTTTGCTTCTAACAGCCAGCTGACAGCTATCATTGCCTGGAAAAAATGAGATTTATATACCAAGCTCAGCTGAAATGAACCACTGTAAATTAAATTGACTTTATTGATGAGTCTGACCCCTGTGAAAAGTGACCAAATTACATGTACGAGGTCTGTTAGAAAAGTATCAGACCTTTTTATTTTCCAAAAACCTGATGGATTGAATCACGTGTGCTTGCATGAGCAAACCTTGAACTTTCGTGCGCATGCGTGAACTTTTTCACGTCTGTCGATTGCGTCATTTCCTGGTAAGCAGCCTTTGTGTGGGACGAGGGCAGTGCGCGCGGCGGATTTTCATTTCAAGGAAAAAGACGGAATGACTGGAGCAGCGCTGCATCAAATTTTGCCAGAAACTGGGCGACAGCCAGGTGGAAACCATTCGGATGATTCAGACGGCTTTCGGTGACGATGCTATGGGCATCACACAGATTAAGGAGCGGTACAACTGGTTTAAAGACGGCCGCACAATGGTGGAGAGCGAGCCACGCTCCGGTCGGCCATCAACATGCTGAAATGACCAGATCATTTCCAAAGTGAACGCTGTGGTGATGCAGGACCATCGTGTGACTATCCAAGAAATTGTGGAAGAGGTGGACATCAGCACTTTTTCGGTACATTCCACTGTGACAGAAGATTTGGCCATGAAAAGATTGGTGGTGAAATTCATGCTGCTGCTGACAGCGGCGCAAAAGCGCCTCCGTGTTGAAGTCTCACAGGACATGTTGTAACATGCCCACCTCTTCCACAATTTCTCGGATAGTCATACGACTGAAAAGTCACCGAAAGTCGCCTGAATCATCTGAATGGTTTCCACCTGGCTGTCGCCCAGTTTCTGGCTAAATTTGATGCGGCGCTGCTCCAGTCGTTCCATCTTTTCCTTGAAATGAAAATCCGCTGAGCGCACTGCACACGTCCCACACAAAGGCTGCTTACTTGGAAATTATGCAATCGACAGGCGTGAAAAAGTTCACGCATGCGCAAGAAGGTTCAAGGTTTGCTCATGCAAGCACATGTGATTCAAATCCATCACGTTTTTGAAAAAAATAAAAAGGTCCGATACTTTTCTAACAGACCTCGTATTTGTATTGCGTTCGCTGGTGTTTTCATTGGCCAAAAACTGCCAACAGAGGGTGCTCAGGTAAAGTCCACTACAACCCATTAATAATCCCAAATTCTATTTGTACTGTCCTTTATTGGTCTTGTTAGGGGTTATGGTTAACGTAGTTTGAGAATCTATGTATCAACAGCAAATACATGTACAAGTACGTAGCCTCATGATAACATGACCTGTATTGACCAATGAGAGACCCTCGTACTAATGGGTTGCTGCGGTATTTACCCCAGCATCCTCTGGTGGCCATTTTTGGACGATGAAAACATTGCCAAACTCGGTACAAAATACATGTAATTGGTCACTTTTCAGAGGGGTCAGACTCATCAATAAAGTCAATTTAATGTACAGTGGTTCATTTCAGGTCAGCTTGGTGTATAAATCTCATCATTCCAAGCAATGATAGCTATCAGCTGGCTGATAGAAGCAAGTTAGATACAAAACTAAACCAGCTGATTTCAGTAGACAAGCAGTACAGTCTGACCTTGTTTTCATCAGGCGGTCAGTCGCGGAAGTACAAATTGTTTTTTTAAATATGCTGACACATTGCCATTTGAGGTCGTTAAATGACCCCTTCAGATTTGCCTTAAAGTGTGTGTGTGTGCGCGCGCGCTTAAATATTGAAAAATCCTATGTTTCTAGGCCTCCAAACCATTTTTTCCTTAGGACCTGTAAAAAGGCAGAGGTCTCAAGGGTTAAAATTTTTGCAGTTTGTGAGACTATTTTAAACAATTTAGCAGGGGAGGTAGGTGGTTCAGTGGATTCAGAGTTGGGCTGTCAGCATGTAGACCTGACTTTGAGTTCTGGTCATGCTACCTGACTGTGTCCTTGAACAAGATACTTGATCTGTATAGTTCTAGTCCACAATGTATAAAAGGGTATCAGCCTTGGCTGGCTTCCCATCCAGGTGGAGCCATAGACTCTCAAATGCTTCTCACCACGGTTTGCAGGGATATGCACAGCAACCAATGGGCATCAGAGTCTGTGTAGGACTTATACATAAAACATGCAAATTTGAGACTGTCATGTATCAACCACCACCTGAATCTTTTAAAAAATTATGAATGCTGATACGATTTATTGTAGCACCAACAAAAAAATCTCACAAGAAATATTACTGCATCGACTGTGACCTTGACTTATGATCTCCATATATAAACTCCTCCAAGATACCAAGGAACATAGTAATGTTTGATACTGAAAGGTTCAGCTGCTCTCAAGTTATCATGTTCATACATAGGCAAAATGACCTTGTGACAGGACTGCAAACATAAATATTCTCATTATACACAGGTGATGGAAAAAGTAGTTTTTCTGCAGAGAAGTAATGGTTATGACACCTTTAGGAGCCAAAAAAGCACTTCAAAGGCATTCCAGAGCCTCAGAAATAACTTTGTAACTCTTCCAGGATGATGTTTTTCCAACATCATGTTCCTTATCTGGACATAGTATATTGTATAATTGGGTAAGAAGCAGTGTTAGCCAACACTGCTGAAAGAGTTTTAGTTAGCTGATAACAGCGCTAGCAGTAACAGGCTCTGTATGTGTCTCTTCCGTCTGATTGCCAATGGCAATGTGGATAGACATGTAGATTTAGTAACTAAGTGGTAAATACTTTACATGTCAACTTCTGTTCAATACATTTGCTTCCATAAGTACAAACAAAAATTAAACTGATGTGTTTTTCAGGTGTCATTTGTTTTTCATTTAATTTTATTTATGTGAAACAATTGAGTGTGAAAGTAATCAGAAAGTGAGCATATACTGTTTAGTTGTGCTGTAGACGTCATCAAAGTGGAAAGCAGTCGGTTTAAGAGTAGGAGGATTCCTACAATGTTAGTTTTTTGTTTGTCTTTTCGAAGCTCAGAAGGCATGTGTACACCTTTGCATTATAAAATGCAAACACAATTGATCCTGTCTCCACCTCAGATGTATGGAGTTTTTAAGAGGTGTTTTTATGTACTGAATTATGATTGAGTGACACTTCAACACAAGGTTTCAGATATGGGAGAGGAGAAGTTGAATTTTTTTTCTATATTGATTATAATGTATATGTTTTAATTTTACAACAATTAGAATTTTTGTGACATTCATTTTCTATACCCACTACTTCCAGTTAAAGGTCACAGGGATGCTGGAGCCTATTCCAGTGGACATTGCCAGTTTATCGCAGGGGCACATATAGACAGACAAGCACATTCATACCTATACCAATGTTCCCAATTCATTTAACCTGCATGCCTTTGGAAGTGGGAGGATGTTGGAGCACCTGCAGGGAGGGAGCCCATGGAAACAGAGGGAGTATATGCAAACTCCACAATGAAAGGACCAGAGGTGGGAGGCAATCCCACGACCGTCATTCTGTGAGGCAGCAGTGCTAACCAATAAGGCACAGTGTCCTACGAAGCCATTTATTTATTTGTTTTTTTTATTGCTGACATTTATTCTTTTATTGTTGGAGTGTATTGTACTTAGTGCCAAATGCCACCAACAATATTATGTTTTTGTTCTCTCTCTCAGGTTGTGAAAGGCTGAGCAAGCCCCAGCAAAGGGAAAATGCCACCAGTACTTATACTGAAGCATGTAACGATGTGGATTCTTTGGTTAAGTCATCAAAACTTTCAGCCAGTGCTCCAGTGTTTGTCCCCTATGCTGCTTTTAGTCACAATGAAGTAAGATGACTGCACAATTGTCTTTTTCCTGATATTCTCATACATTTTATGAACATACAGCTTTCTTATGCTGTTAGTTTCACACTAGGAATAATGAGCTGTGACATTTACATGATACCAGTGAACAATGAAGAACAAAATCCATCAACTTTAATATTTTATGAAATAATGCAGTTGCATGCAATTCAATGATTGCATTCATAATGGTTTTTTTTGTTGTTTGTTTGTTTGTCTTTTTTGTTTTTTTGTTTTTTTTTTGGTAGGACCCTGCTTTGTATCTTGAAAATGAAAATGAAAGCCATTACAGCGAACCAACCTTGGCTGATGCGGTCTCAGACTTCCTTGACCAGCTTGGCACCTCCCCAGGGACCTTTGACTCAGATGTTGAACATATAACTGATGTGCTAAATTCTTGGGTTACCACTGAAGAGTTGTTGCAGGAACTGGTAGAGCTGATTTACATGCAGGTTTGTCCTTTTTACAGACACACACACAGAGATTAAATTAAATTTTTATTTTTATGGAAAGGTTTTTATGGCAAAAAAGAACTTTGATCTTACAAATAAATATTTTTTTATTATTATTATTCTTGCATTCAATGTGTCTAAAACCACCCAAAATTAGTTCAAATAAGGCTTGCCAAGAATGTTTAAGTGGTATAAAACCCTATAGCAGTGGTGTCCAAAGTATTCCAGAAAGGGCCGAGAGGGTGCAGGTTTTCTTTGCAGCTACTGACTCCAGCAGGTGATTTCACTGAATAACATCACTTTGAACAGGTGAGACGAGTTCATCAGTGAAATCACCTCCTGGAGCCAGTGGCTGCAAAGAAAACCTGCACCCTCTCGGCCCTTTCTAGAATACTTTGGACGCCACTGCCCTATAACGTCCGGGGGGGGTGGCCCCGGCCCCCCGAAGCTATTAGCTGCGATAATTTACCTGGCACTAAAACGGTCCTCGTATGATGTACCAAAGGAAAAAATGGTAATGACATGATATGCGCTTGTTTTGAATGCTTCCATTTTCACACTCTCAGAATTTTTTTTTTCCCACCTGTGCTAATTAATCATTAATTAGAGCAGATACCAAGTCAGTGTGATCCATTTAGGCCCACATCCTTTTCAGGCATATTCAGTGAGACACATGGCAGTAGGATGGGACCCAGCTGGACCTACCTGAGTGCCTTAATATAATTTATAGCCAAATCAGGTCTCACCTACTCAGGCTCTAATGGCTTAAGGCTAATAATGTTACAGCTGCTAAGCCTTCTTGCACATTTCTTTCTTTTAGATGGTTTAGGGTAAGGGTATGGATTGGGGTTATGGTTCATTTTCTCTGGAATGCAGAGTTTTGAAAGTTGACACCTTTAGATTTGATCAAACTTTTGTAATTGCACATGGCTACGTACAGTGGGGAAAATACTGTAAGTATTTGATCCCCTGTCAGTTTTGCAGGTTTTCTCACCTACAAAGAATGGAGAGGTCTGTAATTTTATTGTAGGTACACTTCAACTGTGAGAGACAGAATCTAAAAAAAATCCAGTAAATCACATTGTATGATTTTTAAATAATTAATTAGCATTTTATTGCATAAAATAAGTATTTGACCCCCTAGAAAACAGAGCTTAACAATTGGTACAGAAACATTGGTCTGCCATTACAGAGGTCAGACGTTTCCTGTAGTTCTTGACCAAGTTTTCACACACTGCAGCAGGGATTTTGGTCCACTCCTCCATATAGATCTTCTCCAAATCTTTCAGGTTTGGAGTTTCAGCTGCCTCCAAAGATTTTCTGTTGAGTTCAGGTCTGGAGACTGGCCAGGCCACCCCAGGACCTTGAAATGCTTCTTACGGAGCCTCTCCTTAAGCCTGGTTCACACGACAGGATTTTAAAATTAGCTTTAGGTTTCCAAAACCTGAGAGACCACACATGTGAAGATAAAAAAATCATGGATCTGACACGTTTGGTCGTACAGTGTGTGTGGTGTTCAGTCACACGGTAAGAACAACAACACCAAACACGAACAGATTTCACACACGAACATTTACAGTTCAGACAGGAAATCTCGCAAAATCTCTCGATTAAACGTGACTTCAGAGTAAACAAACGGAGGTACTTTGTGGACTATTTAAAACAGGAAAAAAACAATACAAAAGAAAAAGAAAAGCGTTCTTTAAAGGAGTGGAGACAGCGCAACCACCGGACTTTCTGGTAAATCAGAACAACTGTTTTGATTTTATTTTCCGCTCCTTGCATCCATCACCTCGCTTTCTGATTGGCTACACATCACATTCTGCAGGCTGCGTGCTCGTTTGTGGTCGGAGGACACAACACACGCTGCAGTATCGGGCCAAAAAAATCCAACATGTTGAATATCTCCGATTTACAATCGGAGTGCTCCTGACGTCTGTGCAGATCACAGCGCTCTTAACACACCACACGACAGGAATATCTGATATGATATCTTTACCGTCATCACGATTGTTGGGGCGTACTTCAGATTGTCGGAAGGGGAAGATCAGGTCTGATATCGGCCTAATTATCCTGCCGTGTGAACCCGGCTTTAGTTGCCCTGGCTGGTGTTTGGGGTCATTGTCATGCTGGAAGACTCAGCCATGACCCATCTTCAATGCTCTTACTGAGGGAAGGAGGTTGTTTGCTAAAATCTCGCAGTGCATGACCCCATCCATCCTCCCTTCAATACGATGCAGTCATCCCATCCCCTTTGCAGAAGAGCACCCCCGGAGTATGATGTTTCCACCCCCATGCTTCACGGTTGAGATAGTTTTCTTGGGGTTGTTCTCATCCTCTAAACATGGTAAGTGGAGTTGATACCAAAAAGCTTATTTTGTTTCATCCTGACCACATGACCTTCTCCCATGCCTCCTCTGGATCATCCAGATGGTCACTGGTGAACTTCAAACGGGCCTGGACATGAGCTGGCTTGAACAGGGGGACCTTGCTGCCCTGCAGGATTTTAAACCATGACAGCATCATGTGTTACTAATGTAATCTTTGTGACTGTGGTCCCAGCTCTCTTCAGGTCATTGACCAGGTCCTCCTGTGTAGTTCTGAGCTTTCTCAGAATCATCCTTACCCACAATAGTGAGAATCTTGCATGGAATCCCAGACCGAGGGAGATTGACAGTCATCTTGTGTTTCTTCCACTTTCTAATAAATAATCATAACAGTTGTTGTCTTCTATCAAGCTGCTTGCCTGTTGTCCTGTAGTCCATCCCAGCCTTGTGCAGGTCTACAGTTTTGTTCCTGGTGTCCTTAGACGGCTCTTTGGTCTTGGCTATGGTGGACAGGTTGAATTGTGATTGATTGTGTGAACAGGTGTCTTGTTTACAGGTAACAAGTTCAAACAGGTGCAATTAATACAGGTAAAGAGTGCAGAATAAGAGGGCTTCTTAAAGAAAAATTAACAGGTCTGTGAGAGCCAGAATTCTTGCTGGTTGGTAGGCGGTCAAATACTTATTTTATGCAATAAAATGCAAATTAATTATTTCAAAATCATACAATGTGATTTTCTGGAAAAATTTTATTTTATTTTTTTAAGATACTGTCACACAGTGGAAGTGTACCTACGATTAAAATTACAAATTATATTATATTATTTTCCTCACTGTTTTTCCAGAATCTCGCGAGGCTATGTGCATCTACAGAAGCTTTCTTGTGATTCTAACATGTTTCAGGTCTTCTTGTGGAGCTTGTTTAATACTGTTGTTGCATAGAACAGCTTTCATTATATGATGATGAAGCACTACAAATCCACTGATTATTTGTTTTTTTGTTGCAGTCAACTACTATTCCAAACTTTGCCTACACCGGAGCCAGGCTTTGTAACTACCTGTCCCATCATCTCCTATCAGTCCACCAGGTGGAAACTTTCGTCAGCTTCTCCTCCAAAGGTAATCTTGCCCCAGTAGAGTTTTGGTTGTATTGATCTCTTACTTTAAAAATCTGGAACAGTGGGCTGCTTTCAGTTTATTCGTGTCACATTTCAATCTTTCGTGTCACATTTCAATCTTTCAGTCAGTATCTGTGAAATAAAGGCGCCATCTAGAAAGTAATCCAGTGTTTCCTGCAGATTCTATTTAAAATTAAACACTTTGGCTCCTATTGTCTTCTCTGCACAACACGGAGCACAGCAAAATCCAGGTGTCATTGTGAGTGTCCCCCAGATACAGTTATCATTTTCATGCCCAGAGATCATTTTCCCACAGTAATCAATAGTACTGAATATACTTGCATTCATGTGTATTCCTATTGGCATATTTGTCCAAAAATAAAGTGTGGTCAGACGTGAAGTTGCTGCATTCCTGTCATCTCTCACAAGAAAGTGTTTACTATTTAGACAACCTGAAAGCAGGTCTAAACTCTAGTGCAGTGATTTTATCATATTTTAAGAACGCAGCACACGCCTTACATTAACAGTTTTCCCATACAGGTAAACTCTTAGTTTTTATGTGCTGCATTAGATCGTGACTCGGATTTGGACACCTCCCAGATGGATTTGTGTTTTGTGTTTTAGACTGTGTACAGATCCTCACGTTAGGGCCCATTGTACTTGTAACATTGACTATTGAGTGGGAAACAGGAAGTCTGTTGGCTTCTTCAGATAAATTGCTAAAATGTTCATAAAAAGCACAAATCAGAAGGAAAAAGTTCTCAATTTAAAAGGACACATCAAATCTTGTTGCAAATGTTGCACATCTTTATCAGGTTTCCTAGAACAATTTACTGATCAGTCAGTCTTTTATAATGTTTTCTTCATGTCTGTCTCTCTACTGTAGGTGTCGAACAGAGTATGAGCAGAAGGATGTAGCTGTTCTAGGAGATGAGGAAACTCAGAAAAGATTTCACTCCTTCGTGCTCTTTCTTGGAGAGCTTTATCTTCACCTAGAGGTAAGTGTCAAAAATGTGTAATTGATTTTTTTTTTTTCTTAGATTGATTACTTATAACTTGATCATCTTTTGTCTCAATTCACAATAATAGTCTTGCATAGTGTTACATAGTACTAAACACTGCACACCTGTAACATAATGACAAGCGTACTGTATATTGAGCCTTAAGAGAATTCAGATAAAACGATGCAGTTCATTATGATTTGTTTTTAGTCCATTAGAAAAGTCAGTATCAAACAGTTGCTAGTTTCCAGCCTTTTTTTTTTCTTTTTTTTTAAGCAAGTTTATTGTTACGTAATGCATGCTGTGGAAGAGTTTTCTTTGTTTAGAAGTGCCTGTAATTTTCAATGACACTGATTGGAATAATGAGGAATTGATTCATAGGCATTTCGTTTTTTGGACAGTCTGCTCTTTCACCCAAACCACAGTGACCCCTCAGTGAAAATCTGAGACAATTCAGTGTGACAAATAACCTAAAAAGTATAAATCTACCAACATTGTTGCTTCCTGGACAAGCAGTGCTGGGATTGTGAAAACATCCAGCCAGTTCAAAACCACATGCGGTTAGAAGCTGGAGTGGTACTGCATCAGCCTCAGTACATCCTCAAGCACCAGTCATATATTAGGTGCATTCAAGCTCACCTCCATCTGTCTATTTGACTGACGTGATTTGCTGCAGCCTGCAGGAGTGAAGTCTTAAAAATAAGAGCTGTCAATTCGAACAAATTCTGTTTCATGTTACGCCCGTGAATTGATGGCTGATCTTGCACTGTTTGCATTCTTCGTAGCAGATGAAATGTATTATTATATGGCTGCGCTGCTACGCATGTTCTGATTGGCTGATTACCGGTCAGATACTTTCCCATATCGGACCGGTTACCATGACAATCGGTCTGCAATGCGGTTTTAAGTGATAACTGTTCATTTTAATGCAGTCACAGTAAAAACAGCAGCGCTCTCCACTGTGAGAAGACTTGGTGCGTGTGCATGTCCATAATGAATGCAACCTGTTAAAAGCAGTCTGCTAGAGGCTCAGCTTTGTGCACGCTTATACAACCCCAATTCCAATGAAGTGGGACATTGTGTGAAATGTAAATAAAAACAGAATACAATGATTTGCAAATCCTCTTCAACCTATATTCAATTGAATACACACAAAGACGAGATATTTAATGTTCAAACTGATAGACTTTTTTGTTTTTGGGCAAATATTTACTCTTTTTGAATGCAACACGTTTCAAAAAAGCGGGACAGGGGCAACAAAAGACTGGGAAGTTGATGAATGCTCAAAGAACTGTTTGGAACAATCCACAGGTGAACAGGTTAATTGGAAACGAGTGAGTGTCATGATTGGGTATAAAAGGAGCATCCCCAAAAGGCTCAGGCGTTCACAAGCAAAGATGGGGTGAGGATCACCCCTTTGTGAACAACTGTGTGGAAAAAATAGTCCAACAGTTTAAGAACAATGTTTCCATCCATCCATTTTCTTCCGCTTTATCCGGAGTCGGGTCGCGGGGGCAGCAGCTCAAGCAAAGCCGCTCAGACCTCCCGATCCACACACACCTCCCCCAGCTCCTCCGGGGGAACCCCAAGGCGTTCCCAAGCCAGCTGAGAGATGTAGTCCCTCCATCGTGTCCTGGGTCTTCCCCAGGGCCTCCTCCTAATGGAACGTGCCCGGAACACCTCTCCAGCGAGGCGTCTAGGGGGCATCCGGAAAAGATGCCCGAGCCACCTCAGCTGACTCCTTTCGACGTGGAGGAGCAGCGGCTCGACTCCGAGCTCCTCCCGAGTGACTGAGCTCCTCACCCTATCTCTAAGGGAGCGCCCAGCCACCCTGCGGAGTGGCTGGGCATTGAGAAACAATGTTGAATCTTTGAGAAACATTGTTTCTCAACGTTCAATTGCAAGGAATTTAGGGATTCCATCATCTACAGTCCATAATATAATTAGAAGATTCAGAGAATCTGGAGAACTTTCTACACGTAAGCGACAAGGATGAAAACCAACATTGAATGCCCATGACCTTTGATCCCTCAGGCGGCACTGCATCTTACTGCGTGGGCTCAGTAACACTTAGGACACTTCAGAAAACCATTGTCAGTTAACACAGTTTGTCGCTACATCTACAATTGCAAGTTAAAACTCTACCATTCAAAGCAAAAACCATACATCAACAACATCCAGAAACGCTACCGCCTTCTCTGGGCCCGAGCTCAAAATGGACAGACGCAAAGTGGAAAAGTGTGCTGTGGTCTGATGAGTCCACATTTCAAATTGTTTTTGGAAATCATGGACGTCGTGTCCTCCGAACAAAAGATGAAAAAGACCATTCAGATTGTTACCAGTGCTAAGTTCAAAAGCCAGCATCTGTGATGGTTTGTTAGTGCCCAGGCATGGGCAACTTACACATCTATGATGACACATCAATGCTGAAAGGTACATCCAGGATTTGGAGCAACACATGCTGCCATCCAAGCAACGTCTTTTACAGGGACGTCCCTGGTATTTCAGCAAGACAATGAAATGAAGTGCAAAATACGACAATGGAGACCCCCAGACTGCTGAAGAACTGAAGTCGTACATCAAGCAAGAATGGGAAAGAATTCCAAATTTTAACCTTTATTTAACCAGGTCAGTCCCATTGAGATCGAGACCTCTTTTGCAAGGCAGACCAGGACAATTATGAAGTTTCCAATTCACCTAACCTGCATGTCTTTGGATGTGGGAGGAAACCAGAGCACATTGTGGAAAGTCACGCAAACACAGAGAGAACATGCAGACTCCACACAGAAAGGCCGCAGGTTGGAATTGAACCCATGACCTTCTTGCTGTGAGGCAGCAGTGCTAACCACTAAGCCACTGTGCTGCCCTTTAAGCAGTAGCACCATAAAAATTAAGGTGTGAAATTATTACATGAAACAGCAACGTTAAATATAATACTAAACTCTTGGTATTTCAGAACCTCCATGTTGAAAAGCTGAGCCACTTTTCAGAAATGTATTATCAAACCAGTTCTGAGGAAAAAATGATTTGTATTTATAAATTATACATTTGTTAGGAGATAGTCAATCTGAAGTTCTCTGAACTACAGCCATACGACGACAGCAAACCATACGTCATCAGTTTCAGTGAAGGCTTCAGGCAGTCATGAAAAGCTTGATGCAGCTGGTGAAAAGCAATTGCAGCATCTGACTGCAGGCGACTTGCTGTGAGGTTTTCACATCATCCAAAGTGGTGATGCTGTGCAGCCCTGGATAAAGTCGGCTGAAGTTCACACCAACATGCACTGCCATTTGTTCCACAGTGTGCCACATCAAACCAAGTGCTTGTACATGGCACTGCATGAATTCGAATGCACCCATTAGATATTGTGTAGGATCCTGGGGCTTCCTGTCTTACTGCATGGTTGTCTGGGGAGGTGATGGTCTAGGGTTAAGCGTTGGGCTTCAGACCAGAGGATCCGATGTTCAAACCCCAGCCTGACCCGAAAATTACTAAGGTCCCTTGGCCAAGGGCCTTTATCCCCGAGTTGCTCCCGGTGTGTAGTAAGCCCCTTGCATGGCAGCACCCTGACATTGGTGTGTGAGTGTGAATGGGTGAATGTGAGGCATCATTGTGAAGTGCTTTGAGCATCTGATGCAGATGGAAAGCGCTATATAAAAGCAGTCCATTTACCATTTGTCTCACCTGGACATTAACCTGTGACTTAAGGTGACAACTTCTGAGGATCCTTGAGAACCACTGGAATTACTTCAAATGAGTGGTTAAGTAAGGAGACTGAGATGAGGAGTATCACTTGCATTGTGAGGGAGTGTCAGCTATGATATTTGGCTGTGTGTCCCACTTCTCTGTGCATGATGCAGTACACAGGTGCCTCCTTGTTGAAGTCCTCAGCAACTGTAAAATTCCAGGTTGATGCCCACATTTCACCTGGCTGTGGGAGATAGATGGTTACTTTAAAGAAGTGGGGATGGACTGGTTATCTGCCTTGGTGGTTGCTATCCATGACTTGTGCAGTTACGTGATGCTTCCAGACCTGACTTGACCTGTGCTGCTGCTTTTGTGCACTGTGCTGTGTTCCTTTCACTTGTACAGGGGGTCATGATGGCATTTTCTGTTTGAATGCAGTAAACCTTATGATTCACATATCATGCATTTGGTATTTCAGTTGTCAGTTATTATTTGGTGTGTTTCAGAAAAACAGCTTTTTTGTTTGTCCAGGTAAAAAGTGGAAAAGGACCTCCACGTGCAGACATCCTCCTCTGTGCTTTGAAAGACCTGTTGTTGTGTCTGTTTTCCAGTCCTGTGGATGCCAAACCTCATCTGTGCTGTCAAGCTGCTCAAGGTTACACAGTTTAGGCACACTTCCAGATTTGACTTTATTCTGGGAACTTGTTAAGTTGAGGGAGGAGGGTTGTCACAAAATGTTTTCTACTTGTAGCTGACAGGTTCTGTTCTGGATGACGCATGGAGTCAAAGTGGAAAACCACACATGGAAGAGATCATCAGTAAAATAGAAAACATTCTCCTGGATGCAGCCTGCAGCAGGTGTGTGTATATTTACATGGCTCTAATTTGGACAGACAAGCACAAATCTGCTACTTTCTACAGTGCACCGGAAAGTATTCACAGTGCTTCACTTTTTCAATTAAATTTATTTACTTTATATGGCGCCAGATCACAACAAAGCTGCCTCAAGGCGCTTCACACAAGTAAGGTCTAACCTTACCAACCCCCAGAGCAACCACACAGAGTGGTAAGGAAAAACTCCCTCTGATGATATTGAGGAAGAAACCTCAAGCACACCAGACTCAAAGGGGTGACCCACTGCCTAAGCCAATCTACCAAAAGGTTTACAATACAGAACACAACACAACTGATGAGAATCCATGCAGGCATCCAGTCCACCGTCGGGGGTGGGGCTCATCGAGCCACTCATTGGATCGGTTCCTGCAGGAGAGTCTGGTCTGCATTTGTTCCAGAAATCACCTACCCCTGCACGTGGATCCAGCCGCATCTTGAACAGAGAGAGAAAGAAATGTTTCCACATTTTATTATGTTACAGCCTAAATCCAAAAGGGAGTAATTCCCCCCCTCAAAATTCTACTCATAACACTCCATAATGACATGAAAAATGTTTTGTTTTGTTTTGGTGGGGGGTGGGGGGCAATTGGAAATTTTTGCAAATTTATTTAAAAATAAGAAGCTAAGAAATCACTTACACAAATACACAACACAACCTTTGCTCAATACCTTGTTGATGCACTCCACTTTTTCCACATTTTGTTATGTTGCAGCTTATTTCAAAATGGATGAAATTCATAATACAATGCTATTAGGGTAATGATAGCACGTAAACTCGCTAGCATCACATAGCGGCATGCTAACAGCTGTCACATAATCCAGTGCTAATGGGCAGTGGGATTCATAATGTGCTTAAACATGCTTAGATTTCAAATTTTGCTCAGAAAATATTTCTGTACATCTTCGGGTAATTTTACATTACCTGGAAAAAATGTATGTGGAGGCAAAAATGATTTTAAGTCAAAGTGTCTGAGGCTGTTTGTGGAAAAAGCCAAAGAATTGGCAGATTAACATAACAGGCTTTTAATATGAGGCCTCGAGACACGCGCAATAGTGAAAAGTCTGAACAGCAGGATTTTGAATATATGTGTGCGATCACAGCATTTCTGAGGAGATCTTTTGTACATTCAGAGAAAGGCGGGGGCACACCAAACAGTCACATACACATTTTCCAGTAAAATTAAACTTTGAGTTTCCCATGAAAACTCTAGCTGAATAGTGAATATCACAAT
Source organism: Thalassophryne amazonica (assembly GCF_902500255.1). Lineage (NCBI taxonomy): Eukaryota > Metazoa > Chordata > Actinopteri > Batrachoidiformes > Batrachoididae > Thalassophryne > Thalassophryne amazonica. The sequence goes on from NC_047107.1 coordinate 84,613,445, forward strand.
TATTTTTTTTCTTTCTGTACAGGAGATAAGAGGGAAGATCAGGCAGAAATAATGTGGTTATTAATGCAGCTGCTTAGCTCATTAGGTTACATGGGGGCCTTCAGTGCAGATTTAAATGCCAACATTTTAGGCAGGCTATGTGTAAGACATTGAATTAATAATTTTGACACTACATGTAGCAATGTAGTTTTGAGGTTTTTTTTTTTTTTTGTTTGTTTGTTTGTTTTTTTTTGATAGACTAACGTACAGCTTTGGTGCTTAGAAAAGTATGCTGTAAATTTTTAATAACAACAAATGTGTGATTTTTTCTGTATTCAAGTCGTACCAGAATATAAGTCACAGGACCTCCCAAAGGAGTTTAAAAAAATGTAAGTTGTGTTCTACAAAATGTGGTGGTATATACATTTTTCAGAATGACTACTGAAGAAAATAATAAATTGCATTTGTAATTGCATAAAATGAACATGGTGTTTGTTTTGTGACACAGCATTTTTCCACACACACACAAACCTCACAATATAAGTGCATATTCACACCATCTTGCACATATTATAAAAGAAAAAAGCCTCTGGCTTTGCCTTTGCTATGATGCTTGTGTTTAAATTTGCTGTGGTAAATTTACCTTGCTAAGACCTTGCTCAAGTTCGAGGTTGGGCAGAAGAATTCAAAAACACGTTAAAATAATTAGTATCAGATCAAAATTTGTCTTGTCTACAAATAATAGTTTCTTTACTAACTGACTTTTTTTTTTTAAATAACCTGTCAAGAGCTGTTAATGATCAGAGTCAAACATGAGCAAAAACAACTTAATTAGCAGTGGTTATTATACAGTACGTATAATCTATAAGTAATCTATAAATCTTCAACATGGGCTTGAGAAAACCATTTAACACTCACAGATGTCAAATGTAACAGTAGTTGGAATTATTTTTTTGTTTGTTTTTCTCACCAGGGACGTCAGACAGATGCTTTTGAAACTAGTGGAGCTGCGATCCAGTGACTGGGGAAGAGTCCGTTCTGCTGCCGCCACTAGCAATGCCACACCAGACAACGATCCCAACTATTTCATGGTGAATGTCATCAAATGTGTCAGAGGAGTAATCCTCATTTTTATTCCATTTTAAATTTTTCTGTTTAATTATGACAGTACATTTCTGCTAGAAATGGGCTTGCTTTATTTATGTATTTATTTATTTAAATGTAGAATGAGCCTACTTTCTACACAGAAGATGGAATTCCTTTTACAGCAGCAGACCCTGGTAAGGATATTTAGTTTGCAGCACCTTAAAAATGTGGAATCAGTCTTGCACTTTGTGGTTCCCTGAATAGAATATTGATATGTATTTTATAATATACAGTTTGGGCAAGAAGTAGTTGTGCTTTGGAAATGATCAGTTTATTTTTGACTGCCACTAAAATATTTGAGATTAAAGAATCGAAAACTTTTAATTTGGGGTTCCAGCTTTAATTTGAGGGTATTTAAATGCAAATCCTGTGGACCACTGTCGTGGAGAAAGAGCTGAGCCACAAGGCGAGATTCTCAATTTGCCATTTCATTTATGCGGCTATCCGCATCTATGCATGGATGCTTATTCGCCGACTTTGGATGGATTTCCGTCTTTTTGCAAAATCTCACCGTCTAAAAGAACTAGCAAAACATTAATTTTTATTTCCTCAAATCCGTGAAATGGTATTTTAGTGGAAAAACTCCAAATCGTTGAGAAATTTATCATAAAATAATGGTGTGTTTACCGGAGATGGAGGCGGCCATCTCGGAATCCACAACGTGAAGACGACATACATTTTCGACTCTACCACCGCAGATTCTCTTTACGCTTACATTAGTGGTGCGAGACAAGGCATAGTGCGGTATGTCTTGATGAAGTTAACTAGTTCTTTGAATGTTGAGATTTTAATTGCCTAGTCTTAGAGCCCAGTCAAAAACAAACTAAATCAATAAAGTTTTTTGCATGAGTTAGCTATATTTGTGAACTATTGTGTTGTTATATTCAGTATATACTCCTACAGGATAGTACAACATGCCATACTGCCTGAGATCACAAGAGAAATTTAACAGCTGTTTCAAGTCCAACTTTAATCCAAATAATGCACCAAAATGCACCACAGGGCACTTAAATTCTTAAAATTTCTGCTTCGCCATGAATAGTTGCTGTCTTTTAATTTACCAAGACTTTGGATTTCTGTCTTTTTTTTTTTTTTCCCCTCATCCTAAGCATCCATGTCTATGGTCATAAACTTTGGGCAATGACTGAATAGTCAGGTGGCTTAGCGACATTTTCCAATATAATTGTTACGCAGTGGATAAAAGCACCAAATTTGGCATGAGGCTTCAATAGGATGTACGAATATTATATCGTATTAATTAAATCTGAAATAGGAGCCGTCTTTTTACCCAGTAGTCATGTTAATCAAAAAAATTCAAAATGGCTGACGACCGAGTGAAAATATATATCCTCTAATGCCCCGCGTTCACACCGGACGCCATGCGACACCACAAATTCGCATCCCTCATCTGGTGATGGACACGCCACCATCGCCCAGTGTATCGCTCTGCTTGAGCCACATTCACACCGGATCAAATCAAATCAATTTTATTTATATAGCGCCAAATCACAACAAACAGTTGCCCCAAGGCGCTTTATATTGTAAGGCAAAGCCATACAATAATTACGGAAAACCCCAACGGTCAAAACGACCCCCTGTGAGCAAGCACTTGGCAACAGTGGGAAGGAAAAACTCCCTTTTAACAGGAAGAAACCTCCAGCAGAACCAGGCCCAGGGAGGGGCAGTCCTCTGCTGGGACTGGTTGGGGCTGAGGGAGAGAACTGGGAAAAAGACATGCTGTGGAGGGGAGCAGAGATCAATCACTAATGATTAAATGCAGGGTGTCTGTCTCCCTGATCCGACTTGGGAGCTGGTTCCACAGGAGAGGAGCCTGAAAGCTGAAGGCTCTGCCTCCCATTCTACTCTTACAAACCCTAGGAACTACAAGTAAGCCTGCAGTCTGAGAGCGAAGCGCTCTATTGGGGTGATATGGTACTATGAGGTCCCTAAGATAAGAAGGGACCTGACTATTCAAAACCTTATAAGTAAGAAGAAGAATTTTAAATTCTATTCTAGAATTAACAGGAAGCCAATGAAGAGAGGCCAATATGGGTGAGATATGCTCTCTCCTTCTAGTCCCCGTCAGTACTCTAGCTGCAGCATTTTGAATTAACTGAAGGCTTTCAGGGAACTTTTAGGACAACCTGATAATAATGAATTACAATAGTCCAGCCTAGAGGAAATAAATGCATGAATTAGTTTTTCAGCATCACTAATTTTAGAGATATTGCGTAAATGCAAAAAAGCAGTCTTACATATTTGTTTAATATGCGCTTTGAATGACATATCCTGATCAAAAATGACTCCAAGATTTCTCACAGTATTACTAGAGGTCAGGGTAATGCCATCCAGAGTAAGGATCTGGTTAGACACCATGTTTCTAAGATTTGTGGGGCCAAGTACAATAACTTCAGTTTTATCTGAGTTTAAAAGCAGGAAATTAGAGGTCATCCATGTCCTTATGTCTGTAAGACAATCCTGCAGTTTAGCTAATTGGTGTGTGTCCTCTGGCTTCATGGATAGATAAAGCTGGGTATCATCTGCGTAACAATGAAAATTTAAGCAATGCCGTCTAATAATACTGCCTAAGGGAAGCATGTATAAAGTGAATAAAATTGGTCCTAGCACAGAACCTTGTGGAACTCCATGAGTAACCTTAGTCTGTGAAGAAGATTCCCCATTACATGAATAAATTGTAATCTATTAGATAAATATGATTCAAACCACCGCAGCGCAGTGCCTTTAATACCTATGGCATGCTCTAATTTCTGTAATAAAATTTTATGGTCAACAGTATCAAAAGCAGCACTGAGGTCTAACAGAACAAGCACAGAGATGAGTCCACTGTCTGAGGCCATAAGAAGATCATTTGTAACCTTCACTAATGCTGTTTCTGTACTATGATGAATTCTAAAACCTGACTGAAACTCTTCAATAGACCATTCCTCTGCAGATGATCAGTTAGCTGTTTAACAACTACCCTTTCAAGAATTTCTGAGAGAAAAGGAAGGTTGGAGATTGGCCTATAATTAGCTAAGATAGCTGGGTCAAGTGATGGCTTTTTAAGTAATGGTTTAATTACTGCCACCTTAAAAGCCTGTGGTACATAGCCAACTAATAAAGATAGATTGATCATATTTAAGATCGAAGCATTAAATAATGGTAGGGCTTCCTTGAGCAGCCTGGTAGGAATGGGGTCTAATAGACATGTTGATGGTTTGGATGAAGTAACTAATGAAAATAACTCAGACAGAACAATCTGAGAGAGTCTAACTAAATACCGGCATCACTGAAAGCAGCCAAAGATAACGATACGTCTTTGGGATGGTTATGAGTAATTTTTTCTCTAATAGTTCAAATTTTATTAGCAAAGAAAGTCATGAAGTCATTACTAGTTAAAGTTAAAGGAATACTCGGCTCAATAGAGCTCTGACTCTTTGTCAGCCTGGCTACAGTGCTGAAAAGAAACCTGGGGTTGTTCTTATTTTCTTCAATTAGTGATGAGTAGTAAGTTGTCCTAGCTTTACGGAGGGCTTTTTTATAGAGCAACAGACTCTTTTTCCAGGCTAAGTGAAGATCTTCTAAATTAGTGAGACGCCATTTCCTCTCCAACTTACGGGTTATCTGCTTTAAGCTACGAGTTTGTGAGTTATACCACGGAGTCAGGCACTTCTGATTTAAAGCTCTCTTTTTTAGAGGAGCTACAGCATCCAAAGTTGTCTTCAATGAGGATGTAAAACTATTGACGAGATACTCTATCTCACTTACAGAGTTTAGGTAGCTACTCTGCACTGTGTTGGTATATGGCATTAGGGAACATAAAGAAGGAAACATATCCTTAAACCTAGTTACAGCGCTTTCTGAAAGACTTCTAGTGTAATGAAACTTATTCCCCACTGCTGGGTAGTCCATCAGAGTAAATGTAAATGTTATTAAGAAATGATCAGACAGAAGGGAGTTTTCAGGGAATACTGTTAAGTCTTCAATTTCCATACCATAAGTCAGAACAAGATCTAAGATATGATTAAAGTGGTGGGTGGACTCATTTACATTTGAGCAAAGCCAATTGAGTCTAATAATAGATTAAATGCAGTGTTGAGGCTGTCATTCTCAGCATCTGTGTGGATGTTAAAATCGCCCACTATAATTATCTTATCTGAGCTAAGCACTAAGTCAGACAAAAGTTCTGAAAATTCACAGAGAAACTCACAGTAACGACCAGGAGGACGATAGATAACAACAAATAAAATTGGTTTTTGGGACTTCCAATGTGGATGGACAAGACTAAGAGTCAAGCTTTCAAATGAATTAAAGCTCTGTCTGGGTTTTGATTAATTAATAAGCTGGAATGGAAGATTGCTGCTAATCCTCCGCCTCGGCTCGTGCTACGAGCGTTCTGGCAGTTAGTGTGACTCGGGGGTGTTGACTCATTTAAACTAACATAATCATCCTGCTGTAACCAGGTTTCTGTAAGGCAGAATAAATCAATATGTTGATCAATTATTATATCATTTACTAACAGGGACTTAGAAGAGAGAGACCTAATGTTTAATAGACCACATTTAACTGTTTTAGTCTGTGGTGCAGTTGAAGGTGCTATATTATTTTTTCTTTTTGAATTTTTATGCTTAAATAGATTTTTGCTGGTTATTGGTAGTCTGGGAGCAGGCACCGTCTCTACGGGGATGGGGTAATGAGGGGATGGCAGGGGGAGAGAAGCTGCAGAGAGGTGTGTAAGACTACAACTCTGCTTCCTGGTCCCAACCCTGGATAGTCACGGTTTGGAGGATTTAAGAAAATTGGCCAGATTTCTAGAAATGAGAGCTGCTCCATCCAAAGTGGGATGGATGCCGTCTCTCCTAACAAGACCAGGTTTTCCCCAGAAGCTTTGCCAATTATCTATGAAGCCCACCTCATTTTTTGGACACCACTCAGACAGCCAGCAATTCAAGGAGAACATGCGGCTAAACATGTCATGCAATGCGACGCCACAATTCATCATTTGCTGCAGGAGTTGCGTCTGGATGGCAGCTGCTTTCAGTGGTACTTCTGCTTCGTTTGAGGACCTGCTGTCCCGTTCGCGCGCACATGTGAACAAAGAAAAAAACTGGCTGCTGCTGCAGTTCCTCCCTCTCCTCTTCAACTCTGTCATAATTGTGTTATAAACCAGTCACCATTTGTTTTATTATACATCTGTGTAGTTAATAAAATTATCTTCACGGACGATTCTTTTGCGCGAGCACATGTGAACAAAAAAAATGGCTGCTGCTGCAGTTCATTGCTCTCCTCTCCAACTCTGTCATAATTGTGTTAAATAAAGGACAAAAGGGACATAAGTCCTGCTCACAGGCTGATTCCCAGAGACAATATAAACTCCACACAGCTCCATGTCACTACATATCCAGTCCCTGATTGGTCATTGAGGTCACTGAGTCTGATTTTGAGCATTGCAATACTGTCAGGTATGATGCTTTATTTATAAACTTGACCTTTGACCTAAGGCAGGGATGCCCAACCTTTTTTTGAACTGAGGTCTACTTTTAAAGTTGACAGTGTATTGAGATCTACTAGGCCATATCAAACACCATAGCGTAGCCACAATATATTGTGCATCAATATAATAACACAATTTTCTGGCAGGTTTTAACAATAATAATGCATCACTGAAGTAAATGTGCATGGTGGGAAAAGAATAAGCACAAGTAGGCCTACAACTGGCCTCAAGTTGGAAAACTTGTTTCCTACCTTAGTGGGACTTCTGACACCAATAGGAGGAAACTGACCTTCCTACGACTTATATGAGTGGAGATATATGAAAATTCAGTAAGGTATATCTTCTATTATACATTCCAAATCTAAAGTGGAACTCTACTAGTGTAACTAAGGTACTCCTAAATATGAAAAAAGAGAGAAAAAAGACAAAGAAAGAAGAAGGGACAGAGCCACCTAGGTGCCTGGTCTTGAGAACCACGGATAGAAGGTTTAAAAGCTTTTTTTCCCATGGGAACTCTCTCTACTCACTCAAGCAGCTCAAGAATATGGACAGCACATACATGAGTGACACTTACACAAATGGCAGTAAACAACATATACAAGAAATATCATAACTGCATATTATTATAAGAGTTACTACCTGAACCCTAAATGTTCCAACAGAAAAAGATTGAAATAAACATCTACCTAGTCTGTAGACATGTTGTAAAACAAATGAATTCTTCTTCCATTCTTCTCTACAAGAGTCAAGACAGAAGTCATACTACCAGAGCAAGAATTTTAGCTGAGGAAGCTTCTGCGATTTGAAGCGAAACGTCCTCGTGTCAAGCAACCCAGTCCAGTCGAAGATTCAAGCTTCTCTACTGTTGTAAAACAAAGTTATGGCTAATAGGCTAAGGTATAAGTCTGGTTATGTTATTATAGAAACAAAAACTATGATATAATACGTATTAGGTTCCTATCTAAAGTTCACCCTGCTAGCTGAGTTATGCATAGTTACTATAGAAAGACAAATTCCATGCTCTACATGCTTTCTACTGAAAACCCCAAACTTAGATACTATCTATTGATATGTATTAAAGAACCGTGTAAACTGAAGAACCATTAAAAATCTACATCATGTAAAAGAGTATAAATCCCGAAAGTTTGCTAACTATAGCCAGAAGAGCTACCGTAATTTAGCCTATAACTAGCCTAGCACAACTTGCTAATCAAAAAAACTAAATAAAGCCAATAACTAGAGTATAAAGCACAATAGTGTTGCTATACCCTACAGTAACGATCGTAACAACTAATACATCTGATATTTTCAGTCGAGTGTCGGCCATTTTGAATTTTTTGCGATTTACATAAATGCCGGGCTCCTATTCCAGATTTGATTAATAGGGCCAGTGAAGCCTCATGCCAAATTTGGTGCTTTTATCCGCCACGTAACGATTATTTCATTACCCACCTTGCTAGAAAGAGCAAAGTCACGGAAACAAGCGCCAGAAATTCGATTCCTTCATGGGGTATTTGGCCTTACAATTACGAACAGAATGAGAAGGTGGAATATCCAAGAGGGATGTGCTTTAAACTGATTGAGACTGCGTCTGACCAGGGTGAAACTATATAATATACGAGGTCTGTTAGAAAAGTATCCAACCCTTTTATTTTTTGCAAAAACCATATGGCTTTGAATCACGTGTGATTGCATCAGCCATGCTTGAACCTTCGTGCGCATGCGTGAGTTTTTTCACGCCTGTCGGTTGCGTCATTCACCTGTGAGCAGGCTTTGTGTGAGCAGTGGTCCACCCCTCTCGTCGGATTTTTATTGTGAATAAATGTCTGAACGATTTGGAGCTTTGCTGCATCAAATTTTTCTAGAAACTGTGAGAGACCTCCAGGTGGACACCATTCGGAAAAATTCAGATGGATTTCAGGGACGATTTTATGGGGATTACACAGATTAAGGAGTGCTCCAGCCGGTTTAAAGACCACCCACAGCAGCTGAGAGCGCGGCGCGCTCCGAGCGCCGATCGACAGGCTGACACCCCGCTGAAACAACCAGATCATTTCCAACGTGAAGGCTTTGTTGATCCGGGACGTCGTCTGACTTCCACAAAAATGGCAGAAGACGTGGACATCAAGACTTTTTTCGGCACATTCCACTGTTACAGGAGTTTTTTTCATGGAAAGAGAAGCGGAGGGATGCGCCACGGAGCCGCGAATGGTGCAGGACAAAAGCACCTCCGTGTTGGTCTCACAGGACGGCTTTCAGATGGCTTTCGGTGGCTTTTCAGTCGTGTGACTATCCGAGAAATTGTGCATGAGCTGGACATGCCAGAACATGTCCAGGCTTCATCACGGCGTTGCTTTGCGCCATGCGGCTCCACCGAGACGTGCGGAATTCCTCCGCACGTCTCTCTCAATGTGCCGAAAAAGTGCAGATGTCCACGTCTTCCGCAATTCCTGTGGAAGTCAGACGACGTCCCGGATCAACACAGCGTCCAGTGTGGAAATGAACGGCACATTTCACTGTTACAGGAGTTTTTGTCATGGAAAGAGCAGCGGAGGAATTCGGACCACTGCTCACACAAAGCCTGCTCACAGGCAAATGACGCAACCGACAGGCGTGAAAAAACTCACACATGCGCACGAAGGTTCAAGCTTGGCTGATGCAATCACACGTGATTCAAATCCATATGGTTTTTGCAAAAAATAAAAGGGTTGCATACTTTTCTAACAGACCTTGTATGTGTGTGTGTGTGTGTGTGTGTGTCTATATACAACCCCTGGCAATAATTATGGAATCACCGGCCTCGGAGGATGTTCATTCAGTTCAGTTTTGTAGAAAAAAAGCAGATCACAGACATGACACAAAACTAAAGTCATTTCAAATGGCAACTTTCTGGCTTTAAGAAACACTATAAGAAATCAAGGAAAAAAAATTGTGGCAGTCAGTAACGGTTACTTTTTTAGCGCAAGCAGAGGGAAAAAAATGTGGACTCACTCAATTCTGAGGAATAAATTATGGAATCACCCTGTAAATTTTCATCCCCAAAACTAACACCTGCATCAAATCAGATCTGCTCGTTAGTCTGCATCTAAAAAGGAGTGATCACACCTTGGTGAGCTGTTGCACCAAGTGGACTGACATGAATCATGGCTCCAACACGAGAGATGTCAATTGAAACAAAGGAGAGGATTATCAAACTCTTAAGAGGGTAAATCATCACGCAGTGTTGCAAAAGACGTTGGTTGTTCACAGTCAGCTGTGTCTAAACTCTGGACCAAATACAAACAACATGGGAAGGTTGTTAAAGGCAAACATACTGGTAGACCAAGGAAGACATCAAAGCGTCAAGACAGAAAACTTAAAGCAATATGTCTCAAAAATAAAAAATGCACAACAAAACAAATCAGGAACGAATGGGAAGAAACTGGAGTCAACGTCTGTGACCGAACTGTAAGAAACCGCCTAAAGGAAATGGGATTTACATACAGAAAAGCTAAACGATAGCCATCATTAACACCTAAACAGAAAAAAACAAGGTTCCAATGGGCTAAGGAAAAGCAATCGTGGACTGTGGATGACTGGATGAAAGTCATATTCAGTGATGAATGTCAAATCTGCATTGGGCAAGGTGATGATGCTGGAACTTTTGTTTGGTGCCGTTCCAATGAGATTTATAAAGATGACTGCCTGAAAAGAACATGTAAATTTCCACAGTCATTGATGATATGGGGCTGCATGTCAGGTAAAGGCACTGGGGAGATGGCTGTCATTACATCATCAATAAATGCACAAGTTTACATTGATATTTTGGACACTTTTCTTATCCCATCAATTGAAAGGATGTTTGGGGATGATGAAATCATTTTTCAAGATGATAATGCATCTTGCCATGGAGCAACAACTGTGAAAACATTCCTTGCAAAAAGACACATAGGATCAATGTCATGGCCTGCAAATAGTCCGGATGTCAATCCAATTGAAAATCTTTGGTGGAAGTTGAAGAAAATGGTCCATGACAAGGCTCCAACCTGCAAAGCTGATCTGGCAACAGCAATCAGAGAAAGTTGGAGCCAGATTGATGAAGAGTACTGTTTGTCACTCATTAAGTCCATGCCTCAGAGACTGCAAGCTGTTATAAAAGCCAGAGGTGGTGCAACAAAATACTAGTGATGTGTTGGAGCGTTCTTTTGTTTTTTCATGATTCCATAATTTATTCCTCAGAATTGAGTGAGTCCATATTTTTTTTCCCTCTGCTTGGTCTAAAACAGTAACCGTTACTGACTGCCACAATTTTTTTTCCTGATTTCTTATAGTGTTTCTTAAAGCCAGAAAGTTGCCATTTGAAATGACTTTAGTTTTGTGTCATGTCTGTGATCTGCTTTTTTTCTACAAAATTAAACAACTGAATGAACATCCTCCGAGGCCGGTGATTCCATAATTTTTGCCAGGGGTTGTATATATAGATTGCTGTATGTAACCAGGTGGCTATCTAGTACTGGTTTTATCCAGCAGAGGGGGCAATATAGTTTAGACTCAATGTCACATCTGTTTCAAACAGGCTTAAGAAAACCTATTGGCAGATTTTGTGTGTGTGTGTGTGTGTGTCTGTGTGTGTGTCTGTCTGTGTGTCTGTGTGTGTGTGTGTGTGTGTGTGTGTCTTAATGCTTTGAAAAGAAAGTGTTTTTATCTTTGTTGCAACTTTATCAGTGCTTGGGTGTTGTGCCTTTGCAGAATATGCTGAAAAATACCAAGAGATCCTCGACAGGCAGAACTATTTTTATGATTTTTATGGAGAAGGTGGAAATGACGTGTGAGTACACATCATTAATATAAATAATTTAAATGGATCCTCAGTACATTAATTTTGTGCAGTTATTATACCCATGCAAATATTTATTTATTTATTTTTTATTATTTTTGGTGATTTAAGTGCCTCCCTACTCAGACTAGTGACAACTAGCAATTTGAAGCCATATTGGTTCTTATCTCGGGCCACTGTACACTGCATTTACTGTATTTTCTACTCCACACTCATAAAGGTGATATTGTGATCCAGTAGGGATAATTTAGATCTTAAAAACACATTTGAAAACTTATTTATGTATTTTGATTTTTCAGTTGGAAAAAAAGTGCATTTTGCTCGTTTGTTTTAATTTTTTATTCATGCATGTGAATAACAGTGGTGTATCTATACATCACCTGCTCTTACACGTGAGCCTTGAATGTCAAAATCTGAGTGAAAACAACATGACTCAAACACTTTGCATGTTTCAGAGGTCTGCTGTTGTGTTTAATTAACGATCAGTGTTTCAGCACAAAACTCTATTTAATACACAAGCACACAAAATATACTTTTTCTGTATTTCTATGACAATTATTAGAGCAAATAACATATCTATGAAAATTATTTATCAGGTGTTTGACATGTATGCAGCAGATCCACAGAAAAACAATGAACAGAGCTCTTTGCCTCTTTTTGCAGAGAAACTGAGGTCATTATTGATTTCCACAATAATGATATCTAACATCATTTTGTCATTGGTGGTATTAAAAATATATATTCCTGGCATGACACTGATGCAATTTTTCAAGTTTATTTATTTATTTATTTGCTATGTCGGCTCTATAACCTATCTAAATTAAGGCATTGTTTATACAGCCATAATTCTAATATAAAATCCTGAAGAGTAGGGGCTACACATTGTGTATATGTGTACATGAACTTGCCTAAACTCTCCCCCCCCCCCCCCCCCCCCCCCCCCCACACACACACACACACACACACACACACGCTTTCCTCCTTTCTGTATCTGCAGGGAATCTATACATTTTATATCAAATTCATCTATGTGCACAACATTCAGTCATTTTAAAACTTTTTGGAGAGTAAATGCATCCAGCATCCCGCTGCGTTGAGGTGTGTGTGTGATGTACACTGTGATCAGTCATCACTCTCGCGTTGGACACAATATGGCACCTCTCAGTCAAAACCATGGGAGATTGAATGTTGCCACTCTGTTTGGAGGCACTCTACAGGGCCCGTGTCCCTGTAGCATTTTTTTGGGGTGTGGTAGTTTTTCTAGAGATGGACCCATTAGGCTCTGCAATACAGAGACTGTCCAGTTTGTTAATTCACTTTTTTTTCCGGGGGGGGGTCTCCCAATCCACCTGCCTGGCTGTGCGTCTGTGAAGAGGTTTTGTTATTATATAGTTTGTTTTTACATCTAAGCACCCTGAGACACATCTGTTTTCAACATCTTGAGCTAAAAAACTAAAAATTATGTTTACAGGTATGACTTTGAAGATGATATGGGGCCTGAGATTGAAGAAGCTTATGAGAGTTTTTGTCGAGAGTCGGAAAGGAGACGGCAGCAGTGATGTGAGACCAGCACTTTGACTTTCTTTCAACCACAACCTACAGGAATCTTGGTTGTAATAAACTAAAGGAATCTAGCATCAAAAACCAGTAGGTTTGAACTTCTGTTTTACCACACATGAGCGTCTGGCAGAACGCTTTTTATGCTACCACTTCCTGCAGTTTTTGTTGCTCATCAAATGGGACAATTGGCAGGATAGTTGTTCATAAGGCTGAAACTTTTTTGACTTTTTAATTTGAGAAATTTCTAACTTTACCTTATCCAATAAATGCCAGGATGGACATGACGTGCTGTGGATTTTTAGAGCACTTTGTGCATCATAGTTGTTGTGAAGGACACGTGCAAAAAAAGTTATAAAAGTTTTACTGCACTGTGGAGCTTGTTTTTGTTTCCACAGAGTGCATATATAGCTCTTATCTCCCCTGTGTGAATTTTTGTGTGGTCATTTTTGCCTGTGTTAAATATTATATTTGCTTATAGTAAATCTGGCCACAGTTTACTTAAATGGTCAAAAACCTGTAAAACAGAATGCATTTTGAAAGGTGTCACATAGCAGAAAAGTAAATACAGTAAAACTCGCATGTAATAGATTCAAGGTGCACCAGACGCTTTTGTTCGTCATAATCGAAATCCATATGTATAAAATGGACAAAATCCATCATACGTATAAAACGGACAAATCCGCTATATGTACAGAAAGGATTAGTTACAGCCAGGAGGCACCAAACGATTTACAGGGAATCCCCAGCACCAATTAGGCTTACGTGATTGACTAAACGTCTTTTCTTCATTTTAATGGCTGGATCCAAACTTCGTCTGAACAAAAAATGCACGTCACGGGGAGGTGTCACATCCAAGCAGAGGGCTCTGTTCTAAAGTGGTTTGGTTCATCACACCCAGGGATATATGTGAAACATAACACCATATTACTGTGCAGGCAGCAAGCAGCATTTTGTTAATAATCACCAGCCTTGAATTACACCCTGCCTCGATTAGCTCCCGTGGCTGAGCAGAGTTTGAAAAAAAGAAACGGCCAGGCTTTTAATCAAGGAAATACGGTACCCACTTTCCTTGAATCAGCGAGTGTGAGTGCTGAACTTCATTTTGTACCTCTGTTACTGGGCACGTTCAGACTGTTGTGTCTGGTACATGCGAGGAGTTTTAATGGAAATGCATTACGATGGGGCGGGACGTTTTGTCCGATGTGAGCGAAAATCCGTTGTATATGGTGTTTATTACATGGAAATCCATACAAAAGCATTGGGACTTTTGCTCTTGTCCGGTGAGTGCGAATATCCGGTTTATAGGATGACAGTTTAGATGAGTTTTACTGTAGTTACATTTAGTTGCAAACTTGGCAGTAAAGGGTTGTTGCTGTTGTTGTTGTTTGTGTTTTTTTTGTTGTTGTTTTTTTTCCTGTTTTTTTTTTTTTTTTTTTTTTTTTGGTGACTTAGCACATTTCTATCAGTATGTTCCAGTGTGCAGGGGCCCCAGTGTTGAGGACCCCAGGAACTGGAAAAGGCCAAAGGTATGCCATACATCACCTGGTTAGAGATAGAAGGTGACGTTCAGGAGGTGGTGGACAAGTAATATGGATACAACAGCTCACATCAGCCGCTCATGCTTCAACACTAGACCTGATTTCTTTCAGAAATCTGCAAACGATGCATCACAAACAGGTTAATTTTCTTATTTGTTAAATGTAGCTTCAAATCTATATCAAAGTTTGTAAGACAGTGGCTATGTCTCAATTCATGGGCCGCACCCTTCGAAGGCAGTATTCTAGGAAGACCTGGCCTTCTGAGATGGCAAAGGCCAAACCAACCATAGTGAGGTGAAACTGTCCAGCCACAGAGCATTTTGCTTTTGTGTCCTTAACCTTATCCCGGCCCTACCCCTGTCTCCTAGCAACCTTAACAACTGCATGAGACAAGCTAGTGTAGTGGGCATAACTTGCAGTTTAGCAATAATCTTTCAGTATTTATTTCTACTTATAAACATTACTTATTTACGTTGTACATATGGAGCATGAAATTGTCCTTTTAGGTTTTGTTTGCTTTTTTTTAAATTTGACAACTGTTTTGTCTTGGATGGGGTTGCACACTGACAGACTGACTGAGCCATAAAGGATACATCTTTTGTGTCCTTCGTTTTTGTGGGAAAGAAGCCTGCATTAGTTGGCCGCATTCGAAGGAGCCTTAGAAATGAGATGGCCTAGTCTCACCACTGTGACATATGCAGCCTTCAAAGGATCCAGCCCCTGAATTGAGACACAGCTATTGTGAGTGACTTAGCGGACTCTGCAAGAAGAAATTTCCCACTGCCCCGTTTGAAAAACTGTTAATCAGCAATGTGTGGATCCCAAAATAAGAACGTTGTTTTACAGGATGCATCATTCATAGTATTCTATGCCTGCAATAAATTCTTTAAAATGTGGAGATTTCAATCTGTGTTTTTACTATTTGCTTATTACACAAAAGTGATATTAACTACCGCTAGAAGTATGCTCCTGTGCGCTGGTGTGTTAGTATATCTGCGTGTGTGTATGTATGTATGTATGTATGTACATATACTGTACATAATATGTCTTTAGTCACACCAGTCATAACCAAATATAAATCTGTCTTGAGATGGTTTTCATGAAAACCATATGTCGGTTGGGACTCTGGCAAAGGCGGTTGCATCTCCTCCTCTTTCCTCTCCTTCTGTGTTTTTCTCCATCTCTGCCCCAACCTTCAAAAGTCCCAACTTCACCAGACTGTGAATTCTTCAAACTGTATTTGGAATAACCATGGAATTGATCAGCTGGTCTCTCAACGCTATTGACACTAGCTTTTCGACAAGGAAATCAGAGCTGGGGGACCCTGCGTGCTCAGATGGAACCTATTCTGTGGGCTATGTTCTCGACGCCTGGGAGAAGTGGTGCGTCGCGTGCTTGGCACCACTCTTCCGTGGAAGACGTTGAGGATTTATTCTTATTTGCTTTTATGGCAGGAGGTCTTTTGCTGCTTGGATTAGGTGCCGCCCTGACCTACCGGAAAATTGGCAAGACGGCTCCTACCAAAGCCACAACCCCACACCTGTCTGTCATGATTAATGAGGTGGGCAAGGCGGTACAACCTTACACTGCGTTAACTTTTGAATTTAAACGCAAATTGGAAATCATCTCGGAGCAATTGTTGGCCTTACAAAGGAATTGATGCTAGAGACCCGTGAATATTCACAATTGGATCTTGATGATTAAAGAGAGGCTGTATTGGAACTCTGTGCTTCTCTGCCTCACCCAAACATGGCAGCCTTACCAGCTACCAAAGGTTAAAATGCCCCACTTGTTTTCCTCCAGAAGGATTTCAGCGGCCTTGGTGAAGCATCTGGTTCCTCTTCATTTGCCCGCCCCTGCAGTCTGCGGTTGTCAAGACCACTTTAGACTCTACGCATACACAGGCAGAGACTGATATGAACTCATCTGCACACGAGGCATGCCCCCCACCCCGGCCTCCGCTCTGCCACTCCCTCCAAGCTCGGCCGCGCGGCAGAAATGCTGCTGCAGCCCCCACACACCCTCATTGCCTCAATTCGGATGACGGACTGTTTCAAAGCTTAGCATACATAAACAAATCAAATTTATATGTGCGGTTGTTTTAACTCTGATGTGTGCCATTATTACGTTCAACTAATAATAATAATTGTGGATTAATTGCTGTATTGTTGTTTGAGGTAATTGGGTGTGAAGATGAATTGCCCTTTTAGGGATCAATAAAGTTGTTTGAATTTTTAATCTTGAAAACATGAGTGCACAGAAGTGATTGTAGTGAGTGGAGCCATTATGACAACTGAGCAAGGTACAAACAGGTTTTGGTGGCTGGGACTGGAGCCACACAATTTTTTTTTTTTTTTTTTTTTTTTTTTTTTTTTTTTTTTTTTTTTTTTTTTTTTTAAGAAGCCAAACTCCAGCACCTCATTGTCAAAAGTACCTCTGACTAAAGCAAAATCAAACAGGTGCTACAACTCGATCTTAACATACTAACCACAGGCCCCATGAAACAACAACAAAAAAAACACACCCCTGACAATCAGCTTAATCGGTCTTCCCTCTGATGTTTGGAGAACAATATATTGAAAAGGGTATGTATATTTAAAAAGGGAATGCCTCGCTTTGATACAACCAGTCTATTCATTTGATGGAATAGAAGGGAGGGTTCTATCTATATTACAGTTTGGCCAAAATGCTCAAATCTACATAAAGGAGGCTAATGGGTCTATAAGAAGCACAGAAAGTCAGATGTTTTCCTTCCTTGAGCAGTAATGAAATGGAGGCCTGTCTCAACAGTGTGGGAGAGAAATCTGCTCCAGTGATTCCTCAAAAACTGACAAAAGTAATTGGGCGAATTTCATATGAAACAAAAAAATCTGAAGAGAATCCATCAGGGCCAGAGGATTTACTTGACTAATGATTTAATTGAGGATAAAATCTCCAAGATTAAGGGGCGCATCAACTTTTACTCTTTTAAAGTATCAACTGCGGGGATTTTTAGGTCATCAAGGCATTGACACATATTTTTAGAGTTGGGAGGAAACTGACTTGTAACTGATAAAATGATTTAAAAGCAATTCAGTTGGGTCAGATGTCAGAGTATTTGATGTATTTTTTTATTTGTACAATTTGGCAGGTGGCAGCGTGATGCCTGAATTCGTGGTCCAGTAAGCAAGTAGCTTTATCACCATATTCATAATAGTTCAGCTTCCCTCATCGAGATTAAGTTGAACTCGAGTTGCAAATTAAGTTGTTGCTTATAAACATACGGGAAGGTTTCTGGGCATACAGCCACGTTTTAACATTTCTCTAGCTCTCCTGGATATGGACAGGTGAGACGAATAAGAAATAATTTGGCCTCTAAGATAAGCCTTTAGACTTTCCCATCATAAAGGATTCAAGATGGTATCAGATTTATTAGTAACGAGATTTCTGACATCCAATCCAGATCATGTCCAATATTCAGTGGAGTCGTACATGCCCCAGTATCTATCTGTGATGCAGCTTTGGTGAGAATCTGTGTAGTAGTTTTGACGTAATCCTTCAAAGCCTATATAAAGTGAAATCTTGATTCAGAATCTGCATCCAGATCAGAGTCTTCCATATGCATCTGTGGTGAAAATTCCGTCAAAATCCGCGCAGTTGTTTTGATGTAATGTTGCTAAAAGTAATCTTTCAAAGCCTATATAAAGTGAAACTTGATCCAGAATCCACTGCGCATGCATCATTTTGGAGGTCAGCCGCTTGTCTAAGACAGTCTCTTCACCCAAAGCCATCAAATGGATTCATGTGATTATTAGGGATGGGTATCAGCAACCGGTTCTTTTCGGGTATCGTTAAGAAATTATTCGATCCACCGACATCAATAGCCTTTTTACGTAACGGTTCCCTTATCGGTCGTTCAGAGTGGCTGTTCTTTTTGGGGTATTTGTGAGGTCTTCTGAAACAGTTGATAGATGTATTTTATAGAGGGTTTTCATGTGACGTATCGGTCACGTCATTTTGTGCCCCGTGGCCATTCTGGATTACAACGTGGTGGCCGTTGTAATACGCTGTGTGTATTTGGCGAACAATTGCAGAAGCTTCAACAATGGTCAACTTTTGTGCTGTCGTCAGCTGTTCAAACAGAGGTGATAAAAATGAGGCAGGTTGCTCATTTTACAGGCTGCCAGCAGTTATTGTGCATCAAGCAGTGGAGTGTTACAAGCTTTCTAAGCAACACAGAGACCTGGCTCAGCAGATGTGAAGGAAGCTTTAATATGGCCAGAACCAAGCAGACCGCCCGTAAATCCAAAGCCAACGATGCCCAGAAGAGCGCTACGGCTACCGGCGGTGTAAAGAAGCCTCACCATTACAGGCCCGGCACCGTGGCGCTGAGAGAGATCCGCCGCTATCAGAAATCCACCGAGCTGCTGATCTGCAAGCTGCCCTTCCAGCACCTGGTGAGAGAAATCGCTCAGGACTTCAACGACCTCCGCTTTCAGAGCTCCGCTGTGATGCTTTGCAGGAGGCCAGCAAGGCTTAAACCTGGTCGGCAGCTTGCGGATCAACAACTCTGTCGATTTCTGGTAGTGGCGGATCTCAGCGCCACGGTGCCGGGCCTGGAACAGTGAGGCTTCACACCGCCGGTAGCCGGAGCGCTCTTCCGGGCGGCTTTAGTAGCCAGCAGCTTACTCGAAGCTTTTTCCTCTGGTGGCAGTCTGCTTGGTTCTGGCCATATTAGGCTTACACTGTGAAACTGCCGGCCACTTTGTTACATTGTCATTAAATTCACTATCTGGTATAACATACAGATCCACTGAGCCAACTGCTACACATTGATCACAGTAAACAGCTTTATCTCGAGAATTTAATGTCTCGTAATAAGCTTCATTCTCTCTATTTCTTTCACGCGCCAGCCGTGTAGTAATCCACGATGGGTGCGGAAGCAAATAGGTCACGTGATTGAAAACCCTCTATAACTTAAAAACGGGGCCGATGCTAACGTGTTAGCATGTCTATGACATTTTCAGTGTTAAAGTTAGCATTAAGCTGTTCGCATCTCAGCACGTTTGTGTGCATTTGTTTTCTGTATAATGGCTCAGCCTTTGTTGTCGTAAAAGTCAAATGTATTACAAATTGCAATATTTTTTATTTGTTTTTTTTATATAATAGCAGCAACAACAACAACAGTAATAATAAATAATAATGCTGCAGTACAATTTCAGAGAAAGAGACAAAAAGAACCTGATAAAACAAAACACAACAGAAAAGACAAAACCAACCAACAATGAACATAAATAAATATAGAAGTGTTTCCTGTGAACACCTAGTGACTCTTACACCTCCACGTCATCCCTGTTTTATTTAAGTTTGATTTGTTTGATGTCCTCCAGAACTATCTGCCAAGCTAGAAAACTGCTGCATCCTAGTAAGGGCAGAATACAACTGGAATGAATTTGAATAAGGAAAGTTGTTTGTTTTTATTTGTTTGTTTTTCCCACCAAAATGGATGCTGCACTCACTGCAGTTTATTGTCTGAATAGTCCCAGATTACATTTCAGAGCTTCTAGAATACAAACATTTTCGTGTGGGTGGTGTTGGGGGGTAATTTTTGGTTTCAGCTTTTTTTTGTTGTTTTGTTTGTTTGTTTTTTGCCACTTTCATCCTGCCAATCATGAGTCACTTTTGTGCGGAATAAAGTCACAAACTGGGACTCCTGTCTTGTGTTGACACAGCTCCAAACGCTGCACGGCTCTCTGCCAAGCCAAGTTAGAACAATAGAGTCCAGTCAGAATTAATAACTTCAAAGCAAAACACCGTTTAAATCAAATGACACCTCTTTCCAAATCGTGTAATACAAACAAACTGCGATCGATCAAAACTTTTTTTTCCTCCCAAAATGAGACATCCTGCACTGACGTGCAGCAGCCGGCTGAGCTCATCTCAGAGGTATGGAGAGACATTCATGCCAAATGTCTGAAGGGAAACGCTTTAGACAAAAACTACAAATTTTATTTATTTTTATTTATGTCCAGAGATCAAGGATAGTGACCACTTTAAATGTTGTTGACATAGAAAACCTGTAAAGCCTACTTTTAGTACACAATAGATATAGATAAGGGAATCGATAAGGGAATCGGATCGATAAGCGAAATCGATAATGGCATCGATATCAATAAAATCTTATCAGTACCCTTCCCTAGTGATTATTAACCATCAGATGACAAAGTAAAACCTCTTAAATCATTCTAAAGTCAGTTTTAAGCAAAGTGTCTAAACTCAGTCTGACCCATGAAAAGGCAAAAACAGCAATGTCCAAGATCAGTCCACTTTATTTGTAACAGTGCAGATAGCAGTTATTGAAATGAAAAGGAAAAAAAAGCTGTTGTAGTCTTTGCACAGGTCCTGCACAAACTTGTTGGTGTCTGATGCAGATTGCAGCCACTCTCCCTGCTTGGGGAGAATGAGAATGATATGCAGTGCAGCTGGATAAAACAGCGCAGGCCTGAGTTCCGACATGGCACCCTTAAACTCCGCGTGCAGTTTCACCACTTCGGGAGTGTAATCTTAGAACTGAATCTTATGTCCATTGTCGGTTGTTGGATTTTAGCCACTCATCTTTTTGGAGTGCAAAGTATTCGGCCTTGAGCTGGTACAAATGCTGATCAAAATCAGTGTGCGTGGATTCGAGAATTAATGTGTAAACTGTGGTCACACACTGCAGATGCTGTCCAGCTTTGACGACAAACTAGCTCGACCACCGACCCGGCTATGAATTGGGCCGGATACTGGCCTCCATGTTGGAATGAGATTTCCCACTCCTAAATGACCAATAGGAGAGCAGCGCTCACGCCCCATCAAAGTGAGGCTGACGTCAGCGTCTCAGCTACCAACCAATCACAGGCTAGGAGAGAGAGGCCAGTATCTGGCCCAATTCAGGGCCACTGTCACAGACCGAACGGTTCCCCCTAAAAATCAGTCATTAGTCGCGGTTCATGGAATAACGCCTTGTTTCTGCTTAAAACTGCACTCCAGTCATCATCTGTCTCAGCGCCAGATATCTGAACTTTTGTACAGCAATCATTTCCACATAAATTCGGTATTATTTCATCATAAAAGACAGGGGAAGTGATCAGAGTGCCGCGGCTAAACGAGCTGCTAGATGATGCGTTCACTGCGTGTTGGCTATTTCAAAGCGCCACGGAATTTCGTTGAGTTTCTGCTTAAAACGGCCTCGTTTCTGCTTAAAACTACTTTAGAATGATTTAAGAGGTTTTGCCTTTAGCATTTGATGGTTAATAATCCCATTAATCCATGTGATTGCTTTGGGTAAAGAGACTCCGCTCCGACTTGCTGCTGTGGTTCAAAATGACGCACAGTGAAGCAAGGCAGACCGATTTTTAGGGGGGACCATTCGGTCTGCGACACCGGTTGTCGGGCTAATGACAAACTTTCAAAAGAAGGCTAAAAGTTCGCAGACAGCACAGCTCTGTGGACTTCCAGCAGAAGGCGAATCTCTGCCAAAGTTACAGGGGCAGCAAGCAACGAAGTTTCTCTGTCTCGTTCGGACTTACTCTTTGATTTGGGCATTTTGCAGGTCGTCAAAAAACAGTAAATCTGAAAAATAAAAAAACTGATTCCAAACACAGTGCAAGGTTTGCAAGGCAAAAATTTTAACAATGCAGCGGAGTGAGCCGTATACACATGGACTCACTAAATGCCATACCATAAGTATGTACATAAATTTTTTATCCTGTTGCTCCACCAGTCACAGCTTCACAATGCCAGAATCTTGAATATATTTAATTTTGTCCTAAAACAAATGTAAAGTTCGTAAGTGTTGCGTTTAAAGTTCTCTGAAACATTTACCACCACCTGGTGGTCAGACTCATGTTTATTCTTTAAGAACTATAACTTTTTTAATATTGAGATCACAAGTTGTAATGCTTAATTAAGCTAAGATTAATAAGGCTGTCATCCTTTTTATACTGACATTTGAGAATAATGAGAATGTTTTCATCTCCCATCTTCATCTGCGAGTGCAGATGACAAAAAGACATAGTCTTCCACTTTTAAACCGCCCTCATGTTTTAACTAAGTTTGAAAATAATAATAATTTAAAAAAAAAATCATCTTACACAACTTAGCGCCTGTTACATGAAGAAAAGATAGGGAATTTACTGGTTGGCCTGTTAGAAATTTGTCACGTTAGATTGTCCTTCAAAATTCTTAGTGGTTCATACAGAATTGACAAAAAAGCCACAGCATTTCCTGATTCTCTCCACAACTATGTTGTTATGAGGAAATAATTCTACTGTGCTACAGTATGTGAGGTTCTGAAGTTGCATGAGAGAACATGCTCCACTGCAAAATTTCAAGACTGTGGCTTTTAGGCTTCTTGGAAGATGTCCTGTTGCTCCACTGTGTAGCTGCGTGCCATACAGTGTAACCACAAACGTTTCATTCAGAGCCTCTGGAGGCCTTTGCACATCTCACACAAGCACACATTCATGCAGACATTCAAAAATGAAATTATTCCCTGAGCATCTGACAGAGTTAATGTTGCCATCCCATATATTGCCCATGTAAAGTGTGACTTGTGTGCTGTATTTTAGGATCAAGTGCCCCCACAGTGAGCTTTAATATCTGCCAATTATTACTACTGAAAATGAAAAAATCCTACCTCAAAAAATATTGCCACAAATCTGTTTTCAGTTTATTGTCAAAATTGTTTGTGTGTGTGTGGTGTGTGTGTGTGTGTGTGTGTGTGTGTGTGTGTGTGTGTGTGTGTGTGTGTGTGTGTGTGTGTGTGTGTGTGTGTGTGTGTGTGTGTGTGTGTGTGTGTGTGTGTGTGTGTGTGTGTGTGTGTGTGTGTGTGTGTGTGTGTGTTGGTTTAAGCAAATCCAAGTTCTTGTGGCATGATCAGTGTAGTGTTATATACAGTACATCCGGAAAGTATTCACAGAGTTTCACTTTTTCCACATTTTAGCTTACAACCTTTTTGCAAAATTAATGAAATTCATTTTTTTCCCCTCAAACCTCTACTCACAATACCCCTTAATGACAATGTGAAAAAAGTTATTTTGACATTTTTGCTAATATATATACATACAGTAGTGTTCAGAATAATAGTAGTGCTATGTGACTAAAAAGATTAATCCAGGTTTTGAGTATATTTCTTATTGTTACATGGGAAACAAGGTACCAGTAGATTCAGTAGATTCTCACAAATCCAACAAGACCAAGCATTCATGATATGCACACTTAAGGCTATGAAATTGGGCTATTAGTAAAAAAAACTAGAAAAGGGGGTGTTCACAATAATAGTAGTGTGGCATTCAGTCAGTGAGTTCATCAATTTTGTGGAACAAACAGGTGTGAATCAGGTGTACCCTATTTAAGGATGAAGCCAGCACCTGTTGAACATACTTTTCTCTTTGAAAGCCTGAGAAAAATGGGATGTTCAAGACATTGGTTCAGAAGAACAGCGTAGTTTGATTAAAAAGTTGATTGGAGAGGGGAAAACATATACAGAGGTGCAAAAAAGTATAGGCTGTTCATACTACAATGATCTCCAATGCTTTACAATGGACAAAAAAAAAAACCAGAGACGCGTGGACGAAAATGGAAAACAACCATCAAAATGGATAGAAGAATAACCAGAATGGCAAAGGCTCACCCATTGGATCAGCTCCAGGATGATCAAATACAGTCTGGAGTTACCTGTAAGTGCTGTGACAGTTTAGAAGATGCCTGAGTGAAGCTAATTTATTTGCAGAATCCCCCGCAAAGTCCCTCTGTTAAATAAAAGACGTGCAGAAGAGGTTACAATTTGCCAAAGAACACATCAACTGGCCTAAAGAGAAATGGAGGAATATTTTGTGGACTGATGAGAGTAAAATTGTTCTTTTTAGGTCCAAGGACCGCAGACAGTTTGTGAGACGACCCCCAAACTCTGAATTCAAGCCACAGTTCACAGTGAAGCATGGTGGTGCAAGCATCATGATACGGGCATGTTTCTCCTACTATGGTGTAGGGCCTATATATAACTTACTAGGTATCATGGATCAGTTTGGATATGTCACAATACTTGAAGAGGTCATGTTGCCTTATGCTGAAGAGGACATGCCCTTGAAATGGGTGTTTCAACAAGACAATGACCCCAAGCACACTAGTAAACAAGCAAAATCTTGGTTCCAAACCAACAAAATTAATGCCTTGCAGATGTGAAGAAATCATGAAAAACTGTGGTTATACAACTAAATACTAGTTTAGTGATTCACAGGATTGCTAGGAATGCACAGTCTCCTTTGAGGGTGGACGCTAAAGGGTTAAAATATGACTCAATAATCCTACATCCAGGGACAGCCCTCTCTGAGTGTTTGGGCAGATTACATGGCAAACAAAGTGAAAATGCAAAGAAAAAGTGATGATGCCGTGGAAAGTGGACTAGCTATGTAGGCTAACAATTAGGGCCCCTTCACACATACTGCGAAGTTTGGATGATGCGCACACTTAGTTCACATGATGCAGGAATCGTGTGAAAACTGTGTAATGTCGTCCCTGCTGCCCAACGCCTCGTACACGTGTTGCTACAACTATTTGCTCACATAAGCGCCTGAAAGACAAATTGTGCCCTGTGTGAACCCATCGCACCCTCTCGCGGCAGGTGCCGGCCAAATTCCAGGTCACGCACACAAACACCTAACACCGCTCGCATGGCACTTAGAAAATGTGTGGCCAGTCACACTCTTGGCATGGCAACAGACTGCAGACAACCACTGTCGTACTGCTGTGAAATTTGTCTAAGTTCCCTACGAATGTGACTTTGCAAACACACACTGACATGTGGGTGTGCGCGCTTCACTCATGGGAGGCGTGGCTTCCAACAGAAGCAGCTGTGGTGATCTGTCATTCTGGACATTCCAGCTACACAACACCTACTGTGTTTGGACAGTCATGGACTAAAAACTGTCCACTATGAGGCACGTGTGTCTGATTGCTGTATTTACGTGGACATAAATAAAAACATATATCGCCGTGGTGGTGACAAGCTGCAGCATGCGAGCACGCGAATGGAGCAGACACTGACAGCCCCACAGGTTGAAATGGACCGTCGGATCAGAACACGCAGCGGGCAATCTGACCATCACATCACCCACGTGAACTCTGTTCCACATGACGCGGTGTCTGTGCTGTGGTGCGCCGTCCACAAGATGCATGTCGGGCAGAACATGCACGCGGCTGACTGGACGCACCTAACCAGTAGATATAGACATGATCAGAGCACACTGCTTCTCATTCATGTCATTTCATGACTGTATGTCTGTGACCATGGGTCATCACCAGAGGAATAGATGGATCATATTTGTATTGCTCGCTTGATAAATACAGTGTTTTTAATATGGTGTGGGATTTTAAATTTTTTATTGTAATACTTCCATGTCCTTCCTGATATGAAGCAACTTTCAAAGAATAGCTCTGTAGCTCAGTGGTAAAGTCTCTGACTGGGAATCAGAGGTTTTGAAAGGTTCGGGTTGGCGTCCCGTTTTGTTTTTTTCTTTTTTTTTGTATTGTTCCACATAAGCTGCACGATGTGGTTCCACAGGTACCGGCTGTTTTTTTTTTTTTTTTATTCCACATAAGCGGCGCGATGTGGTTCCACACGTACCAGCTCGTTTTTATTTCTTCCACATAAGTGGCTCCATGTACTGCACCTGGCACTGTTCCTGCTCGACGGACACTGACGCGTGCATGAATTCTTGCACCAGGTTCGTGCATGCCTGCCTGTCGGTGCGATGTTTCTTGCACTTATTTCGAACTGTTTCACACTGTTTTACCGTTTTCGTCCATACGCTGTCCAAACTTCACACTATGTGTGAAGAGGCCATTACCGACACGACCTCCTCCCATTTGCCTTGTCTTCCCTTCTCCACTGGGAACCGAAAGAAACTGCACTTTTAGGGACTGCTTCAGTGATTGTTATGCTGTGTTTGTATTGCGCAACGGGAGGCTGTCGCCAGAAGTGGTCAAATCCCACGATATCATGTAGAGGAGAAAGGTAGATTGTGTGTGCAAGAGACCAAGTGGAAGGGAAGTGAGGCCAGGAGCATAAGGGGTGGGTTCAAGTTGTTGTACCATGGTGAGGATAGGAAGAGAAATGGTGTTGGGGCATTGTAAAGGAAGAGTATATTAAGAGTGTGTTGGAAGTTAAGCAAGTCTCTTACAGGGGGATGAGTTTGAAGTTGAAAATTGAAGGAGTAATGATGAATATCATCAGTGCATATGCTCCACAGGTACAGTAGTGTTCAGAATAATAGTAGTGCTATTTGACCAAAAAGATTAATCCAGGTTATGAGTATATTTCTTATTGTTACATGGGAAACAAGGTACCAGTAGATTCAGTAGATTCTCACACAGTGAAGCATGGTGGTGCAAGCATCATGATATGGGCATGTTTCTCCTACTATGGTGTTGGGCCTATATATCGCATACCAGGTATCATGGATCAGTTTGGATATGTCAGAATACTTGAAGAGGTCATGTTGCCTTATGCTGAAGAGGACATGCCCTTGAAATGGGTGTTTCAACAAGACAATGACCCCAAGCACACTAAGTAACCAGCAAAATCTTGGTTCTAACCAACAAATTAATGCCTCACAGATGTGAAGAAATTATGAAAAACTGTGGTTATACAACTAAATACTAGTTTAGTGATTCACGGGATTGCTAAAAAAGCAGTTGTGAACATAATAGTTTTGAGTTGTAGCGTCAACAGCAGATGCTACTATTATTGTGAACACCCCCTTTTCTACTTTTTTACTAATAGCCCAATTTCATAGCCTTAAGAGTGTGCATATCATGAATGCTTGGTCTTGTTGGATTTGTGAGAATCTACTGAATCTACTGGTACCTTGTTTCCCATGTAACAATAAGAAATATACTCAAAACCTGGATTAATCTTTTTAGTCACATAGCACTACTATTATTCTGAACACTACTGTAGGTTGCAAAATGATGGCAAAAGAGGATTTCTGGAGTGAGTTAGATGAGGTGGTGGAGAGTGTGCCCAAGCATGAAAGAGTGGTGATAGGAGTTGACTTCAATGGGCATGTTGGCAAGGGGAACGGAGGTGATGAGGAAGTAATGGATAGATATGGTATCAAGGACAGAAATGTGGAAGGATAGATGGTAGTTGATTTTGCAAAAAGGATGGATATGGCTGTGATGAAAACCTACTTAGGAAAAGGGAGGAGCACAGGGTGACATATAACGAGTGGAGGAAGGTGCACCCAGTGGACTACATTCTTTATAGGAGATGCAAGCCTAAAAGAAATCTGAGACTGTAAGGTAGTGGCAGGAGAGAGTGTAACAAGACAGCATAGGATGGGGTTTGTAGGATGACTTTAGAGGTAAAGAAGAAGAAGAGAGTGAGAGCTCAAAAAAGGATCAAATGGTGGAAGCTGAAGGATGAAGACTATTGCGTGAAATTCAGTGATTAGGTGAGACAGGCAACTGGATGGAGGGAAGCAGTTTGGACACCTGGAAAAGTACTGCAGATGTGGTGAGGGAGACAGCTAGGAACGTACTGGGTTGTGACATGTGGACAGCGGAAGGAAGATAACGAGACCTGGTGGTGGAATGTAGATGTCCAGAAAAGTATAAAGGAGAAAGAGGTTGGTGGAAAAAAGAATTGGATAGTCTGAGAGATAAGAAAGTAGAAAGGAGTACAAGGAGATGCGTGTAAGACAAAAAGAGAAGTGGAAAAGGCATATTGTGAGCTGTACAAGAAGCTGAATAGTAAGGAAGGAGAAAAGGACTTGTACCGATAGGCCAGACAAAGAGACAGAACTTGAAAGGATGTGCAGCAGGTTAGGGTGGTAAAAGATGCACATGGTAATGTGCTGACAAGTGAGGATAGTGTGTTGAGAAGGTGCAGGTATTATTTTGAGGAGCTGATAAGTGAAGAAAATGAGAGAGAGAAAATGCTGGATGATGTGGAGAGAGTAAATCAGGGAAGAGTTTATTGATCCAGGTGGAGGAGTTTAAGTAGCTAAATGTCTTGTTCATGAGTGGGGGTTAGTTTGAGCATGAGATTAATAGACTGATTGGACCTGCATCTGATGTTTTATGAACGTGGTACTGGACTGGTCGTGGTGAAGAAGGAGTTGAGCCAGAAGGCAAGACTCTCAATTTAGTCGATTACATGCCTATACTTACCTATGGTCATAAACTTTGGGTAATGAATAGAGTTGTGGATACAAGCAGCGGAAATGAGATTCCTCTGTCAAGTATCTGGGTTTACACTCGGGACAGGATGAGAAGCTTGGCTATTTGAGAGACTCGGAGTAGAACTGCTGCGTCTTCATGTCAAAAGGAGCCAGTTGGATTATTTTTCCATGGATTAAAGTTCTCTCTCGCTATGGCAGATTTCTGTCAGTTGGTCTTTCAAAAAACAGGCTTTGCACGAATGCCATCCTAACGCAAAATCAAAGCTGGATGCAAGATATAAAATTTACAACATTCAAACATTAAAAAAAAAAATCAATGTTTAGAATATCGTCTCCGTTTTGCTTTTGTTTTTTCTCCTGGCAGTGAGTCCATGTGTCTATTCCTCTTTGTCCTGTCTGCACTCTGCAGGAGGAGGAGGGCAGTGTGTTTGAGTGTCTCACAGCGCCACAGCGAGCAAAGAGCAGTGGGCAGTTTTACAAACATATTTTTAAATTTTTCTTTTCTTTCAAAGTCTGCTCTGAGTGCCTCTGTGAGTGTCCTTGCTGTGGTTAAACTATAAACACAGCTGCAGACCTGCAATGCATTAACAACAAACACTAATGCTTTTTCTAATCACCAAAATACACCTAATACGCCTTTCTGAGGGCAGTATGACCTAAAATCCTTAAGTTTTAAGTTTTACGGTACGGTGTCCTTGAGTGTTAAGAAAGGCACTGTTGGGGAAAGTGTAGTGACACGGACCCACAACAGGGGGCGCAAATGAACGGTCAATAGATGAGCCAAAAGGTAACAATTTAATGTTGTGAATGTGCACAACGAATATACAGACAATCTCAGAATCTGATAGCAGTCAATCCACAAAAGTGACGTGTGGGCAGGCTCGAGGATAGAAGACGTCTGTCCTGAGAAGAGCCGGAACCACACGATTTCCACCGCCACAGAACCCAGTGAATACTGGAGCCGCCAAGTCCCGAATTCCCAGGTGATCACCGTTCCCGACTGTCGGATCTGGTACTGCTGGCGAGGAGCACAAACAGTGAGACGTGGGTGTGTGCACACCCAGTAACAAAAACAGTCAGGAGGTGGAAAGTCACCTCCACCTCTAATCACACACTCGTGCAGCTCCTGTCAAACACTTATCTGGTTTGGGTGTGAAGCGAAGCCGTCGCGGGTTACGTCAACCTCACTGATAAGGCACTCCACAGGAAAGCAGCTGCAAAATGAATTCAGACTAGGACACAGTTAGTTTCTGGCTGAGGATATTACCTTCACAGGTAGATGATATCTCGGCAACCAGGTGGAGATGTCCGGTCTTTATGGAGTGAGATGTAGAGTAGATGGGTGACAGCTGTCAAGAGATAATGAGTGACAGCTGTCACCCCCGGCTGTGTCCGTGGCGGCAGCGCCCTCTCGTGCCTGAAGCCCGCACTTCAGGCAGGACGCCCTCTGGTGGTGGGCCAGCAGTACCTGCTCTTCAGGCGGCCCACACAACAGGCACCTTTTGTGTATTATTATTATTATTATTATTAAAATGTGCTTATAAAACCTTCTTACCTGTCAATCAGGTCGCGCTTTCCACATAAATACACAAATTCTTGGTTGTTCATGCTCAGAGAATGCAAAGCAGGGGCGCATCCAGAGAAATGGGTATGGCTGCAGCCTGGAGCTTCTTGTGTCATAGCACTTGTCTCATGACATGGGCGTATGCAAAACACCAAGTCTCCAGGGTCAAAAATCTTGCAGCCAATAAATCAAACTGAGAGGAGAAGACAAGTTTGTCAAAGGAGATGGCAGCATCACAGGTAAATTCCCTGAGAGGGCTTTTTTTTTCTATCCATATAGAAACGGTTAAATTTACCATTTAAACCAACAGAGTATGATGAGAAAAAAATATGTAGCTGGTAATTGTTATTATATTATGTGTTTCTCTGTATGGCTTTTAATTTTTTTCTCTCTCTGTTTTCTTGTAAATATGAATGCTGGAAAACACAACCATTTTAATGATAAAGGTGCAGGTAAAATGCACTCCCCTCCCCCCCAAGTTCCTTTGGAATGCAATGAAACAGGATTTGTGATTTGACTCTAGATTTTGTTTACATGTGGATGATAAATAAATGAATAAATAACTAAACGATTGAATGAATGAAAATTAGTATAATATATTAACCTCCATTTGAGAAAAAAATTTCCCAGAGGAATTAACAGTTAAAAAAAAAAAAGCTAGATCAATTTTTGATTGCACATTGATTTTGCTTTATTGGTTATTCAGGTCCACTTCAGCGTTTAAAAAAAACAAAAAACAAACCCACCGCAGGTGACGAGATACACGGTGTGCCGTGTGCACTTTCACTGCCCCCTTTGCCCCACTGCCATGTACAGGCCTTTGTCAAAGGCCATGGTTTTACAGCACTTGGAGGTGCATAAGAAAAATGTACACCAACATGAAGGTTTGTTCCTTTTACCCCCGTCACACATAGCCGGAATCACGCAGAATGGCGTCAGACTTATGAATCGGTGCACATCCGAAAAGTGTTGGGTTTCAGTTACAAAACGTTCTGACAGTCATCTGCGGAAGTCGACACAGTTGGACAAAATCCGCCAGCAGCCCCGAGTGTGACGCACATGTTCAAAACTCTCTAGCACGGTCGAGATGGGACACCTATCAGACGGCCGTCTGAACGCCATCTGAAAGCAATTTACATATTCTGAAGGTGGCATAAACAGGATCCGAAACGATTTGAGCGTGTATAAGGGAACCTCGACATGGATCGGGTATAGCAAAGCCTGTGGTATGACCTGCACATGCCACTTATCCACTTAAAATGTCCACCTCCACTCCAGATGTCCAGTACAGGTCCTGTGCAAAGGGAGGAACAGCCGGTCTGTGTTTGCCATCCAGAAATTTGGACATCGGCAGTCTATAGTGCCTTTTATGGCCATCTGACAGGAGCCTGTGTCGTCTACATATGTTTTGGACGCGATCTAACAGGTGTGGACGAGGCAGTCTGTCTGTGTTGTGACAGAGCTTTTTCTCCCAACTGCGTCGGTTTATGGCAATATTTGCTGTGTCAGGCATGACTCCGGCACATTCTTGCTATGTGTGACAGGGCTTTTCTGTCATCTTTGTGCAATGCCATTATCACTTATTTGCTTGTTAACACTGCTGCAAAGCAAGTCTTGCTTTATTTCAGAAGGAAAGCACATAATGTTGGACATGATGCTTTAGTCTGTTTATAGATTTCTACATAACCAAATGTCATCATGCCTGCAGGCCAGGAAATGGTGGCCATTTCCACCACAGTAGAACTCCAGTCAAAAGGCAGGATGCAGAGAGGCACGTGGAAATCTGCCGGCCACTGTCTGTATTGGTGAGGGTGTGTGTTTGTCAAAACTATGTGGGTGTGAGTGTTTTTCCCAGGTACATATTAACTCTCTGGCACAGTTTACTGTTTACTCAAAACTATTCACTTTTTATTTTTGATCTTTTTGGAATTATTTAGATATCTCAGACTGTACAGATCAAAGTAATTGTGATCTCTGCTTTGCATGCTATTGATTGAAAATAATATTTTTTTTATTGTATATTTCACCTAAAAGCATTGGACATTATTAGGATTAAAAAATGAAGTGTAGTGATATTTGACATTGATTGATATTTGACATTGATTAGTACAGATATTAATCAAAAACAATAATTGTTGAATGTAGAAAACCATATTGTCACCTTCCTAAAATAATGGCCTAAGTCATGTTTTGGAGAATAGGACTTAGGCCATTATTTTAGGAAAGTGACGATATTCTATTTTTTAGTAGCTTAATGTTGAAAAGTACATATTTGGCCTAGCTTGTTTAGAAGTGCATTGAATATCAGATGGTTAAACCTGACTGTTTCTCTGAGAGACCTCAGAAAAAGACAGTACCAAGTGATCTCATCTCTGACAGACAGGAGAATGCATCTACTGGTGACTGCAGGAAAGTACCTGAATCACCTTTGCCAAGCAACCCCACCCCGGACAACCCTCTGTGCAGAGTGCTCATAGCAAAATAGACATCTATTCTTTGTCATCACTGTAATGTGAAGATACTGAAAAAAAAAACCCCACAAAGAAACACATGTAAACAAAACATGTGAACACTGCTGTCAGAGACATTAATGCTTGATCCCATCTGGATGCCATATGCATAGATGAGAGGAATGGCATATATTCTGTGAAGAAATCCTTTATTGGACCAGTTGTGCCTCTTCATGTGCAAAAAAACAAAAAAAAAAACTTTGGGGAAAAGTGCATAAAATCAAGTGCAAGTCCAGTGAATGCCAAAAGGACTGTGACTTTGCTGTTAGGAGTGGTTTAATGACTTTTCAATGCCATCATGTCCATTGTTTGGATTACTGTTCAGCAAATGCCATCCAGACTGCACTCCATGAAGGAGCATTAAGTGATATGGTTAGTACCAACAACTGATTTGGAGAAAACAAGAAGCAGCAGTGCCTCCAGCTGCAGTCACAGGCAGCTGTTGCCAGTGTGCCAGTCACAGTGGATGTCACCATGAAGTCTGAACAGAAACAGTACAGTT
Organism: Thalassophryne amazonica; assembly: GCF_902500255.1. Taxonomy (NCBI): domain Eukaryota; kingdom Metazoa; phylum Chordata; class Actinopteri; order Batrachoidiformes; family Batrachoididae; genus Thalassophryne; species Thalassophryne amazonica. The sequence continues at coordinate 84,646,761 of NC_047107.1, forward strand.
GTGCTCAGAAGGTTCCATACCCTGGCAGAATTTTTTTTTTTTTTTTTTTTTTTTGGCCATTTTTCAGAGAATATGAATTTTAACACACAATTTTTTCCACTCATGGTTAGTGGCTGGGTGAAGCCATTTATTGTCAAACAACCATGTTTACTCTTTTTAAATCATAATGACAACAGAAACTAACCAAATGACACTGATCAAAAGTTTACATACACCTGTGTGTTGCCCCATTTAACATCAGTGACAGCTTGTAGTCTTTTGTGGTCGTTGTGGATGAGGTTATCTGATGGTGAAGCTGTAACTGAATATGTCTTGGACTTTATTTATGTACATCAATTATGAAGAAATACAAACAGTATGGCACTCTGTGGTAAATCTGCATTGAATAGACAGTTCACAAAAACTGAGTGACTGTGCAAGAAGTGCGAGAAGAAGAGTGAGGAAACCCACCAAGGCACTCATACAACCCAGAAGTAGTTATAGGCTTACAGTGGGCAAATAAGTATTTGATCCACTGTCAATTTTGCAGGTTTTCCCACCTACAAAGAATGGAGAGTTCTGTCATTTTTATCGTAGGTACACTTCAACTGTGAGAGAGAGAATCTAAAACAAAATCCAGAAAATCACATTGTTGTTGTGAAAGTGTAGGTACACGGACCCACAACAGGGGGCGCAATGAACGGACAATGGAGAAAGGTGAATAACAAGTTTTACTGTTGTGAAAAGAGCACAACCAATACAACAATTAATAATTTGGAGTTTGAAGCCGAAATCTGCTGGTGTCGTGTGGGCAGGCTCGAAGGTAGGAGGCGTCCGTCCTAGTCGAACCGGAACCACCCAGATTTCCTCTGCCACCGAACCCCAGAAGTACTGGAACCGCCAAGTCCCGAATTCCCAGGTGGCCACTGCCTCCGCTCGTCGGATCCGGTACTGCTGGCGGGAAAGAGCACAAACACACAGGTATGGATGCGACAGCACCCAGTAGACGGAGAGGGGAGAAGCCGCCTCCACCTCTTGTTACAATGAAGCAGGAAAGGTGAGTACTTATCCAAGCAAGTAGCTTTCTGTAGTCAGCTGTCCTGAAAAGGTTTACCAAGGTTTATCAGAGTCTTCAATATGAGCTTGCAGAGAAGGTTACCTTAATCTCAAGGCGATATCTCGGCACTGAGGTGGAGACGCTGTCCTGCTGATATACCTCCGTCCTGAGTGCAGTCAGCTGTGTCCAGTAATGGGTGACAGCTGTCACCCTGGCAGCCCTCGTCGGCGGCAGCGCCCTCTGGTGCCTGGAGCCCGCACTCCAGGCAGGGCGCCCTCTGGTGGTGGTGGGCCAGCAGTACCTCCTCTTCAGCGGCCCACACAACAGGACCCCCCCCTCAACGGGCGCCTCCTGGCGCACGACCGGGCTTGTCCGGATGGCGACGGTAGAAGTCGGCCAGGAGGGCCGGGTCCAGGATGAAGCTCCTCTTCACCCAGGAGCGTTCTTCGGGGCCGTACCCCTCCCAGTCCACCAGGTACTGAAGACCCCGACCCATTCGACGGACATCGAGGAGCCGACGCACGGTCCAAGCCGGTTCCCCGTCGATGATCCGGGCAGGAGGTGGTGCCGGACCCGGGGTGCAGAGGGGTGAGGTGTGATGGGGCTTTATCCGGGAGACGTGGAATACGGGTGAATCCGCAGCGAGGCCGGCAACTGAAGCCTCACTGCGGCGGGATTGATGATTTTGAGGACCTTGAAGGGGCCGATGTATCGGTCTTGGAGCTTGGGGGAGTCCACTTGAAGGGGAATGTCCTTGGTGGACAACCATACCTCCTGCCCAGGACGATACGTGGGAGCCGGGGCCCGCCGCCGGTCTGCATGTGTCTCGCTCTCGTCCGGGCCTTCAACAAGGCAGAGCGGGCGGCACGCCACACCCGACGGCACCTCCGTAGGTGGGCCTGGACCGAGGGCACACCGACCTCTCCCTCGACCACCGGAAACAAGGGGGGCTGATACCCCAAGCACACCTCAAACGGGGAGAGGCCGGTGGCTGATGACACTTGGCTGTTTGTGAGCGTACTCGATCCAGGCCAGGTGGGTACTCCAGGCCGTCGGTGCGTGCGCGGCTGTCACACAGCGTAGTGTCTGCTCCAAGTCCTGGTTCGCCCGCTCTGCTTGCCCGTTGGTCTGGGGATGATACCCAGACGAGAGGCTGACCGTGGCCCCCAGTTCCCGGCAGAAGCTCCTCCAGACGTGTGAGGTGAACTGGGGACCGCGATCGGAGACGATGTCTGATGGTATACCATGCAGACGGACGACGTGGTGGACCAGGAGGTCCGCTGTCTCCTGGGCCGTTGGAAGCTTCGGGAGGGCCACGAAGTGGGCCGCCTTGGAGAAACGGTCCACTATCGTGAAGACGACGGTGTTTCCCTGGGACGGCGGGAGACCCGTGACGAAGTCCAGGCCGATGTGGGACCAGGGGCGATGAGGCACGGGCAGTGGCTGTAGCTGCCCTGAGGTCTTCTGGTGGTTGGCCTTGCCCCTGGCGCAGGTGGTACAGGCCTGGACGTAATCCCGGACATCGGCCTCCAGGGATGCCCACCAGAAGCGTTGCCGGACGACTGTCACGGTCCTTCGCACCCCCGGGTGACAGGAGAGCTTAGAACCGTGACAGAAGTCTAGGACTGCGGCCCTGGCCTCTGGTGGGACGTATAGTTTGTTCTTTGGTCCGTTTCCGGGGTCCGGGACACGGGTCAGGGCCTCCCGGACGGTCTTCTCCACGTCCCAGGTGAGGGCGGCCACGATAGCGGACTCCGGGATGATGGGATCCGGGGGATCCGACGGTTCCGTTTTGACCTCATCTTCGTGCACCCGGGACAATGCATCCGATCTCTGGTTCTTGGTCCCGGGGCGGTAGGTAATCCGGAAGTCAAAACGGCCAAAGAACAGTGACCAGCGGGCTTGCCTGGGGTTCAGACGCTTAGCGGTCCTGATGTACTCCAGGTTCCGATGGTCAGTGAAAACCGTGAATGGCACGGCTGTTCCCTCCAACAGATGTCTCCACTCTTCGAGGGCCTCTTTCACAGCAAGGAGTTCCCGATTGCCGACGTCATAGTTCCGTTCAGCGGGGGTCAACCTGCGGGAAAAATAGGCACACGGGTGAAGGACCTTATCGGTCTCCCGCTCTGGGAGAGCACCGCTCCTATCCCTGAGTCCGAGGCATCCACTTCAACCACTAACTGGCGGCTAGGATCGGGCTGCACCAGTTCTGGTGCAGCCGAGAAGCGCCGTTTCAACTCCTTGAACGCGGTCCTCGCACCGGTCCGACCAGGTGAAGGGAACTTTTGGAGAGGTCAGGGCTGTCAGGGGGCTAACTACCTGACTGTAGCCCTTGATGAACCTCCTGTAGAAATTAGCAAAGCCGAGGAACTGTTGCAGCTTCCTACGGCTTGTGGGTTGGGGCCAGTCTCTCACCGCCGCAACCTTGGCCGGGTCCGGGGCGACGGAGTTAGAGGAGATGATAAACCCCAGGAAGGACAAAGAAGTGCGGTGGAACTCACACTTCTCGCCCTTCACAAACAGACGGTCTCCAACAACCGCTGTAGGACCTGACGTACATGCTTGACATGGGTCTCAGGATCCGGAGAAAAGATGAGTATATCGTCTAGATATACGAAGACGAACCGGTGCAGGAAGTCCCGCAAGACATCGTTTACCAACGCTTGGAAGGTCGCGGGAGCATTAGTGAGACCGAACGGCATGACCAGGTACTCAAAATGACCTAAGGGGGTGTTAAATGCCGTCTTCCATTCGTCTCCCTTCCGAATCCGAACCAAATGGTACGCGTTCCTAAGATCCAGCTTGGTGAAGATTCTGGCTCCATGCAAGGGGGTGAACACTGAATCCAACAAGGGCAACGGGTATCGGTTGCGAACCGTGATCTCATTCAACCCCCTGTAATCAATGCATGGACGAAGTCCGCCATCTTTTTACCCACAAAAAAGAAACCAGCGCCCATCGGTGAGGTGGAATTCCGGATCAACCCGGCGGCTAATGAGTCCCGGATGTAGGTCTCCATTGATTCGCGTTCCGGCCGTGAGAGGTTGTACAGCCTACTGGACGGGAACTCACTGCCTGGAACCAAATCAATGGCACAATCGTACGGGCGGTGGGGAGGAAGCGTGAGAGCCAGATCCTTGCTGAACACGTCCGCAAGGTCATGGTACTCCGCTGGCACCGCCTTCAGATTGGGCGGGACTCGGACCTCCTCCTTAGCTTGGGAGCCGGGCGGAACCGAGGAACCGAGACACTCCCGATGGCAGGTTTCGCTCCACTGAACCACCACCCCGGACGGCCAATCAATCCGGGGATTGTGCTTAAGCATCCATGGAAATCCTAAAACCACACGGGAGGTGGCCTGAGTCACGAAGAACTCGATCACCTCCCGGTGGTTGCCTGACACCACCAGAGTTACTGGAGGTGTCTTGTGTGTGATTGGTGGGAGTAGGGAGCCATCTAGTGCTCGAACCTGCACAGGCGAGGTAAGAGCCACCAGAGGGAGCCCTATCTCCCTGGCCCATCTACTGTCTAGCAGATTCCCCTCAGAGCCCGTGTCCACCAGTGCTGGGGCCTTCAGGGTTGAATCCTCAAACAGGATCGTGACTGGGAGTCGTGTAGCAATGTGGGTATGTCCCACGTGAATGTTTTGGCCCACCCCTGGCCCAGTCTCTAAGGGCGGGCGTTTGGCGTTTGACCGCTCGGGGCAGTCTCTCACATGGTGCTCTATGAACCACAAACAAGACACGCTCCGTGGGTCCATCTCCTTTGTGCATCTGGTGCCCTAAATGTTGCCCTACTCGTGTCCCTAGCTTCGTCATAGGGGGAGCTGTGACCCCACGGAGCGCAGGAACAGAGGAGCGTGGGGAGGGCGGAGCTCGATCGGACCCGGAAGGGAGAGGGACGACGCGTGCCTGGCCACGCCCTTCGCCTCGTTCCCGACGGCGGTTCTTCTAACCGGTTGTCGAGTCGTATAACTAGATCGATGAGCCCATCTAAATCCCGCGGTTCGTCCTTAGCCACCAGGTGCTCTTTTAGGACCAGAGACAGTCCGTTTACAAAGGCAGCGCGGAGGGCAGTGCTATTCCAGCCGGATCTCGCCGCCGCGATGCGGAAGGCGACTGCATAGGCAGCTGCGCTCCGACGCCCCTGTCGTATGGACAGTAGTGCGGTTGAAGCGGACTCGCCTCTGTTGGGATGATCGAACACCGTTCTGAGCTCCCGTACAAACCCATCGTATGAATGAAGGAGCCGTGAGTTCTGCTCCCAGAGCGCTGTAGCCCACGCGCGTGCCTCCCCGCGAAGCAGGTTTATGACATAAGCTACTTTGCTAGCGTCAGTCGCGTACATCACGGGACGCTGTGCGAAGACGAGCGAACATTGCATCAAAAAATCCGCGCACGTCTCCACACAGCCTCCGTACGGTTCTGGAGGGCTTATGTAAGCTTCTGGGGACGGAGGAAGGGACCGTTGAACGACCAGTGGAACGTCACTCTCACACGCAGGGTCCTCGGAGGGAGAGCCGCAGCGGCGCCCGGAGGGCGCGCTTCCACTTGTGCGGCGAGAGCCTCCACCCTGCGGTTTAGGAGAACGTGCTGCTCGGTCATGAAATCGATCCGAGTGGTGAAAGCGGTGAGGATCCGCTGCAACTCACCGACTACCCCTCCCGAAGCCGCCGCTGCGCCCTGTTCTTCCATTGGCCGTTCAACAGCCGGTTGACGCCCCTCGGGATCCATGACGCTGGCCGAGATATCCTGTTGTGAAAGTGTAGGTACACGGACCCACAACAGGGGGCGCAATGAACGGACAATGGAGAAAGGTGAATAACAAGTTTTTACTGTTGTGAAAAGAGCACAACCAATACAACAATTAATAATTTGGAGTTTGAAGCCGAAATCTGCTGGTGTCGTGTGGGCAGGCTCGAAGGTAGGAGGCGTCCGTCCTAGTCGAACCGGAACCACCCAGATTTCCTCTGCCACCGAACCCCAGAAGTACTGGAACCGCCAAGTCCCGAATTCCCAGGTGGCCACTGCCTCCGCTCGTCGGATCCGGTACTGCTGGCGGGAAAGAGCACAAACACACAGGTATGGATGCGACAGCACCCAGTAGACGGAGAGGGGAGAAGCCGCCTCCACCTCTTGTTACAATGAAGCAGGAAAGGTGAGTACTTATCCAAGCAAGTAGCTTTCTGTAGTCAGCTGTCCTGAAAAGGTTTACCAAGGTTTATCAGAGTCTTCAATATGAGCTTGCAGAGAAGGTTACCTTAATCTCAAGGCGATATCTCGGCACTGAGGTGGAGACGCTGTCCTGCTGATATACCTCCGTCCTGAGTGCAGTCAGCTGTGTCCAGTAATGGGTGACAGCTGTCACCCTGGCAGCCCTCGTCGGCGGCAGCGCCCTCTGGTGCCTGGAGCCCGCACTCCAGGCAGGGCGCCCTCTGGTGGTGGTGGGCCAGCAGTACCTCCTCTTCAGCGGCCCACACAACAATTGTATGATTTTTAAATAATTAATTTGCATTTTATTGCATGAAATAAGTATTTGATCCCCTACCTACCAGCAAGAATTCTGGCTCTCACAGACCTGTTAATTTTTCTTTAAGAAGCCCTCTTATTCTGCACTCTTTACCTGTATTAATTGCACCTGTTTGAACTTGTTACCTGTATAAGGTCCTGGAGTGGCCTGGCCAGTCTCCAGACCTGAACTGTATAGAAAATCTTTGGAGGGAGCTGAAACTCCAAATCTGAAAGATCTGGAGAAAATCTGTATGGAGGAGTGGACCAAAATCCCTGCTGCAGTGTGTGAAAACTTGGTCAAGAACTACAGGAAACGTCTGACCTCTGTAATGGCAGACAAATGTTTCTGTACCATTTGTTAAGGTCTGTTTTTCTTGGGGATCAAATACTTATTTCATGCAATAAAATAAAAATGAATTATTTTCTGGATTTTTTTTTTTTTTTTTTTTTTTTTAGATTCTGTCACTCATGGTTGAAGTGCACCTACGATAAAAAAATACAGACCTCTCCATTCTTTGTAGGTGGAAAAACCTGCAAAATTGACAGTGGATCAAATACTTTTTTTCCCTCACTGTATGTGGCTGTGATTGGAGAAAAAAAACACAATAAATCGATAACACTAACAACACTATTAACCTAACATGAACCACAATAACAACATTAAAACTTCAGTTCTCATCCTGGAGCTCAAAGAAGTCATCCACTGTAGATATGACATCATTATGAGTATTATTCACCTTATTCAGCCCCACCCACTTTTATAACATAGGCATTTCTCTTTTGTCTTAGGACTTCCAGTGAGCAGTGTTTTCAATATAGAACAATGGAAGTCATTCCATGGGTAGAACTAAAAATCTTTTTGAAAAGCTCAAAGGGAACGACTCTGGCTCACCCACGGGTCATAACAGAGTGGGAAAATGACATGAAAAAGTGGCCCTTGATTATTTTTAACTACTTTGTGTTGTCACTCGGCATGGACAGTTTGTCTGTGAGGAACTACGAGCTTTGCGCCGCTGCTCATATAAAAGCACAATCAAGTTAAAATACTACCCGACAAGTAGTACCATTGTAATGCCAAGATTATGTAACATTAATATATGTATGGTGTTATTTCATGCAGTGCTTGGTTGTATCAAATGCTAGAAAATGAGTAAATTAGATAGGAGCTAATGCTACAAACACAGCTTACCCGTTTGTCTGACTAGCATCTGCCGTGGCTTCTTCAATGGAGTGTTGTAGCCCAACCATTTCTCTGGGTAAGGATCCAGTGGTGTAAGTTTTTTCTCCAGAAAATAAAAAGAACAGACATGACGTTTGGGTGGATTTTTTCAAATTCAGTGCCTTTAACCAGCACAGAGGAGCCTTGTCTTTTGATGGAGGAGGGAACAAGATAATGCTGGTCCACAGCACTCAGATCTCTCCTTTCCATGTTCAAAACATTATTCTGAAAGCAATAGTTTCCTCTTTTTCCAGTTGTTGTGGCACCCACGAACTGAACAATTAATGCTGCTCATGTTTGGACACTTCTAGCGTACTGTGTTCCCACATAGCTAATCATCGACACAGTGGCAATCCGTAAGTTGTTTGACAAAATGGAGCCGCTCACTCTGACGACCTGAATAAGGTGAGTAATTTGTTCCAAAAAGATGCCTTTTCATGTTTGGAAATGGATGGAAGTCCGAAGGAGACAAATCGGGAATAAGGTGGGTGCAGAACAAGTTTGAACCCACATTCATTAATGACACCCATTGTGATGACCAACGTATGCACCGGAGCATTGTCCTGGTGAAACAGAACACCTTGTTGGAGCAATCCATGTCGCTTCTGCTTCATTTTCTCCTGCATTTGTAACAAAAGAGAAGTATAACAGGTCCGTTCGTTCTGGAGATACTCCACCATTATGATGCCCTCAGCATCCCAGAGGACAGAGACCTTTCCAGCAGATGAGACAGTTTTTCCATTGCTTCGACTGCTGTTTGCACTCCAGTTCGAAGTGATGGACCTAGGTTTTGTCCTTGGTGATGAATTGTTGCACGAAGTTATCCAGATCTGGCTCATAAAGCCAAAGGTTCTCCCTGGACATCCAGAACCTTGTGCATTTCTGATCAACCTTGAGAAGCTTTGGGATCCATCCTGCTGAAAATTTTGTCATTGCCAGTTCTTCTGTCAGAACTGAATGAACTGTCTCCTGGGAAATGCCTACCATACTGGATATGTAAGGCTCACTTACTCTTCTGTCAGTGAGGACCACATCATGGATCTTCTGGATCATTTTGGTCAAGGTGGTAGGTCTGGGTATTCCTGATCTTGCTGCATCATCGAGACTTGTTCTGCCTCTCTTGAATATGGCTGACCAGTGTTTAACTGTAGCATAAGACGGGGGATCCTCTCTTAATGTCATTACCATGTCCTCATGATCTCCTTTGGAGACATTCCCTTTTTCGTGAGATACTGCACAGCATGCCCACCAGCTTTGTCCATTTTGCCAATCTGATACATGCCTACTCACTTCACTGGAATATTGTGTCAGCAATATTACACCCAGTGAGTCAAATTTTCACACATTCTCAAGAGAAATATTAGTTTCTCAGAGTTACACTCGACTTTTTCTGGGTCAAGTGCAAAACATTTCAGTCCTTCTTAAGCCCAAGCCAGACAAATTTGGCTGCCACCAGCCTTTTATGATGGTTTCCTACCCGAGTGGGAAAGGCTGTGCATAGCATCAAAGACACACAGCTTCCATGCAGCGGGGACAACAGGTTGTGGCTGTCCTGTGGAGATGTCGCAGAGCAGCCTGGTGCCGCATTCACCAAAAGTGATGTCTGTCAACTGTAATCCGGTGGCTGCAGACCTGAGTGACTGCACTTCGGGGTCGGTAGTCTGATTGGCCGCCATGAGGGTGTAGTCCAGGCCGAGGTGAATGGTGGCTGCAAAAGCTCTGGAGAGACGGTCCGCGATGAAGTTCGTCTTGCCGGCGACATGCTTTATGTCTGTAGTGAACTCTGAGATGTAAGCGAGCTGCATTTTTTCAATATTAAATTTAACCTTTATTTAATCAAGTTGGTCCCATTGAGATCGAGATCTCTTTTACAAGGGAGACCTGGACAATTATAAAGTTGCCAATTAACCTAACCTGCATGCCTTTGGACATTGCTGGCGGGCAGACCAGGGTTCCGACACTTTGGCCATGGCAAGAATCGGCGGTTTGTGGTTAACAAAAGTCGTAAACTGCTGGCCTTGCAGCATCGTATGGAAGTGTTGGATGGTGGGGTGAAGGGCAAGCAGCTCCTGGTCAAACATGCTGTACTTGCACTTGCTGGGGCACAACTGCCGACTGAAGAAAGCAAGTGGTTGCCAGGCCCCATTTACCCACTACTCGTACACTGTGCCACAGCATACTCCAATGCATCTGTGGTGATGGCTATGGAGGCATCCGGCAATGGATGAGCTAACATCATTGCAGAAGCCAAGGCAGCCTTGGTGTCTGTGAATGCTGTGTCTCTCCCCATGGACCAGTCCAACGTATGCTTGGGCACTTTCCCCTTTAGGGCCTCATACAGAGGGTGGGTTACATCAGGGAAACCAGAAACAGCATTAGTGAAGGTTACAAATGATCTTCTTATGGCCTCAGACAGTGGACTCATCTCTGTGCTTGTTCTGTTAGACCTCAGTGCTGCTTTTGATACTGTTGACCATAAAATTTTATTACAGAGATTAGAGCATTCCATAGGTATTAAAGGCACTGCGCTGCGGTGGTTTGAATCATATTTATCTAATAGATTACAATTTGTTCATGTAAATGGGGAATCTTCTTCACAGACTAAGGTTAATTATGGAGTTCCACAAGGTTCTGTGCTAGGACCAGTTTTATTTACTTTATACATGCTTCCCTTTGGCAGTATTATTAGACAGCATTGCTTAAATTTTTATTGTTACGCAGATGATACCCAGCTTTATCTATCCATGAAGCCAGAGGACACACACCAATTAGCTAAACTGCAGGATTGTCTTACAGACATAAAGACATGGATGACCTCTAATTTCCTGCTTTTAAACTCAGATAAAACTGAAGTTATTGTACTTGGCCCCACAAATCTTAGAAACTTGGTGTCTAACCAGATCCTTACTCTGGATGGCATTACCCTGACCTCTAGTAATACTGTGAGAAATCTTGGAGTCATTTTTGATCAGGATATGTCATTCAAAGCGCATATTAAACAAATATGTAGGACTGCTTTTTTGCATTTACGCAATATCTCTAAAATTAGAAAGGTCTTGTCTCAGAGTGATGCTGAAAAACTAATTCATGCATTTATTTCCTCTAGGCTGGACTATTGTAATTCATTATTATCAGGTTGTCCTAAAAGTTCCCTGAAAAGCCTTCAGTTAATTTAAAATGCTGCAGCTAGAGTACTAACGGGGACTAGAAGGAGAGAGCATATCTCACCCGTATTGGCCTCTCTTCATTGGCTTTCTGTTAATTCTAGAATAGAATTTAAAGTTCTTCTTCTTACTTATAAGGTTTTGAATAATCAGGTCCCATCTTATCTTAGGGACCTCATAGTACCATATCACCCCAATAGAGCGCTTCGCTCTCAGACTGCAGGCTTACTTGTAGTTCCTAGGGTTTGTAAGAGTAGAATGGGAGGCAGAGCCTTCAGCTTTCAGGCTCCTCTCCTGTGGAACCAGTTCCCAATTTGGATTAGGGAGACAGACACCCTCTCTACTTTTAAGATTAGGCTTAAAACTTTCCTTTTTGCTAAAGCTTATAGTTAGGGCTGGATCAGGTGACCCTGAACCATCCCTTAGTTATGCTGCTATAGACGTAGACTGCTGGGGGGTTCCCATGATGCACTGAGTGTTTCTTTCTCTTTTTGCTCTGTATGCACCACTCTGCATTTAATCATTAGTGATTGATCTGTTCTCCCCTCCACAGCATGTCTTTTCCTGGTTCTCTCCCTCAGCCCCAACCAGTCCCAGCAGAAGACTGCCCCTCCCTGAGCCTGGTTCTGCTGGAGGTTTCTTCCTGTTAAAAGGGAGTTTTTCCTTCCCACTGTCGCCAAGTGCTTGCTCACAGGGGGTCGTTTTGACCGTTGGGGTTTTTACGTAATTATTGTATGGCCTTGCCTTACAATATAAAGCGCCTTGGGGCAACTGTTTGTTGTGATTTGGCACTATATAAATAAAATTGATTGATTGAATTGATTGATTGAAACCGGCTCTCGCTGCAAATTGCGCTTTAATGTTGGAATGTGATGTACCTGGATGACATTCAGATGATTGCATTCCACACTGGCATGGCTCAGTTCAAGGATGACAGGCACACTCCTGACTAATTTGCCAGCCCTCGCTGGAATGCCCCTGTTACCAGGAAGCTCAGCGTGGTCAGCACCTGTGTGGGCACAGACAACCCCTGGATCCTTGCCGTGTTGCACTCCAGCAACACTGGCCTTGGTAATCGGAATCAGCTTATGAGACAATTATCATCATTTGCAAGTAAATCCTTGTTTTCCCTGAATACGCTCACATCGGACTGCACCATTTGCAAGGTCCTCTAACAATGCTAAAGCAACAATTGTTAATGCCATTTTACAATAACTTTGCGCATGTTTTTATATCCACCCATATAATTGCAAACACGTCACTGTGTTAATTGTTCATAAGTGTGTCTGACGTACACATCATTCTGATGACTTAATGTTTTCACACTATAAACAGTTTCCTAGCATCACCTCTTCATATTGGCAGTGGAATAATAGCTGTAGAAACGTTTGTACACACCACCCAGGATTTTTGCGCAGTGCAGCATACATTTTCACATTTTCAATTTTGATACATCTGAATGTTAGCATGGAGATGGACATACTTCAAACTTTCTCTCAGGCAGTGCATCATCCCAAGATGCTACAAGACCCCCGATCCTGTCTGAATGACTTCTGGCCAGTAGCACTCACTTTAATCATTATGAAGTGCTTCAAGAGAGTGATACTGTCCCACATTCATAACAGCATCCTGGACACCACCGACCCATTGCAGTACGCCTACAGGCACAACCAGTCTACGTCAGATGCCATCGTCGCCGCCCTTCCCATCTCCCTCTCTCATCTTGAAAATAAAGACTCCTACATTAGGATGCTCTTTATCGACTACAGCTCCACCTTCAACATGTTCGTCCCCCACAAACTCACCCACAAACTGTTAGCCCTCAGACTTCACCCCTCCCTCTGTGACTGACTTCTCAACTTCCTGACTGGCAGGCTACAGTCTGTGAGGATCGGGAGAAGGATGTCAGCCACCATCATGTGGATGGGCAATTCCATGGTGACTGACGTTATATTCAGAGAGGAGGCAGGCCTTTTGAAGTGACCAGGACTTAAAACATACAGACCCTAAGTGTTCCTATCTTGTGACTGACATAGTAGGGACAAGGTCTACTTGGTAGGGGAAGGAAACTTTGTTGTTGCTTAGTACAAGTTGGTGGTACTCAATACTATGGGCATGACTGACATTACAAAAAAACAGCCATTAAGAAAATTCATAAGCTTTACTGCAACTTTGTCTTCAAACTATACAGGGTTAACCGCACTTTTTATTCTAGGATATAAGGTTGCAAGCAACTGTCATTCTGCTGCTCCTTGCCATGTAACAAATCAAAAGCATAAACTGAATGACTGGATAATTATGTGTGACTGACATTAAGTGACTGACTTTACAGTATGCCCCTCTATATTTAAATGTACAAAACAACAAATTTCTGCTGATTAAACAATCTACTTTGACTGGCAATTGTCATATTCTATAATTTGGCATCTTAAAAATAGGTTATATTGGTATTTTTATGATTTCTTGGCCAAAGCAGGTGCAGTGCTGGCAACCAATTTCTCACTTCAACTGAGGTGTGCAGTGTTCTCATTCACAAAAAACAATAGTATGCTTATACAGAGCTTATGCAGAGGATGAAAAATCAGTATATGCAATAGATAGAAAGTGAGCCTAAATCATTCACATTTTGATGGGAGAAAAACATGAAAAAATAAACCTGCTTTGACATGGCATAGCTAACCTTCACCGCGTCATTGTAACTGAAATTATTTTCTTTCTGCACAAGTGAATATTTGCTCTTACAATTTCAATCACTATTCTCCCATCCATCCATTTTCTTCTGCTTTATCCAGAGTCGGGTCGCGGGGGCAGCAGCTCAAGCAAAGCCGCCCAGACCTCCCAATCCACACACACCTCCCCCAGCTCCTCCGGGGGAACCCCAAGGCGTTCTTAATCCAGCCGAGAGACGTAGTCCCTCCAGCGTGTCCTGGGTCTTCCCCGGGGCCTCCTCCCAATGGGACGTGCCCGGAACACCTCTCCAGCAAGGCGTCCAGGGGCATCTGGAAAAGATGCCCGAGCCACCTCAACTGGCTCCTTTCGACGTGGAGGAGCAGCGGCTCGACTCCGAGCTCCTCCCGAGTGACCGAGCTTCTCACCCTATCTCTAAGGGAGCGCCCAGCCACCCTGTGGAGGAAACTCATCTCGGCCGCTTGTACTCGCTTATCGTTCTTTCGGTCATGAGCCAAATCTCATGACCATAGGTGAGGATCGGAACATAGATCAATCGGTAAATCGAGAGCTTAGCCCCCCTACTCAGCTCTCTCTTCACCACGACGGTCCGATACAGCGACCGCATCACTGCATATGCTGCACCGATCCATCTGTCGATCTCACGCTCCATCCGTCCCTCACTCATGAACAAGACCCCGAGATACTTAAACTCCTCCACTTGAGGCAAGGACACTTGTCAGATCCCGTTTTTATTATTTTTTAGATACGCGGCACACGCTCACCCTCCGATGAGTGCGTTTGTGTACTAAAACCAGCTCTCCGTCTCTGGGGTCCGACCTTCGTGTCTCCACGGGTATTACCCGGCAGGGCTGCACAAAGGCTGTTCAAGCTGGTGGCGAGGAGATTCGTCTAGCCGCTCACTGCCTCCATCCGGACGTCCACCCCGCTGACGCTGATCTCGCACCCCGGGCGAATAGCCTTCTCTGGAACCAGGATACGAGCCGGCCACGCCCGTTAACGGCAGCTCTCCTCTTATGGATCAGGGCTCTTGGAATGTTGCTAGATTTTGAATTTAGTGACTCGTACAGCGAGTCCCCAGGATGCGTTAATTTCATTAAAAACCAGCCTAACCTTTCAGAGCACTTTTTGATGTTATACACCCAATAAACTTTAACTTTTACACCTTAAGAAGCGTCAATAAATCCAATGTCCGAGCCTTAACACTTTAACTGCATGCTTGGAAATTTATTGCAGGTTTTGCAAGTGTCGACAACATAATCAAAATAGGTTATATGATGATAATTTCACAACAGAAATTCAAATATAATCAGAATAATGATTGGCAGAGATTTTTGTTTTTGATTCAATAATGCTGTCTGATCTCACTTTGACTGGACTGGATTAACTTCTTAACAATTTTTCTAGGAGTGAGGGAAGGAGGTTTTTTGATGTTAAAATCCCCAGTTCGATGAACTTGATTTCCTCTTCATCAGCTATTAGTCGTTAGCTGACCACGATCCTTGTGTGATGTTGTAATCCTTCAGGAAATTAATCCACATAAGAGTTTATTCCTTCTTCAATCAACCAAAAGTTGATCTAATCCATTCTGGTATGCTGTGATGTTTCTTGAGAGAGAAAACGTTGAAACTTCCTCACTCAGACTTAAGGCCAGTGATTATTCTCCAATGCTCTGCTACTCCGTGACTGGACGGCCTGAGTGGGAGTTGAAAACTCTCTCAAATGATCTCTTACGGCTCCAATCCTCTCACTCCACGATTCCAATTGCTGCTCACAAGATGGTCAAGTCTTGTGATCTCCTCATAGCAGGGGAGAAGTGACAACAGCACCTCTCCCTGGAAGAATAACCCCGTTTCCTGGTGTTTTACAGTTTATATATGTGCTGACTCTTTGCTGTTCAGATGATCTTGGTTACCATGGGGACGATGGTGACTCAAAACCTCCTCCCTTCTCCTTCCCTTACTGGAAGCCATCTGCGGCCCTTTGCCAGTAACTTATTTCTCAAGTTCCTCTTTTCTGTTAACACTTCAGCTTTTCTGAGAATTCATTCTTTTTAAATCATGTCTTTAGAATCACATCAATCATATTCAATCATTTCATTACAACTCTCTTTCACATAAAAACAATTCACATGATCATATACAAACATTTTCATTCCTTATTATTCATTTTCATATTTTACCACATCTTAATCATTTGATCAGTTGTTTATTATCAGCTTCTCTTGCTCTTAACTTCCTCTTTCTGACTCTGCACTCTTTATCAAACCAACTTCTTCACGTCCTCTTTCTGACTCTGCACTTTTTATGAAAAACAGCTCATATAATCATTCATTTCACTTATTTGTAACATACTTTTTCTAATCAACTCTTACTTTTATTACATTAATAGTTCATTTAATCATACTTGTTATGTTGGAATCATTCTTAGATATTACTTTTAACACATTAATACTTCATTTGATCATACTTTGTCATTTTAGAATCATCTTAGACATATTCCATCGTCTTCACCACTTCATTCCATGGGCCTCCCCATCTGCAATGGAAAAGTCCGGTATGACCTCACTTACTCCGGGAAAGTACCAAACACTGTCCAGTTTAATCCAACAGCATGTATATTAATCCAATGGCACGTACTATATTCCAAGATGAAAACAAGCTAAAAGCAAGCTTAAAGTCATCTTTCTTGACACACTCCACCGACCTGAAGAGGGCAAAGCACCTTTTTCCGGTCGAGAACCATGGCCTCGGATTTGGAGGTGCTGATTTTCATCCCGGACGCTTCACACTCGGCTGCAAACTGCCCCAGTGCACACTGAAGGTCCTGATTTGATGAAGCCAACAGAACCACATCGTCCGCAAACAGCAGAGATTAGATTCTGTGGTTCCCAAACCAGACCCCCTCTACACCCTGGCTGCACCTAGAAATTCTGTCCATAAAGATAATGAACAGAACCGGTAACAAAGGGCAGCCCTGGCAGAGGCCAATGTGCACTGGAAACAGGTTTGACTTACTACCGGCAATGCGAACCAAGCTCATGCTGCGGTTGTACAGGGACCGGATAGCCCTTAGCAAAGGACCCCGGACCCCGTACTCCCGGAGCACCCCCCACAGGATGCCCCGAGGGACACGGTCAAATGCTTTCTCCAGATCCACAAAGCAAATGTGGACTGGTTGGGTGAACTTCCAGGAACCCTCGAGCACCCGATGGAGCGTGTAGAGCTGGCCCAGTGTGCCGCGACCAGGACGAAAACCACACTGCTCCTCCTGAATCCGAGGTTCGACTATCGGTTGAATTCTCCTCTCCAGTACTCTGGAATAGACCTTACCGGGGAGGCTGAGGAGTGTGATTCCCCTGTAGTTCACCCATATTGGCCTCTCTTCATTGGCTTCCTGTTAATTCTAGAATAGAATTTAAAATTATTCTTCTTACTTATAAGGTTTTGAATAATCAGGTCCCATCTTATCTTAGGGACCTCATAGTACCATATCACCCCAATAGAGCGCTTCGCTCTCAGACTGCAGGCTTACTTGTAGTTCCTAGGGTTTGTAAGAGTAGAATGGGAGGCAGAGCCTTCAGCTTTCAGGCTCCTCTCCTGTGGAACCAGCTCCCAATTCAGATCAGGGAGACAGACACCCTCTCTACTTTTAAGATTAGGCTTAAAACTTTCCTTTTTGCTAAAGCTTATAGTTATGGCTGGATCAGGTGACCCTGAACCATCCCTTAGTTATGCTGCTATAGACTTAGACTGCTGGGGGGTTCCCATGATGCACTGAGTGTTTCTTTCTCTTTTTGCTCTGTATGCACCACTCTGCATTTAATCATTAGTGATTGATCTGTTCTCCCCTCCACAGCATGTCTTTTTCCTGGTTCTCTCCCTCAGCCCCAACCAGTCCCAGCAGAAGACTGCCCCTCCCTGAGCCTGGTTCTGCTGGAGGTTTCTTCCTGTTAAAAGGGAGTTTTTCCTTCCCACTGTCGCCAAGTGCTTCCTCACAGGGGGTCGTTTTGACCGTTGGGGTTTTTACGTACTTATTGTATGGCCTTGCCTTACAATATAAAGCACTTTGGGGCAACTGTTTGTTGTGATTTGGCGCTATATAAATAAAATTGATTGATTGATTGATTGATAGTTGGAACACACCCTCCGGTCCCCCTTCTTAAACAGAGGGACCACCACCCCGGTCTGCCAATCCAGAGGCACTGTCCCTGACCGGCACGTTATGTTACACAGGCGTGTCAGCCAAGACAGTCCCACAATATCCAGAGACTTAATGTACTCAGGACGGATTTCATCCACCCCAGGAGCCTTGCCACCGAGGAGCTTTCTAACCACCTCGGTGACTTTGGCCTGGGTAATGGATGAGTCTGCCTCTGAGTCCCCAGTCTTTGCTTCCTCTTCGGAAGACGTGATGATGGGATTGAGGAGATCCTCGGAGTATTCCTTCCACCGCCCAACAACCTCCCCAGTCAGGGTCCACAGCTCCCCACCCGCACCGTAGACAATGCTGGTGGAGAGCTGCTTCCACCTCCTGAGGCGTCAGACGTTTGCCAAAATTTCTTCGAGGCCAACCGATAGTCCTCCTCCATGGCCTCCCTGAACTCCTCCCAGACCCGAGTTTTTGCCTCTGCAACTGCACGGGCTGTGGCATGCTTGGCCTGCCGGTATCTGTCAGCTGCCTCCGGGGTCCCACCTACCAACAAAGACAAGTAGGACTCCTCCTTCAGCTTGATGGCATCCCTTACTTCAGGCGTCCACCACCGGGTTCAGGGATTGCTGCCGTGACAGGCACCAGAGACTTTGTGACCACAGTTACAAGTGGCCACATTGCCAATGGAGGTGGAGAACGTGGTCCACTCGGACTCCATGTCTCCAACCTCCCCCGGGATCTGGGAGAAGCTCTCCCGGAGGTGGGAGTTGAAGACCTCGCTGATAGAGGGTTCCGCCAGTCATTCCCAGCAGACCCTCATGATACATTTGGACCTGCCAGGTCTGACCAGCTTCCTCCCCTTCCAGTGGATCCAACTCACCAGCAGGTGGTGATCGGTCAACAGCTCAGCCCCTAACTTCACTCGAGTGTTCGAGACACATGGCCGAAGGTCAGATGATACGACTGTAAAGTCGATCATCGACCTCCGGCTTAGGGTGTCCTGGTGCCACGTGCACTTATGGACACCCTTGTGCTCGAACATGGTGTTTGTGATGGACAAACTGTGACTAGCACAGAAGTCCAACAACTGAACACCACTCGGGTTCAGATCGGGGAGGCCGTGCTTCCCGATCACCCCCTCCATGTCTCACTGTTGTCGCCCACGTGGGTATTGAAATCCCCCAGGAGAACAATGGAGTCCCCAGTCGGAGCGCTATCTAGTACCCCTCCCAGGTACTCCAAGAAGGTCGGGTACTCTGCACTGCCGCTCGGCCCGTAGGCCGAGACAACAGTGAGAGACCTGTCCCCGACCCGAAGGCGTAGGGACGTGACCCTCTCGTTCACCGGAGTGAACTCCAACACATGGCGACTGAGCTGGGGAGCAATAAGCAATGCAACCCCAGCTCTCTGCCTCTCCCGTGGGCAACACCAGAAAAGTGGAGCGTCCAGCCCCTCTCCAGGAGTTGGGTACCAGAGCCCAAGCTGTGCGTGGAGGTAAGCCCGACTATCTCTAGTCGGTATCTCTCAACCTCCCACACAAGCTCAGGCTCCTTCCCCCCCAGCAAGGTGACATTCCACTTCCCAACAGCCAGGGGCAGTGAGTG